>NC_088982.1:58063122-58663122 GCF_963932015.1 Anas acuta
TGATCTGCTCTTTAAGACTCCTCTATATCTGGCTTTTGCATATAGAATATCTTCTCTTCTGTCAGACCATGCATTTGCCATTCCAAGACAGTGGGACAAATTCCCTCACTGAAATACTTTTTATAAAAGCCTCCTTTATTAACCTAGCCATGTTCTCTCTGCGTATGCATAAATACTCAAAGAAGTGTTGACACTATGCTCTCAGATATTGGATATCCCCATGACTGTTCCTTAACCCCACTAGCAGTTACACAAGGTGAGACATGTTGTGATGCAAACTGTACAAATTAAAAATAAACAAATAAAGGTCTTCACAACTGCCTTAAGAAAAAATCCAGATGTAATCTAATTACTTGCTGGACTCCACTGACACCCTGAAAAAGAAGACATGAGCAATGTAACATAATTCCATTAAAATTTACATTGCCCTGCAAACATATTTGGAAAACAAGCACAATTAAATTATTTCTCATTTTTATAGTTGCCAAGGCATAGTGTGCAGGAACCTCTCTTATGTCTTTATCAAGCTGTCAGTTCCTGCCTCCTCTCTGCCAACACTCCTCACCTGTCTGGGGGTGTCTCAAACATGGCTTCCACTCAGAAACCTTTCCAAGCAGCATAAAAGAAAATATTTATCCTTCAAATACTCCTTCAGAATACTATTTTGTCCGTGGAACCTAGATAGGCCTGACAAGATCGTTATTATCATGCTAACCAATATTGGCAGTTTGGGGCCCACCTGACTGCATATCCCTGTTCCTTCTCCCTAGTGAACCTTATAAACCAATCATCCCATACTCGAAGAGCATCCATAAGACATGAAGTGCTATTGGCAGATTCTGCCAAAAATCTAAACAAGTTATTGAGAGAAGTTAGTATTGGGAAAGCACAAAAAAGGAAAAGGAAAGGGGAAAGCAGATGAAACAAAATGTGAGTAAAGGTACAGGAAAGAGTTGGAGCAAATTCCGGTCAGCATAGGGAAACAATCTCCACAGTAAAAGTCTTAAAAACCGTATAAGAAGGACTGTGAAACACACACACACACACACCCCTCCACCCCTCACCCCCCCCTACCCAGGAGTTCATTTTCCCTCCTTCTACTGGCATCAAAGCTATATTTGCAGGAACCCTTTGTCTCTTCTCCCAGAGGCAAAATTTCTGGGCACTGCATCCAGTACTTCCCTTCTACCTGAGCAGAATTAGATTTTTTTTATTTTTTTTTCCTGGAAACTTGGTCTGAATGCAACAAATAGGTCCCAGAGGATTAAAAACTCCTGCAAACATTTCTGATTCAAGAAATGGAGACAGAAATAACTCAAACCCTGTTTTCCCCTCCCACTTCATTACAGTTCACAATTGCTTTCCTCTGAAAAAAAAGGTATTAGTCTTGGCATAAGAAACAGCCTATAAAAATGTATTCAGCCCAAATGTTAGCTTCCTCGGTGCCAAACCCTTATTCAAAGAAACATGTGTGCACGCTGGAATAAATTTTACTATAGTTAAAATTGGAGGGAAATATTCTGTAGGCACAACAGGCAGGCTTGAGGAACCATCCTGGTTCCACTGTGACAAACCCTGCTGCCCTGTCTTGGACGCAAAGTTTTCTTATGTATTGGAAAGAGGTGGATATCATTGCCTAATGTTGCTAAGGAGTTTAAGGCAAAACTTTCTCTTATACTCAGGTTAGGTGTTCTCCTTCATTTACCAATCTCACTCTCACAGATACCTTATAAAAGCATTCCTTTTGATAGGATGTTGATGGGGCAGATGGTTCCAAACAAAAGCAGCAGACCAGGAATTAAGGCAGTTTTGAATTACTCCCCTAATAAATTCTGTGTTGAACTTCAACCTGGGACAACTTTCCCTGAGCTGAAGGACCTAACAATCAGGCTGCTGGTCATTCTTTTAGATGAAACAGGTGTCCTATAAATAACTAAATATTCCTTGAACCAGAGGGAGAAATGACAGGTGACAGACTGACACAGAGTTAGAATGCTCCTGCGTGAGAGACCAGATCAAATCCCTTCTCCCTAATTATTTAGTAACCTAAATGCGATTATTTAGAAAACCTCATTGCAGGTAAGGGTGCTCAACTATAGTTTGTAACTTTTCCAGCACTACAATACCTAAATCCTTTCCAGAATTTAACCATATCTGTTTTGATTAGAATGGATATTACTAATCAGAGGTTTGGCTCTCTATTCCAAAAATGTAAGAATAGAAAAATTGGATTAGGCCAGATTTTCAGACTGCTTGTCATATGCTATCTGCAGTCCTGCACCATTCCTAACAGAATTACATCACTTCAGGAATTATTCAACTAGAAAAGGAGCAGAATCACTTTCTGACTCCAAGTAAATCAAGTATGCATAAGGTGTTGGTCAGGATTTTCAGTTCTTGTTTGCTTCGAGTTCTAAAGCTCTTGAGAAAAGAAAACTGAAATGAAAACATGCCAGAACATACAGAATAACATTATACAGTGCTACTCTCTATAGGTTAAATTAAAGAAGGGAAGAAGCTTCCTCCATTCATACAGTGCTGTGAGCTCTGTAAATGCATACATGTTTCATGTAACTATCAGATTCACAAACATATTTTATTTTTGTTTTAAAAGGTCAGATTTTTCTCTTTATTTATTGATTTATTTGCAATCCACTGCATCCACAATTTCCCTGCCACTGTTACAATGAAGGATCAGTGCCACCTACAGACAGGGATTAGAGCAGAGCACAGCTCAGTATGAAGAAAAGTAAGGAAGCAAATCAAATTTTAAGCCCCTGACCTTCTAGTTAGAACAATCACTCTGGAATGAGAAAGGGCTGGCAACAAGATTCACATAAATATTTGGACCTTTTCATTTGCTTATACTTACTGATCACAAACATTTCCCCAGTAAGTCACTGGAAAAGATGTGTTCTGGATGCTGCATTTGGCTGTATCAGTTTTCTAAATGCAAATCTCATACACAGCTGAATAAAGCAGAATACACTGCTCTCTGCTCCTTTTCTGTGCATCTACTTAATTTTGGTTGGCTGTTATCTGAGTCAGTTCAAAGGGGAAAAAGCCTTCCCCCTTAATTATAAGTGCCAATTAGATTCTGGTTTAATGATCCAGATAAAATTAAAACCAGACCTACTTCTCACCCCAAACTAAGCTACATTAAACCAAACCTAAAACTTCAGAAGAGATTATAGGAAGACTGGCAGAGCAGAGCTCATTAATCAAGCTAGTTTAAGTGCTGGCAGTGGTTTGGTTCCTCCTCCCTCTGGAGAAAGAAAGGGAGCAGAGGGGAATAGGTTATTTTCTAGTCTAATCTCATTAAACCCAACCGGTTTTACACCTTTCTTGTCTCCATAAATGCATGAACACATACACATATGCAACTGATGGAAAGGGATTCAAAACTTGCATCTAATTTTGTTTTTCTTTTTTTATTAGAGATTAGCCCCGCTGTGTTGTAACAGCAGAGAATTCATCCAGCTCACTAAGAGATCTGTGGTCACTGTACTGTGAAGACTTTAGTTCAGACAGGCTTTGCTGCAATATGTGTGCAGAAACAAACGATGGTTGCAGCCTTCAAAAGACAGCACATGAAAAATTGGTGATGCTGTCTGGAAGAAACATACAGTGACTAAGGCTCAGGAGAATAAAGAAATCAAGTTTTTTATTTCTTCTTCCGCTGTACACTTCCTGCATAACCCTAGTGCTAGTCTCTTGGAGACTAAGTTTTGCTATATGTTAAAGAGGGTTAGTAGTACTTACTTAGCTGACAGGTACGAGATTAGGTTAAAGTAGCTAAAGCCCCAAGACTCTCAAAGGGAGAGTTCATTTGGAGATGTAGTTATTAACTATTATTGCTGTATTGCAGGCAGACTCTGCAGCTTTGGGGATTTTAACAAAGGAGAGTAGGAAGTCATTGTTGACCTCTCCTTTTAAATCTTACTTCAAATTTTGACCTTCTGTTTCACATAATAGGAGAAATATTGTTTTATGAGTTGCCAGGAATTTCTCCCAAATTATTTATTGCCAACATTCATTCTACCTGGAAACAATCTGAGCACAAAAGAATGGAGAAAAACAGGCTCAAAGATTTCCAGTGCAGCACAGCAATCTGTTAAAAAAGTGACAAGATTCTGCTGTAGAAAACATGTTTTATGCATTTCATCTTTACTTTGAATCTTCTCTTTGAACAAAAAAAAAAAAAAGTGATAAGATAGAAAAAATAATGAAGTAATAGAAAATCATTTCTTAAATCTTACCTTAAAATTTGATGATATTCTATATATACTTAGGCTAAATTTTTTGACTAATAATTCTGTAGGTCTACTAATACTTTCTGTCTACATTTTTAGACAGATACTCAATTCATAATAGCTCTCATAATCTTAGGCAAGTCATTTAGTTCCTTAAGTTTCTTTAGTTCCTTTCACATTCTGTCAATTCCTGTCAGATGCAGTTACAAAATATGTAAAACAAACTTCAGGTATCTAAATCTCCATCAGCACATGAGTAGATTATATTGTATAATTAAGATAGATATTGTGTACTTTCACAATTTAGTGAATTTAAAATCCAAAGATTATTGAATATCTTTGCATCCATCTCATAAAACACAGATAAAATAAGCTAAACTGTCTTGTACTTTATAATTGGATCAAATTGATTTGAAATAGCAATTTCCTAAAGCTCCACAGAACTGATATAAATCAATTATTACAGATGAATGAAACTCACAAACTGCTGATCTATCTTGCAGC
This sequence comes from Anas acuta, assembly GCF_963932015.1. NCBI lineage: Eukaryota > Metazoa > Chordata > Aves > Anseriformes > Anatidae > Anas > Anas acuta. The sequence goes on from NC_088982.1 coordinate 58,067,880, forward strand.
ATATGAACATTCTTCATTTGTTATTATCAGGATCTGCTTTTGAACTATACCCTCCAGTTTCTCTATGCGCTGTTTGAAAGATACACTATCAGAAAAGAAGTCAGAAATAAAACCCAGGTCCTTAAACCATGTTTTATGAAGACAGAAACAATATTAGAACAACCTTTCCACAGCAGGGAGAAATGGGTTACATCTAAGGCATAAAGTCTTACATACTCACCTTTCCTGCCAGTACATTGCAAGCTGTGGACAAACATTTATCCCACCTTCCCAATTACTCCTTCCTTATACTAGAAAACATGAGATTTAAATCAGGGAGAGATGATAGTACTTAAATCAAAGAGAGGTGATTATTTAGTTATGTTGGCCAAGCATGCTTGAAAGTGTAAAGTTCAGTATTCAGGTCAAGTATCTTTATAGAGCTGTGCATATAATATTTATTCATCCTGAGTACATTTACATTTTCCGAACAACAAAATTTGCCATGGGAATTTGGTGGCAGAGGGAAAATGGCATACTTTGGAAGTGAACTAAATCTAAACTAAATAATAAGCTTTATTTAAATGTTATGTGTTAGAAATGCTGCTAGCACCAGGAACTTAAGTCTTATATAAAAGCATGACTGCTAGATATTTATTTTACCTGTTAAAAGGTGACTGTCCATCTTATTTTTCATCTCCTAGATGCTATTTGCTTTCAATCTGGTGTTCTCATTTAGAATGACATGTGCAGTTAGAAACTTTTGTTGCAAGTTTTAATTATGTTAAGGTTTGGAAGCAGGAGTGTAAGTCAAGCTTTTTCTTTTTTTAATGAACACGTTCATTATTTATAGATATTTCTACACCTCCCATCACAGCAGCTTCTGCATGCCAGAAATTCAGTCTGCAGTATAACCCCTTCCTGCATGCCCTCCCAGCTTCTGCAAACAAATTTCTTCTCAATTTTAATCTTCCATTAAGTTTGGTGCATTGTGTTGTGAAAATTTAAATAAAAAAATGTTAGTCTACTTTGTTTTCCATTACTACAAAGGGGAAATGGAAAGGGAGAAACTCAACCCCAAAATAAAACTTCTCTTCTTCTCCATTAAATGTAACAATTCCTGCAGAGACTGTCTTTGGATGCAATGAGGTTTGTAGAAGTTACTGGAGTAGCACCCTGGCACATCTACATTAGGACCAGACACAGAATCACAGAATTTCTAGACCTCAAGATCATCGAGTCCAACCCCTGACCTAATACGAGCAGTCCCCACTAAAGCAAATCCATGCCATGCAGGCTACAATGATTCTTGTAAGACCCCCACAGGGTGTCCATGAGCCTCCTGCCATGGCCAACATCAAGACTGTGCCACACGACTGAGCCAGCATAGAGCTTGCCCCAAACCCCACAGCCAAACATCCAGGAGTGGGGAAGTAACACTGGCCCCTTCCACTGCTCCAGCGCTAATGAGGTTAGTTATGCGGACTGAAATCCAACTGTCCTAAATGTTTTATCATGTAAATATTAGGCAACAATTTATTCCAAGACAGACATTTGCAATGTATTAAGGGTCAAACTGTTCAATGCATAAATCTCTTCATCTGTAAAATAAGATGCTAATAGCATTCTCTAATTAAATAGACACACAAACTCTTTAGAAAGCTGTAGATCTCTAACATTCTTCAAAGGTAATCATTTTCACCATTGTGCAATGAGAAATGGAGTAGCAATTACAAGTTTTTCCATGGTGCTGAAAAGCAAATGAGTACAAGAACTGGATTTCATGAATGTTAAGTTGAATCTTCACAGGCATTTGACAGGAATGACATAGGCACAGCAGACCTTGCCCTAGGACAAGCGTAACAACAATTGAGGTGGCTTCTAATCCTTTGATACCATGCTAATCTGCAGGGTTGCTCTGCAACTTTTTAAATGTCTTTGTAGGTAAAGAGCAGGAAATGGACTAACCACTTGATATTGTCTGCATCTAAATAGAAAAACATTATGCAAAAAATGTCAATGCAAAAGCAGTTATTGGCACTTTCAAAATATGATAGGCAGGTTCAAATTTCTCTATGAAATAAAAAAGCTCTTTCTTTTGGTAAACAATTTTGTGGAGTTCTTATTGTGCCAACCAAAATTTCAAGAGATCATAAGAGTGCAGCATACTGTATACCTGTTCAGTAATGTGATTGGCAATCTTCTAGATATGTACCATCTGTGCCTAGGGCATTGAAAAGCTCTTTGAGAATTCAATTATTTGATTATGAAATATTTCTTTTTGCTGAATTCTGTAAAACAGTGCTTTCAGGATTGAATAGCGTAAGCCTAGAAAATGGCTTGTGTCCCTGGACTGATACATAATAGATCTTGATTCTTCACAAAACAGACAATAAGCACTCTGTAGCTCAGTGTTATAAATAAGAAAGGAGTCTGCCTTATTTTTTTTATTTTTTTTTTAATATAGCTCAGACATATCCTTTTTTTTTTCAGATAGGAATATAATGAAAAATCCTGTACTTCAGAGAAAGACTAAGTGACCTTCAGTTTGTTTTTCTATATAAATATCAGACTGTTCTTAATGTCACTATGTTATACTCCTTTAATGAGTCAAGCATTTTTGCCAGAGGGAAGAATAATCTCTTATTTTTACCTTTTGAACAAGCATTATACCAACATGAACCTGCTGTAGTTGCAAAATTGTTGTCTCATCAACTACCATAAATACAAAGAAAAATGACCTGTACTTGCCATTGGGTCTCCATCTGCACTTTTTAAATGATTCTAAGACCTCAGGGCTCCTTTGCTCCCATATATCATAGCCACTCTGCCTCTGACTGAGCATTTTCAGTACACATTGGAAAAATATATAAAAATGACACTTGTTAGATTATGTGGTACGCAGCTATGAAAGAAAGTACTGGGGTAAGGAGCAGTCACAAAAGTCATATTCCTTTATCTTGTAAGAGAGATTTGCACCTTCAGAAGGCAAGGGTTATTTCATCATTCTAAGACTCAGATTGGAGAGGAGCGTTACAAACCAGAGTAATACTGCACTTGGAACAGTTGTTGAAAAACTGTTCAAATAACTAATATCTTTCACTTAGTATTTGCAGAAATAAGATTTTGCAAACAAGCACAAAGAGGGAAAGTTGAAATGGATGAAATGAATGTTGAAATGGAGCTTACTTTACTTAATAACTCTTAGTGACTCAAGAGAATGTTAATAGACATTTTTTAAGTGAAGAATAAAACTGAGAAAATTTTACTCCTGGTATCAATGAAAGATTCAGGACAGCAGATACCAAGAGGATACACCTCTTGTATCCTCCAATTTGGGGTTAGATAATGTCTACTACAATGTCATCTGCTCTGTTACAGATGTTACAGCATATTAGAGAGTGGAGAATAGATTTCATGGATTCTAGGGAAGACCAGAAATAATGCTAAGCAGTAGACAAACTACAACATATTCTAAAAATCCAATGAGATGAAAACTTTTGGAGGCATAGACTATCTAGGAAGAAGACAAAAGGCAGACAGAGGAAAGCACAATTTTTTTTCCTACTATTCTTTTTACGGTCACCTCTGGATGTGTAATGTGCTAGAAAGATCCTTCCAGTGAGAAGAAAAAAAAACAAACAAACAAACAAAAAAAAAACTTTTTATTCTTAAGTACAGTGAAAGAGTCAGAAATCCTACTTTAATTCTACTCTAATATTGTTCTTCTACATCGTTTTTGGGAAAGCTGTGTTAGAAATAAGAGAAAGAAACAGATATTTCAAATATTACTTTCATTGCAACAAATATTTTTGCTTCTTCAGCAATAATGAGCTAAGAAAATTTTGTCTAACTTGATCGTTTTAAAAAACTGGGACATAGCAGTAGAATTACTGCAATTTGCTTTAAGGACAGACTAGGGGAAAGGAATGTATTTTAGGATGATATTCCAAAAAGAACATTTAATATATGAGTTGTTTGCAGATATAAATTATGGGAAACATAATAGATTAGTATTCTGCTTCTCAATAGAAGTATTATATTTCAAAAAGATTAATACTCTCACTTCTCACTATGACAAGGGAAAATGTTTGCTCTGATATTCATGCCTACAGTTTCCACTGAAGACAGCAGATGTTCCATGCAATCTCTGTCTGAATGGAAAAGCTATGAAACTATAAGGGCTAAAATAGTGTGGGTTTCAAATAATTCCGTGTAAAATTTTCAAATACAGTCAAGGTTTTGTATCTATAGCATACTATTTTTTTTGATCAGTGTTTCTTTTATATGGGTGCTTCTCTGTCTTGCTCTGGTCATAGAGTCTTTATTTTTTATATTTCAATGCTCTATAAGTTTATTATTAAACACTTTATTATTACTTTTTTACAAATCTTCTATAAACATATTTTATTAAAAATCAAACAAAAGCAGCCCCATAAATCTGCCAAGGAGCCTAGTAATGACTAGATTTACAAACCTGAAAGTTAAGAATTCAACAGGGAGAGAGCAAGAGAAAGAAAGGAATAGTAAAGTTTTAATTAATCACTACAGCAGGACAATCTTAGTCTAATATCTATAAGTTGTAGCTGACAAATATCCTACTTTCAGAGGACCTCTTAGAAAGGCATAACAGGACCTGATATCCTAATATATGTACTAAACATTTCAGAATTCAGAAAGCAGATTACTGGAATTGTTAAACCCTCATTTTTATTAAAATACGATTCAAAAATTGTGGCATTAACTAAAACATTCCAGAATTTTTATGAACAATTTTCTAGGGAGTGTAGAACTGCAGCATGCTGTGGAGAATTAAGACAAAATTAAGTAACATAACGAAAATGGAAACTCCACTTGTTGTTCTACATGCAGGACATGTGTGGAAATAATTGTGAATTGTTTCCAGGCAGAAGGGTCTAGACACTTTAAATAAATAAATAAAATTTTGAAATGGAAATGACATTAGACAAGAATCAGTTGTGACACTGTGACAATAATTTGAACAAATCAGTATAGTTGAAATGCACTGTCTCTCTTTTAAACATCAGAATATTCCCAAATGTTTTTAATATAACCTGAAATTATTTGTTTTGCATCTAGTCTCTGCTTGTTTAATACTGGATAATACAGCAGTATAGCAAAAACACAGCAGCTCATTCATTACTCGTGTGGAATGAACTTTTTACTGCCTTTGGTAGTTTTGAATTTGATTTGTACAGATGTATTCTTTTATTCCATCTCTAAAGTTTCCCCTCTGACACGCTGATGCAAATTTTAGAATATGTTTAATTCAGACTAATTTCAGATAATTAAAAGTCTGCTCATCATGTTGACATAATAATCAGCAGAGATAATATTCTGTAAGTCACATAAGATGGAGATGTGAATATTTGTGACATAAAAGTGCTGGCAGGTTATATCAGTACTATGAAAGTTTTTTTTTCTTTAAAGGCCTGCATTAACAAAACTTAAAGGCATGTCATGTATTGCTTGTTTTATGGATCTATACCTGGTTAATAAAAGATAAACTGCAAATGTTGTTGTCATGCAAGGAATTCTTACACCATCTATTTTAATCCACAGAACCAAATATTCTGGCACCATATGAAGACCTAAATGTCTGATCCCATCAAATCTGATATATGAAAGCAACTAGACAGCAATTCAACTAGGAAATTATTGGACAATAAGACCCTGTTTTGTAAAGTGCAAGACAGTTTCTGCTCCCATTCCTTCTGGTTGTAATATGAGGGAGCAGAACTTCAACAAGGTATATTTTGCTGAACACAGCTCCACTTTTCATTCAGTAGGAAAAATCCTTTTAGTATAAAAGAATTTTTAGCATAATGGGATGAAGCACATCAACAAAGTATCCGGGTATCATACCCTGAAGTCTCCATATGTTCCTTTAGAATAGGATCATTTAACCACAGGTGGAGGGTGGGCAGAGAGGGAGGATGCAAAGCTGTGCATTATTAGAACAGTTGAGATTTACACTCGATGAATTACAAGATATGACAACTTGGTCAGTATTATTTGATGCATTTTGAATTTGGTATTTGTAGCTATTAATAGCTTTGTAAATACTCCCAGATAGAAAGCCTTACACATCACAAAATGTTAGTGGTATAAGATTAGACATGAGCACCACAGCTGAATTTAATCATCTGGCCCATTTTCCAGGTATCACCACCATATGGATGCAAAATCCAGAGAACATCAGCAGAAATCCAGAAGTTGGAATTCACATTCATAGAAAGGGAGAGCTCTAAAATAATAGGTTCTCATTCGATTCATGTTTTTCCTTACAAGAAAATAATCCATCCTGACATTTTTAATCTTCCCTAAGTGCTCAGCAATACTTACAGCACTAAGACAGTTTGTCCATTGCCTGTTTCCACCTCCCCTAGATCCTATGCATTTCAAATATGAATGATTCTTTTAGATGTGCAATTTTCTTAAGGTTTCCTGGCTATCTCTCACCTGTTCCTAGACTTATCAGCCTTACACTTTTTCCTAATTTATTGGTCACTTGTTCTAGGGAATTATTATGTTCTACAGAATTGCTTATTCTACTCATGAGGTTGTATGTATTATTGGCATCTTCGCTAGAATTAATTTCACTTTTAGTTACATGTCCCTCTGGTGTTAATATTTTTTTGCTTTTCATTTTTAGAAATTCTATTTTCTACTTCACTGATTTATTGTTTCTTTCTGATTCAAAAGGCTGTATCTTTTTAATATCTTGTGCAATTTCTCTTTCAAAACTAACCTTTGGTTTTCTCATCAATTTAGTAAAACGGCCTAATAGGTCTTGTACTTCCTTCCAAGAAAACAAATGATCATAGTATAGATTTTAGGATTTCTGTCTACACTGTTAATTTTTTTTTTTGCTGTCCTATAATCTTTACAGGAGGATATTATCAAGACAATAATAATCCAAACTTCTTATCACATTATGGAAATGTTACTGATTTTAGAATAAGTTTAGGTGAAGAAAGAAGAACATTGGGAGACAATAAAAAAAAAAAAGACACTGTACAGTGAACAAGAAAGCAAAGACTTTCTGGTGTCATAAATTCTGGTGTCATAAAAAGTATCTGTATTTGTTTAGTTTTAGATGACTGTGAATCAGTAATTGTTTGATCAAGTAGACAAAATATGATATACTGCCATATAGATATTTCAGTCTAAGCACATCAGGAAATTGGTCACCATCATTCAATGCTTTATCCTGTATAGAAGACCACCACCAGGACTAAATCATTTCAGATTTCCTATTTGGAAACAGCATCCTCCTCATTGCCCTAAAAACCTTCTTAATTCCAGAAACATAGAGAAGCATTAGCAGTAGTGAAATACAGTTGTAAAATCTCCAAACTGGGCTCTGTTCAGATTGAAATGATAGTGTAATAGTAAAATACCACAATACTATTACAATAGTCTTTAGTTGTGCCAAACAAAATACGCTGCAGCTGAAGAAACTTTTATTTGAAGACATCTTCCTTGTCATGAGCAAATTACATGCACTAAGTGAACAAAAAGCAATAAACCAGCAGATCTCTGTATGAGAAAATCTTACTCAGGCATGTGACTTCTGACACAGAAAGGTGGTCTCTCAGCTGTAGGAAGGCTACAGCATACAGAAAACCATTAAACTTTCAGAAGGAAGAGTAATCAAAAAACAGAAACAAAAAATCTGAACAGTCATAATAACATGCCCCAGATTCTTTTCTCACTGCAAGAAACTCAAAATTATATTCTGTGTTGTTGTGGGTTTTTTTTGTTTGTTTGTTTTTGTTTGCTTGTTTTTTTTTTTTGTTCTTTTTGTTGTTGTTGTTTTTCTTTTCTGTATTTATGGATCAAGTGTTTTCTCTTTTTATCAGTAAATCCTCCTACCCCCAAGTTTCTTGACTAGTCAGAGAAAGTCTTAGATATCCTTGAATTTCTCCATGTGTTTATATTGAATTAGATTAGTTGGCAAGAGTTTCTTTATCAGTCAGGAAAGTATCTAGCAGACAAGGAAAGAAATGGCTGAAAGTGCAAATAAATTACAGTCCCTTAATCTCTGCAGATAGCACATTTCCAGGAAAAAGCACCAATGTAATTTGTTCCCTCACCTTGCCTGCCTCTCCCTCAATGAAAAAGTAAAAGACTATAACTGAAAAGTTCCAAGCCAGATCAGTAAAAAACATTTATAGGTATGGGATAGAGCCAGGAATTGTTCAGAAACTGAGAAGACATTCAAATTGCAAAATGAGTCATTAACATATGTAAATTGTTTGCTTAATGTGTGATATTGAGACATGCATTTAACTGTGGCTTCAGTGGAAAGCTTGAAGTCAATTTTAAAAATAAACATAGAGAAAAACTTTAAGTGGCATTCATAAGAAATAATGTACACTTGAAAGAAAAAATAGAAGTACAGGCAGAAGCCTGTACTTCTTTTAATTACATTTATAATTAGATTTTAGTTAACGTGGAAAAACACCACTTCTCAGGAGCATATAGAAATAAATCTTTAAAGAGGCATCAGTACTGCCATATTCTATTTTTAAACATCTAGGAAATTTGGCATCCACCAGCAGTATTCAAAGCATTCAGCAAGCTGACTTGCAAACCACCATTGGGAAGAAGCAATTCCAAAGAAGTGACTCCATCATCCAGACGTAATAAAGTAATTAAATCTGTTCATGATATTCAAGCCTGAGTTGTCTCTTAGGATTAGTTTCCTATACCACAACATCCTTTTTTCAGGGAAAAAAAAAATATAGCTAGAAACATCTTTTACATATGCATACATAAGATTTTAATTAGGAAGGCATTCACATATAGGTAAGAGCCCTATAACCTACTCAACCTGATTTATAATTAGACCCAAGCCCCTAATTAGATGTTCTGACACATGTACTAGTCAAGGCTAGTCTTTGCCTTGTATTCCTCTTTCTTGGTCCTTCTTTTGCCTTTCTCAGGAGTTTTTTTACTAATCCAAAATAAAACCGGAGACATTGAAATATTAGAGGCATTGTTCACAATACAGACAATCACCAGACTGCTATATTCTTCTTGTTCTTCACCTCAACATCATGCTGTGCTTCTGAACAGGTATTTTGAAGATGTCCTTAGCACATACCTTAAGTATCACTGTAATTCATTAATGTGACCGGCTTAATGACAGCCCTAGGGCTGTCCATATCCCTCATGATTTTACAGGAACTAGTACTTGTCCCCAAGAATGAATTGTGTTTGGATTGTGTAGTCACTGAATGTCAATAGGTAGCTAGGAAGCTATTTACATTCTTGCTTGCATTTCAATTCAAAATGTGTGAGGGTTTTTTAAGCATGAATTAACATGTGTAAGAAATTAAAAGGGCAACTGTTCCCCTTGGAGAGGTTCTTGAATTTCACTGGGTCACTGTTCCTTCAGCAATAGCGTGAAAAGAACACTGCACTTCTGATTTACGAGCCTTATGAGTTTTACAGACCAAAGCCCAAACAAAAGCCTCCCTCATGTCATTTCCTATGAAATGCTTCTACAGCCACATCTTTGGCAGCACTGTGATAAGTGTTATTACCATAACAATTGCAACTATCAGTGGGAGAAATTGTCTGACCAGTGAAATTATCACGGGGGCAAAACATCTCCACAGTAAAGAACAGCATTTTAACTCCAAAAATGAACACATGAAACTTATTTTTGTTACTAGTTATTTCCAAACAATTTCTTCAGAAAAGGGTAACAAATGGTTTGTGCTACTTACAGTACAGTTTCAAGGCTCAGACGTCTTTTTTTTCAGATCTAAAAAGCAATGAAAATGTCAATTACATATAGCAAAAACAAAAAGTATTCTATCCAATACAGGTATCTTTCTTGGTATTGTCACGAGTTTGCCTCTTTATGTGTATCTAAACAGCCTGTATTTTTGTCTTCTGCCCTTGTGAACTTTTGCTGTGCAGTCATCCACTCAGAATTAGACTGGATGTTTCATAAATTTTTACCATTCTGGTTTCTATAGAGTATGATTTTCATTTGAACTTGTATTCATATACATACACACAGCTGTTCCCAGCACCCTACACTCAAAGGCATAAAATGCATAATGCAATATTTGAGGAAGATCAAAATCAAGAAAATACAAATAATGCACATACAAATCATCAGTTTCTCAAGAAATATTCAGTGTTCCTGCCTTGTAAACATTTTTTTATATAATCTATCTCCTTCTTTAATTCTTTAAGCCCTTATGTTCTGATACACATAATGATACACAACCCCAACATTTGTGAGAAATGTAATAAATTTTGAGTTGGACTGAATCACAGGCCTCAAATTAGGGGGTTTGAAAACTAGAATAAACATCCAAAAGTTATGGTAGAGCCTAGAAGTACTGTTTACAACACCCCTTATAAAAACTTCCAGATATGGTGTTCTCTTGAGCTAATGAGATTCAATCCTACCTTTCCCTTCCCAGGCTTTCATCTAGCTGCTGTGAACTGCAGAGATTTGGGAACCAAGAGAAACGCAGAAAACTATTCTCCCATTTTTCTCTTAGAGTAGGACTTTTATCGAAGAAGCGATTTCAAATTCTGGAAAGTATTTTGTTCCAGAAAATATAAATTTTACCCCAATGCTTTAAAAATTTGGAGGAAAGCCCAAATCCTGAGTCTATATCAAGGACTAATTACACGCTGTATCTTTGTCTAGCAAGTATAGAATACAAAATGTATACACAACCTCAGAGCATAGAGTTTTACATTCCATGCAAGTACCTATTTGCAGGGAAAGTCATGTGCTTTCTATTTCTCACTCAGACACAGTAAATATTGAAACCTAACACAAATTAGCACAGCTGCAAAGACGTTAAGAGCTGACAGTGGCCAGCTGACTGGGAAGTCCTTAGGGAAAGTAGGTACCTACAGCCATGAGTGAGTGCTGTAGCTACTAAGAGTCTGCTGTCACTCCTGCCCTATTTGCAGAGGAACATACTTTGAAGACAATTTCAGAAGAATTCTGTGATTTCAAGACCTGTTTAAGTATATTCATTTTTCTCTGGAGGAGTCCAACAGACAATGAGATGAGTTGTAGATGTAGGCCCTTAGAAATAATAGTATAGTGGATGCTGAACTACCAAAAAAAAAAATCACTCAGCTGTGAATCTTCACCCTGAGTTCACTACCTGCCTCATTAAAAAATAAATAAATAATAATAATAAAAAAAAAACTTAGTAGTGGCAGTAGTGCACATGGTTTCCTCATGATTGTTCTCCCTGAGGCTTTTCTACCTCCTGTAAGAGACTAAACAGTGAACCAGTCAGATAGTATGGAAATGACTGCTCGTCTGGTTGGGGAACTGCCAGGTTCTTTTTCCTGCTGTAGAGCACTCTATATCTGAAAACTGAGCACATGCCTCCCACACAGTAGCAGTACCTTCTAGCCCTCATTTTTAGCAGCTTGATTACTGTTGTGGATAATGTAGAAGGAAAAGAAATTGTCAAGTTTTTAATTATGCCTTACACATACATGTAAATGAAGTAATTTAGTGATGGGTGCCTGGCAGGAGCTACCTATTCAATACAGCGAAATCTTCATCTAGACCAGGCAAAAATTAAAACAAAACAAAACAAAACAAAAAAACACACACACACACAGAAAACTGTACACACAATAAAAGCTGTAGAGCTTCGTTCCCCTGGGACCCCTCTAGTTGAAAATCCAGATCTTAGCAGACTTTGTTACATCCCCAGATAGTCTCTTAACCTCCCATTCTTAGCTTCCCCATATTGTTTTTATAAGGTCCATGACGGCTTTTCTGAGCCCGTCCAAGTCAGGTTTTTCAATGTGAGTGATATGCTGCCTTCTTAATTAATCTTGCTATAGTCATTGTAATCAAATAAGTATCTCTGTCCAGGGTCAGAAGAAGGTCTGGAAAGACTGGGAAGCTGGGGTGACCCAGCATGTCTGTTTTAGGCATGGTTTTGTGGTGTGTTTTCTTTTTTTTGGGAGGGGGAATTTTTTGTAGTTAAAGAATGGATGCAAATTTTCTTTTCCACAATATTAAATGGAAAGGGAATTTATCCTGAAAGAATTCAATTTAATTAAAAATTAGATAAACTTGTTCTAAAACCCACATCACCCAAGAAACACATAACCACAGGCCCAAGACGAAATTATTTGAACTGTGTCTAAATGAATAACAGACTAGAAGAAGGCTGTTTCCACCAGCAACATTCTGATAGTTCACGAATTCTTTCCTTCACAACAGTCAAAATATAATAGGAGGGGATTTTAGAGGCATAATCACTTCCCCTGGCATTCAGTCATATGGCAATGTCAGAAACCACTTTGGAGGGCAGGCCAAGCCACAGGATTTGTAACCAGTCTGTCTGTAAATGGGTGGGTTTTATTTTAATGATAAACAATAACAGAAAAACTGAAACGCTGGCACTAATACTTCCTGAAGGACAATGACGATTACAACCCACTGTTCTCTGGCAGGGATTAGCTTCACAGCTTTGAGGAATTTCTGATATAATTGAGTAATGTGTCTCCAAAGATCAAAGCCAGCTCTGTTAGCGGGATGGGAGTTAGCATTAGAAACACCAGGAAAGAATAAATCCAAGTAAGCCAATTTTATTCACACGCACAGATCCAGTAAAGGTTTGCACAACATCATTTTTTTCCCCAAGCCAACAGAAATGTAAGAACACATGACTCTTTGCTAAGTAGGATCTTGAAAGAAATGATGTTGAGTAATCTGCACCTGATGTTCCTCCTCTTCTGATGCAGCACCACTTATGGCTTTGGTGTTATGGTAATCAGTTTCTTTCCCCTTTTCCTACATTAACAATTGCTTGACTAATTGAAAGATCCACTTCATTACCAGCCCTGCAACCTGCAATGATGTACCATTGGGTACTGTAGGAAATACCAAGTTCCTGTGAAGTTTAGCAGTTATTGAAATCTGGGCTGTTTTTCTAAGCTGGCTTGAGTCACTAACCATGACCCAGCCAAAAGAAAGTTCTTCCTTCAGATCCAAGAGGAGACCAACTAGTGTAAGATTCTGTGGTTTCCGTGCAAAACCACTTTAACTCTCTAGCTGAGCTGTGTTGGCCTAACTTTACTGATGCCACTGAAAAGCTGCTAATTTATATACCGATGTAGGCTCTACTGATTGGTGCTTAGAATCTCACTGGGGTATTCCTGATTCTTTTTACATCAACCTACCACATGCCTAGAGATTTAGGTGAAGACTTTTTTTTTTTTAAAGTAAGAAAAAGGTATATTGCTATACTGCTATCCATATAGTATCATCAGTCAGGATGTAATTAGAGTATTTTTGCATATGAGTTTTTTTCACAGATAGATATTTTTCTACCTATTTTGTATATGAACTCAGATGCACGTTAATCCTGTTCTGAAGTGGAGAGTGAAATGAAAGTCTCATTGTAAGTGCTAAATTATTATTACTACGAAGTCATCGTAGCTCTGCTTCATTCTGGGAATGCTGTCAAAGCCCTCTGCATTTTACAGATGAACACAAATGTCTGTGGTTGATGGGACTGTAGGCTCATGGTGGCATGTTAATTTCATTTAAGCAGTGTCTAGCACTGTGGTTTCTTGGCTCTAACTGTACATTTTTGGGGCACCATCTATTTTGTCAATTTTTTGTAATGTCACTTTGTTCATATAATTATATGTATTTGTATTGATAATAGGCCTAAAAATTGCACATCTTAATGAATGCTTGCCATCTCATATCGCACTGAAAGTCTTTCAAATCTCATTAAACTCTTTGCTTATTCATGAATGCTTATTTGTGAATTCAAATTCACTGTTTGCTATCAATATAACTGACTTAAGCCTTCAAAAGTGTGCTAAACGTATTTTTTCACTACCACCAAGGAATTACCAGCTGTAGGTAGCAAAGATTTAAGAGACCAAATTATAATAGGAACTAATAATGGAGTCCTCTGGAGGTCAAATACCTGTGCATGGGAGCTTGAGTTAAAGGGAGGGGACCGTGTTAGAACTGCCTGGGTACATCTACAATAGCTTCTTAGTTTGGATCAGTAGTTCTGAAGCAATTCTCCCAGTGGTCTTCAACTTGCCATAGTCATGGCATCACAAAATCCTCTCAAAATGGACTCCTCCATGATGAAGCTAAACCAAAGATGAACCCAAGGAAAGTGCCTAAAGAACTGTTACTGCTGTGGATGCTCAGTCCATGGGTCCAGATGGGAGCTAGTCCAGAGTAACACAGTCTGCATGGATACAAGCACCAACTGTTTCCTCTACAGATCAATTTCTACTTTCCAATGTATATTTTGTGGTTAAATGTAGAATAGATAAGTTAAATATTGCCTCGACCTAAGAGTATAGTAACCTCTTTCATCTCTCTAAGCCATTTTTTGCAAGGTATCAAAGTCTTTGTTAACATCCCAAGAAAGACAGAGAAAATCATTTAAAAGTTCAAATACAGTTCAAAACACTACAGCCTGACTTGTATCTGTCACTCACTCAGTTTCAATATTGGAAACCTGTCGTAAAGTCTGGAGATGGTTTCTGAAGATCTCTACAAAGCTGCTAACATCTTCTGCAGACATCTTAAGTTTTCAGAGCAAGAACTGCTGCCTGTCAGTGAGAGACAGTCAGTGTTTCTGACCTACTTTGTACCTTGAGTCATAAAGGCAAAGGCAAGACGAAGAAGACAACACAACACAAAACTACCCTAGTGTTCATGCAGTTCCAGTCCACTCTGAGGCAAGCTATGTTTGAGCTCAGTTACAGAAACTTGAGCTCCAAAATTCAGCTTCACTCTTTATTAATATGAATTGAGAAGTGAACTGGTGGCCACTCCAGCACATAAGTATATAGGGCCCACACTGCGTGTGGGGGATATCCTGTACTGAGGATATTAATTCTGCAACTTAATGCTCCTTGTAATGTGACATAAAGCATCTGTAACTTGGCCAAGAACTTGGGTAGGTAACATTAACCTTGTAGGATAAATGTGATAAACAAAATTATGATGCAACCCACATCCTCACCCCTACACTTATCAGTGTTCACATTAACATCCTCACTTCGTTGTGGAAAATCAAGTTTGTAAATCTCTATCTTGATAGCATCTAACTTTCAGGTCTATTATCCCTACCATGACAATCAAGGACATTGTTGAAGTTTCAAATGTTTTCTTGGCTCAGTTTAGCAGCAAGAAAACCTGAGGATAATTAATAAGGTCAATACTGATTGGAATCTGCCAATCAGACGCAACAGCTAGTGTTTTTGGAGGAAAAGACAATTATCTCTTCTGATATTTTCATGATGCTAGAGAATACAGGATCACTTTTCATTAGCTGAACTTGAAGATGTCATTTGAGCTTTTAGAAGACCCAGACTTATTACACTGGATTCTACTAAAGAGCTGTTTTGCATCACTGAATCTCCATTAAAGGTCAACTGACAAGTCTGAAGTGCTGGTGAAAGAGAAATCATTAAATGTAACATTATTGATCAGTGTGTAATTGTCCCATTAAAATTCATGAAGTTACCAATGATTGTTCCTCTCCAATAAAAATAATTTACTAGGTGAGCATGTATTTGATGCTATATCATACTTTAGGGAATTTTACAAGCAGATTCCTTTTTTTTTTAGTGGAAGTTAATTTCTATCAAGGGACCAGACAAGCGTGATACTTCTGGTTATCCAGTATTTCCACCTTTTAACATAACTTGCAAAGAGTTTGTAAAAATCAAAGTATGAGGCTTTCATTTTAATACTTGGTTTAGGAGTTGCATTTTTCTTATCAACCATGGCAGAGACGAGCTAAGATGTGTCACCTTCTGGCACATTATGGTCAGGATCATTAGCATTCAGTCTCCCACGTCTTCAATTTCAGGTGCCAGAAATGGACTGCGATTTCCTCAAATATCATAACTTTTTTTTTTTTTTTTTTTTTAAAGCAAGCATCTGGTAAGGCTAATGAGCCTTTCTTGCTCTCCCTCCGACTCCATAAGAAAAAACTTAACTTGCAGATAAACTTTAAACTTTTACCTTGAAAGATTAAAAATGATAAAATTTTCCAAAAAGCTCACCTTCTTTAACTGCTTAAATATGGAGCTGGGGAACATGCCATGTTTTGGGGGTCCATTAATATGCACTGAGTACCTGATGGGAAAATATATTGTCTATAGAGGCATCAAAGACACGTGTCCCATCCAAGTCTGATCTCATGCAACTTTTCTTCTTGTTTTTGTTGCTGGTTTGGTTTTCAAACAATATAATACTTCTCCTGAAAATTCTTAAGGAATTTCTAATTGAGGGGGGAGAAGCAAAACCAATTTGATTCATTTCATTGATATTCCTATAGTTACAGTGCTTTTGATGAAGAATTGCTAAAACTGAATCCAGCCTTATTCAGATTAGCTGAACTAGGACATTAGTCAGGAATACCTAATCAACCTCTTTTTCTTCACAGGCTTGTCACTGCTCACTCTGAGGGCACACCAGTGTTAGCATTGACTTTTAGTATGTGAACCAGTAGCTTTCAAAGAATATTAGTGTGCTATCTGAATCTCATGTCAATTTTATTCCTAATTATTTGAGATCTAGTACAGTGTAGAGTAATATATAATTTAGTCATTTTGCTCATTCAGCACTCATCTGCTGAAAGGTCTGACATGGTCAAGCAAGAAAGGGGAGCAGAGGACAGCAGAGAATAGCAGAGGCAGCTGCTATCAAAAAGGAAAGACTTATGTCCCTCCTGACACATACACATTTCAGTGTTTAGGGAAGAAAAAAGCTTTTAATTCCCTTTTATATAACAGGTGGAAAAAGAAGAAAGAAAGCTCCAGACATTTATATCAAATGAAATTCTGGCATTCTTGATGCACAAAGAAATTTATTGGTAAATACCAGTGGTGTTTTTGAAGGATGCACAAGCTTTTTCTTTTCCCCACCTCAAGAGATCCCTAATTTGATATCCTACGGTCTTATAAGTTATTAAATGGAATCCAACCTTCTCGTTCTCATGGAGGCTAAAAGAAAATGAAACTTTTATATTCAAGAAACTTACCATCTTCTATAGCCCAGTAGAATTTGCAGCTAACATTGAATATCATGTTAAAAGGACACAAAGCAGAAACAGATAAATTCTACAAAACACTATCTTACAAAGAATAGTTTTACATGGGGTTGTTATATTTTTCAGAATCATTGCATCCTACCACTTTCAGAAATAAAAATATTCTTACTCTTATCCTCACAGTTAGATGGGTTAACAGGCATCTCAAATCCAGCCAATCAAGTAATGAAAACGCTATTATAATATAGAGGAACAACCTTTGTGTTACATGAATAGTTTTTATATCAATATTCATTTACTCCAAATTGCAAATCCAGGCTTATTCCCAATGCCAGTCTAAAATATACAAGCAGCATCAATCAGTCAAGCTTTACTGCATCTGCTTTTGTTGTGGCAGAATTATGTGTCTTATTAAAATATGCAATAGGAATACTCAGTGGAAGTATACAACACAAACTAAAATAGCTGGTAAAATAGAGCAAAAGATGCATCGATTTATAGTATAAGGTAGTGTTAACACAGCAAATACTCTAAAACTACACTGCTGAGAATATTCTAGCATGTACTCCCTATAGCCTCATATCATATTGTTACCTCTCAGGAATTTATGTCTGTTTAACCTTTCAAGTTCTCCTAAGCGTGTTAACGCCAGAAAGGAGTCTTTTTTCCCTCTCAGCAAATAGCCAACTAAAATATTTATTTCCTGGATATATATTCTAATATCAGAACTAGTTTAAATTCTTTTTTCCTATAGAAAAGAAAAAGCTTTTATTTTTACTCCCCTTGCTTCTACAGAGATGCTTCTTTTAACTAGCGGCCTCTGCTTTTATGTTACAGATGAATGATAACAAAGATGAGGGGATGGAAGAAGAAGATCTTTTTTTTTTTCTTTAAGTAGCCATGACTATACGTGTGTTTTTTTTTTTATTTTACTTCAGTTTCTTTGTCTTTGATCCTCCAACCTCAGAAGCTGAAGTACACTTCTGCCCCTACTTTCTTTTCCTTTGAATATTAACAGCAGGTATGGACCTCAAACTTTCTTGTGCAAAGCATCCCATGATTCCTGCTGACATTCCAGAGCCCTGGTCCTCCTTAGTATGCCTTGGTAGCAAGAGTTAGCAGGAAGACTCCTACCCCATTCAGATTTTCCCTCAACTCATTCAGGACATATCACCTAACAAAGGAAGGCAAGACCAGAACATTTTTAATCATTCTATATAAAAGTTAAGCAGCGAAGCTTTAATCTGGAGCTACAAGTCCAGTCTTCCTGTTTTCTCACAAAGCAAAATTCAGCTCAAACAATGCTCCTTTGCAGAGCTAAACTTGAGTAAGCCTTTCCAAAGAAGCCACAGCTTTATTTAGCCACAGCACATACTGATCTAAGCCACTTTGCTGTTTATACAAACAAAGCATTTGAGTTCTCACATACTCCTTTCCACACTGATGTAATTCTCATGGCTCCTTTAGAGCTACTGACACTTTATACAAGCTCCAAACATGCATCAAAGATTTATAACAGGCAGGATGCCCTTAATTTTGCTTAAAACTAAAGAAAAAAGAATCAGCTAAACTGGCTATTCCTGCATCAAATCACGTTTCTCTGAGATGAGCTGTGTCCCCCTTTTCTGCCTTTGTGAGCTGCATTATGCCTGCTTGCCCTGTCTAGGTGTGCAAGCATACACATATGCTGCTGAGATTCATGCATTTTCTTTTTTCTGCTATAGTGATTGCAGCATTAGCTGTCCCAACAGCTGATCCATATTACAGGTCCCAGTGATGTCCATAAACTGATGTTGGATCAGTCACTATATACTAGATGCAATCTCAACAAGAAAAAGTGTAACCAGACAGAATTTCCTGTTAAATGCTTTGATTGCCAGAAGCTAGAAAAGTCCCTATGTAGCTGAAGCAATGAACTGCCTGCTGTATGTATTTCCTGTGAGATGTAATCAAGCATTGTTGTGGGTTTTTTACATTCTAGAAAACTTAAAAGGTATTTTCAAGACATTACTCGCTCTTTTTTTATCATTTCCTTCCCTATCTCCTAATAACCAGAAGGAATAGTAGATACTACAGTTTTTTTTACAAATGGCTGGAGACATCCTCAAATTTCCCCACTGAATTTTACATCAAAGCATTTATAGAGCTAGGGATATAAACTGCAACGACTACAGTCAACTTCAGCAATTTGGAGCATTTGGATTAAGAATCTGCTCTGCTTAGTGAAGAAATTAGATTAGGATTTGAATTAGGAGTCAAAACTGACTTCAAGATTTCTTCTTTTAACTCTTACAGCTTTTTCTTTCTTTTTTCTTTTTTTTTTTTAATGACACTTCACTATTTATTCAGGTGTAGCCAGTCATGCACACCTGCTACCTAAACTTCACCCAAACAAGCCAATTCAGGCTCTAAAGCTGCACAGCTGCACGCCTGAGCTACTTCATCCAACCTCCCTATAGTAGCACAGACAGACCCAGTGCTAGCCTAGACAACAGAGCTATACCAGTTCCAAGGCAAAGAATTCTCATTCGACTAAGTCAAGACACCTTACTGTTGTTGAAGTCATTTCTTGTTCCAAAGACAATACGGTAAAAATTATGTAAGCAGCAGTTTTAAGTAAATAGCCCTGGACTAGCTTTTGTTAGGAGCTATTGGCTACAGTAGGCTGCTTAAGAGGTTATACTGTCTACAGGATGACTTTGAAGTAGGCTTAGACTGCAGCTGTAGAAGATGAGAAATTGGAATTCAGGTGATAGAGTGAGTTCTTGGCCGCATTTCAGATTTTTCAACTGACTTTGGGAAATAACTTAGTCATTCAAGCTGGGATTCATCTGCCCTGTTAAGCATATCAGGCTGTGCTGGCATCTAAGCTTCGTTAGTCTTTTCTTTTCTCCTTCCCCATATATTTATATACTGCTGTCAATCATTTGGCATTTATATTACATTGACATCTATGTTTAGATGTCAAAAGCTTCTTGCATTTCTCAGGTATGCATTTGCACGTGCTCAGCACACACAGCTCTGACAACTCTGATATCTCGGATTTGTGTCCAAGGCCTATTGTGATGTTTCACCTCCTTCCAAGACAGTTACATCCCTCTTTTCTGTCTACACAGTCCTCACTTTTGGACATACCTGAATTATAATTACTCCAACCGAACAGATTAGATCTGGCATTCCTGAAGCAGAAAGGAGGTTTGAACTCCAGATGAAAGCATTGATTCTTAAAGGACTTGTCCTGGCTTGTAGCTTAGTAAGCAGTGAAAGACATTACATAACAAGTGCAGGATTTTTTCCATGTGAGATCAGCATGGAGTGGCTGCTAAGGGATGCACTGTTAGGGGTGACTGGCAGGACACCTTAGAGTATGACTGAGAGGAAGATTATGGATAGTTTTGATAGCTAGAAAGGAAGCAAGAGGGACTTCTGAGAATAGTAAGGGATAGACCTGGAAGAGTGAATATTACACTACTGTGGACTTCTATCCACAAGAGTATAAAGAGACAAGAGAGAAGTCTACGAGGCAAACCAACACACTATTGAAATATGCCACCTAATGAGCCATGGGAAGCAATGCGAAGGACTGACTAGTGTTGTGCATTAAAACTTCTACAAAATGCAGCTTTCTAGATTTCACAGATGAATCTTCTGACATTTTTTTCTGAGATGTATTCCTTACTGAATATGTAGAAAGCTTCACATGGCTGAAGTTTCAGGTGAAAATGTCTCTAAATATTATTTTGGTCTCAGCCCATGACTCAGTCTGAACTACACAGATGATATCTGGCCTCTCCTCCTGGACAGTCCTTTTCACTGTATGACTATTCCATTCTCCTTCTCCTAAGAGATAAGATGAACACAAGTCTTGTAAGAAAGACTTAGCAAGAGTATCAAACTCGGACTGGGTTGGTACTTGCAGTACTTGTTTTCTAGCACATGTAATGGGGCTAGACACCCCCTCCTCTACTCTTCTCTCCTAATGCATCTCTTAGCTGATGTCTCTCAGCCAGCTTCCGCTAACCCTGAACATCAGCCTGAATCCAGACTCTGGCACTTATCAGCTGCAGAATGCAAGAAGATCAAGAATGTGTGGCAGGAGTGAGAAGGTGTATGAAGGCTTAGTCATGTCACTAACATGTAAACATTGCTTTTCTATTTAAACTGGAACTTGTTTTCATTTCTAATGTCTTCCTAGTGTTTTGGACGTGTTTCTGACTCTCACCATTGACCACTAAAGAAAGCAGAACTTACTATCTAGGCTGACTACAGACATCTGGTCTCCCTTTTCCTCCACTGTCAGTTCTGAAATAACAAAGAATAGTCATGGAAGAAGTTTCCCAGGCTGTATATTATTGTGTGTCACATTATGAATGAATGGCCTACATCCACACTGTGACATTCAGTGGTCCAGAAATGACTTCTTACTGCAGCTAGTGCCTCTTCTTTTCTTTCTGTATCAACTTCTGCTACTTTTTGCTGGGCCTGGTAATATATATCAGAAGTGGGGGTGGCAGGGTAATGCTGAGGTCTTTTTGCAAAAGAGAGTTTTGACAGCTATGATGAAGGAGAGCATCTGTATGCAGAAGCAGGTAAAAGGCAGAGGGTGATGGGAGGATGATGATTTGTAGATGTTCTGCAAATACCCTGCAGGCAGAATGATGCCTAAATGACAGGTGAACCTAAAAGGATTGATAGATTTCCACAACAGCTGGGCTCTTTTTCTCTGTTGTGCTGAAATTTCTCAGCTGTAAAATAGGGATAATTGTGTTTCCTACCTTTTACCTCTTTTTGTGTTTTCTTAATAAACAGAACTGACCTTCTTCTTCCTTACCCCTTCCTAACATTTCCATAGCAACACAAAACTCACGTAAATGCCCATAACTATTTCTCAAAAGGCTCAAAAGCACATAGAGAAGAAAACTGTTACCTCTATGAAAACAATAATATCTAGATTTTTATACATATACAATAAATTACTTACAAATCTATTTATATATTCCTATTTTCAGGACTAACTTCTTCAGGCTCAAATAACTACCCTTTAAAATTAGTTTGGCTTAAAAAACAAAACCTAACTGAACAGTTCCCTCTCCTTGCTCTAAAGTCCAGGCCTGTGCCTCCGCTCAGTGTCTCACAGGCCTTCAGCCTCCATTTCCAGCCAACGGGTGATTTTAAGATTACTGAACGTTTTGTTGCACAGGTGGATTAAATAGTACCAGGTACTTTAGCAGCCTTGTAACGCAGAGGTAATGGCACTGAAATTATCAAAGCTGAGCTGGTGACATGCATTCACATAAAACCTGAACCAGGCCCAAGCACCCACAGAACTCTATGCTGTTCATTAATTGCCGTGATGACTGAAAAACACTTTGGTTTGAAACCACAGATTTATTGATATGTACCATGGTAATCGCAGCTTGAATCTCAATGCCATTTTTTATCAGAACTACAGAAAGCCTTTTCTTATTTAATCCCCTGCTCCCATACTCTCTCCCTATTTAGTGAATGGTGAAGAATCAGGGTATTGTTTATGCTGCGTAATTTCAATGCAACAATAAAATAACTTCGAGTCATTGTGTAGTCACTACACATAGATGCACCACATCCACAAGGTGACACAGGCCACAATATTCCATGTGCTGTCACAGTAGACAACCTTACTATTTCTTCATAAGGCCCGTTGATCACAGTAGTTTGTCACAAAGACTAGCAGAGCAATGCACTTGGCTACATATACCCCAGATGTCACAGCATCATAGAATCAGAAAAGATCAAATCCTACCATTAACCCAGCACTGCCAAGTCCACCACTAAACCATGTCCCCAGGCACCATATCTACACATCTTTTGAATAACTCCTGGAACGGTGACTCAACCACCGCCCTGGGCAGCCTGTTTCAGTGCCTCACAACCCTTTCAGTGAAGATTTTTTTCCTAATATCCAACCTAAACCTCCCCTGAACAACTTGAGAATACATCAGTTAAAAAGTTTACCACTGCCTCTGCATGTAATTGAGAGCTTTCCTGCCACCTAAGAGTGAACAGAGAGCATTTTTTGTTGTTTTAATTATCTTTCTTTGTATGTCAGCTCAAAAAAAATAAATACATTATGTGAAACTTGAGATCAAAGACTGTAGTTCTGGGTATGATAAATAAAGGTGGGTTTTATCGTCCTAGTAAGACCACCTAATAAAGTAAGGCCCAAGTAAGTTTGATGAGCATTAATTTGCCAAGTTGGGTCTTACGACCAGACACGATGAATTTGTTGCTTAGTACAAAATTGCAGCTAGAAAATGGTTTCTAAAACTTGACAGACATTAGAGGGTTTTATATCTACTTTTACTTACTTTGACAGCTTAAAATTGTGATGTGAGGATGCTGCCAAGATTTTGTAGTGCAATTAAGTGACAAGCAAACTTTGAAGGGATTTAGAGCTGGGCTGTAAGCTGAAAACCAGGCTCATGTCTGGATTTAGATTTGATTTCAATGGAATGCTTTCCTGTTTTCCTGCCTTTAAGCTTTGGCTCCTCCAGCAACAGACACTGAAAATAAGTTAAAATGTTCGTGTCTTTTCTTGTGCTTTTCATATGGTTCTGGAATTCTCCTTGTTATCTTTCGTTATTCTATATCGACTCTTCATACTTCCAACTTTCTCTTCTCTTCTCTTTCCTGTCATACATTTTACTAAGAGGCCTAACAGCTCCTTTCAGACAGCTTCAAAGTTTTTAAGTTCCTCATTTTTCTTTATTGTTTCTTGTATATACAATTCTTCCTTTCTGTTTTCTTTTTGTTTTCTTTACGTTTTTTCCCTCTTAACTCTTTTTCTATAAAAGTTTCTATATTTAAGTCTTGTGGTAGTTAAAGTTTTTTTTTCCCACTGCTTTCTACTTTCTCAACTGGCCTTTTTTTTTTCTTTTTCTTTTCTTTTCTTTTTTTTTCTTTTTTTTCTTTTTTTTTTCTTTTTCTTTTCTTTTTTTTTTCTTTTTTTTTTCTTTCTTTTTTTTTTCTTTTTTTTTTTCTCTTTTTTTTCCCTAGCACCTTAAATCAGCCCGCCAGGGCTGTTTCAGTACCCAGCATATCTAGTTTTAACTGCTTTAGCTCTCCACAGCAGTGCAATTTGTTATATAGATGCTATCTGTCTTTTACCTACTTAGCTTAGGTATCAATTACAGTGCAATGGTTTAAAACACAGATGAGTGGCCACATACCTAGAGCTTTTGGAAGGCCCCTCTTTTCATCATAATCGAAACATGAGTTAATTATATCAGTTTGAATACAGCCCCTATGTTAGATGAGCTATAGGTGTATCCAAGACTGTAGTACCTCATAAGTTTCATTTCAAACATGCCTCAGTGTGATCTTACCATGTTTGCCTTTTTTCTGTGGCACATTTAGCCTCATATTTCACTATCAGTGTGTGGAGTTTAAGAAAGTACCTAGAAGGAAGCCTCATTTCCCTAAGGGGCTTTCAGCAGAGGTAATACCATTTTTACTGGGATGTACTTCCTGGGTACCTCCATATGGGCTCTGGTCCTCCCATGTTTTATTTCTTCCCACTGTATATAATAATTATTCAAGTACATATTATTAAAGTACTTAACATTTTTAACAAATTGACCAGCTGGTCTGTACAACCAAAATCTCTTCACTCCAGTGAAGTTAAAGTCTCCATAATGCTTTGCATTAAAATATGGGGCATTAAAACCAGGCCATTGAGTAGCAGATGTGAAATTGTTACCTGAAGATAATGGCAAAAATCTCATTATTTCTAGTGCAGCACAAATTTTAACTAAGGAAACCAGAGGGGCCATTCTGCGGATAGTCTGACTTCTCAGGTGATGAAGACAAAAGGAAACAAAAGGCTTTTAGGGAAGATTAGACCCCAGTAAGTTGAAAATTCAGCACCTGCTCCCCTCAACTGCAAAATACTGAGCACACATGTGTCTACTGACAAAAATGTCCCTGAAGCAGATGCCAACTGTTTTGTTATGATAGGGGTAACAGAGACTTTTTTTTCCACTGGCAGATCAATTCCACCTTTTCGTCTTAGACATTCTCCTTCAACGGGCATAGCTTAAAAAGATTTGGCTTTAAGTCAAGGAAGTTAATTCCTCATTTAAATGCAATGAGAAATAGATATGTAAGTAAACAGGAAAAACAGAACTCATTTATTACAAAAGCAAGTTTAGCTTCCAGTAGTAGAAGTAAAGGATTTTGCAGCTGGTGTTCTCAAAGTTGGAAAAAGTAACCTCTACACTAAGGAAAGGGTTTGTATGATTTACATTATACCACAAGACTGACTGAATGATGAAAAATACATCAAGCACTCTGAATGTCACTAATAAGCAAAGCAATGTAAAGTTCACATGGGATTCAGCAGAGGGACTGGCACGGTTCCTGTTGAACTTTTGGGTTAGAGCACTGTGGATGTGCTTCAAAGAAACTTTCATACTCAGCA
This sequence comes from Anas acuta, assembly GCF_963932015.1. NCBI lineage: Eukaryota > Metazoa > Chordata > Aves > Anseriformes > Anatidae > Anas > Anas acuta. The sequence continues at coordinate 58,093,401 of NC_088982.1, forward strand.
TATAATGTGAATCTGTCCCTTTAGCTTTTTAACCTGCTTTGAGAGCTAAGTTTTGTCAGAGTTACAACTGTAATTGGTTCGGGGAACTCCAGTCCAACGTGCCTGCCCCCAGATGCAATTACAGCATTGTTTAAACCTTGTCTGGAGAATGAGAGTTAACTGTATTCCCGTAATGTGTCCTGGATATGGGGACATGGATCAGTCCTACTTGCTGTAAGGCTCTTACGCTGTGCTATAATTGCATCTTGGAAATGAGGTCCTGGATGGAATCTTTTCCGTAGTTGTAGTGCAGGACCGACAGAAATTAACCTAAAGTAGCTGTATCCAGAGCTGCTATTTCTTTTCTTCCCAAAGAGAGTTCCAAGAATCTCAAACATTTTATCTACTTAGTGTTTACTTTAGCCTGCTTTGAACTGTTCTTTCATACATTCAATGTCACTACAAAGTGTGCCTGCTTTCTACATCCCCCTATATAGTAAACTAATCAGAGAATAGAGGGACTTCATCTTTATTTATTAGGTTCTTCTGATTTAAAGAGATTGTGAGTTCCACCACACATCTGGTGGCTGAAAGCCTACCAAAGAGACCAGGAGACTCAATAGCACTAACAGCCTGATGCCGTTCCCTCCAGCACATCTGTCAGATAGCAGCTGGGGAAGGGGGTGACCAATGTGAGGTTGCTGGCAGCCTCTGCCTAAAAGCTCCTGCCAAGCTCTGGCTGCAGAGTCTTGCCATGTGTTTATAAGCTATTTGCTAGTGTTCCCTGAGGTGGTAATTAAGACTTTGCATTGGGAATACGAGGACAGTCATTGTGCTGTGCAAAAACCTCACACCTTCATGAAGGAGCAAGATTGGTTTGTATTTTATAGGATCATAGCTTTGAGAGATTGACAGACCTTCCTCACAGAAGAAACATCAGAAGACAGAAATATGTCTTATTATGTACATTAAGGATGCATTAAAGGGAGCTGACATCCTTACAGACCATCAGCATAAAGACCCAGCTATCAATGGTAAATTTCCCTCTCTGCATCTTTTTTTCTTGTTTTACAATAAGCTGGTGATACACTTTTTGCAATGAAAAAAAAGCTCTAACTACAGGGTTGTTTTTGTGTTCTTGTTGGCTTATTATAAATCCTAATAAACTGTCAGTTAAAGAGAAAAAAAGAATAATAAGAAGAACATTTCTCACAAATTAGAACAGCTTATGTCACACCAAAGCAGTTTACATGATTAAAGAATCAAGCTAATTTTAAGAAAATAGCCAGCTTCCCTGAGGGCAGTCTCTGGCTTCAGCTTCATGAGAAGAATGGGGTATAGCTACATTCTCTACTAGGGTCAGCTCATTTTGAAATGTTGTGCTTTGAAAAGGTAGCCATCCATCCTGAGGCCCGATTTCTGTTCTATGCAGAGTACATTTCCTTCTTTCCCCACAGGAGGGGTAGAAATACAAAGCCTAGCATTTGATTTCTACCTTGAAGATTTCAGAGACGAGTCCTCCTTACAGTAACAACTGAGACAGCATGCCTTGAATCCAAACTCTTTCAAATAGAATTTAATGTGTTTGAACAATGCAATTAATTCTCTTTTGGATGACTTTCACATGATTTTCTGGGGATCAGCAAAATTTTAGACTTTAACTTCCTTATTTCTGATGTTTAGCATATACTTTCTCACGCACTGTTTACTCACTATAAGAAATGATCTGCCAAGAAAAAAGCTACAGTGCAAAAAGCACTTCCAACAGGCTTTTTGCCACATTAAAGGTTTAGCTTTCTCACCTGTACTAATTTTCTCCAAAAGCTGATTTTATGAGAAAGCATGAGGTTTCATAGTGATTTTCATTGTTGAAGGTGAGAAGTAAAGCACTGATAATCATGACAAAACAGACCTATGAAAAAATTCACTAGGAAAACTGTCTTTGTAAAAGGAGTTTTGCCAAGAACATCAGTCCTTATGGTGACCATAACTAGGACTGCATTGATCCCCAACAGGGAAATGGTTTTAGGCAAACAGCTGAATTGAAAAGCATGCTGCTCTCAGTTCCTTAAGTGCTAAGTCCTTTCATCTTCTTCTAATGGGATAGAATGCAAGATCCTCAAACACACAGAAAATGGAAAGGAATTTAATCTTGCTGTTCTCAGAGCATCACAAAATCCTGGAAAATTTGCACAGAAATTAAACTTGCTGCACTTGGGACCCAATCAACTCTGTTGTTTTAATGTTCTTGTTCTCCGATCCTACTCCTGGAACATCTTGGAGCACTTGGACTGTTGTCATGACAATTAACATTAAATTCTGTGTGGCATTCCCCACATAATCCCCCATCTTACAGTGTCGGAAGTGGGAATCTTGTCTCAGGTACATGGGAGTTTACCTGAAGATACTGACATGGTTTTCAATTCAGGATATTACCATGAACTTAAAGAGGGAACTATGCTCATCCTCTGACAGGTTTCACTTCATTACTATACATTCGTGCCATACATTGATGTCTCCCATCCATAAAGAGGCAGTGACAAGTGCTGCCACTGACATCCTGCAACACTACTATAGTTCAAAAAAAAAAGAACAGACGATCTGAGTAAAACAAAAGAATGGTCAAACTGATTGCAGCAGGGAGAGTTCAAGTGCTGCCTCATCTTTCTGCTGTCCTCTTCATATTAAATTTATTCAGTTTTCTCTGAACCTGGTAGATGGAAGTTCACAACTAATTGGGCCTGAAATTATTTTTTTCTCCGATTGATTGAGAGTGCAAACCTGGGAACACAAACTTGAAAGCCAGACTGAAGGCCATTTAAAAACGTGGCCTCATGGTGTTAGCTGTTCTGTTGGCTGCTTTTCAGAGTAATTTGAAACTGAGCTGCTCTTCAGCAGTACAATGGAGCAATTTTCTTCCCAGTTATCATAAACAGAACAAGTAAACAGCAGTGTCTAAGAGGAGTTACAAAGCCTTGTACACTCAAGGTCACAGTTTGGGTGAATGCTCAGCTCAGCTCCGCCAGATGTATAAGAACTCATAGCCCAAACACATGTAAGCTTTTCTGTAATGATGGCAGGGGGATGAGCAGCACAGATGAGCAGGCTGCTGCCTCTACAGCATCATCCAAGTGGGCATGTGTTCAGCACAGGGGATGCTTCTCAGCCACCTCCCTTTGAGCCTTCCTGACAATACAAACTCTACCCACAGAATAATTAATATAAATGTATGATAGGAGAAGTGTTTATTGGCAGAAAACATGAACGGAAATTGAACAAAAAAATCTCCCAGGAATAACAATTACACCAAAGAAAGAAACTTTTTAAAAAGTTCTTACTGTACCTTTAAAAATTGAATGACATCTCTAAGATACAACACTTTAAATACAAGTAATGTTCTCTCTCAAAGTTAAGTTCAAACGTTTTTTTGCCAAAGGTGTGAATTTTCTTTCAGTGAAAGAGAAAAGTTCTACTATTAGAAGAAGAGACAGAAATTTTATCTGAAGTTCTATCTGATGCTTTTTTCCTCATGCACACACCAAATGTTAGCTTCACTCAAATCGTTAAATCAAGTGTGCACTGGGTATTTTGACATTCAAAGCAGTTATTGAGTAGTAGATAGAAAGTCTTAAAAGTACTGCTGGACATATTTCACAATGACTATATATACACATAAAAACACCTAGTTAAAAAAAAAAAAAAAAAAAAAAAAAAAGCCTTTACCTTTCTGGTGTATTGCAAAGCAAAAATATGCATTATTAGCAAGGTCATTAAATGAAAACAGCAAGTAGACTAATGTGAAAACAGTAAGTAGACTAACATCTTCCATTATGTTTAGATTTCAGAAAAAGTTCACAATATGCAAAATAATTTAACTCTGGTAATAACATATAAGAATTTTTATCTATCTGAAATTTATGTGGAAGGAAATAGCTGTACAAACAACACACAAATATTTATTTCTTAATATCAATTTCTAGATCATCAAATGAAAAGATTATCAAAACAATCACACAAAGTGGTTCCAATAAATGCATGTGGCATATGAGGATGTTATTAGTTAATGTATTCATCTGGATGCCCTGGGTAATTTGAAAGGCATTTTACCTACTTCTGTTTATCAGAAAAGTTACAGGAAAGCTAGAAACAATTTCATTCTCAATTGCTGAAGTCATTAGCCTGGTTTGCAAAATATGTTTATCTGCTTTTAAGGCAGGTCTCTCTGCAGACATTCTGATGGCATTTTACTGCAGGCATCATGTAGTGGGAATGCAAGGAGAGAATAAAGCTTACTGTCGCTGAAAGAATACAGGAGCTACAGGAGCTGGGCACACTGCTGGAGCACGTGTATCATAAAGATGTTACATGGAATTACAGGCTGCTGGCTTTGGAGAGCTATTTCATACAAGATCTCATCTAAAGCCTGATCCTGATAAGCAAAACAAATTACTTTACATAGCAGTATTGCCCAACAATACTGCAGCCATAATATTTCTTTTGGAAATGCTGCTACACTCTTGGAGTGGAAGTTGTTCACCCTCTTATTCTGTCAGAAGACAGAGAGGTTCGGTCACCCTTAAGATCTCTGTAAATCTATGTGGCTACTGAGATCCACGAGGGATGTCCATAGGCTCCTTACTCCCTGCAGCCAAGCTGTGATGTGCACTCTCAACCATATATCCCTTATATTGATTTAAAATCCCTAGAAACAGACCATGTACTCAGACAAGGAGAAATCAGGGGCCTTATGCTGGAAGTAGTTTCCGTACGCAACTAGGTGATTTTACTCACAAGGGGAACCAAATCACTTATATTTGAATAAATCTATTTGTACGGATGCTTACAGAATCCTTTAAATGACACAAGTTGCCTTTCAGAAACCGACCTACAAGTACATGTCCTGAATCTAGGACACAGGATCATGCATAAAAATGGAACAGATTTTAAGCAGTAGGGAAGCTGTTGGTGAAAAAAAGCCAATATACAACAAAAGCATCTCCTATAAAGCCTCCTGCAACCAGAGGCTGCAGCCTTATTGGTGAGGATTGCATCATTTTTTTCCTTCCCAAGGAAGGCAAGCATTTTAAATACACCAACAGGAAAATATAAACAGAAGGAAAATAAAGGTAATGTAAATATTGTAAAACAAGATTTTAAGTATCAGCTTGAATATTAGTACCCTTTGAGCCTCTGAGTCCTATCAAGTTACTGATAGAAATAAGACATTTCTTCAGTTAGTGCTGCAGAGAGCTCCCAAAGAGTAGAACGAGTTCTGCTGTGTGGAATTGCAGGTTTCTTATTACTGGTGGCAATGTGTAAGACACAAAAAGCAGCTTAATTACTTGATCCCAAGAGCAGTTGTGAGTGCAAGCAACTACAAAAACCATTCTCTCGCTTGTAAACTGCACAAATTTGATAAGAAAGTCATTAAAAGTGGATGAAGAGAGCTCTTTATGATGACAGTGTTATATAGTCATTTCAGAAGCTGGTTTTAAGGTCAAAAAGTACTCCCTATTTTCCTGCAGTAGGAGCAAAATACCATGTTTCAGGAAATCTGTCACAATTTCCTTTATTCTGAAGCTTATTTCCCTTTCAATTTTTTAGGAAGTATTTCTTTTTTATGGCTTACCAACAATTTGTTCCTACGTTTGTGTCACTTGCATTTCTGTTCCATTCTCTTGCTCTGGTATAGGATCTTTATTCCTAATACATACATGTAAATGATACATGCATACATATGTGTGATTTACTCCACTTTTTTTCTTTTCATTATATTTTTCTGAGCCTTTGCACTTTATACCCTAATTTTTGCTTCCTCTCCTGCCTGATTTGGCAGATGCAATGTGCAGAGTCTTTAAAACTCAGGAATTTGGGTACATTTATTTGTGAAGTATGAATTTCAGTAGAGGATAGAAAGAATGAGAGAGGATCAAGGTTTATCTCAACAGCGATGATTTGTGCTACAAGGAGCACTAATGGGTCAGGGAAACAATACAGTCTTTTGCCAGTTCTTCACTAATTTGAAAATCTGCTAGAAATGTCTAGGAGCAAGACGGACAATTCAAAGTTTCAGAGAAGGAAGAGAGTTAAAAAAAATAAATTTAAAAAAAAAAAATAATAAAGTATATGCTGGCTTTAAACTCAATCACATGGAATAGCTGAACCCCTTTGTCACCTAACTGGTATTTTAGGGAATCGAGAAATTATTTCCTCCACTGTCTTCAGGGAGCTGCCAGTTCTTTGGTCTTTTAAGGCAGGACTTTGGCTGCCAGTCAGGAATGTTGTTCATTACCCTTAACCATCTCACTTTGCTCTGTTGTGACTAATCAGTATATACTATTTTCACAAAATTCTGAAATTAATTCAGGAAAAAAAAAAAAAAAAAAAAAAAAAAACATTAATTACTAGCTGGCTAAATATCAAATGTTCTCATCATAACATTTCTCTTCCAGTGTAAACGAATACTAATAATTAAATGTGAGCCCTCATATTTTATTTAGGGTGAATCACAGAAATCTGATTAACCTCCAAAAGAGGCAGAAAATTAAGTAAAAATTCCCTTTTCAGTTAGAAGGGGAAATAATGCTAATAGAGAAAAGGGCTGATAAAGCAACAGGAGAAGGAAGGAGGGATGGTGCAACATGTACTTTGGGTTCTAGAAACATATAATGCAATGTGGGAGAAAAATTGTGTCGTGAAGAAATGGAGACAGAGCAAGGCTGTCCAGGTGCAGTTCCACTGAGTAAAATACATCATGCAACCAGCAGAAGAGATGTGGTGGTCCATGAGTAAGTGCAAAGCCTGTATCCTCACACACGTCAAGAAGCAAGATGAGTATGACTACAGAGGCTGGCTGCTGTAGAAACTGCATCTTGGTTTTCTCAGCCTCAAGAATAATTTTTCTGCGCCACAGAGGATCAGGATGGCTGGCCATTCCTGAGCTAGATGACAGCCACTAGATACAGCAGACTTTCCTAACAGTGCAGTGTGGTGCAAGTCCACCCGGCACTGCAGTGGCATGGCACTGCTAAGCATGGAAATTCTTTCCAGGGAGTTCTGATTAAAAAAAAAAATAAAAATTAAAAATAAAAATAAAAAAATAAAAACCCCTGGAGTATATTTGATGCTTTTTTCCCTATTTTGGGGGCAGACATGCAAAATCAGGTACACAACTAAAGACACAGACAGATCTTGGGATTTCCAAAACTAGGCTGACTAGATGTGGCACTCCCATATATGTGAAAAGAGGAACTTAATTTTTAGGTGGTACTATCTGTTAACCTGCAGTTTCTTATTATATAAAGACCGTTAAAAAAATGTCTCTTATGCCAGAAGTCTGAAAACAAGACTCCAGCACCAAAATGCTAATTTATCAGCAACCTCGTGCTGTGCTGAGCACATTAGTCAGAGGTACTGAGCACTCCCAGGACTGCTTGAGCAAGCACAACCAGCCACATTAAAGTGGCAGCAGGATCAGGGCTTTTGCCAAATAATCAGTCTAAAAGGGCAGAAACCTCCAACCTAACTGTGATGTGGTGAAATGACATTTTCTTTCCAAACTCTCCATTGATGCCTTTAATATAGCAGGATGGCACACTTAAATCTTCACAACCCCAATGAACATAGTTACTGAAGAGGATTAAGCCTGTGAATTCCCGTTGTCTGGATTCATTAAAAATATATAGTCAGTACCACTGAAATTTTCATGGTAAGAATTCATAGTTGTAGCTGCTTCTACTGGAAATTAAAACTTGGCAGCACTCTGTATCTCATATACCAGTTAGGACGTTCATACCCAATTAGAGCTGTGTTATTTATACAGCTATAATTATCAACTTATCTATAGTTGAGCATTAAATTCTGAATTAGATTAGCATATCTGAACCCTATGTGCCTTAAAGAGAGTTCTCTGTGTAGAAACTCCAGGCTGCATTTCCCCCAGGAGGCATATTAATTACATACACAGGAAAATGTTATACAAAATTCAACCTTAACAGCCTGAAGTAAAATAAATTTTATTTTGTTTTCCTCCTGGCCAAGTAACATGCCTCTTAAGATTATGGTTAGCCCTTTTACAGGTCTAGATTTGAGGAGAAGGAGAAAACTGAGATTGCTCCACCCCATTTGCCTGGCCTGGATAGCGGCTGAGCAGATGGGGCCACCGTGAAGTTTCTTGTTCCTCTTACAGAAACTGGTCACCAGTGCAGAATCTGGAATAAACTCAGTACTCAGTCCACTCCCCAGCACAAGTCAGTGGAGATGACTGTTTTCCTCTCCCTTTGTCCCACTGAAGCGTTGAGGAGAACATGTTGATAATGCCTAAAGACACGGTCTTCCTTGTCTGATTGCTGTTCTTATTATAAGGGGGAATCACAGCAGCAGAGAAGTGAGGGATCCTTTGCTTCTGGAGGGAAATGTTTCTGCTAGTTGTGACAGCTGCACTAAAGTTAGAGCCAGACACAACATTTTTGGTGAATGCTAATGTACCCAAAAATTTGTCTTCAGCTGACTTAAGTAATAAAAATAATGATTTCCTGCTAACTTCATTGGATATCTTGGCTCTATTTTTTTTCTTCTCTGTGGTCAGATTCTCAAACCAGTGTAAAGAAGGTAAGGCAGGATTCTATTGCCATCCAGCTCTCAGGGGTGGAGGCACTGTGCCAGGACACAGACCACACATTCCCCCTGTCTCTTGTGTGAAGTGAGGGGGAGGGATGCTGAAACAACACTCTAACCATTAATTTGTCTCTCCGTACAAATGCTGAAGACTAAATGCTTCACAGCATGATAAGTTAAACTCTCCCTCCTATGTGAAACAATAGTTCTCTGTTTTTTTCTTTTTTCCCATTTTGAAAGTAAAGGACTTTGATTCAGACATACCCTCCTTATTTACTTCCCTCTTTCTGGCTTCCTGAGTAGCAAATCAAAACTCAAGGAGCTGCACACTTGCTTTGAGAATACCTTTGACATGTAATTGGTGTATAGCTCTGACAGTGCAGTGGACAACCTCAGCACACTGCAGCTTATCAGCATTCAGAAAGGGAACTCTGGAAATACAACAGGCTGACACTGATCACAGGCAGAGAGATTCCGGGTTAACTTGTTCCTGTGTCTCTTCTGGAATTCTTAATATTCTGTGACTGAAGTAACTGAGGTTGCCATTCTCCAGGACCCCCTCAGTCCCAAGAGATCCAAGATACTCCCTTGCTTATTGTTAAGTCAGAGTAGTATGTGATCATTTCAGATTTGAAGTAGGTCATAGGATAAACTTTTTAATTATTATAAGCATCCCTAGTTGGTTTCAGAGAATGCCTTCTTGATCAATGTAAGAATACACAAAAATATTTGCACATCAGAAATCCTTTCTTTTGCTGCTGTCAGAAAATAAAGAAATTGAAAGGAAGAAAGAAAGCCCCACATTGATTTTCAAAAAAAAAAAATCTTTGACTATAGGTCAAGTACAAAGTGTAGCTGGACTGTATTTACTTTTCACAGAAAACTTCTCTGTCTCATTAGTAGCCTTCAAAAGTACAAAAAGTGAAGGCTAGCTGTGAGCCTGAGCTGCAAAATCCCACCAATACTAGTGCCTTCAACTTCAAAGTTTAGTTGTTTTCAACAAAATTTTGGTAAGCCTGCTAAACTTGCTAACGTGTATGCTGCTGCTTTCCATCTGCCTCTAGAAACCAGGCTTGGTTGGAAAAGGTGCTAAGTAAAAGCTACACAACAAATCAAGGATTGAAACAGGGTGGCTTTAGAGATAATGCTTCTTTTCTTATCTTAACAAATTTTAGTATTGGATGAATGTGACTTTCTGTTTCGTTATCTTTGTCACTTGGCTGCCTGTATTTTGAATTTAAGAAGAGAAGAAAAACTGCAGAAGACACGTACTCTGACAGACTGCTGAATTTAAACTTAACTCTTTACCTCCAGGTTTTTCTCACCCATGCCCCATCTTCTATTTCTACCTCTGTCACCATATAGTTGTTTGTCATTCAGATGCCTAGTGCCATCTAGATGTACTTAGTCAACATAGTTAATCACCCCAGTCTTCCCAGCATTACAGATTTTGTGTGTGTGTGGCTTGCTCTGCTGATGAAAGTCACATATGGATGTACAGATATGCAAAGCACACGGTCTCACAAGGCATACGGAAAAAGAGCACTTTCTGCAAAGAACTCAAACACAGCAAAACTATATTTCATACATCCCTAGATTATCAAAAAGCCAAACAATTTCTGTCTGGAACCCAAGGGCAGAAACAAAACTCACAGGTAGAAAGAAGTCAGTAGAATTGCTCTGAGAGGAAGTTGCTGTACCACATTTGATGAACAGCATTCCTACCACATCTGGAATTTCACAGCTGGTGCAATAATTTGGTAAATATTTTAGGAACATAATCCTGTGTAGGTATGAGGTGGCATAGTCCCACTAATTCAGCTGACTTCAACAGAACTATTTCAATTTACATCATTTGAGAAGCTATATAGCAAGTATAAACCAAGATAAGAAAAAGTCTTTCCAAATGTCTTACAAAGAGAGTCAGCATGTGGGTTATGTTAACCTATCATCCTATGGTATCATGCATGCAAGCAGACCACCACACCAGTCCAAGTCAGTGCTGTCAAAAGTACCCAAAAGAGATTGACTTTGCTTTCAGAATAAAAGCAAAAATTAATGAAACTGCAAGAAGAGGATAAATGCACAATATACCTCAAAGCTATGTCACAGAAAGAATTCTCTGATAGAAAGGAACAAAAAGGAACAAAGAATTATTTATTAATTGTATTTTCTTTAGATCTCTTTTCTTTATCTATCACCAAAAAAAAAAAAAAAAAAAAAAAACGAAAACAAACAAACAAACAAAAAAACCACCCCCACCAGAAGCATGTGGTTCAATACAAACACTGAGAAACTGTTTTCTGTCACTACACACACACACACACACACAGGGTGCATTACAAAAGCTATTTTCAGTGCTGTGATGCATTTTGGAACAGTGAAGTAGAGAAGGTTTTTCTTCAGTTAATAAGACCTTATTCACAAAATCTGCAGCTTTCTCCCACATGCTGACACGGTCTGCACAATGCCATATGCAATGGTGAACAGTAGTCTGTTATTTTAGGGTTTGCTTCATTATCATAACAGAGTATTATGCTTTTATATGTCATCTTGCAGGCAATTAATATTTATATCAGCCATGCACCATGCTTATTTCTATTTCTTAGCATTAAAATAGGACTTAATTAACTCATTTTTATTGAAATTTGACTTTACTGCACATTAGCCCCTGTTATTGCCATAAACATGTAAATCATTGTGAAACCATTTATTTTTGTTATGGAGTATATCATTCACTTTGCATAGCAGAATGCCTGCTGATTTAATCTCTGTGTTGAACATTAAAATTTAACTTAATAGGACCAAATGTAGCTTAAGTGATCTGAATCCATAATAAAAACATGACTGAAGAACTGACTTTTTTCCTGCAATATGCTTTTGTGAATAACCTGATGCAGGAGGAAAAAAAAAAAAAAAAAAAAAAAAAAGGAAGAAAGGAAAAAAAATGAAAGTTTACAGGAAAGTTCTCCAAGCAACTAGGACATTAAATCCATCAGCACAGCCCATGCCATTCGCCTCCAAGCTGTCTCGCTGGCCCAAGGGAGCCCAGCTGGGCACAGAGAGGGGCATGAAAGAGAGTGGAGCTCTGGGACAGTTTCTAACCTTTTCAGAGGAAAAGTGTGACAGGGGCTTAAGGGGGGGGGGCAAAATGCCAAAATGCAAAACTTTCTGAAAGCCTTCACAAATCTGTCTTGATTTCCTGAACTTTACTCTTTATATTATGTATGCTCTGCTACTCTCAACATTGATGATGTCTTGACTGCAGTGTCTGCAACACAAATCAAAAATAAATGTTGATAATCGTTTTCATCCCTGATTAAAATATAATTTGTCACTGAACTTCACAGAGGCACCCATCAGCAGAAATTGTACACGCTATTCTAGTATTAATTTCACAAAAAACTTTTTTTTTTCCATTATTTACAAGGGACAGTAATTAAACTGACTATGGTGGGAGCAGCACATTAGCAATTCTTGCACTGCACTAAAAAGTGGTATAAACTTTCAGCTAGCAAAATCATGTACTCACAACTGCCCTTTGTAAAGGTCATTCCCATTATCCAGTTTATGAATTGAACATATTAACAGTGCATATAGATTGGTTGGAATAAAGTTAAAGTACAGCTTCAAGAAAAGGGTAACTTACTTCCTTATTTACTAGGAGGTCTTTCTTCACATTCCCCATTGGAATTTTTTGTATTGTCTCTTATATGCACAAGGCTGGAATTGGCTGGCAAAAGAAACCTTTTTTTCCCATTACGATTTTATTGAAAATTCAAATTGTTAATTTCTGTACCAAGATCTACCTGCATGTTCTCAATTTTCCCAGCCAGCTCTTTCCTTGTACTTGGCAGGCAAACTCCCTGCCTATTGTGGTTCTGCTGGGAATATAGCTTTTCATTGGGCACACTTAACTGCCCTAAGTTATTCCTTCCACTTCATCAGATGCCTATGCAGTTTACGTATGCTTTAAATTAATAATAAAATGCTTATAATATAACATAAATAGTAATGTCCATAATTTTTCTCTGCTTTGGAAAAGAATTATCCTATTCAAGCTACCTGGTGTGTCCACACACCCTTCTAGCTACCTGCCAGGAAAACTGCAGACTGACCTGCAGCACATTTACATGCCATTGACATCCACACCTGAGATGTATCGGGGTGCTGATGATCAGCACATCATTACTTCTGTCTCATTTTATAGTCAAGGGAGAATGACAGACAGTTACTGGAGTAACTACAGGGTGCAGGGTAGCTGCATCCCCTGCTGAGTTTGACCATATGCCTCCATTGACTATAGAGAAGCTGGGGGAATGGGTTACCAAACCAGACACTTGTAAGGGTCTTCAGAGATTATTTGGCTCATCTAATCTAATCATGGTTTTAGCCTGAACATCTTGAGAGGAAAAAAAAAAAAAATCTACAGATCATCTTTTATAACGTATGGTTTCATTTACAGAAGAATAAAAATGAGGTAAAAAACCTTTGCTTTTTTTTTTTTTTTTTTTTTTTTTTTTTACTTCTGTGTAATAGGACGGGTTTATATGATTTTTGCTGTTATGTTACAGTCATTTCACATATCAGCTTTTCTTATTTTGCAGACTACAGGCTGCTGGATCAGCACAGCTGATGCACAACTGTAGTCAGGTCAGGGCTGTTAGATGTTTGTCTAACCTTTTCCAAAAGTCCCATGGGCTTGGAGGTTGCTTACGGCCACCAGGGAATCTAAGCCATTGGTTTATTCTTCTAAATGTTGAGAGTTTTATTCCAATATGTAACCTGAATCTTCTTTGCTGACATTCCAACCGATTATCTTCTATTTATCTGTCCGTCTATTTATTTATCTATCGCTTGGGGTCTGTCCTAACAGATTTGCTGCATAAGGCATCTAAATACTCTTTCCTTTCTTCAGTCAAGGGTGTGACTTTTTCCCATGTCCTCACTTTAACTCATGTCACAAGCTATTTGACTGTGGCTGATCTTTTGGGTAGAAAATGATGGAAAATCATTTAAACTTTTGGCTTTTCAGAATTATCTGACAGTAAGAACAAAAGGAAGGACATACTGGGCATACCATAGCAGTGCTGTGTCTGCAAATGGCCAACAACAGCTGCTGAGAAGATAAGGAGAGCAGAAATTATACTTCTCTTAAGATCATTCATTCTGCCTCCAGAAAACTACTCCGAAACATGCAGAGTCAAAACCTGTAGCCCAATCTTTATGTTTAATGACATTTTCTAGCTTATTTTTCAAGCCATGACCCTAGGACAGAGAGATTCTTGGGATTTTTATGGTGGTACACAAGTATTTCCTTTTGTTTCAAAACTCCTATCATTTCACTTTTGCTCCCTGCTTAGTGTATTACAGATACAGCAATCTTCTATTGACCTGCCTAGTGCATTCATAACTTCATGTATTTCTACCACCCCTATCCGCTACCCTGTGAGGGTGAGCTGGCCCCTGGCAGGATCCAGCACCAGTGCCTAGCTAGGGCAGGCAGAACTGGGACACTGGCCACAGTGGCTCCACGGTGGCTCCACGGTGGCCAACACTGGGCACCTGGGTCAAAGGCCACGGTGAATGGAAGCTCCAACAGAGCCCCTTGTGGCTCGGAGGGAAAAGCATTGCTGTTTTCAGAGAGAACCACAGCAAACACTCCTGGCCTATTTTATTTACTGGAGTAAGGATTTTACTGAATGAATAGAACATTTTAAAATAACTTTTTTTTAGTGTCATAACATTTTCTGTAGATGTAAATTTTCCCCAGTTTCAAGGCTTTATAAAGATAAAAAAGTCGTGGTCCTTATTTTCTACCTTCTACCTCTGCTTGCAGAAATATGTATATATTTCATGGAGCTGGCAATGTAATTGCTTAAATAAAATTAAGTACTTTTCAAGATTCCTACCGCAGCAAAATGATCAAAATAACATGATTGCTTTTATGAGCTAATAAGAAATGGCTAAATCTTCTTCGGTGCCATATATTCTCGGTTAGTAGTTCCTTAGCAACTAAAATAATATTCCCTGCAGAGAAAGACAAAAATTTGAAAACTATATGTCTAGCTGATATTTGCCTGAGGTGGAAAACATAAATCAAATTTTCCACGACTTTGACATTTTTATGTATTTATGCTATTTTGAGCCAGCAGCTTAACCCAGGCTCATTTTTGTTTCACATCACATTTTATGCATAATGCAATATGTGCAGATTTGCTTGTAGAGGGAATAGTGTGCAGTTAGCAAAGGGAATTGGCATCTTCTAGTAATTTACTGAGCTAATGTACTGTAGTTGCTACTTTTTCAATGATCTGACATAGATATAGTTAAATATCAATGTTTTAAAATCATCATTATCAAATATTGAAGAATACTCTTACACTTTTGAAAAGCACGAATTTAAGTACAACTGTACTTTGTCAGTATTTTTCAGCATTTAAAAAATCACAGCATATAAATGTAGTATTTGTACATTAGATTTGTTTCCTCAGCCAAATTCTGTCTCCATGTGTAGCAGGGAAGAGCTCTCAGCGAACTTCCTGAAGTTTCTCTTTCAAAAGTCTCTCTCTGCACAAAAGACTGATGGTGGAATTAAAAACATATCACGAGTAGGAGACAAAGTATGATAACTTGAAGCACCAGTTCCTTAAACTCTAGTGGTAACCTGGCATTTCCAGGTACTCTCACTTTCGCCACGTCTTTAAGGATAAGGCAACCAAATCAGAAAGCCATGCTCTGCCTTCCTGATGGATTCAGATACAGTTGTCCTTCCTCAAAAAGCTACAGAAGGGTGATTCACTGACCGATCTCCATGCATGCTGTGTGCAATACAATTCTCACAATCTTTATTAATTTTTAGACTTCCTATGTGACAAATATTTAAGCAAAACTTATTATGGCCAACAAAAGAATTTCTGGCAGCAAGAATCGTTTCAAAAGCAAAAAATGGTTTGAATTCCATTTCCAGCTAAGTTTCCACTTCATCTTTCTTTCTTTCTTTGAACTTTGCACACTGAAAATCACATTATGTGGTCATTATTCTTCCAATGTATCACTATGAGTCAGTGCCATTTCATTCAAATTGAGTACATCTTTAGAGAGATTTTCTCTTTAATCTTGAAACAGTAATAATATTTGCTCTTTTGTCAATAGTTTAAAAACAAAACAAAAAAAAAAAACCCTCATCTTTACTGCAAAGATCAGTCCTTCTGTTTGAACACTCTGGACTTGATTACTAAAGGGAAATAAGATGGACTGAAATATTCTTTTACTCATTCCTTTTGTACTACCAAAACTGCCAGATGAACTGATAGCAGTTTTCTTATCATTGTGAAAAGGTTTTAACTGTGATTTAATTGTTTGGCAGTGTGAATCACCTGAATGACAAAATGGGATCTGTCCCTGTAGACAGTTAATTTATGTGAAGACATGCTTGGTGCTGAATAGGCTGCTAACAGCTTGCTTATCTTTAGGTGCTTCCACATCAGTGTTATACTTTTTTTTTTTTTTTTTTTTCACTACGCATACTAAACTACCTTTAAAATTAATGAAAATTGCTGGGATGTAAAATGAGCAAAAATAGCAAAAACATAAATATAAAAGCATATATTCAAAACAAGATGAGGTCAGTTAAATAAGAATATTAAGGAATAAATGAGAGCATCCCAAGAACTGGCAAGCAACTTCTGTAAAAATGCTGAAGTATTTCTGTTCTTTGCTTTTCCCAGGTCTGGAAGTCCTGGTCTACAATAAGGTCTCCAATATGTTCAGATACATCAGCCTCGCCTCTAGCACACTGAAGACTTCAATACAGCAGTTCACAAAGATCCTGTCTCAGGCTCTGCAAGGTGGCTGTCACCAAAGGAGCCAGAAGGCAGCCTTCTGCTTCAAACACACTAGGTTTATTTAACTCAGATAAAAAGTTGCTCTTGATCTACTACTCTGAAATCAAAGAGAATGTTACAGCTTTCCTAGGCAAATATTTCTCTACAGTTAGTAGATCTCCAACTATGGCTATGTTTATCTATAGCTACACACTTTAAAAAAAAAAATACCAAGGATAGAAACGAGCAGTTTCTTATTATGATGAACTATGTATAAGTCGTGGGGAAAAGAGGGTAAGTCATGCAATTGCATATACTATAAAGCTTTAGAGATGTGTTATTACATTCCATTAAGGATCCACATCATGTTCATTGGAAGTCTGATGCTTGGGGGAGTAAGGGAGGAGAAGGCATAGCACTTGAGCCCAGTGTGAGCCTGGCTGACAAGACTGCAGGTGAATCCATTCCAGTCCAGGTGCAGTAAAGGTACTGCCAGCTTAATTACTTTTGGATCCATCATCTAATCACCTGCACCTGCTTTTTGGCTAGTATCTCATGCAAGGAGAAATTTTAATGCTACATTCATCTTCATGTTAGAAATTACACATTTTGATAGAAGGGACCAGAACAGTGTACACAGAGCACATTCATTCCCATCG
Organism: Anas acuta; assembly: GCF_963932015.1. Taxonomy (NCBI): domain Eukaryota; kingdom Metazoa; phylum Chordata; class Aves; order Anseriformes; family Anatidae; genus Anas; species Anas acuta. Next base: position 58,110,481 of record NC_088982.1, read on the forward strand.
TAACTCCATTTTTTTCTAATGAAGGGATTCACTTAGGCCATAGAGTAAGGTTCTGATCTATCACACATGCATTTGGCCATCATCAACAGGAAGATTATCTGAGTATACTTTATTCTGATGTTTTCTTTTAAAAGATGTTCACATATAAAACCAGTTAATTTAGGTATGTCCTTTTTTCCCAGTATGCATAGATTTGAGTGTGACAGGTATATGCTGAAAGGGTTATTTCACATACATCTCACAGATACACGTACCAATGGAGACTGATCTTGAATTTGGGTTTGAAATTCCCACTGCTTCCCTTTCAAGATACACTGTGGTTGCTAACTCTGCTTGTTCCACATTAGTTTTCAAAAATACTTACTTCAGGCTGTTAAATTTCCAAACAATACAGAGGTTTACCAAAGACTATGATGTAGATATTAACAGCCCTAGTAGAACTTTTATTAAAAGTAATACCTAAAAGTTGTAATCAATTGATATCTGCATGGTGTTACCCCCAGTAAGGCCTTTCCACTTTGCAAAATAATTACTGATTCAGTTAAGAAAGGTAGGGCTGACTTTTTAGAGCAGTGATCACAAAGTCTAGAGGATATGACCTGAAACATTTATATGGTCAAAATGGAAAGCTGAAACAGCAGCTGTGAAAATATTACCTGAGAAAGTATTCAGAGTACACAGCACTTACACCATCAACAGGAATGATCTTGAAAGCACATTCCCCAGACTAGTGTAAAACTTCTTGCTTTGCCCAAGGAGGCTGTGAAGCAATTATTCTACATCCCTTCCACTCAAAGGAAGAATACAGCTTAAGTGTTACTACATCTTTTTCTTTTCTTTTCTTTTCTTTTCTTTTCTTTTCTTTTCTTTTCTTTTCTTTTCTTTTCTTTTCTTTTCTTTTCTTTTCTTTTCTTTTCTTTTCTTTTCTTTTCTTTTCTTTCCTTTCCTTTCCTTTCCTTTCCTTTCCTTTCCTTTCCTTTTCTTTCCTTTTCTTTCCTTTTCTTTCCTTTTCTTTCCTTTTCTTTCCTTTTCTTTCCTTTTCTTTCCTTTTCTTTTTCCGTACTGTTTCTTGCAGGTTAAGGCAAATTACTGAGTTCAAATATTATAAGTCAGCTGTTAAACTCTAAAGGGAAGCAGTTTCTTTTTAAAGCATGCTATAGCTGGGGCAAAGCATGTAACAGGCTATCTAAATCTTTGGTAGTAGCAGGCACAGAGTTTATTCACCCACTGAGCAACTGTCCAATGGAATGCAATTTTAGTCACCTCCTACATTTTACCTTTTCTATAATTCTTAAAATTCCCCTTGCATTTTTGCAGCAATGCTTTGTATTACATCTACGCTACAGTTCATAAGTGGTGGAAATAATAACATTTCCTAATTAGCTACATTTACATTTTCCAGAGAGTTAAACCACGCCTCATTTTTCTGTTACTTATCGGCCTATGTTTAACATATCAGGATTCTCTGGCTTAATTACATGGTTTCATAATATCTCAATGATAGTGGATAATAATGATAATCCAAAACACATTTGCAGGATTTGCAGCCCAAATAACTGCATGGCTTTTTTTTTTTTTTCCTGCCACACATGTGGTAATTACTAATAGCCATATGCAATATTTCCATTTGGATTATAATAGTTACCCTAATTCCTGCAATTACTCTTCATTAGGCATTAATGTAGCTGTTTCCTTTCATTTGAACCTAAATGTCAGGCTTTCACAAAGTGTCTACGAAATAAAACAACTGTCAAAACTCTGTTTCACTAAAACTCTGTTTCTCTACCTGATTTGGCAGTAGTTGTATATAAACACCTAAAAAATCCTGAAAAATGTTGACTGCTTCTCAGAAGCAGAGGGTTTTGTGGCAAGACCTGCAAGTTCTTAGTTATCCATTTATTTGTACCATATCACAGACTTTTTTGGGGGGTGAGGCTTATGAAACAAGAACTGTGCGAGATCAATGGATGAATTTCAGGATCAATGTATAATGTGGCAGAAATTATATCCTATAGCATGCTCTGTGATTCTATGCAAGACTGAAGAGCTCTTCTGTCAAACCTCAGTTGCCAAAACCCTGTCTACAGCTCTGAGGTAATATGGAATCAGGCAGACTGGCAGCATACCCTATCAGTTTCAAGTATCATGGGAAAGAGGCAGAAAAAAAGCTTTACAGGAGTCTAATCTTTTGGAGAGTAGTAAGAAGCTAGCAGAAGCAGATTAGGAAAAAAAAAAAAAAAAAAAAAAAAAAAAAGTTTATATAATTATCTCTTTTAAATAACCACAGCACTGAAACTCCAACATAGCTGTTTTCCTACTTTGATTCTGCAAGTCGACTTCAGAAATATACAACAGAGAGCAAGAAGGCAAGGAGTGTATATAAATGTATATGCATATACACACTATATATATACATATACACATATATCCTATACATATGTACACACTGTATTCAGTCATTTTTCCATACACTTACATACCATGAAGCCAAAAAGGAAGTTAAACTAGAATGTCAGCAAATAAGTTACATGAGGATCAGCTCTTTGCTAGTTTAGACTTGTTCAGTATGTAAAAGTTTTGTCAGCATAACTATTAGGAATGTGGAAGAAAAAACAAACAGCTATTACCAATATGTTTATGTCAGTGAAGACCTTAAAGTAGATGTTTACTAGAAATCCATTTAATTTATGCTATATTAGAAGAATTATTTATTCATAATAACTTAATTCATCATTCATCCTTGCGGACATTTAGGTCAATGATATGGTTATAAAAATACTACTTGAGGTGAAGACAAATGACTGGCAAGAGTCAGTATGATTGAGAACACTGAATTCACCTCCTTACTGGCAGCTGGCCTAGGGAAGCAGATTGTTCCTCCCCCCCCCCCTTTTTTTTTTCTTTATCTGTCTAAAACTTTAAAGCCACCATGAGTGCCTTAAATAGCACCTTCTCTGATTAACTGAGCTATTAGACCCTACCCTCAAAATTAATTTCCTCATCAGAGTTCCAGATCAATTCAATGTAAATTAATCCAGTAATCCCATCTAAATCTTTCATTGAAGATTCTCTTCATATCTATACTTATGAAGCTACATGATGCATAAACCAGAAGAGTGTCATCACTACTATATCATGGCATAGCCTGAAGGACAATATGTTTCATCATTTCAGTTAAAGCTGAACCATTTTGCAACCTGCAACAGGAGTCATTTGTCAAACGGACAGAAGGCAGCCTAGGGTTAGACACTTATCTGGGCAGAGATGAAACACCAACACAAAATGTACATATATTCCAGAAAAACAGGTCTGAAAGTTCATTTTTGTTTTTTGCCAACAGGTGGACTAGTCACCCTCCTTTTTCTGCTCCAGACCTCACCTCCACAGTCTAATGTTCACCTTTGCCTTTTTGCTTATACATCTGGCCATTCAGGTGTCTAATTTTCTCAGCTTACTTACTAGTTACCTCTGCATTTTGCTGACACTTTCTCACTCTGTCTACCCTCTTGATTATACTTATACCATATTAATTTTGAATGTTAATAGTATAGCAATTTGCTCATCCCAGTCATTCACAGGTAATTAGATGGGAGTATCTAAGAGTTTGAAGGGAGGTCTGTCATCATTTACTCATCCCTCCAATGAATTATCGTTTAGCACAATTTTTAAACAAATTTAATCTTGAGAAACAGACAGATCATGCCATTTTCTGATCCCACACTTTTTTTCAAGATAATATGCTTCTATTCCCTGAATTTTTTGTTCTACGGCACAATCTTTTCTATGTGCTTCTTTCTGATTTAATAACAACTCGATTAATCACCATTCCAGCTGTAATTAATAGGTTGGTGACAATAAAATACCTAGCCAATGAAGAGCCACAATAGAAGCATACCAAGGTGGCACACTGCACGTAATGCATTGGGTAGTTGAAATTTGGTCATTCATTCCAATCACAGTTTGTAGGAGGGACACAAGCTGACATGACACGAATCTGTTCTCCTGACAAATCTTTTTTTCATGGCAAAGGCCATAATGAAAATTGAAAAAGGTATTGCACAAGTTTAAATTGAGCACATGGAAGAATAATGTACTTAAACCTGTGGCCTTGTGAAATGCAGTAGGAAATATAATTTAAGCTGCAATCAATTCCATCATTAATATTTTCATATATATGAGAAATATATATGTTTCTCATATACTAGAAACATGATTATGCAACCACAGAACCACATAATCATGTCAAATTCAGCCTTCTGTCAGATATTTTATCATGAAATTCCCTTTAGTTTAGTTCCTGGCATAAAACTGATGTTCTCTAAATGAATATACTGTTAGCATATTTTAAGAAACACCATATTTGCATAAACAGTACATGGGAATTCAATAACTTTGTTTAGGTTGAGCCAATCACAGCACTGACTGATTAGGTTCCAGAATTGGAAAAGAACCCTCAGAACAAAAGAGATGTCTCTGTTGCATGGATTTCTTCTTCTCTTTAATATTTATAATAATTGTAGATCAAGAAATATTTTCAGATGAGTATTCTAGTGTTTACACATCAGAACCTCCTATTCAGTAAATAAATTAGCCCATATCACCAACTATTGACTCAATATTCATCAATACTGCACACAGATGAAATTTTCATTGTCTCCAATTCTTATCAGCCAACCTAAAGTCCCACAAGAATAACCTGAAAATGTTTCATGGCTCCCTACACATCACAAGAGCATGCTGAAAAATCCCAAAACTCCACTGCTATTTCTGCTGTTCTAGGAATTTGTAGTATGAAATACAGTATAGTTAAATCTGATGATGATTTATAACTATTGTCTCATTATTGCAGAGGATCTTCAAACAAAAATGTAATAGAACATTTTTCAATACCTAATTCCTAAGGACAAAATATATTCCTAATGAGGCTTTGTAAGTGAAATAAATGGGATAATTAGGTCAGAATTCACTCTTATAACTTATGAGCAGCTCAGAGCTGCAGTAGAAGTGTCATATGCTTATGACAGAGTGGCATCTGGTGACCCTTTTCATTCTGAGTTAAGGTTTTGAATTAAGGTTTTGAATTAAGGGCTTTGCAAATGAACACTGAACATACTTCTGCACGTAAGAATCTGTGTCTTCTCATACAGAGTTTCTCTGTATCTCTCTTACCAGTGTAGTCTACAGTATGCATTCTGGCAAACTCTGAAGTGAGTAGAGTATCTAGCTAATGGTATCAAGGATGAGTGGAAAAGTATAGTTCTATCTCCACCTTCTGCAGAGTGATTAATGATCCTAATCCTTGCTGAAGCAAGTGCCCATGTGCCATTGGTCTAAGCGACAGTTCATCAAGCAGTGTAAGATAAATAGAAAATCACAAAGCTGAAACAGATACATGAAGAAACTGCAGTTTGAGACATTAATGCAAGTAGCATTATATTCTATGATGAAGTGTCAACATGCACTGCATTGTTATTAATTTGAAACCTTTAATCATTGAAAATTGTACTCCCAAAGCATCCTGGGAAGATTTGGAGAATGTCTTTTACTCTTAGGAATTTCTTTTTGACTTTATAAGATTATTTCTTTGTTTTATAATATTCTTTTGTTATATCCTAGGTCATGTTCCTTTGTACTTATTAAAGTGGGAGGACACACCAGCCTGGCTATCTGTAGGTGCAAGCAGGCTAACAACTAAAACAGATCTGCATCAGGACTGACCCTGCCCTGTAAAACGTAGTACCCTTTTTCTTCTTTTATCTTACCTTCACATGGCTTTAGAAGATGATAGGATAACTTCTGCAAGAGCAAAACAAAGAAATCATTTTCTAGGTTTGGATCTTAAAAAACCCACACAGCTAAAGGCAGTTACTAAAACAAAAGAAGGTTGGGCAAATGAAAGGAGGATACACACATCTTGAGGCTAAGCTGACAGAAACTAAAGAATGCACAGCAGATCTGAAAAAGCAGGATCTGACTACTACAGTGCTTTCAAGTCACTTCACTTTCCTTAACTTCAGTTTATTCCACAGTTAAATCATACTCCATTCCAGCCTTCCTACCATTTGAAACTTGCCATTCAAGCATAAAACAAACAAACAAACAAACAAACAAATAAATAAATAAAATCAAGCAACTATAGCTGTACAGCTGAAGTGATGGGCAACTTGATAGTGTGGCTGGTCAACAGGTAGGTACCAGACTAATGAGCTCTCTGTAGTCCCTAAAAGGATTAACAAAAGTCTACAGAAAACTGTTATGGTGTTATACAATTAAGATACATACAGCCAGAAGTGTCCATACACAGACTAAAGTTGGAAGAAGTGAACACATGGTCCTGCTAATGACAAGAATTTGAGAATGCTTAACATATGGATAAAGTAATTAACTGATATTGAATGATAGACACATGATAATTGATTAGAAGATGAAGATGAACTCCAAAGTATACTGCAGATGAATAGCTTTAGAACTTGACTACTGAACAGTTGGACTCCACTAAGTACTGCTAGATCATGTATATAAAGTGTCAGGTTCACTACTTCCTATTCTTAAACCTGTCTGGTAAAAACAGCATCAGGTCAAGTTTTGTAGAAAGGCTGAGCAAGTCTGGTCCCTGCAAGAGGTGAGATTCCAAACAGATCCTCAAGCAGTCAGTAGTGCACAGTGAGTAGCTATATCTCAGTGCCAAAAATGGGTCAAAGTGTTAGAACAGCCAATATTCCCCAGATGGGGGCTAACACAGTAGCTCATGCAGGAGGCAGTGCCAGAAGGAACAGCCAACAGCCAGAACTGTAAAAACTTCCCTTTGTGGCTTAAATCACCTGTAGCCAAACTGCAAGTTATTAGAAATTAATTCATTTGTATGGATGTAATCTTATTGCTTGATGTGATTAATGACATTTGGAGAACATTGAAGAAGACATTAAGGTGCATAATCAAGAAGGTAAAAGCCATCTGGGATATAGTACCTGGGAAGAAACAGTCCTGGCTGTGCCTGAGAGGAAACCAAGAACATCATATTTAGCACTGCTTAAATCATACGTATGAGATCTCACAAAAAAGTGCCATAAAACCTTCCTTTGAAATATGACAGCTATAAAAGTCTCTAAAAAAGACATTAGCAGAAGCCACAGGCCAATGATCTATGTACAACATGGTTCTTTCACCGATCCATAATGATTGGCAATGTCCTCTATGAGCTTTAAAAGCTCAGTTTCAATGATCATTAGTACTCTAGTGGTATATTCAAGCACAATTACAACAGTTGGTTTTTGACTCTGTAACCTGGACTCTTAAATTTGGCTTGCAAATAAAAAACTCCGGGGTTTAATGATCTAAACTGATGAAGAGTGGAGAAAAAGGCAAGATTTCACATTAACAGCTACTTTCAGGTCATAACATCACCACTTTTACAGCAATAAATCTATTGTGAAATTTAAACACGGTGAGATTTAGGAATCAAAGATCACACCTCCAAAACAACTTTTCACGGGAAATGACAGGGTATTATGTAGACAGCCTAATGTTCCTATTTCTTGGTTTCTAGCATTAAAAATACTGTAAATTCTTTAGCCAGAGATACAACTACATCTTGAAAGATGGAACAGTAGAAAATGGAAGAATGGTAGAAAATGGTAGAATAGTAGAAAACACTTCTTCCTCTGGTGAAAGAGTCGCGGCACAGCAACAACAGCTACTCTCTCAACCCTTGGGCAGGTGAAAGGCTTTTATGCAATAAAGCCCATGCTAAAAACAGTGTTAAGAACAGCCAGTGTTGTTAGCTTGAAGCATATTAAACAAGCAGGTGGTTTCATGCCAAAAGAAGTGTAACCAGATGAGATATGAGATAGCTCAGAGAGATGCCAAGGAACAAAACTAAGACTAATAGAAATCCATCAGCATATACTAGTGCAGCCCACTTGAACAAGAAGTCTCCTGAAACAGAGCGGCTGGGGACTTATCCCAGGATGCCAGCATCTGATTGCAGCCACATCAAGATAGCTCTCCTGAAAAACTGACAAGTTACCCAGAGTTACACTGGTGCAACTGAAATCAGAATCTAGCTCACAGTATTCAACCATGTAGCTTGAGGGAGACCGGCTGAACTACTTTGATTCTCCTTTTGAAATGTCTTTAATGCAAGATTGGGCATTTTGCCCATAGCTGAGCCACTGATAAGAAACTCTGCTTTAACTGAAACTGTCTTATAACTTAAGAGAGCTTTTCCTTTAGGATTACACAGCAAGCAACCTGATTTGATTTTTTTTTCTGATATTACAGGCTTCATCACAAAAGTGAAATGTGCTTTCTACCTTGACACTTAAGCCTGCAGTGACAGCTACGCACAAAGGCTGGAAGAAAGCTGAAACTAGTCTCTGAAACTACTGCCTACATTTCTTTTCTGAACTCGTGTACAAATAATTTCTTTCTAGTGTTATTAAGAAAGCAAGATCTAGTGACTTGGATAACTAGATTTGGATTTAAAATAATTTTTAGTCAATTAGGAATGTTCACTAAACATAAGAATTTTAAATTATATAGTCGAGGAGGTTTTCCCTTTTCTTCAATGTACAGTATATTGTGCTTATTTAAGAAAGCCTTACTACATGTAGCAAGTGAAAAATTATCTTTAGGCCGGATTCATGCAGTTCTAAAACCTGATGCTGAGGACCCTCTCATCTGTGGAAACCAGAAACAATTCTACTGCAGCCAGCAGAGGTACAAGAACCTTGAAAATCCTCATTCACATTTACTGCCTACCTATCTGAACAAATCCAAGGCTCCTGTAAGTGGTCCAGAGATATAAATATAGTCTCGGTGTCTTTCCTTACAAACAAGACTGCAAAACAGCAGTGGTCACAGTCTGAAATGAAGGAGTAGAGCTGGAGGTCAAATCCCTTACTCAGGATGAGGTTGATCAACAGCGTGGTGTTTCCAGTCAAATATACAGCCAGGCCATTACAGTCCACTTCTCTCAGATAAAGGTGCACATACTCAGAGACTTTCTCCATCCAGCCTAAGAAGGCTTTCAGCAATGCTGATATACGAAGTCTGGCATCTTCTGTGACAAATTTACAACAGTTCAGCAGGTTTTGGATGTACAGGTGAAATGTTAAACATCTCTGTGAGAGCATCACCTCACTCGGGCACATAGAATGGTTTTTGTCTGCACAACACTTGAAAACGCGGTAATCTCATGCATTTCAGCCCAGTTGTACTTACAATTTGAGGTCTGGACCCCATCCGAGATGCGACAACTGTTGAAATTATACCACTTTTGATGCTTAGCCCATTTATCTGTCCGAGATCAAAAGTCACACATTTATACTTTTATTGTTAGGCATAGTTACCTAGGAAGTGGTGTAGTAAAAATAAAGGTGTGCCACCAACGAGGTATCGACAAAGATGAGAATATTCAAAGACAGCAAACAAAACAGAGGAGCAAAAGGAGCAAACAGCCAACTTCATTTCCTCATTGAGTGAGTTATTTTTTGGACTACTGCAGTATTTTCCAGATCACTTCTTTTTAGCAATACTTTCATCCATCACGGAGATAATGAAGAATGAAACTGAATAATCAAGAAAAATCTATATCCAGAGGAAAGGTTGGCTGTGCAAATTCCAGATTATATCAGAAGTAATTAGTCTTCTTTAAAAAAAAATACTTCTTGTTGTTTGTTTGTTTGTTTTTTTCCACAAAATATTGGTTCAAGTTTGCACAGGTAACATTTGTTGAACATAAAATATATTTTGTCAGCTTTCTGTGAAAGGAAGTCTTTTGACACAAAATTACCTGCCATCTGTACAGCTGATTCATGAAGAGGATTGTCAAAATCCATTTTTCCCTGTTTATTTCTCCCCTTATTTTTGTACTTAGTGAAGAAGTACCCTTTGAGAATGGAATTTAGGGGTATACATATTAAATTATGTATCATGTTGTGTATGCTGGCCTATTGTAAAATACTGAAGGACAAAAATAAATGCAGTTAAGAAAATCGTAAGTAGAATAGAAATGCCGGTCAATCTAATGGGAATTTTAAAAATGCATTTATAGATCTGATGGGATTGTTTATATATTTATTTTGCATTTATAGCCTGTAATTGAAAGAAAACCTTTTTTTGTTTGTTTTGTTTTGTTTTCAGATACTGCCCATTAAAATAAACAGGAAACAAACAAAAAAAAAAAAAAAAAGTGAGAAAAGAGAAAGACAAGAACATCCATTAATGCAATAATTAAACGGTAGATTGAAGAACAAATCTAGTAGAAATCAATAAAATCAAAACAGACAATGACATGTGAAATGCATCTAGAGAAAACAAGAATTTTGTAAATGATCAGAAAACTATCTAATTAAAGGATTACAAGGAAGCATCCCTAGGTTTGACTTCTTTTTTAAAACATATTATGGAAACCTGTGTGTTCAACTCTGGTCCCTTGAACAGATCATGTTAGAAGAACTATGTACAAAAATTATCATAATCATTCTTGACACGTTTGGTCAGGGCACACATAAGTACGATACTTAGCCAAGTTCTGAAACAGAAACTAATGAATTATTGAAGCCTGATTTGCACTTTCATGAGGAAATCTCTTGAAATTATGAAGCAGAAGTTATCGGTGATTAATATATTTATCTGTACTGCAGATTTCATTTTGTCTGTGATAAGTGTTTTTTCAAGCATCTGTAAATCAGCTTGGAATTTTTCCATTTCAAAGCCCACTATCTTTTTCAGATTTTCTTGAAATATGCTTTGACAAGGAAAACTATTACTCTTTATGACCCACTGAAATGCCAGACATGATTTAAAGTGAAGTCTAAAATGGCCTCAAGTAAAGTCAAATCTTGAAGTTTGACATGTTGCTTCTGGAATTAAATCAATGCCAAGTGAAGACTAAATACCTTCATTTTCATCATTCCACTCTGTTCATTCATCACAAAACTTTGTGACCTATCAAATTATGCCTGTTTGTGAACGAAGAAGTAGGAAAAAATAGATACTATTTCTGACATTTATGATAATCTGTTCAAACTGATTGCTTGTACAGATATTGAGGTGTATGACATGCTTCAATTTTTCCTCAAGATTATTTTTTTTTAGATTAACTGTATAAAAAGAAGAGGTTTTAGGGTCCCCTAAGACTTCATCAGAAAAATTAATAGCTACTTTTATGTAGCGTCTTTGCTGAAGTGATTGTGTAAAAATAATCTGCACATCCAGCAGGGTAGAATTCTCATATCAATAGTCCCAGCACACAACAAAAAGACAATCAGATCTTGTCTCCTGTATAAATACTTTAAGAAGAGAACACCAGTTAATGTGACTTAGAGGAAGAAATTAAATCTTTTCTTTCATGTTGAGACATGCTGAGAGATGGGAATATAATGAGATTAGAATTTCTTTTTTAAACAAAGAAAATAAGAGAAAAGGTGGAAGTACTCTAGATAATCTCAAATTCTGTTTTAAATATAGTAGAGGAAGAACCTGGGGTAAACAGAGATTTAGCATTCAATAGAGAAATATTAGAGGCAAAAAACGAGGGAGAAAAACTATGCTAACACTAAGCAAGAGAACTGAAATAATTGTTGTATCTAATCTGGCTGAGAAATATGTTGTAGTTTTGAGAAAAAGAAATGAAGCTTTCTAGACTATGCAAGGAGAATAACAAGATAGAGGTGTTACTGATACACAACAGAAAGCTAAATACACGAAGACAAGAGCACATTGGGGCTGTAATTATCACTGGAATACAGGTATCTAAATTAGGAATGAAACAACAAAGAGTGCTAGTTCACCTTCTGAATGAAGATTCCACTGAATAAAAATAATAGAGTTAGCATACATCAAGCTGAATTGATTAAGATTAAAATAAGTTGAAGAAAAATAGTAAGAGAGATTCCATCACAGCAGAACTAGAATTCTCCTATGGTCATGTGGTCAAAATTTGGCATTTTTGTAATGGCATTAGAGAAATACTGATAGGAAATATATTGTTTTCGGAGACATTAATCATACAGATATATAATGGAGACACTTCTATTGAATGAAATACTTCTAATGAAGTATTGAACTTCATTCTTTCAGCATTTACTGCAAAGCAGTAAATGATTTCATCTAATGCTGATCCCAGATCTGAGCTCAAAAGACAAATCTGAGTCCCAGGTGAACTTCCCGGTTCAGCTGACCACCAAGCTGAGGACCTCTGCACGCATTTCACATGAAAGCCTGAGGAGGCACGCGAATCATATCCTCAACTCTAACTAGGTAAGCATCAGGCAGGAAGGAGGATTACTTCACCTAATGACATGATCAAGTATATTCTAGCCCAATAACTGTGGGCTAGAATTATCCAGCCAAGAAGGTGGGGGCAGAAGAGGCTCTAGAGCAGTTTTCTGATAGTAGCTTATTTTTTTTCCAGCTACCTACTTTTCATGGAGATCTGATCAGCTTATCATCACCGTTTAAATAGTGGCGTGGGAATAGACCAGGAAGTATGGCGATCTCTGTGTTCTCCATAGGAACATTTCTAAACCTTGAAATAATACTTGGAGGTATGAAAAGCAGCACCTGACCAAGAATTAACAGCACATTATCCATACCACTTTTCCGTCCCTTATGTGATTCAACCATCATTTCTCAATCAAGAAAATACTGGGACAACATAGAAGTTTGTTCAAACTCATAGATATCTCTGGCTAGGAACATTCTTAATTGTACAAAAGAACTTCTTTTTTTTTTTTCTGACTTTTAACATGACACCAGCCTATCACTGACTCTGTTCCCTAGTTCATCTAGGAAAAAAAAAGACAAAACAAAACAAAACAAAAAAAAAACATAAATTTAACAAAGCTGTCAGCAGCTTGGTGGTTTTACAAAGGTTCTCACCCTTTCTATATGCACTGTAGACTTAACAGGCTTCTTGGGCAGTAACTCTACCTGAATAAGTGTGTCCCCTTCAGGTGAGACAGCTCATTGTATTTATTTTTTTTCTCTAAGCCAGGGAAAAATGCATTTGAAGAGCTCCTTTACACCCAACAATGTCGCTCTATGCAGCGTGGGGCTTGCTTTGAATTCAATAGCTAGTAGTCTTTTATTGTCAACATATTAGATATCGTTATAACTTAGCACATGAATAGTTTTATTAGCCTGTCACAGCATGACAGATAGAAAAGTTTTGTCAAGGGGAGTCAAAATCTTCCACCGCAAAGTCAATCTCAGTCAACCTAATGCCTTCCAAAGGGAGTGCTAACTGCACGCAACACAAACCCAAAGTAGACAAACAACCCAGCTTACTGCAGTGAAGTGTTTGATACAGAGCAAAACACTAACTGAAGATTAACAGCCTATTAAAAATGAAATCAAGCTATTAGAAGCCAACAAGCATGAGAAAGGTTCTTTTTGTCATTCAGCTACTATCTTATTTGATGTTGCATTAAATTGCCCATTGGGCAATGCACAGAAGAGCTAATACGGGAATGCCTTGTTTATAATGTTCGCTTTCATCTCGGAGTTACAAAAGCAATTCATCAATAACAAAACCAGTTTAAATGATGTATGAAGTGAACACAGCATTCTGCCACAACTGCTTCTTCCAGATAAGACCCAAGGATAAACTGCATCCATGGGGGGAAGGAAAACAAGCCACCACTGGGTTCCACAGGCAAAAAGTATTTTACTTAGCATGAAGGACTCTTTATCAAGTGCAGTCATTTAGATAAATTATAATCAGGCCAAAAGAAGTCCTGATCTGTACTTTACAATTTTCCCATTAGCACCAAGTAAGGCTTTAAAGTGCTGTAATTTGATAACAAGTTTCTTAAATGCCATGCAACACATACAATTTTCTCCATGAACAATGACATGATTCCCCTAAGATAGGTTTAATAAAGCCAAATGAATCAGTGGTTTCTGTTAGTTATTTATGAAACATTCAGGAACAGATGCAAGAAATGTGCAACTTCCTAAATGGGTTCCGCCTCCAGCAGTTGTGTAGACCAGATGGGAGAATGACAAGCTCCACTTAATATGTCACAGCATCAGCTCAATCATAAAATGGTACCAAACAAATCTCCTTGGAACAAGAGCCACCTGCTTACTATCAATACACCTTCTATTTCTCCAATGGCAGCTCTAATTTGTGACGCTACTAAAAAGAAGCACCCCTTCAACTGCACAAAGCAGCCCTCAGCAAATTGGTTTCCTTTGAAAAAAAAAAAAAAACTAATGCCTCACTCTTTATAGTAAACCTCAGGCAGTTTTAGAGCCTTTCATTTATAAAGCTTGCTCACAGATTAGTTGGTGTAGCATCTTCCCAGCGAGAATTTCCCCGGTCAATTATTCCAGTTCAGGTTTGGTTTCTCTTCAGCTTGTACTCAGTAGTTATTAGGAACAGAAATCTGCAATGCCTTCTGTTTTACCTCAGTGCCAGAGCACTCGTCTGAAAGCCTCAGATCTGGTTTCTGCCTGTAGCCATTATTTTCCCTACACTGAACAAGAATATACGATGTGGGGTCTGCTGCAGTTCACTCAGAAAGAGGTGTGAGGGGTCTCCAGATGTCTGTAATGGCTTGGAAATAATTGTGTTGGGCTGGGGAGAGAGACAGTATAATTTAATTAGGAAACATAACCCAAGTACAAACTTTCAGAATAAACATTTCCACAGCATAGTGTTCGCTTCATAACAAACACTTGTATTTGCTGGGAAGGCTTACAGCAGTGCCCTACACAGAGGAGGCACTTCCACTTTCCCTCCACTTTAACAAGAACACCTTGGTATAAACATGGGGACTCAAATCTATTCAGCCTACCTCAGGGCAATTAAAGGTGTCTAGGCTGAGATTCCCACAACATGTGTTTTGATGCTGGAGCTGCCACTGGATCTGTTGTGTTACACTGAACTTCAGGGAGTTCACCTTGCCAAAAATGTTTCAGGGCACATCTCTGAAGCTAGCATACAATCACAAGCAGGTCTAGACCCCGAGTCATTGTGCGTATGCCAAGGATCTCTGACAATTAGCAAATTTTTATTCTTAATGATTTGCAAACAAGTCACCTCTGCAGATGTTTGACTACTAAACGTGTCCGACCCTGCTGATGTTTTGCTTGGATGGCACTCATTTATAAAGTGTCAGATGCTCCCCATGTCAGCATCTGCTCATTCATGTGATAACTATTCTATTAGGAGACCAGGATTTCAGCCATCTGAAATTATAACTGGTATGACATTGACAACAGGAGCTGTGATGGATGTCAGCCCGCTCAGAAGGGTGATATTCTCAAAGGGAAATAGCAAGAAAACAATTCAGAGCCTAGAAACCATTAGCTTTGCCAACAAAAAAGGACAGGCTCAAATACTGTTTTGCAGGATTTTTCTAGTATATAATGCAGATGAGACTTCTTTTTCAGATCATGTTAAGGTGAAGAATGTACTACATCTACCCTATGACTCCACAGAGCCGCTGCAACCAGAAACTGGTTTCATTTTTATCCCCACACTCACTGTATCTATTCCACTGTCGTAGTAGCTCAGTTAAATGATGAACTAAGAAACTCCTGCAGGCTTTCCCATATTTCCAGAGAGGTAGGTTTGTTTGCTCTTGCCTGCACTGGCTTGCCTTTTTTTCAGAAATGCCTGTGACTATGCATCCTAATTGATACACATTGCTGCTGTCCAGATGGAGGGGTTTCCATGCTTTGGGGTTTTTGCTAAATTAGCACTGAAAAATAGCCCGTATGTCACAGCTATTCTTTTTCCTGTATTTCTACTTTTTCACAATGTATTATCAACAATATTTAGTGTTTTTTTTTTTTTTTCTGAATTTATTCTCATATCTTACTGATACGTGGGAAGTTCAGCTGTTTAAAAACAAACACTAATTTTGTTAGAAATAGTTAAAAATTTTCAAGTAAACATTTTTTCAAAAAAGCTATTGATAGTAAAAAAAAAATAAAATTGAAACAAACTCTGTCACCACAGCTAGAAATATCAATCAATCTTAAATTTAAATGTTTCATTTGGAATATATGCCATGTTCTCCTATGAGAACAGTGATTCCCTCTAATTCTTTCCTGACTTTCTGTTGAATTTAGCTCTTCAGTTCATTTTCCCATGACACACAGACTTTGCTGTGGCAAGTAAACATCGTGGTATCTCTAAATGATGAAACAAATGAAAACAGGACTGACAGCTAGAATTCCTATGAGGAGCAGTTATGGATCTGCTGCAGGGGGTAGACTGAGTACTTCCTGAGAGACACAGTATGTAGGCACCGTGGCTATGCATTATGCCAGGCAGAGATTCCCAAAACAGCAAGTGTTGTTTTTTCAGTTTGTTTGTTTTTACTTTATTTTTGTTTTGTTTTTTTGCTTTCACATTAAAAAATATTCTCTTTTTACTCAAGACTTGTGAAAATATTAATTCCCTTGCCATTTTTTTAGGTGGAAATACACATTGGAACAACAGTTTTTCCTACTGGCAAGTTTTTAATCCACATGATGACCAAAATAAAAGTACGATTAAATTAAATAGCAACTATATAGCATATTTAAATAGTAAGATTTAACACTTAGGAATGTGCTACATGCAAATCAGCACATGCAAAAATAATTTTGAACTTGTGTATACAACTCAATAAATGGATTTTTTTTTCACTTAAAGCCCCTGCAGCATTACAGCCAGACCTCTGCCAGGCCTGGGTCCAGCCACTTTATCACTTTGTCTAGTGATAGGGCTGAGGATGCTCTAAATGGCATCCTGGCCTGGCTGTCCTGCTCCTGTGCTAAGGGTGATGGAATGGGCACCATCCCCCAGGGAGCCACTTGCACTCCCAGCATCCTGGCAATACCCACTAAAAATCCCAGTGACAAAAAGGGGATCTTGTGTTTTATAACACAAGACATGGAAAGGATTAATAACAGAAACATTACCAGAAGCTTTTAATTTAATATTCATATTAGGGGTGACTAATAGAGATGAGCATCTTTGCTCAGTGAATTTGGAAAAAAATTAATGTGAACTAGCCAGCAGAACCTTGGAGGTTCTCCTAGGACGTGTCCTGTGACCAAAGAAGTGTCAGACCAGTTTGGAACTGAATTCCCAAGAAGCTCTGATTAAAGAAGATTTTAGCATCTGCTGTATAAATATTTAAAATTGATTTGCACAAGTTCTTTGTTACAAGCTTTATTTGGCCTGGATTCAGCTGAGTAATTGATCCTGCAAGAGTGCTCACTTCCGTAAGAAGCTGGTAAACCTGCTAACATTACCAGGTTGTCCAAGATTAGAGTGCAGTGGTGCCTGCTCTGCGCTGCTTGCTGCGTGGTGGGACCACTGACCCTGCAAGGTGTGAGGAGAATGAACCAATGCTGAGCAGTGCCAACTGCAACTTCCCCTAATTTTCAAACATTGTCACCTTCTTTTACCCCTCCTCAGTACTTCATCAAGCCTAATGAATGCTTACCCCTGTAGCTCCACAGGAGTGCAAGTTACAGAAATGCTTTATAAAATTCTTACGCCTCCCAGTGAACCTGCTCTATAAAAGAAAGGAAATACCTATTTAGATTACTGACATCAAACCCTTCTGGTTCGTGATACCAAAATTTATTTTAAACAGCATTGCAGATGAATAGAATCATGTTAGTTCAAAAAATCTCTGTCCACACCAAACTTGCTTGTGGTGCTAATCATTTGTTGTGAATGATCTCAAATAAATGGGAGAATATGGACAATCAGGCAAGAAGAATCAGAAAAGATTTTTCTCTTGATGCCTTTTAACCAAATAGCACTTTAAGTCCCTGCAGCTTCACAGGGACTCATTTTTAATAAAACCTAGCTAGAGCTACTTGAAGGTTTCCCTTGAGAAAGAGATCCATGTTTTTATGTTTTATGCTTCATGTAAATTATTAAGCAAGCCCAGACCCAATATTTATTTGTTCTACATAAGAATACTTCATTAAAAACTTCTCAAACTTCTCTTCCACTCTATAAAATCAGCAGCATAGCCTTTACCTGAACTGATTCAGTACTTTTCAGGAGTTATAAACTAGATACTTCAAATTTCCATTCTCCAGGTATGCTTCCAAACTTGACTCTAGGGTTCAAAGTTACTCATAAATATGCATGCAGAAATGCACACCACTACTAATATCTATAATAATTCATCTATAATAGAAACTGCCTAAAAACTAAAAGGCAAGCTAAGCCTGTCCTTGATAAACTACTTAAAATTCTGTCTAGCAGGACAAAATATTTCTTTCACTTTTCTAATTGCTATAGAGTATCACCATGAAGAAGGAATGTATATTTCTGTATTATCATCTGGAAATCTTATTTATCATTTTGACTTATATGCTGTTGGTATCATCTGACAAGATTTGGGAACTGTACTGTGTAATGAAAGAAAATTTAAGAAGATATAGTCAATGCCATGGATTTCCCTCTAATGCTTTTTCAATTAACGATGAATAATTCATCTGCCATTTTATGAGCCATATGTTTGTATCAGTTCGTCTCAATAACCTCAACAAGCTATTTGTTGACTTGGTTGTTATTGACCTTGTCAGCATACAGAGCCTTGTTCACCTCTTGTGCTTCCAACTCTCTAACCAAACTTTCTAAACTATTGACATACATTTAATCTACTTCTGGAGCCTTCCCCTTCCACATTGAATATATTGCATGCAAACTACTGTGCTATGCTGACATTCTATCTTCTTCTCCATTTCACTAAGACCTGTCAGTTTTGGCTACGTAAAGAGGCCTACAGCATCCTACATTTCTAATGTTCTGTTTAGTGTTCTTACAGTTTCCATGGAGATGTCAAAGTCATAAAGGTTTACTTTTGCCACAGCTCTGAAAGGCGTCTTTTGGGACGGTCCACTCCAAAGACCTCATTGGTCCACCACATAAAATAGATTTTTTCTTCATTGGGTTGCAGTCCCCAAGCTCCACCTACAGCAGCCATCAGCCGTCTGTAATTGCTCCCCGAGAGAGGGACCAACACTCCAGCTCCCTGTGCACAGAAGTGGGTGGAAGAGGTCCTGTTCTTGCCTGTAAATGTACCGGCTCAGACAAATGAGCAGTGGGTGCCTGGGGGAGCACACACACCTCATGAGCCAGAGCTGCTTCAGTTACAGCTCCAGTTGCACATTGATATCAGGCCTTGGCTTCCCACCTGATTAACCCTGGTGCAAAACCAGAGCTAGCTAGGGTGAGTAACTAGAGCCTTGGCAGAATGATTGGCGTGTGTGAGACCCAGCATTTCAACTAGGTGCACTTTTAAAGTGGTTAGCCTAACTGCCTTATTTTGTAAGATATTTTCTCTACTTTTCTTCTACGTAGGAAAGAGTTGAGTAATACCATTTTTAGAGCTGCAAAGACTTAGGCCTTTGTCAGCCTGTGTCAGAGTCCTCACACACAGCAGGCATGAAAGAGTAAGCACGAGCCTCCTGACAGAGCACAGAGATGAATTTATCTATGCCACCTCCTTAATTTTACAGAACAATGCTGAAAACCTACTTTATTTACGCCTACACTATGTCAGGCGCACGAACAGAACTTTAGTCTTTTTAAAGCTGGAATAACAGATCATTTCATTACTCCTTCAGACACTTAGACACCACTCATAAAGCACATTGTACTATTGAATGTTTCTGCATATGCTTATAGTATGAATAAAAATGCATCCTAAGGCACAGCTTTTTTTTCCCTTTGCAACTACTTTCTTTTCTGCAAATTGGACGGTGCCAATGAACCCACCACAGAATCAACTAAACACACTTTCAGAAACTCCAAGCATGGGAATCATTCCAGGTTATGCTCATTTCCATCCTCTCACCATTCTGAATGACTGGTTTGTGTTAACCCAAAGGGAAAAGCAATGCTTAGCAAGACTGAGATGTTATAAATATTCATGCAAAGATTATGTAAGTGATAGCTTTGCCTTTAGGTCAACACTGGTCAGGAACTTGAAATGTATCCAAAAGCAGACACCTGCACCTCTTTTGTCTATTATGGTATTATTTTAGGAGTATCATCCTGAGGAACTCATTAGAATCCACACACTGGAAATGACCAGCTCTCTGTTCTCTTTCTACAAATCAGAAAATTGTTCCTTTGGACAGCATCTCATATATCCTCAAAATTTCCACTCTTTCATCTTTTTTACTGTCACAAATCTTGTTCCTAAAGTAATTGAAGTAGTTCATATACCTATTACTGTACTAGAAACAAATGTGGAATTGCCTAAAACTCTTTGTGGTTTCCTTTTGTCATTTCCTTTTGTTCAACAGTCTGACAACTTGCAATCACATCACGTGAGGACACATTCAGGTCCTCAGACAAGGACATATTCATATTCATCCGTGACTCCTGTTGTCGAATATGAATCTCTAGTTCAGTGAGTAAGACAAGATCACGGTGCCTAAAATATTCTTCCCATATTAATGCCAGGCTTCTAAAATTAACATTCTGACCATAATTATTTTCAAGGACTGATCAAGATCCATTGCAGATTCCTTGGCTCTATTTTCTCACATTCTATTGCCTCTGCTCTGCTAGAACCATTTTCTGAAGCCTGCCTGTAGCTATTGCTGTCATCCCTTTAAATTGGCCTTGCCCAGTGATCCCCATTTCTTAGCTCACTGATAGCACATTGTCTGCAAGACAGTTAATGAATATTGCAACATGGATTTAAATGGAAAAAAAGAAAAAAAAAAAAGAAAAAAAAAAAGATAAACAGGTGAATAGGTAGAGCAGCGTTTGAACTTTGCTGTATGCTGCAGAAAGTTGTTGTTTATGGACTTCAATAATTAGAGATCAAATCAATGCCTTAAACATCTTGCATTTTTTATATGGGATTCAGGCTCTTGGGTTATTTTTTACTGCACTTTTCTAGCTGTCAGGCTGAACTGTCCAATATTACCACAGAGATAGACTACCAAGTTCATTAGCAGGGAGAACAGTGGCAAGCTGCTCTGTAAAAACACCAAGGCTGCCTGCACTCCTGACTTTACAGCTGCTTTTGCAGATGCTTCTCTTGAAAGCTGCTGAATGTTCCCCCTGAAGAGTCAGTATAGATTATCTTTTCATCTTTCTCTGCATTAAATCAACAGAGGTCAAGTCACATTTACTGCTTTTTACTCAAATTCTTTCTCAAAATGTGGTTGTTTTTTTAATTGGATTTAAAGTACGTCAGCTGAAGCACTGTGCTGTCTTCCAGTAACTCAGGAAAAGATGGTCCTACTTTAAATCAGTTGTTTAGAGAGATCTTTGTTAAACTTGTTTTATCTCTTCTGCATACATACATGTTCATCCAGCACTGAACAGTATATTCCTTGTTTGGTCTGTTTTCTCTGGACAGTTTAGCGGACATTTTGATATTCATGATGGAGCGCTATTTTTTTAGACTACTGTTTCTCCAATACTTAAAACATGCCAAAATGTTTTAGCATGTACTATTGTTATCTGAACTTCTTTTATATTTTTCCAAGTCCTTTCAGTCAATAGCTTCCTTAAACTAGAAGTACGAACGTTATGCTGTTCTTCATCATATATGTTATGGGTGAACTGGGAAACATATAGGAAAGGTACCCATCTGAGCATAACACGACCAGCATTCTATCTGTGTCATCCTTTTCACTATTTTCTGGTATCTTCTCATACAGTTGTTTTTTCCACTGTTTTTGAAGGAGAGAAAACAGAGAGACAAATATACGGCTAATAAAAAAAGTGTGCATGTAAAAATTAAAGCCATATCATAGACCATAAAGCAGCTTTTCCCTATAGATACATACTGGTGATTTACAAATAAAAGACATAATATTTCCAAGGAGACTAGAGAAAAAAAAAAAAAAAAAAAAAAAAGAGAGAGAGAAAAAGAGGAAAAAAAAAAACTTTTTAACACTGGCAAATATTGTTTCTTTGTTCTACCCCACTTAAGGATATTTTGACCTTTAAAATCTGCAGAATGAACATAAATTCCTTCAATATACTCAGTTTATTAGGAAACAGAGAAGGATTCAGAAAAGACAGGAAGAAATTGATAGTCCAGTTCCAACTCAACTGGACTATAACCACTATAGCTGCAATGCAACTGGTAGCCTGGGCCCACTGATTTCTTCACTACTTGAACAAGGATACAGTATTAACAAGACTACATTACACATCTCTAAACGTTAACACTTTGGTAGCTTAATTTTTACTTCGTTCACTGACTTTGTTGGGTTCTACTTTTAAAAATAAAACACTCTTTCCTTTATTTATGTAGCAAGAGGCTTATGTTGTATACACACTCCCATTTCTGTCACATTATAACTGTTCGAGTACCTGCAGTATCACGTATGCCAAGGCTTAATAGCAACTTTAACTATGTATAAATCATGCAAATGTTATTTCTGTCAAAATTCATAATAAAGTCTCAGAAGTACATAACCAGAAAAGTTGTGTCAGTTTCTGTTGTATGATCTTTGTAACAGGAAGTATTATCCCACCAGTTTTCAGGATAATAATTATAATCTTCCCAATGGCTAAACAAAGTACTTCAGTAGTATAACACTCAGTAATTCAGAGCATTAGTAACGACTTTATTATTTCATTAAATACAGACTTTACATGTAGAACCTAGGTTACTTTTTAAAAGCCTAGCATTTCATTCTCTACTCAGAAAACTAAAAGCTCAATGATGCACCAGACAACATATTCACTGTGCATTGTTCTGTTGACAGGACTGTACATTATCTGAAAACAATGAGCATATCAGTACCATAAATTTGAATAAAAGTGCTGAAGGAGGAAAAATGCTAAAATGTGGGTTTGACCTCTCCTAAGATCACATGACTATAGTTGTAAAACATGGGACCAGAAATAATTCCATTTCAAAGCCAGGAAATAAGAATGCTACCCACGAAATGGATGGTAAGTCACAAGATGATAACCAAATAATTTACATGGCTCTCAAAGTTCATCCACAAATGGAAATAGCAGAAGGGAAGGAAATATCAGTACAACTAACCTTCCAAATGGATGAAAGAAAACTTCAGATCTTTTCCTGTAGCTCTGGATAAAGCATCCATTTGTAGTATATTCCTAGTATTTAGGAATATGATTAAGATTTGCATTTATAGGCCAAATCCAAGGCCCACTTAAGTCAGTGAGAAACTTTTCTTCAGCTATACTACTCTAGGGACTTTGCCCTAGGTTAAGGATGATATTTTCTGGATAGCTAAAAGCCTTCTACAGCAGCAACCCATCATAGAGACTTATTACTGTGCAGAGAGTGTGAAAGCGTGTGTATTTGTGTGTTAGAAAAGATGAGATGCTGTTTTCCCTACCCTGAATCTTTTTATATTATATCAGGCACTGTCAAAAAAATGCAAATAAAATCTGCCATTCCAACTTGTGGTTCTTCTTGTCTGTTTGGAACACCTTCTCTACAATAAGTAAACTACCTTGTCATAAATTACATTGTAATCATACTATCCCTGTGTGTACATTTATACACCTACATACAAAAATGAGAGGGAGCTAAGCAAGAAATAATTAGTACTTCACAGCAGTGTCGCTTAAGAATATTGGGCAACAATAGTCTTAAAAGCTGCATGATTCAGGAACCACATAAGTCAATAGAGCAAAATCCAATTGACATGAAAAGGTCAAAAGGCATTGGACTTGCTCTTAACTGTCAGAAAATGGCATATTGAATTGAAGCCACAGGAGAGCACTGACAGGCAAAACTTAGCTCTCAGATATTATTTGGCCTAGACATCAAGCTTATCATTCCATCACTTATAAAATTTATCTGGTGCAGTTAATAGCAGAAAGCACGTTACACTCAGCTGTTTATCTATACAGGAATTACAGACTCACCAGAACTTTACAATCTGTAGAATCTGTGTCCATTCACTTTTGAAAATTCCATATAGATTTTTTCTAAACAAAGGAAGACAATGGTAACAAAATATAACCCTGGAAACTACACCAATTACAATGAATTTAAATTCAAACCAAAGTTTATTCATAAAAATCTGAAAGCTGTTTCCCATGATATAATTAGAAAATATTAAAAAATCCCTAAGCAAACTGGTGTAAGTCTACCACAGCTGTGAAAGGTAACAGTGAGAAAAAGGTGATAAAAACTGAAACAAAGCCCAAGACATTTGCAATTTGTATACCAGCCAGTCTCTGTTTCACACAATCTGTGCTGAATCACAGTTTCTGTGCTAAAAAATCTGTTCTAAATGAAGAATGCCTCTCTTTACGTTATCTGGTGACTTCTGAAAGGCAAGTCACACAACAGACCAGACTGTCTCCTGTGGAGTAAAGTACATAGAAGAAGGAAAGCGCTTCTTAATTATAGCAAAGCAAGGATGCATAAAGAGCTGTCCCTTACCCACACAGATTTCCACCAAGAGTAGTAAGCAGCATCAGGAGGAGTAGTGCAGGTGACAGTTCCATGGAAGCAATGCAGGATGCAAAGCAGTCTAATGGCCTGAGTCTAGTTGGAAGCAGAGGTGCTAGAAAAAAACCCTCCTTTGTTGTTTCTGGCCACCCAGTGCAGCACACTGCCCATAACTGATATAATTGCCTCAGGTGTGAAAGACTTACTTTACTCATAAAGATAGAGATGAAGAAATCTGACAGATGTGAGGAGTGTGAGAGATGGCTAAATACTAGAGATACAATCTCCAAAGAAAGAAAAATACAACAATTACAACAATTCAGGTTGTTTTGAAAAGAAATGATCGTTTAAGTTGAATATTGCCATGCCTGCATATGCATAAATACATATATATATAAACGTTATGTGTACTATATACACATCTCATGTTTAGCAGACCCATACTTAGAATTTTAACATAGCCTTACAAGTGTTTAGAGGTGTTTTTTTGTGTTTGTTTTTTTTTTAATAGACGTATGTTGTTGAAAAGTAGGGTACTGCTACACTACATCACAAAACATCTCTCTACAATAACTAGGATCAGATCAAGAAAACACATGACTTACTTCAATACAAGGCTTTCAACTAGCATTTGCACCAGGTAAAATTATACAGAACTGAACACCAAACAGTATATATTCCAAAATTAAAAATAATAATAATAGTACATATACATTTACCAGCAGGGTGACGTGAATATGGAATTTATCAAATAATTAGTTCATATATAACACTTATTATTTCTCCATTTCAAATATGTACAGAGTATGTCCCAATGGGCAACATCACTCAATAGAACCAATCACCCATCTTACTTTCTGTCTCATATTTGTACTGCTTCTATCAAAGAGAAGATGGGTTATGTATGTATCAGAGGAGACCATTCTGCCACCTAACTGGCATCAATACTCAGGGCATGATCAGATGTTCTGTGCTGCAGGCACTGGAAGTTTTTTGCTCTGCTCACCCGCAAGTTTTGGAAATAATCAAATTTGAGGCAGAATTTCCCAGTGAATTCCCTTTCCTGGAGAACTCCCTAAGGTGCCTTTCCAGCTTATGTTCACAAAGCCCTGATAAGTGCAGGTTTAAAGACTATTGTCTCTTTCAGGTTTCTTTAAAGTCGGGAGCATACATAAAAAGTAGTTGTATGTTTTAATTTCACTAACTTTCAATTGTGTTCCCGCATTTTGAATTAAAGGATGCAGTGCATTCACACTTTGGAAAAGAACAGAAAATTCTTGATTTAGAAAATCTGTCTCTTCATTGTATATGCAGCTTCCTAGATGGGAAACATCACTTTAATGCAAAAGGACATTTAAGAAGACCACTATGATTAACATTATTTGCTTCTCCTGCTAGCTATTCTTTAGCTACTGTAATTATGTCAATAAATATGTTAATGTTATCACCAAAAAACACACTCAAGTCCTATTTCAAAGGTAATGTTGGGATTTTTACCCTAACATCTGCCAATGTTTGTGTAGATAAGTTTTACTTAATGTCGCAGTGGAAAGGATATTATTATTATTAACATTTCTATTTTTAAAGCCTTGACATGACAAAGTAACCTACAAAACTGATTGGGAAATAACAGACAAAAAAAAAAAAAAAAAAAAAGGCTGAGAATCCCTCAGACATTCTGTACAATAGAACAAGATACAATTCTACAGAGCTCTGCATTGGCCATCTGGACCTCTTTCTCAGTGTTAAGAAGGGCTCTGCTCCTCAAAATTTAATGCATATTTTACGGAATGACTAGAGTAACTCTGAAACTTCAGTACATTGCTTATTTTTCATGCCATTTCCAACATGTGTTCAATATATCTCAGATCGTAAGGTTGGGAAAAAGGAGAAAACACTTCAAGAAAAGGCTCCTAACTATCTAGAACTCAAGTTCTCAGTTAAGAAAAATACCACTTAGCGTGTCATGCTGTGAGAGTCTTATTTGTGTTTTATTCTGAGAGTAGCAACAAGCAAATGCGGAAACGCTTGAGGATGATTTAGTGAAATAGTTATTTAACAGCAACTTTCTCCTGCTGATCTTTAATTTCACTAAGAGAACTTCCTTTCATACAAAGTCTGCCTCAATTCTCATTTACCTTGCAACCTCTTCTTTATTGGACTCCTTTGACTGCCTAAATTTCCCCTCAGAAACAAAGGACACTCAAAATTGCCTTCTCACTTCCTCATTAGTTCCTGAATCTCATTCTTGTATCACTCTCCATTTCATCCTCTGAATCAACTTGAAATGATGCCTTCATTTAAAAGAACCAAATAAGCCTCTAAAAGCAGGTTTTGGAACCTGCTTGTCTGCCAGGAACATCACCACGATAAATTTACTCTGCTTATACACTAACACAGAAAATACTACTTTATCCTTCCATGATACATTTTGCTTTCAGATTTTCATTCTTCTTAATTATTTTCTTCCTGGATTTGGTCTCTACCACATGGCCAAATGTAAAAAGGCACAGACAGGACTGAAGAACTACCCATATCTGCAAAGAAGTAAATGGGTTTAGTAAACAGCACCAACACCATATGCCAGAGAAATAGGAGTCTACAACCCTGTCATGCTCTGCCACTAATCTACTGTGTGCACTTAGTCATGTCACTCAACCTCTCAGTTTCTCAGCTGTCCTTTGAAGGCATTATTTAACCCTAAAATAAAAACTGTTGCACGTGCATGTTACTTTAAAGGTTTTATTTTAACACACAGCCCTCTTAAAAGCTTCCATGAATGCTTGACAGCACTCATCATGGAAAAATAAGGTCCTCTCTACTGTGGAAATGTTGAGTTTGTTTCCTGATGATACCAGATCACCTTATTTGTGTGTTAGAAGAAAAAAAAAAAAAAAAAAAAAAAAAAAAAAAAGGTAGGAGAGGAGCGTAGAGGAGAGGAGCGTAGAGGAGAGGAGCGTAGAGGAGAGGAGCGCAGAGGAGAGGAGCGTAGAGGAGAGGAGCGGAGAGGAGAGGAGCGGAGAGGAGCGGAGAGGAGCGGAGAGGAGAGGAGCGTAGAGGAGAGGAGCGTAGAGGAGCATAGAGGAGAGGAGCGTAGAGGAGAGGAGCGTAGAGGAGAGGAGCGTAGAGGAGCGTAGAGGAGCGTAGAGGAGAGGAGCGTAGAGGAGAGGAGCGTAGAGGAGAGGAGCGTAGAGGAGAGGAGCGTAGAGGAGCGGAGAGGAGCGTAGAGGAGCGTAGAGGAGAGGAGCGTAGAGGAGAGGAGCGTAGAGGAGCGTAGAGGAGAGGAGCGTAGAGGAGAGGAGCGTAGAGGAGAGGAGCGTAGAGGAGCATAGAGGAGAGGAGCGTAGAGGAGAGGAGCGTAGAGGAGAGGAGCGTAGAGGAGAGGAGCGTAGAGGAGAGGAGCGTAGAGAAGCGGAGAGGAGCGTAGAGGAGCGTAGAGGAGAGGAGCGTAGAGGAGCATAGAGGAGAGGAGCGTAGAGGAGAGGAGCGTAGAGGAGAGGAGCGTAGAGGAGCGTAGAGGAGAGGAGCGTAGAGGAGAGGAGCGCAGAGGAGAGGAGCGTAGAGGAGAGGAGCGTAGAGGAGCGGAGAGGAGCGTAGAGGAGCGTAGAGGAGCGTAGAGGAGAGGAGCGTAGAGGAGCATAGAGGAGAGGAGCGTAGAGGAGAGGAGCGTAGAGGAGAGGAGCGTAGAGGAGCGTAGAGGAGCGTAGAGGAGAGGAGCGTAGAGGAGAGGATCGTAGAGGAGCGTAGAGGAGAGGAGCGTAGAGGAGAGGAGCGTAGAGGAGAGGAGCGTAGAGGAGAGGAGCGTAGAGGAGAGGAGCGTAGAGGAGCGGAGAGGAGCGTAGAGGAGCGGAGAGGAGAGGAGCGTAGAGGAGCATAGAGGAGAGGAGCGTAGAGGAGAGGAGCGTAGAGGAGAGGAGCGTAGAGGAGAGGAGCGTAGAGGAGAGGAGCGTAGAGGAGAGGAGCGTAGAGGAGAGGAGCGTAGAGGAGAGGAGCGTAGAGGAGCGTAGAGTTGAGGAGCGTAGAGGAGAGGAGCGTAGAGAAGCGGAGAGGAGCGTAGAGGAGCGTAGAGGAGCGTAGAGGAGAGGAGCGTAGAGGAGCATAGAGGAGAGGAGCGTAGAGGAGAGGAGCGTAGAGGAGAGGAGCGTAGAGGAGCGTAGAGGAGCGTAGAGGAGAGGAGCGTAGAGGAGAGGAGCGTAGAGGAGAGGAGCGTAGAGGAGAGGAGCGTAGAGGAGCGTAGAGGAGCGTAGAGGAGCGTAGAGGAGCGTAGAGGAGAGGAGCGTAGAGGAGCGTAGAGGAGAGGAGCGTAGAGGAGAGGAGCGTAGAGGAGCGTAGAGGAGAGGAGCATAGAGGAGAGGAGCGTAGAGGAGAGGAGCGTAGAGGAGCGGAGAGGAGCGTAGAGGAGCGGAGAGGAGAGGAGCGTAGAGGAGCATAGAGGAGAGGAGCGTAGAGGAGAGGAGCGTAGAGGAGAGGAGCATAGAGGAGAGGAGCGTAGAGGAGAGGAGCGTAGAGGAGAGGAGCGTAGAGGAGAGGAGCGTAGAGGAGCGTAGAGGAGAGGAGCGTAGAGAAGCGGAGAGGAGCGTAGAGGAGCGTAGAGGAGCGTAGAGGAGAGGAGCGTAGAGGAGCATAGAGGAGAGGAGCGTAGAGGAGAGGAGCGTAGAGGAGCGTAGAGGAGCGTAGAGGAGAGGAGCGTAGAGGAGCGTAGAGGAGCGTAGAGGAGAGGAGCGTAGAGGAGCGTAGAGGAGAGGAGCGTAGAGGAGAGGAGCGTAGAGGAGAGGAGCGTAGAGAAGCGGAGAGGAGCGGAGAGGAGCGTAGAGGAGAGGAGCGTAGAGGAGAGGAGCGTAGAGAAGCGGAGAGGAGCGTAGAGGAGCGTAGAGGAGAGGAGCGTAGAGGAGCATAGAGGAGAGGAGCGTAGAGGAGAGGAGCGTAGAGGAGAGGAGCGTAGAGGAGAGGAGCGTAGAGGAGAGGAGCGTAGAGGAGAGGAGCGTAGAGGAGAGGAGCGTAGAGGAGAGGAGCGTAGAGGAGCGTAGAGGAGAGGAGCGTAGAGGAGCGGAGCGTAGAGGAGCGGAGCGTAGAGGAGCGGAGAGGAGCGTAGAGGAGCGTAGAGGAGAGGAGCGTAGCGGAGCGTAGCGGAGAGGAGCGTAGCGGAGCGTAGCGGAGCGTAGCGTAGCGTAGCGTAGCGGAGCGGAGCGGAGCGGAGCGGAGAGGAGAGGAGCGGAGAGGAGAGGAGCGGAGAGGAGAGGAGCGGAGAGGAGAGGAGCGGAGAGGAGAGGAGCGGAGAGGAGAGGAGCGGAGAGGAGAGGAGCGGAGAGGAGAGGAGAGGAGAGGAGAGGAGAGGAGAGGAGAGGAGAGGAGAGGAGAGGAGAGGAGAGGAGAGGAGAGGAGAGGAGAGGAGAGGAGAGGAGAGGAGAGGAGAGGAGAGGAGAGGAGAGGAGAGGAGAGGAGAGGAGAGGAGAGGAGAGGAGAGGAGAGGAGAGGAGAGGAGAGGAGAGGAGAGGAGAGGAGAGGAGAGGAGAGGAGAGGAGAGGAGAGGAGAGGAGAGGAGAAAAAAAAATAAAGGAAGAGTCTCTGCTGGCCGAGGAGGTTTAATTTAAGTTGTACATTCTCCATCCCTTTTCCCTCAAATCTAATCAGTGTGTCCTATATTTAAGAGAGAAAATATAATTTTAGTCAAACAATTTAAATTGTTCATACAAAACCTACAGCTATCGGTTTTGCTGAAGCCCCAGGTGAACGGCACTTCAACTCTATCAAATTCAACTCCATCAGTGAGCAACAATTCTCTCAAGGTTATTTTGTATCTGTAATGTAACCCAAATCTATCAATTATATAAACTCCTTTGGGTTAAAAAGATGTAATAAATTGTCCTAGCTCTAAGAAGATGAGTTTGATGAACCTGTCAGTATTACTAGCATTTATAAGCCATGAATATTCTGACACATCCCGCTATTCAGAACACACCGCTGAAGGCTCAAGTTTTAGCAATAAATGCACGGTATCTATGAGACTTTCCACTGCATCCTCCCAGCCAAGGGAAACGTTTAATTCCCTCATTATCTTTGCTACAGCGCAGCCCAGGCAACAGACTCCAAAACTATGAGATTTGGGACATAATGCGTATGTGTGCTGAAAATACTGTATTTTCATATAACTCATTGTTCCAGGATACAGATTAATTTAAATCCAGCATTTTTCAGAACCTTGCAATGTATTCCATGTGTTATGGTGCACTGTTTTCTTTTTCCTAAACCATTTCAGTCAATAGCCAAGGGTTTCAATATTATCCCACATGGGCAGAATTTAATGGCAAGTCAGAATTCCAATAGGAGGGATATTCTGGGGGCTGAGGGACCTCTAACAAGGGAATCTGTTTATCTGAGCAGCTTGGCCAGAATTCTGAAAGGCTGTTCAGGAGGGCGAGGTGAAAAATGAAGTTTCATTTTTGTATTATTTTTTTCCTAAGGGGAAAAAAGTAAAAAAGTTGCATTCTGCCCTACTGGCTCTGGAAGATACCAAATGTAGACCAGACAGAAATCAGTCAATAGGACAGTAATCTTCCGCAGAAGATCCCATTTGGATATCATTTTATACACAGTAATTTAGTTCAGTTTTGCAAGCTTCCTTGCCCTTTGTTCACCAACAATTTTTGTACCCCCTTGATAATCCAACTTCATTCAAGAGACAAGGATCTCAAATATACTAAAATCCCTGTAAATTTGTTAAAACGTAATAGCATAAGATAGAGAAACTCTGCAGTGCCAGAAAGGCTACAGAACTAGTTCGTCCCTTTTAGATGCAAAAGGATACACACAGCAGATCTTGGGATATAAATCCATGGGAAACCAAGCTTCAGACTTTGCACTGCTTACAAAGCAATTGGTTTGCTTAGCAAATTCCTAAACTTACCATATTTCTTCCAAGCTGTCCCAAATTTTTGCAGCAATACTGCTTGCAGAGACTGCTAAAAAAAGCACAGACCTTTACTACCCCAGCACTCCCTCAACATAAACCACATTTGGGGGTGGCATTCCAGTTCAGAATAAGCTCAGGTACATCCTGCCCATTTTCTCAGGAAGCCTGGTGTTTTGCTTCCAAGGAAAATCGAGCTCTCTCATACCATAGAATCAAGTTTATTTTTATATAAGTGATACTCTTATGTACTGCTGGTCATTTTTTTAATTTCTTACCCAAGCTGATGAAGCTCCCAGTCTCCAACTAAACCATTTCTTGTCCATCTGCATTCAAATTAATCATTCATCTACTTGTCCATTCATCTACTTGCCCTTTATTAACTTCACCTCATAAAATACAATATTTTTGTCAGTTGAAATAATGATCTCCTGAGGTACTTGGTCCTAGACCTGTAAACTGTTACGTACGTTTGATTAAGGGAGGGTCTTTCTAGCAGGCTCAGTGGAGCCTTTAACATGGGTAAAGGCTTTCAGGGGGCAAGTTTTCAGGGGCAGGTTTTGATTTGCGATTTATAGAGGCACTGGGGGATTCCTCTACATGTTTAACCCTCATAATATTTGACTCACTTTCATAATCTCACAGTGACATTCTTTCTCTCCTTGTTCCTGTTTCCTTTTCTTTAAATGCTTTAAACTGCCTTCATCACTTGAATTCCCTTTCCTCACACAATTAATTCCTTTCATTGGGATATTTCTCCTTCCTATCATGGCTTCTGCCTCCAAAGTTAAGGGTACTTAAAGAAAGATTATATGGAACAGATATGTCCAAGACACTTTACTCTTTAGAGGACAGGCAGAGGAGACATTTGTAGGTAACATAACAGTAAATACACAAAAGGCATTGCTCCCAGCAGAACAGCTACACGTAACACCAGATTGCTGGCAAATGACAGATAGAGTTTATCCTCAATCCTCAGTGGGGAGCTCAAATCTGCAGTTTTTAAACCCATCTGGAGTACTCAGTATCCTTGGTGCAATGAAACCAACACAGGAAAAAATGTGAGGTTTTGACCTCTCTCTCTCTTTCCTTTCTCCCCAAAAGTGCCAGCTCCCAAATTTTAATTGATATATACTGATCATAATGATGGGTTTATACTTATTTATTTATTTATTTATTTATTGCCACTGGAAACAGTTTGGCTTAATTATTTCTGACATTTTAGCCACTGTGAGCTTGCTCACAATTTTGCATTTGAATAAATAAACGAACAAGCAAATGAATAAATAACCTATCTCCCCAAGAGCTAATGTCATTTATTCAGCTTACAGTACCACAGACCACAACAGGCAAAACAACGTGACTAACCATTTCAATCAGCACCAGAACACCAGGCAGATAGAATCTCTACCTTATTTATCATAAGTCATCTCTCACCCCCACTCACACAAGCACATTTTAAAGGAAGTACATGCATACCTTCATGTTTCTATTCAGTAAGCAACAAAATAAATTTGAAGGGAGGAGAGGAGAATGAGGCAGTGAGCCAAATTAATGGTCTGACTTGAGAGAGAGGGAGAGGGAGAGAGAGAGAGATGTTCCCCTGACCACCGTCAGCCCAGGAGGGTTGCTGAGCCCAGTATGATGAAAGGTCTTCAGTAAGTGAAAGGGACAGTGGTGGATTTGTGGTGGTTTGAGCAGCCATGGGATTGTGGAAATCAGCAGTAAGAAATGTGGATAATGGCACAAGCAGTTGCCTGAGGGAGGCTCAGGGAAAAAGGATTAATGACCATCGAAACCTGCTCTCTTTCCACTCCTTCCCTGAAATGCCAAACCGCTGAGCCAGTTATCAATCAGGAATGTGAAATACATCGGTGGATTGATTGGGTTTGATACAGTGGCAGCCAGCTACACTTTTGAATACTCTTTGAAAACAATTTTTACTGTGCAATGCTGGAGAAAGCCAACAAATAATAAACCTGTCAGAGTACTCACCAAGTGCTCGTAAATACAAAAGCCGCTGTAGTGCCTTGCAGCTGCAAATGGGAACCATTCCAAAGCCTGAAAATCTGTCAATATTTAATCATTGCATCTGATATCAATTCTAATTTAAACTTCTACTCTCTCTTCCTCCATGTCTTATCTTTCCCCAGTAGAAAATACTCAAGTCTTAATAAAGAGCATGCTGATAGCATGCCTTTTCATTTAGTGGGAAAGGCATAGATTATTCCAGCCACAATCCTTTTCTCTTGTAATTTATTCCTTTCTTCTGAGTCTTTTATTCTGAATGCCCATTTCAGGTTCAAAGTTGCATGTTTTCAAATGAGAGAATGAGGCTATGTAATAATTAAAGAAGACTTGGCCCACTATCTAGTCTTTACTCAGGCAAAATTCCAATATAAGTCAGTGGGATTTTGCTTGACTAAAGGCAAATTAGAAACTCAGAGTATTTTATGTGGCCTTTGCCACAGAGGAAGCAGGAAGATGTTCTTCTGAGGTGCATCTTTATATTTCACTCTATGGTGCTGGGTTGTCTTCCCACATCTGCAATGGATGAGACTGTAAAAATACAGATCTTGATATCTTTAAGGACTTGAGCCTGTACAGCAGTGTATTGGGTCTGTGAAGTTCTGCCATATTTTTGGTCTTATGCTTTGCACACCTGGCCTAATGATGTCCTAACCATACAGGTTAAAAAAAAAAATCCTTTAAAGAAATTCTCACGACACAGAAGCTGTGGAAAGCATGCAGCTTTTTGACAAAGCTCACAAAGTGTGTGCTGTGGTTTGCAGGGATGTGTCCTTTTGTCTTCCTCTTCACAATATCAGTG
This sequence comes from Anas acuta, assembly GCF_963932015.1. Lineage (NCBI taxonomy): Eukaryota > Metazoa > Chordata > Aves > Anseriformes > Anatidae > Anas > Anas acuta. The sequence goes on from NC_088982.1 coordinate 58,144,610, forward strand.
GATCCCAACAAATCTTCATTTTGCTCAATGGAAAGAGACATTGCTATTATGGTGAGTGGAATCTCAATTTCATTTATTTATTTATTTATTTATTTATTTATTGCTATAGCTGGGTCCACCACAGTAAAGTAAAACCCTGCTTCACAGACCAAAAGGTCATGATCTGGGTTTGAATAAGGGTCATATCATTTCATACAATATCTTTGTACTTTTATAGGAATCCCTCTCACAAATGATTCTTCACAGTCTTAAAAAAAAAAAAAATCATAGTTTTTGATTCAGGAAAAAAAAGGAAAAAGTTTTTCTGAAAACAGAGAGAATATAGTGCTCAAGCAATCAAGAGTTCACATGCAGGGGAAGAGTATGGAATAAATGCAATATGACCCTTCTCCTCTTACATGTTCCTGTCAATCAGAAATGAGCTCCTAAAAAACCTCTGATCCTCTCTGCTTTCTTGCAAATTCTGTGTCTATGTATAAGGCAGTGAGGAACTTCACTAAACCTTTTTGTGGATTTATGATATAATTTCCATAGAAATGGGAAATGCCACACAAAAGAATAAATAAAAATAAAAAATAAAAAATAAAAAATAAAAAATAAAAAATAAAAAAAAGAGGGATGTTTGACAGCTACACACCAAGCTTTCAAATTCCTAGATAATCTGATCTTAAATTTCTTTCCTCTTTAATGGTTGTCATTCTCTTGATTCAATGGCAGATACAGGGTTCTCTCATGCCCATACACCTCCTATCCTTTTTTTTTTTTCAAGCAACAATAACTTGATCACTTTGGATTTTGTGACACATGGTCAGCAGAAAAGCAGCTCCATGTGTATCAGAGATTTGGGTGGAAATATCCCATATATCTGTTCCAAAGGTATCACAAGCTCCCACAGCTCCAAGAAGAAAAATGTGCAAAAATGGCAGCAATGGGGAAAAAAAAAAATCCTGTTAGTGCATCAGAGAAGAATATCTTAGTCTGGGACACTGATACACAAGTCTCTCTTTGACCTTGATGCAAGTACCAAACTTCGTGATTGGCAAAGTCTCTCAAATGTCTCCCAAGCTTCTCATATTCCATCTGTCTGCCTCCTATAGCTTCCTAAAGATCACCCTTCTTCCTCTTGTTTTGGTTCCCATGATTCTTTGAAGATATGTTCAAAACACAGCTGGTAAGTTCAAGAAAACTGGCAAGAAAATGGAAAGAGAGTATCATTGGGAACAATTTTCCAAAATCTTGACTTTACTTTTCCATTGAAAATTTAAAGGTTCGATAGATCTTAGCACTGCCAAGGGCATATCGGTGTGTTCGAAACTGCAAATCTAAACAGAAGCCACAATGCTTGAAAATTTTAATTTTAGATTTTAAGAAATAACCGTTATCTGGAGCATGCCTTGGCTACATGTACCAAATACAGAACTTGTAGGAATTGTTCTGCCATTCTTTTTTGTTTTTGTTTGAGAGAACAAAGAGGAGAGAATTAAATGAAAACAGCAGTTGTATATGTTTTAATTATAGAGAGAGAAAACACAAAATTATATTCCTTTAAAGATGGTGATACCAATTGGAATTTCCAGACAAGTTTCCAGGCACACTTATTGAAACAAAGAACTAAAGTCATGATTGAAGCATAATCTGCAGTAAATCTGACTATGGTGTGGTGGCACAGCGCCTGTGTGAATGCATGCACACACAAAGACAATCACATCAATTTCTCAGTAAAAATTTTTGTAACACATAAATGAGCTTCCTAGCAAAGACTGAATCTACTTGTTTTCGGAAGAAATTCCTGTTTATGTTGTCTTCCCTGATTCCATCTGCCAAATAGCAGGTGATGATTCTGCAGTACTTTGTCATCACGCCAGACTGACTCAAAGATCTTAGCTGAATCTGCTTCCTTATATCTTGTACCTGTTTTGTAATTTTTCTTGTTAATGTGCTTTCAGTACTATTATGAGAAGAAAATTAATGGAAAATCTTTTGCTTGTCTAAGAATTCCATGTATGTATGGGTCCCTAGTTTTTTAACTAGTAGTCACAAATTAATCATTAAAAAGGTTATTGTTCTCTTCTCCTTCAAAAGCAAATTTGCAGATGGAATAATTTGCAGAATTAGTCCATACATTATTTGGGAACTGGGCTTGACATTATGAAGCAGCAATATGTATTTTTTTAAAACCTTACAAAATCTTCTCTGGCAGTAATGCTAGCCAAATAGCTCTGATGTCTTTTTACCTCCATCTTGGTTGGAAATTCAAAGTGTTGTCAAAATTCAAACAGTCCTAACAGGAATGGACCATAAATTTAGATGACCCACTTTTGAAAGGGATGCACACTGGGTCATTAAGGTGCTAATGCTTAAAGTACTGAGCATGCTGACCCATACCAGCAATCAGCAGCTGAACACGTAACGAGGAAACATGAGGACTTGAGGCTGACCATGATTTATTCAGTAAAAAGGTACTGGAAGTATCTCTAATAAATGAAATATGTTTGAAAGCTTGAAATCTAGTTGTCCAAATATCAGAAGGCAAATGAAAAATCTCTGAAACCTATTATTATTTTAAACATATAATTTGCCTTGGGAGTCTGGAGGGAGGCCTTATGTAATTGAATTTTTAGGCTTGTCAGTATTGCTCTTTTGTAATTAATTCAAAACTCACTGGCTAAGATTATCCTCCTTTCCAATTCAACCACATCAATTTGTTCTTTAAATCTTTCTGTCTTCTGCAACATGAAATTTAAACTTCTCAAGTTAAATTTAAATTTCTTACCCCTGCCACCAAGCCAAGAAAATAGATATTCCATTTTCCCAAATCTTTTTTTTTTTTTTTTTGAAATCTTTTCCCATCTTGTCTGCTAAACATAGAGTACCTAAGTGGTGAATGAGGAACAGTAAGTCAATTTTCAAACTCCTTCTCCATTCAGCACTTCCATTAAGAGATACTTCTTCAATACTATCAAAAAGTATATCCTATCACTTGAAAGCCCCTCACCACTACAATAGGAGTGGAAGTAAGAAATAAAGTATTTTCAGTTAACATAATTTTTGGGACATTGTTGTATAGATTCAGTGAATCTGTATAAAGACTTTTACCTAGTGAACATCCTCTATGCTTAATGATCAAACCATGTTTTCTTGGACTTCAGTAAGGCCTTTGACATTGTGCCTCATAAGAGAGTCCCTCAAAGAGAGGTTTTGACATTGTGTCCCTCAAAGAGAGCTGGATGAGCAGAGGGAGAGGTGGATCAAAAACTGGCTGAACGTATGGACAAAAATGGGTAGTGATCAGTGGTGCAAACTGTAGTTGGACGCCATTAATGAGCAGAGTACCCCAGGAGTCAACACTGGTGGACGCTATGCTGAACATGAGTCAGCAATATACACTCGCTGCTAAGAAGGCTAATGGTATTCTTGTTTGCATTGCCAGCACTTCAATCAAAAGAGGTGATTCTTCCCCTCTACTCAGCATTGGTGCGACAGCAACTAGACTACTGCATCTAGTTCTGGTCCTCCCAGTACAAGATAAACATGGATATACTAGAGAAAGTCCAACAGAGGGCCATGAAAATGATTAAGAGACAAGCACCTTTCTTATGAGGAGAGGCTGAGAGAGTTGGGACTGTTCAGACTGAAGAACAGAAGGCTTAAGGGAGACCTTATCAATGTGTATAAACACCTGAAGGAAGGATGCAATGAAGTTGGAAGCAGGCTCTTTTCAGTGGTGCCCAGCAACAGGACAAGAGACAATGTGCACAAACTTAAATGTGGGAGTTTTTATCTATGCATCAGGAAGCTTCTTCACCACGTGGGTAACAAAGCACTGGCACAGGTTGCCCAGAGAGGTTGTGGAAGTCTCCTTCCTTGGAGAGTTTCAAAAGCTGTCTAGACATGGTCCTCAGCAACCTGCTCTGGGTGTCCCTGCTTGAGTAGGAGTGTTGGACAAGATGGCCTCCAGAGGTGCCTTCCAGCCATAAACATTCTGTGATAAGTAAATAATAGCTAACTCTTTAGGGGAGTACAACTCAAGCTAGGTTTTGTACACCACAGAATCTTATCCAATACAGACAAGTATACAGACAACCACAAAACTCAAACTCATAAAAATGCATACTTAGAAAATACATTTATATGGCCAGATTATATAAATTTGATAGTATGCATTCATTATAAATTACCAATTAATAATATATTACCACACAGCAAATTAAAGTGTATAACTCATTAGCTGGAGTATGCTGCTGTGTCCCAACCCCAGTGTTCTGATATTTCAGATAATATTTCAAGCATACTGGTTAATTACAACTTGATATTCATTCTATTTTACTGTGTATGAAGATATGCACATGTATTTGTTTAGCCGTATAAGCTTCCAAGGAGAAAAAATTAGGCTTGTAAGGAATAGACATGTCATCATATAATATTAAAATATATTTGTATAAAATATTTTTTCACCTTTGTCTGGACAGCTAGTTATACCATATGTTGAAAAACTGCTACATATATAATACATAATAACTAGTGCTCAGCAAATGTGCTGGGAAATTGCACAGCATTAAATGTGAACAGGTACTTTTTTGTAGACTACAGCATAATTTACCTCACAGGAGAGAGTTTCTGTGACCATGAACTTAGTTAATCCCCTGAACATACTCAATAAAAAAAGAAGAAGGCAGCCCTATGGAAAGGTCAGATACTACTGTTCAGGGGACGTTGCTCCAGCTATAAATTGAAGATTTATAATTTGGCCTCCTTATCTCAGTGAAGGTTTCTCTGTTCTTTCTGTTCTTTCTTCTACATTTTTTTGCCTTGGAGACCTGAGAACTCACACAGGGTCTGGCATCACTGACATATCAAATCATCTCCGTTATGTCTTGGATGACCACATTAGTGTATCCTAAAGTCTCACACAACCCACCAAGCTATTACCATTTAAGCTTAATTTCACAAGTCAGCTGCTCTGAAATAACTCATTCTAGCCTGTGGCAAATATGAAATAATTCAACTTTGCTTAGCCTATGTGATAGAAAGCATCTTAGTGACAGATTAACTCTGGATATGTAGCAGGGATCAAATACTAGGAATTTCCTGTTGTCCACTATTCCACACAAAGTGTCATAACCATGAGCTAAGCTGTGGTGGTTTTACTCAGTTTTTTTTACTCAGCAGCTGAGCTCCACTACAACTGCTTTCTCATTCCCCCTCCTCAAAGAGAAAGGGAGAGAAAATATGATAGAAAGGGCTCAAGGCTTGAGATAAGAACAGAGAGGTCACTCAGCAATTATGGGAAAAACAGACTCAGCATAGGGAGATTAATGTAATTTATTACCTATTACTAACAAGATAGAGCAGTGAGAAACTCAAAACACCTTTCCCCACCCCCACCCCCATCCACCCTCTTCTACATCTTCCCCACTACCCCCTACTCTAGAGCAGTGCAGGGGAATGGGGAAATAGGGGTTGAGGTCAGCCCCTAACACTTTGCCTCCACCGCTCCTTCACAGTCACTCTCTGCCCCTGCTCCATGTGGGGTCCTTCCCACAGGATGCCATCTTTCCCAAACTGACCCTGCGGGGGCTTCCCACAGGCAGCAGCTCCTCAAGAACTGCTCCCACATGGCTCCGTCCCACAGGGTCCATCCCCCAGGAGCAAACTGCTCCAGCACGGGTCCCCCATGGGCAGCAGCTCCCCCCAGACCCCCTGCTCCTGCATGTGCTCCTCTCCACGGGCTGCAGCTCCGGCCCGGGGCCTGCTTCTGCAGGGGCTCTCCATGGGCTGCAGCCTCCTCCAAGCTACATCCACCTGCTCTTCCATGGGCTGCAGCGTGAAGATCTGCTCCATGTGGGACCCATGGGCTGCAGGGGGACAGCCTGCTCCACCAGGGGCCTCGCCACAGGCCCCAGGGGAACTGCTGCTACCTGCCTGGAACATCTCCTGCCCTCCTGCTGCACCGACCTTAGGGCCTGCAGGGCTGCTTCTCACTCCTTGCTCTACCAGCAGCTATTGTGCTGCAGTTGTTTCCCTTTTTAAATCCGCTCTAACAGAGGCACAAACAACATCGCTTACTTGCTCGGCTCTGGCCAGTGGTGAGGCACTTTGGAGCCGGCTGGAGCTGGCTCTGATCTGACATGGGGCAGCTGCCAGGCTCTGCTCACAGAGTCCATCCCTGCAGTCCCAAAACTTTGCCACATAAACCTAATACATAAGCCATACAGATGGCAAAATGATTGTCTAGATAAAAAATCACAGTGAATTATTTTCTTGATAGTTTCAGAATATCAAAATTTTTATTCAAATTCTGTGTCCCACTTGTTCCAGAACCCTTTTTCTTGTTAGATCAGGCAGTAAAGCAGTCTGATTAGAACTATATAAACAGAAACTACAAAGAATGAATGCCAGCTATCTTTTGGTGATTAAACTTCTGTCTCATCAATTTTCATTTTGCAGGTAGCTATGAAATCTGAATGGCTGAGATGGCTTATAGAGATGTATACATTGTGAAAATACAGCCCTTGCAACACAGCTGCTACTTCACTAATAATTTTATATTTGTTGAAGATGTTCACAGTCTAGGGTAGTGGAGGGAAGTCTTCTGTTAGAGAAGAGATACTCCGTCTGTGCTGGATTATCAGTAATTATTTAAAGCTTTATTTCAAGCTGACTCCATTGTGCTGCAATGAAAGTCACAAGACCGGTTTTTTAAAGTTCCTGACTAATTCTTTATGGCAATGCTCATTCACCACCTTTAGACACTTAACATTATCAGCAGATGCACATTCTGTTTTTCATTCCATATTCCTATTGACAAGATTTCAAATTGTGAGCTGCTTTTAGAACATTTACATGCTGCAACTATTTGTCACTTTTGTAATTCACCTGAAATGAAAATGGAAATCAAGCTGAGTATTACCTTATCTTTCCCTTCTTACTTTTGTCTTTTTTTTTTTTTTTCTCTACATTCTCCTATTCTTGTTTGATTTCCACTACTCTGTGGGAAAGCTCAGCAGATTCAGTAATTCACAAGGTGAGTCAGTCAATACCACTTCAGATTTCCTTTACATGCCAGTAAACACTAACCAACAAAGAAATTTGCTTTCAAGCAGACTCGGCTTTTTTGTTTGTTTGTTTTGGAAGGGGCTCTTATACTCCAAAGAACTGAAAGAGCAATATTATCATTGTCTAAATCCAACCAGTTTCAGGTAGGTGCATGAAACATTAAACAGGGCAGCATAATAAATTACTTAATGCCTATAAGTTGCGTGTGCACAACTCCTGAATAGAATTCTTGTGAGTTTAAGGACTCAACAAGATATATTGAGATTATATAAGAGTGTAGTAAATAATACATTTGCATAATAAAGCAAACTGTTTTTGATCCCTTCATGAATTTTCAGTTTCATAAACTCTTACCTTTGTGTATTCTACTCAGGCCATAGTATGGCAGTCACATGAACCTTTTCTAATTTATGGCATATTCAAGGAAAAAGTACATTCTCTTTTACTTCGATTTGGATTTTGTTGGTGAATGACAAGACCTATAACAAATCAGGATACAGATTATTACTGTCTTTTCAGTACTTTTGAGATCAGACCACAAACCTTGTACATTTTTATGCTGCCTGGTACAAAAAGATATGTACTCTGGTACATACTTGAGTGAGTCTGGAAGAAGACCACAAATATAATCACAGGGTGATATAGACGCAACCAAGAGAGGGGTCTGGAGCACACAATGTGCAATAGACTAAGACAATTGGGCTTGTTCGGTCTTAAGAGAATAGGATTGTGGGGTGGTAAGAACAGGACTTCCTGCTGTTTTCAGCTACCTAATAGGAAAATGTAGAGAAAACAGAGTCTAGGTCTTTGGAGGTGGATAGTGAGAGACAATGGACAGAAGCAGCAAACATGAAATTCCAATTAAATGTGAGTAGAAAAGAATTAGAGTGAGTGTAGTCAAATATCAGAACAGGCTGTGAAAACTCTATCCTGAGAGATACTGAAAACTCAGCTGAACAAGCTTCATCTAAGTCAGGTCAGCTTTGAGCATGGCAAGATTGGCAGGTAACCTTCAGAAGTGCCTGCCAACTGAATTAATTCAATGCTTATGACTGTTCTGGAACATGAATATACCATCTTTTAGGTAAAATAAGAAACACAAGTTAATGATAAAGAATGATTGATATATATGTATATACATGCATATATAGGCACATATACATTTGGGAGGAAATCCAAGGTCATTAGCAATCCATAATTTACTGGTAAGAAAACATCATATTTTTTGAAACAGTAAATCAAGTTGCAAACTAGCGGGAAGCAAATGTGCTTATTAATAGAGTTACTTGAGCTACATAGTCCTGGCATCATTCTATGTAAGTAAGGACTTAAGTTTAAAAGCATGACCAGATCATGATTCACTGGAATTTCATGATTATTTTCTCTTGCCATTTTAGAGATTTTTGGCCCCAAGACTGAGTACTTCCTGGACTTCTTTTATGATGAAAACAGGAAACCTAGTAGGTCCCTTCTCTTCTTGAACAAGTCTTGGGATTGCCACATTAAAGCTGTAATTTGTTCTCTTTTTTTTTTTTTTTTTTTTTTTTTTTTTTTTGAGTCTTCTCAAACCATATCTAAATTGAAGCACTATAGAACAGAATTAACTCCTGGATTAAGGCAAGGCAAGGGTAAGGAAAAGATAGAAGGGACACTTTTTTTTCTACAGTGGTTAGCTATCACAACTGACAAATATCTTGAATATTAATTTACTTCCAAAAGAATGGTGAAGGGGGTAGTACTAAAGTGGGTAAAATCAGTCAGGAGTACATGGAAAGTATACTGATGTATTTAAGGATTTGAAAGAATGCATGTGATATAGTTGTAACCTTTCTTAGGATACAGTCACAGACTGTTATGGTTGCACGTCCTCCCAAAGACTTTCTGCCTTATAATCAGAAACACTGTTCTACTAACTGGTTCACATTTTCTAAAACAGAAACACAATTCACTACACTTTCTTTCTCAGTAAAATGTACCTTAATGAGATACACTTTCTACACAATTATAAAATGATAAATGTACGGTGAAACTTCCTGTTGCATGCAGAAAAACGTATCATTTATCACTTTTATCACAGAAAAATGTATCACTTATAAGCCCCCAATATTTTAACATTGTCTGACAATACAAAGAGAGTACTTTGTGTGTGATACTTTCAGAAATAAATATCTAAACAATGTCAGAAGGACATTCTATAAGCTTTAAGTTTTTACCTCATCTAAATAATTCATAACTCATAGTGTAGCACATATTACACTGATCTCATAATCTTTCTATTCTTTACTTTCAACTGCTGAAAAAGGAGAAATTTGAATTACTACTACAGGACTGCAACTTTACCACATCAAAGAAGATGAAAATAAAATAAGTTTTCTTCATGTCATGGAGGAAATGCTAAAATTCTGTTTTAGACAAGAGAGATGTTCATTGCTTTGCCATTTTCATAATGTCTTTCATTTGCTTCACATAACTATGAACTATAATACTGCAGAGGATCCATTACAGAAAAAGCAATAGCCAATTGAACAGATGGGAAGAAGAAATGTAAGCACAAAGGGAGAGTGTTTAAGGTGTTTGTTCTGTTGCAGATATGTGCTAATAAACTAGACCTTTATTAGAAACAAGACCCTCAGACTACCAAAATATTTAAGACAGGAAAATAGCGCTACAAATTTGTCCTATGTATTCACTCTGCCACTGATTTTCTCCCATTTTTACTAATGTTTGTCATGTGTTTAGACTGCAGGCCTTGTAGAGTCAACATTTAACATGCATGTTGCAGGCCCTCTTAAGAACACCCCCACACACAAACTTAAACTATTCACACATTTGCCCTTGCTTTTAGACAACTGCATACATTGGGGAACAGAGTAGCCAGTCCAACAGAGCAGAAAACCTGTCTTTTTTTCAAATATAGAGCAGCCAGAGGTTTATGGCTGGAAGAAAAAGCACTCTGAGTCAGTGCTATCCTGAGACTACAGAAAAGAAAGAATTTTATGAGGACTCCAGTGGAGTTCAAGTGATCATTTGATTTTTTGAGGTGAATAAACAGACTCTGCTGCACCAAAAGGAACCATGCCAGGAAGTGTGAGAAGCTCTGAACTGGCAATTACCCTGCAGGTTGTGCCAAAGACAATGTCACATTGTAATGTTTCTAGTTCTGTTCACAAAGAATTCCAGAGCATGGGATAATCTGGTCCAGAGCAATAGTACAATTCCAAACTGCATCTCTTTCTTCTACCAAAATCTGAGTGTTATGTGGTGTAGAACTATGGCTCACTATACTGATCTCTAATAGCAAATCTTATATAATACTACAGTTCATTCTGACGTTGATCTGGGGAAAAGATTTTTAAATGGGGAAAATAATCAGAAAATGTTTGTCTTTAAAAATGCCCTTTAATGCTAATCTTCTTGTCACATTAAGATAACAATTACTTCTTTGCTGAACTGGCACTCAAATGTTGCAAAATGGCTGTTTTTTAAAAATAAATGAATGCTGCATTCACTGGAAGTATATAAAATTTGCACATTTTAATGAGAATGGATAAAGCTTCTGTAATTTTTCATCACTCTTACAATGTTTGTCATGAGAAAAGGCTAAATATGTGCCATGCTACCTTCTGTTTGCAAGCAGAGTTTAAACGTTATGTCCTTCCATTCAAAGAGTTGCTGTATTCTGGTCTTCTCAGTATTCCATAATTAGATAAGCTAGCCATTTTTCTTCCACCCTATTTGCAGTTTCACTGATTTATAAGAAAAGAGTAGAGCTGCTTTTGACATATGAAATATAGGGCAGGTCAAAACTATGGATTATACGGTAATGTTCCATATAGAACATATGGATTACTAAAATCCTGTGTCATGAAGTGTTAGAAATGGAAGCATTGCTTGTAAATATGAGTGGGGCACAACTGCATTTTCAATCTCAGACTCTAATTCCATTTTTGAACTATGATTATTATTTCCACTGCAATGAGGTATGGGAGGTATGGACCTGCTTCCACTCACCAGAGTCATCTCTGGAGCTCTACAGCACCTCCATCAAAAGTGATAGCCCTAACACAATGGCCATGGGGTCCTGATCTCCAAAGCATTTTGAGACATGTAGGACATCCTGAAAGGAATAAAAGGTAGTCTAATAAATACTGTATAGGTTAAGACAGAAAACAGAGGGTAGGCTGAAAGGGGACAAAGGTAACAACAGCAGAATCCTTCCACCATATTTGCTTAACTGAGAAATATGTGACTGACAGAAAAAAAAAAAAATAAAATAGGATACTATAGTAGACACTGCCAGGTTAACTGTGTGTTTTGTTTGTGTTTTTTGGTGTTTCTTTTTTTTTTGGGGGGGGGGGGTGGGGTTGATTGGTTGGTTTTTTAGTCATTAGCACCATTTGCCATTGGCAAAAATAAGCGAAGGATGCCTTCAGGAACTCTGAGGTTATTAAAAAAACAGAAGTAGCAATAGACCTTGCTGACATCAGAGAGAACAGTAAAGAAATGCCACCCATCAATTTTGTAGCTTGTAAGAAGCCTTTTTTTTGTAAATAAGGAATGATTTTCCAGTGAATGGTGAGCAAGTGTTTTATCTGTAAAGTAATAGTGACCTATTCATAGATATGAAGAGTTGATGCTACAGTGTTATGCTGTGTGAACAAAACGGAAAAATATATATTTGAAAATACTATTTTGTTTCCATTTTTGTGCGGAAGCTCTACTTGTTTGCTTAAGCATGTATTTATTCTTTTTGCAATGTGCAAAACACTTCTTAGTTATGTGACCTGAAATGCGAGATTTTCTCAACCTCATAATAGTTTTTTGGGATCAAAGCTGCCTTTATAAGGCTGGAAAGAAAAAGAACAGCTTTCCATATTTTTTTAAGATTGTAACAGCATTTACAGTAGGGGAAGGTATTGATTCTGTGCAAATGAACTTCAGAAAGCTTCAGAATTATCATTTAGTCCATACAGGCACCCAAAATTTGAACTGTTCATCCAAACATATGAAAACAGTGAGGCTACAAAATTCAGCTGGAGATTTCGTATGCCCTTTGAGAAATACTTCCTATTCTGCCTCCTATTTTGATCTGAAATAGAAGCACTCTCAACATTTTGCAACATCTTTGTATATTGTCTTGCTTAGAAACCTAGAATAAAACTTTATAAAAATGAAAAATAATGTGCTACGATGAAGGCACAATTAGTTGAAGCTTTTCAAATATTTTTTAAAAAGGATAGTAGTCCATGTTACCACTTCTTTTGTTCAAACACATTCACACAAATCACTAGAATCTTACTTTATTTCTCCTGGTACTATTACATAACACAAACAAGAGTTTTTTTTCTAAATGATGCTACTAATTTTCCCTGAAGTATTCAATTCACATGAACAAACTACTAGTAGTAAAGTAGCAAGCAGTAGACTGGTTTCTTGTCAGTGGAAACTGATGCTGCTCTTTTAAATAAGTGAGAGACACAAGGAACTAGTAAATACTCTGTGAACTAGCATGGAGAAGCATGGAGCATCAGCAGTTTGCTGAGAGCTCCTCAAGCATTAATGTGATGTACATTAATGGAATACGCTGAAGCCCCCACCTCCTGTTGCACTGACTGGTCCTACAATATATCAGAGGCAAGGATATAAAGGGGTAGATTGCTTTACCAGAGATGGACAGGTTAAATCATAGCCAATAAATAAATAAATAAAGAAAAGAAAAATTAAGTTCAGTTCTTGTCCAAAAAAAGAAGGTTTCGTTCACAAGGTATGCCTGATGTATACATACATCCCAGCTGTTTTCTTCCTGACATTTATTATTCCTATTTTTGGCAAAGTTTTAATGCAAGACACAACTAAAATACCTCAGACAGTCTTCATTTCAACTGACATAGTTCGTTAGCTCAAATAGTTCATAATTGTCAACTCTAAATACTAACTTTCCAACAACAACAAAAGATAATGATCTAAAGCTGTTCTTACCTTTCCTCAAACCCTGCTCAGTGAACCAAGAGCTCCTCCATTTTTATTTGCCTCAGACTTCTTTTTAAAGGGCAATAGCCTACAATGACCAGGCTGGACTGAAGTGTCAGGATGTACCCTGCCCGACTACAAGTGTTTGTATTTCACCAGTGCTCTTGAGATTAACAGAACCCTTTCTTTACACTAGGCTTTACACCAGCTTTTTATTGCTTTGAACCAAAAAATTGTGGCATTAAAGTTGCAACACACTCAGATTAAAGTGAACACAAAAAGAGGCTGGCCCGTTCCTCTCACCACTCCCTCAACAGAATTTTATTTACTTTATGTTACTCTGTTTTGACAATCCTGCTTTAAGAAAGCCAAGCTGAAGTAAAAGGTTTGATTTTTCACTGTAAAGGCAATGAAGTTTGTACTTGCTGACCTCACTGAAAGTAGATTGAACAATTAAGAAACAACTTTTAAGGATGCCCTCGGTCCTCAATTTACTGATATGATTTCAGGCTCTTTTATATTCCATGATAATGTTGCAGGTGGTCTTCAAGTAGGAAGCAAGAAGCAGGAAGATCTAAATGCAATGACCTCAATTTCAACAGAAACATGGTAACAGCATCCAGAATCTGTCATTTCAGCAGAGTATTTAGACTGAAAAAGAATTGTTTTGTAAACAGATAAAACTTTACTCAATGTAGTATATAAAATAATGGATTATTTGCTAAAACCTTGCTGAGATAACTAGAATTATGGGGGAAACTGCTGCTGCTGTCTCTGCTGTACGTCTTCAGTAACTGACTAGAACTTCGCAAGCAAGTAGCTTGTCACCTAATTGCAGCATTACTTTTGTAAAAGAGAAAATAAAAGCAGAAACCGATCTGAAATTAACATCAGCTTGTTTTTTTTTTCTCCTCTGTAACCAAAACAATAATATTCCCTTGCATTTTCAGATGCTATAATAGGAATAACAGCAGCAATCTTGGGTATCTCAGAAAGTCTTAAAATAAGACCTTGTACTGTGTGGTGAGTTAGTTCTGCTCACGATTCAGAGATTGACAGAGGGCAAATAACGTTCATGGTTAATTAAGTGTCCTTCAGATAAATCATTGGCTTTGCTGTCTGCTCTGCCTTACACGAGTATAAATTAGAAGCAGCTAGAAAAGAAGGACTACATCAGTATAGAGTTTGTGCTTGCAGGAAGTTTGATAGCATTCTGTATATGCTTTTAGTAAAAAGGAAAGTTACTATACAAACCTCTCTCTTTCTGCTCTATCCACTCTGTCTCCTAGTATACACGTCAGGAAAGATGAGACCTAGAAAAACCATGACCTTACTAGCACTTAAAAAGAGGAAAGAAAGAAATGGAATCAGGCAGGCAAGATACACATATGTTGTTTACAGGCAGTTGCTGGTGTCAGTCAACTACACATACATACATTTGTGTTTCCTTAGCTGTCAAAATAAAGGGCTTGTGGACATGTTTCTTAAATAATATTAATTTCTGCACTTAAACAACTGACGCAAAGCTTGGAAAAGTATTTTCAGTAATTTCAAATACTTCATAGTTTTGCCTATAAAGTCATCAGGTCAAAAGTTTTCATTCAGGATGACACAAATGAGAACGTTTTTCATTTCTGTCCCTTCATCCTCTTTTCCTCAGTACTGCCAACTATACACAAGGCCAATACAAGGCTTAACACTCTATCACATCTGAACCCCTTGTGTCACTTCATTTAGAAGCACTTCCAAATTCACTTGCCACAAATTCTCATAGTTAAACACTATAAATACATTACAGTCTGCATGTTTAATACATTGCCAGCTGGGAAAAAGCAAGCTGTAGCTGTTCAAATGATGGGTTCTGTTTCTTGAGGTGATCTTCAGAGTACAGGAGAAAGGTATTTAAAACTGAACATCCATAATTGAGGCTAATGGGACCTATTGACATTTAGCATCTGAAATGAGGTCATTGATACTTTTAGTGAAGACAAAAAAATGGAAGAAGTGGATGTATATTCTTGAAAATAAGCTGAAGACCAACAGCTTTAAATGGGATTATCTGTTTTAGTCATCTCTGTCTACTTTAGTGTAGTCAAGGTATACTTAAACTTTGTTTTCATGAAAACTCAAAGATTAAATATATTATTCTGCTGTTTTAGCCAGAAAGCAAGCTAAATAATGCTTTAAGAACTTGACCATTCCATGTATAAGTTTAAAAACTTCCCTGCAAGTATGAAAATTGTGTCTCTTTACAGTAGTACAGAGACATAGTACTACTAAATGTGGTGCTAGCCTTTTAAAGCCATCACAGTATCATAAATGCTGCCAACAGATAACTGGCAGTAGCTGGAAACAATTTCTATGCAGAAAGCTGAGATAAGCTATGTCTTGCAGGAATAGCTGGGTGAAACTTGGAAAACCCTGTATTCACAGAAACAGCACATTTCCTTCAAGAATACACTTTCCTTCCATAGTGCATGTTTGTCATTCAGATTCTTGTGTTCTGGAGATAATGAAGTTTTTGTATTGCTTTAGCAAGTTCTTGGTTGTAAGATTGGCCTTTCAAAAGAGTGAAGTATGTGGCACCGTTTAGTTTGTTGTACCTGACTCATTTCTGCTCTTGGAGGACAAAACAGAAATAGAAATATGATATGGAGATGAGATATGAATTCTCTAGTAGTCATAATGGAATATGTATACACTTGTTACAGTGTTGAAAGTATCATTTTGTTGCTGGTACTTGTTCTTAAAGGTTAGAGGTCTTTCTCCATTACTTTAGTTATTTATTTTAGTTAGGGTATTTTAAAGAAATTAGAAAAATCTTAACTCCAACTAACTTACGAAGTTGAACAAAAGCAAACAACATTGAAGTGAACAAGACTCATACTGTCTTTCCCAGAAGAAACAGTTTATTTCATACACTGTGTATCCCATTCATTCATCAGTAATATGACATTTAATATTGTCTTATTAACATCAAAATGCTTCTGATTCTACAAAAAGCATTAGTAATTGCTTAAATGAATCTAATATGTGCAATTCCAACCTACTGCATTTAGAGCACTGGAATCTGACTTTGAACTTACAGAACCTCCTTGTAAGAGCATAAAAAGGAAACTATACCAAAATTAAATGTAAACTGCTTATGTTCAACAATTTGTTCCAGAATTATTCATGAATAAAAAAAGAAGCAGGCTCCCTGCTTGAGATCCTATTCTGCTTCTTTGCCCCACAAAGGTATTGAGGAGTGTTAAAATATGTTCACTGTAGGCATGCAGTTAAGGAGCACCTGCTGAAGTGCATTACTTCCTTCTCTCAGTGCACTCATAGAGAAATAAAGTGGCCTTGATTCTCTGCAGTTCAATCCTTCTTAGTTTAAGCTTTGGCAATTTAAGGCTACTTTACTTCTCAAAGAAAGAATCCACACTGGGGTTTAGCGTACTCGGGTCCTGACATAACGGTGACTTTGAAATTTCTGGCTGAAATACCTTACATAAGAGGTAATTAATTATTATGCCATTACTCACTTATTCAGACCATTAAAATGTCTAAGGCAACAGGAGCGTTCAAGAGAAATTTTAAAGGACAGCAGCTTTTTGCAATGTGTTACACTGTTCAAAAGAACTGACTTTTGACCTATATGAAAGACTAAGACTTTTTCTGCCAAAATTTTTTGGCAGCCTGTCCAGACTCACTCATACAACAAGTACAGTGTGTTTTCACATCTATTCATTAAGTCCTACTGTGAGATTGCAGTGTGTGAGGAAGCAAGAACAGACATTTAAAATCATTTCACTCACTGTAGCCAACTGAGTATCATTGTTGAAATAATCTGAATATGTTTTTTTAAGTATTACAATTCTCTTCTTGAGTGAAGCTCATTGGTGAAGACTCAGCTGACAAAGCATTTTAGTCTGTCATTTCAGCAGCTTTGAATAATAACAGTGACTTAGAAAAATTAGCAAGATCCAAAAGAAGTTTTGTGTCATTCTGTTACATAACAAGTCACTCCACATGGAAGACTATTGGTTCTTTCACACACACACATGCAAAAAAAAAAAAAAAAATCAGTGTTTTGAAAACTTGTTTGCAGAAACAGCAAGATATTACAAAGCAGTCCTTCAAATGAAATAACGTCCAGGCATTTTTCTCTTTAAAAAAAAAAAAGTATACTTTTTTTATTTTGGAGGAAGGAAGGTTGACTTCAGAGAGTTGGGAACTACTGGCATTTGTTAAAAGTTTTAATTAGCTTTTACAAAATGGACATGATGAAAGCCTGTTCTACTAATAAAAGCCTGCCCTTGAAGCAGTTCCAAAGAAGTAAGTTCGGTCAAGAAAACATGTACCTGTTTTGGTCTAAAAGAGAAGTTCATTACTAAGATGTACAGTGAAGTGGACCATGATAAATAGTAGTGTGGACAAGTTAGTACACAGCTCAAATGCAGCTTAACACTGTCAGAGGAGGAATTGCTCTTGTAGGTTTTTTATGGCCACAAGAACTGGTGAAATATTTTCATATACTTCCTATTTGGCAATTAGTAGCAAAACCACAATTTTTACTGGCTGTATGAGCTTTTGGAAGATTCTCTATAAGACTGAAAGCTGTCATCATCCATTGGCTCATTTAGATCAGTTTCTTTTAGATGAGGTAACTCCCTCTTAGTATTTTTAATTATTACCGTCTGCAATGTATCTACTATGAACAAGAAATAACCTTATCATGCAAAACTGCTTTCAAAAGCACACTAAAACTAACCATTGTTCTAAAGAATTATGACACTTTACATTATAGGCAAATTGAGGGAAAGAAGATGATTGAAACATTTACCTTATGTCTCTCCATTTAGCTGTTGATTCAAAAGGAGACTCTCTCTGTTCAGTAGAAGCACAATACCTTTGTAATCTAACTCATCTGTTTTTAAATTGTGCCATCGCATTTACTCTTTCAACTTGTTTCTTTCAAGAACAAAGTACACCAAAAGTTTTTCAACAAGTTAGAAAAGTAGGCTGCAGCTGGACTGTAGCTGTAGCTTGAACGGATACAGACACAAAATCACAGCATTCTTAGTTCCATTGCTGTCATTGATGAGAGCTCACTTGCAAGTGTCCCCACCATCTGTGATCACATCAAGGGTTACCTACATCATTGCCCTACCTTGTTCTGATGTGTGGCCCATGCTTTTGTGAACACATAGTTTCATAAATCCATTATTTCCACTTCTCTTGATATAATAAATTGGATGCAATTATGGTCTTTCATGTTCTAATTCATAAACTTTAGAATTAGCTAACAAAACAATAGAGTATTAAAAGTAGAACACTGAATTTTCAAGAAAGAAAATAGGAGAATATAAAATTCATTTGGATAAATTTCTGTAATGTCAGGATAGATTTGTTTCTTAAATGGTTACATCTTCCATGTCTATCAGCCTGGAAAATGTGACATGAACCGGTTAGAGATCATTACAAGCATGAGATTTATTAGCAGACTTAACCCAATTAAGAACAATGCAAATGGAAAAAAAAAAAAAAAAGCAGGAAGGACTTTTCTGTTAGAAATATTAAATGTCCAAGCCTGTTTACTATCTGTAAATAAAATAATAATGTTAAAAAAAAAAAAAAAAAAAAAAAAAAAAAAAAAACATACTGCATGTTTGAGCTGTACAGTACATACTGATGTACGGTATACTATAAGGGTTACAATCACGGTTCACAGATAAGGGCATCAGTATCCTGCACTGCTGTGAGCTGGGATTCATGGCTGAGTTCACATAGCTGTGATGTATCAACATGTGGCTATCTGGAGCTAAAACCAGAAGGATCTTCCCACTGAGGGATGTTTTCTTTATGACAACAATGTCACTGTAGGATACAAAAGAGTGTGTCTAGGAGTCAACTGAGTGCCTTGCCCAGCAGTAGCAGCACTCTACATCTACACTACATCTACAGTGCATGAAATCAGATGAAAAGGGCCTTTTGTAAAAATCAAATAGAGAACAGTCACTCCAACAGCCATGGAATGCTGAAAATGAAACACTTCTGGGGTGGTGGCATCACTGATAAGTGTAATCCTGGATGAGCAAGAGACTAATGAAAATTCAGAAATATAGAACAGGGACAGGAAAGTGTCCATAAAACAAAAACAGCTCCAGCTAGCACATGTAAGTATTGATTTCTCTGTCTATTTTATGCAATGCAAACTCTCATTTTTTTCACTGAAATTCTCTTTCTGGAAGTATTATTTGAAAACTACTAATACAAAATGCCCCCTGCCTGTCTGATATGCAGTTTTATATCATCAATATCAATGGGGAGGAGATGCTTATTAAAGTCAGCGGGGAATAACAGGGCTCCTTCTGATTTTTACAGAGGGTAAATCAGGTTCATTTAATGGGTGTAAATGAGATTAGAAGCAAACCAGCTGCACAAAATTCAGTGAGGCTTATCATAACATAAACAGAGGTGTTTATTCATAAAAGTGTAAATGCTGTTATTTCTCATTGCTTTGCTCTATTTTCTAAGTAGTTTCACACATGTATAGATGCTGATATCAGAATAACCCATTAGATCATCCGGTGTGACTTTTGCTATGTACAAGACCTTTAAATTTTACCCAATTAACTTATTTCTATTGAAAACGCTTGTCTGTAACTCACGCTTGACTAAAACATCACTTCTGTTGGGCTAAAACATGTCTCCCAGGAAAACATCTAGTTTTGATTTGAAAACATGAAAAAAAAAAAGAAAAAACACAGCATTTTGTTCCAGTAGTAGCTACATCCCTCCTTTAAAATCATAACCATAATTTGAATTGTTTTGCTTCAGCATTCTACTGTGAATTCTTCTTTACCTGCTATATTAAAGACCTTTCTTCTATTATATGTTTTCTACCCCTAGAGATATTCATACGATGTAATAGAGTCAGATTCAAAGCTTCTTATCATAAACTAAGTAAATTGAACTCTTTAAATGCATATGTATCCTGGGGAAAAATATAAAAAATCATTCTCAGTCTTAGTTTGGTTAACCCAAGTAAGCTAACAAATGCTAAAAGAGCAATGAAGACTAGGCCAACTTGGGTTTAATTTCAGTTGGTGGCCTACTTGTTTTTTCTCCCAAACAGCCCTATTAATTTTAGCACTTCTACATCTCAGGTTTAAATCTTAACTTTATTATCTACTCGGCAGTTTTTACTTTAGTTAGCTGACTCAGATTTGCCAACCCAAATTCAGAGCACTTCTTTTACTTTGATATTATTAGTGTATTTTAAGGACTCTGGAAGAGTCCTTTGCTGTTCTTGTTCCAACTACACTACTCTGGACTCTCTCTGACAGAGGCAGAAGAAGATGTGACTGCCCCTTAACATCTCCAAGAACTGCAAACCTACCAGCAGCAGCAGTGTACTGTAAGCTGCACTGGTTGATGTGCAGGCAAATGACCCATTCTCCTACTTCTGCCAAGAAGGCAGTGATGTCTGGCAGAAGGGCAGAGTGGACAAGTGGGAACAGTAAGGTCTCAAACCACTGCAGCTAAATCCAGCACTCACCTTAACTGCTGACAACCCAGGATGCCACACAATCCTCGTACGTACTCAAAAGTACGCTACACATTTATTTCCACTGATTAAATGGTCCCATTCCCTCCAATTCATACTTTATTTCATCAGGGAGAAAATGAATTAATTAAAAGACTGTTGCAATATATACGTCTGCAGAATCCGAGCATTAAAAGACTGTTGTTTCAGCTCGAGGTTTCAGCTGAAGGAAAGGACCAAAATTAATGATGACCTCAATTAAATTTCTATATTATCTCGGGGGAAACTTCAAGCCATATGCTGAAATCCCTTTAATGTTAATGTGCATTACTTGTTCTCCCATCAAGGCTAAAGGAGACACTTATGCCTTACGTTTCCATGTTGGAGGACAGACACACCAAAATGATGGTCTGAGGAACGGAACAAAAGTACAGAAAGGTCATGTTAGACCCAGTGGCATATGCTTTTCTCTTTTAGATATTTAAAGGGACGTCATGCAAGAAAGAGAAAAAGACAGAGTTTAGTAATACACGGTCAATGTTCACATATGTTACAGATCAGTTAAAAGCTAATGGAAGTAAAAGAGAAACTATGCTGAAAATTCAAAGTCAATTAAGTCCTTATCATTTAGTGAAGTAATGTGTGGGCTCCACGCAATAGAAGGGTTCACCTGACAGTTAATTGTGTTCGTTTCAGTAGAGTTAGCACGTGGAAGGAGCTGGCCTGTCTTGTTAGGTGACTCACGGCCACAGTTTGCAGTAACGGGTGACATGTCCAATTACACCATGTGGAGAACAAAAAGAAATATTATGCCACAGGTTTCATATGGCCCAAGCTGAATGCTGTATATTCTACAATGATTAAGGAAATAAAACAGCCAGATACATCACCATTCAGACTGGACATCAGGAAAAATTACTGTGAGGGTGGTCAAATACTGGAACAGCCTTCCTAGAGAGGTGGTTGATGACACCAAGTGTTCAAGAGACATTTGGATAATGCCCTCATTAATAAGCTTTAACTTCTGTTTAGCCCTTGAGCGGCCAGGCAGTAGCACTAGATGATCTTTGAAGGCCCTTTCCAACTGAACTACCCTGTTCTATTACCCTAGATCATATAAACATCAAGATTTGTAAAGGTATTAGAATGTCCTTCCTATTATTCATTTTCTTTACACTTGGAAACCAAAAAGATCAGACAGCATATTTTTGTAAATAAAACATCTTATAAGCTCTCTCAAGACTATAAGGAAGATTTATTCAATTTGCCCCTAAAAAGCTTCTTTTCCCATGACAGAAAACAATTTCTCTTTAAGGCATTTCCACATACATTTTTGTTGTGGCCTTCATTCTTGGCCAGCTACTGCTTCTCTTACAAATCCTTATGATTGCCTCTGCTGACATGGATTAGATAGTACCATTAACCCACAGTCAAGGGCACTGTGTCACTTATTAGATTTTTTTTAATCAAACACCTTTGATCCCGAGCAGTACTTAAGAGCTGACATGCCACTGAGGGTGTAATG
Source organism: Anas acuta (assembly GCF_963932015.1). Classification (NCBI taxonomy): domain Eukaryota; kingdom Metazoa; phylum Chordata; class Aves; order Anseriformes; family Anatidae; genus Anas; species Anas acuta. Next base: position 58,166,695 of record NC_088982.1, read on the forward strand.
CATATTAAAGAGAAAAGGTCCACAATGGATAGTCTCCCCCAGTAAATACTGCCCACAAACCTAGCTTATCCTCAGTAGTAGTGGGTATACAATCAAAAGCATTGAAGGCCAGAAAAGGAGGAAGGCAATACAACAATAAAGTGGCAATCTTGAAGCAAAAGGAGAAGATGTACAAACAAAATGACCAAAAGGTATCAGCGTAGGTCAGATCAAATCAAATTGAGGTGTTTACTCCCTGTAGGGTACGTGATACTAAACTCACTTTCCAGAAAGTGGAAAGAGTCTAGGTCCCTTTTGCAGCTTTGAAAATCTTTGTCTTCGATTATAAGGCATATTCCGTTATTATTCTTAAATGTAAACTGATCTAAAATTTGTCATTCAGTAGCACATTAAAAAACAATAATAATTGTGATTACAATGGGATTGGGAATATATTTTCAAATATATGTTGCCTGCTATTTTTGTACTTGTGTACACTTTTCCAAAGTCCAACTGCATTCATTGTTTGGGAGAAGAAACACTCTAGGTTTTAGAAAATGCCTTTCCTTTTCTCCGGTGACCTTACTAATATATTTGTCTGTGACCATTTCCTCTTCCCTCACTTGCAAGACCAGAAAAAAAATATCTTGGCACCCCCACCTCCCCCAACACGACTATTTTAAATAGGTGCTCAGTGTCCTTACTACTTCCTCTAGTTTTGCCACCCAGACCTGCCTCTCCTGAAGGCAAGACAGAAGTGGGAGTAGGGAATGCTGAGCTACACCAAGCTGCCAGAGCCTAAGCTGGTCCCTATCCCTCCTTGTGATTGTTAGCTAAGAAATTGTGAAATGATTGTAAAGATACTGGTACTATTGTTCTCCATTATAATACTAATCACTGCTTTCTGAACAGCTGAGCTTTCTTCAATTCTCAAGAAAAGCCAAATTAATTATTCATTATGGATAGAAATGAGAAATTCCTGACAAAGTTTATAAGGGGGGAAAGTAGCACCCATGTATGTATTTTCAAAAAGCTTCAAATGGTTTCGTTATCATGGATAGCTGCAAAATGGGAGTCAGCTGAGCATCAGGTTCTCAGATTGCTACAGTTTAATAACAGTTCTTGTGTTGTTCATGCAATATGTGATTATCACAGTGTGCTTATAAAAGATTATGCAAATCTAGATTGCCTGGCTCTCAGTTACATAATTTACTTAGATCGACAAGTGGGACTAAAATTAAAAAGGTAAATATGGTACACAAGCCCTACTTTCAACTTCAATTGCTGTGATCAAGCCATTCATCTCAAGAACGAGCAGATGGGCCTGTTTGTTAACAGACTCTCTGATAATCAATAAAAAGGGGCATGGAGCCACACTGCAGTAAGTGAGAAATAACGTACATGCTGAAGTATAAAGTATTCTTGCTTTTTCTCAGAATGTGGTATAATACAAGCTGGAATAAAGAGCTCTGAAGTGTACAATTGCTAAAACAGAAGTTCTAAAGGCAAGCAGAACTTGAAGAGAACAGCATAATGTGCGCTAGTCACTACAGAAAGCAAACATTTCTCTTAGACATCCTTCAGCTAAAAATACACACCGTTTCTGAAGGAGCATGCAATCTACTTTTCTACATTCCACCTTAAGATAAGTAGTGAAAATTACAGATATTAAGAAGGAATGACTTTCAGTAGAGACTATTCAATACAACCAGTGATTATTCAGAATCAAGTCCAATTCAAGTAGAACAGCTTCAGGACAGACCTACATACTTGTGTAATTCCAATCACTTCCATCTGCCATGGGGAAGGTAAAATGGATTAACATTTTTCTGCTCATCTAAACCTTTGTCACTGATCAGCAAGGTCACCCAGAAACTTTTCAATTACAGAAAAGGTTACTTTCATCTTCACAGAAATTTTGTAGTACCTTTGGGATGCTAAGACTCCTAGGGTAGTGACTAATGGGCCATACTCTAACAGGAGGTCAGTGATAAATGGTGTACCACAGGGGTCCATCCTGGCAGGTTTAGTGCCTTTATCAATGACCTGGAAGAGGTGAGGGAATACACTCTCATAGAGCTGACAGATGACACTAAACTGGGGAGCAGAATGTAAGCAGAAGCTGCAGGACCGAGACTTGTCTAGTCTGGAGAAGGGGGGACACCTAACAGCAGCTATCCAGTACTAACAGGGAGGTTGTTAAGAAGATGGAGCCTCACACTGGTGCATCACGGGAATACGAGAAACTACAACTAAAAATTCAAACGAGATTCAGACCAAGTATAAGATGAATCTTTTTCACTATGACAGTCAAGCAATGGAGGAGGTTACCCAGAGAGGTTGTACGGTCTCCGTCTTCACCGATCTACAAGACCTGACTGGATAAAGTCCTAAGCAACCTGGTCTGATCTCACAGCTGGCCCTGCTTTGATGAACCTTTGGGTCTCTTCCAACCTGAAGTATCCTATAATCCCATCATTTTTTATAAACCGTGTGTTATTTTATATCCTCTCCCTGGAAATTTCCCTAAAGATGGATGAGAGGAGACTTACACATCACCTGGATCTTTCTCTTCAATAAACCTGGTCTCTTCCCTTTTCTCCTACCGCCAACTTTGAAAAAGATCTACATCTACAGATCAGAGCAATTTAGAAGAGGAAAAAGAAGCACTGCAAAAACAACCATCTGTCTGCCTGATTTTGACTTGAAATTAGGGGCTGCATATATTCAAGTAACTAAAACCAACCAAGGACATTGCCACTGAGATCAAATACTGTAGTCCCACTCATATGCACACTTCTTGTTTCCTTCAAGATAGAGTGGCTGCATCCATACTGCCTACTGGAAACAACCCACTGATCCACACCATGTTCACACACTTTCTAGAAGAATGCTAATTGGAATGCTAACATGGAAATCCATACCACAAAATATGTTAACAGCTAAGCAGGGCCTTAGGCCAGAGCTCAAGTTGGTGCCATGGCCCTCTTCTATTTACTCAGACTGACCGCTCCAATGGAGTCACATATTTCTCCACGTATCTACAATGGATTCAAAAAATGAAGTACGACAAGTAAAGATCAAGTTTAAAAAAAAAGAAGAAAAAAAAAAGTAGAGCAGTAAATACTGTCTTAAAGGGCGATAACGGCAGCATCACATTTTCTGTTCACCAACAACTCATAATAGTGTGATAACACTATGAGAAGCATTACTTTTATACGGTTCACCTCATTCAGTTCATTTCACTATTATAATACACAGGTTTCATCTTAAATTTGCCCTTATGGAATCCTGCCATGGTCTATTTGCCTTTCCCATTATACCCTTCACACCCACTGAAATAATCTCAAAAAATTTTCCCTCGTATGTCCATCAGTACTCAGTCACCACGAGACCAGTAATACCATTTCCTGTCTGTCCTGCATTACATGAGCCTATCTTCATGCAAGTCAACATATTTTTGCAGGAGTCAGCCAGTTTTACAGGGCCTTTAACGCCAAATGTGCAAAAGTATCAACTATGTCCCTTCATTTTACCTTAATGAGGTGTCAATGAAAACACAACATGCAACTGGAATGAAAGAACTTTGTCCAGCTCCTGCAGACCTCTAAAAATAAATGTATTTGGCAGCAGTTTTCAACGATATAACCTTTAACAAATATTTTAGCCACATTCCAGTTCCACATGACAGGTGTTTTTCAGGCAAACCTTACATGCTGGTATAGCACATAGAGGGATGGCAAGGTGCTGTTAGGGAATGCAGGACTTTATTCTGCTCATTATGAAAGATCTCACTGAAACACATCAGATTTGGGACAGAAAAAGCAGCAACTAAATATTATTGCCTAATATTATGCACAGAAGGAAAATAATAAAATGCCCTGGATGCTGAATTACTCAATAAGGCTTCAGCTGTGGCACAGCTATCCAGCAGGTGCTCAGGTGACTGAGAAGAGTGAGGTACCTTGCTCGCGCAATCACTCTTAGTTACACATATATACATCATCTGCTAAAAACTTCCACCATCCATTTCATGATAGTGTGTCATGCTTAGAGGACATTGGTCTTGACACTCCAGAAATTATATTTGCTAGGTAACATTCTATCAGTGTCATTGCCATTCCCAAAAGATAGATTAGATTAAGAAGTTTATTGAGATATTTTTATTCATTTACCAGAGATTTCTATTTAACATATACACACCGAGGTGTGATGCAGCACAGCACTGAACAGGGACCTTTGCAAAACCACAACCATGTCATGGGCCTAAAAGCTTACATTCCTATCTTCTGGTATTCATGTGCTGGATACAGCCCCTGCTGGTCAATCACTGGGCTCTCCTTCTCCAGTATCAATAATTTGACAGGGTTCTACTTAGCATTCCTGCTAGGGAATGGAATCGATTTTTTTTCTAAGTCTCCAGACTCACGAAGAATGGTGTTTTTCACAAGACCAGACTTGCACGAGGCTCTGGCTTTTTTGTTTTTACTGAAGGTGTAATTATTGACAGATTATGAAGACAGACTATTTGATTTGGGCAAAGCTATCAGTGATGACTGCCTTTTATAGGTAAGGGATTATAAACATACCTATATAAACACCATGAATGTGGTTATCCTAAGAAAGCTATGCTCTGTTTCAGTGCATAAGCCCCACATATCTGTGATTTTTAAGAAACTCGGTTCTGTTGTTTTAACAACACTTAAACTAGTAGGTTTTGTTGGCATCAGAGATTATGCAATTTCAAACTCTCAATTGACATAGCTATCTCAGCAAATGTATTTACTGGAAATATATTCTGAGACACACAGATTCTTATCTAGAATACAATGGGCAATGCAACAGTAATCCGGGCAAGAATATAATCAAGAAAACAAAAAGTTAGAGAAAAAATTGCCCTACGCAGCAAATCAAACAATACTGCAAACAGTTCTCCAAGACGCTGGACACTGTTTCTGCAAGCTGAGTCTTAAATATATCTTAGGTTATGGGTGACAAGGGATCTTAAAGTATTAAACCTACATATTCAGAAACTACCTCAGATGAAATTATGCCATTATCACTGCCTTTATTTTCTTTGCTAGCACACTGTGAATTTCCCTCCAATAAGCACTTGAGTAAGTGCTCTGGAGTGAATGAATGAATTACTGACTGAGCTGTCAGACTGTGAAAGCTGTCCTAAAAGTGTGAATATAAAGCTGTTCATTTACTGGTTTTGACATAAATAATAATCAGGTTAAGCACTGAAGCATATGAAGGATCAAAACAACATAATGACAGGCTATCAAAACAGTCACAGCATTCCAAAACTGCCTCATAGATCGGAATACAGGAGCTGAAAGAATGAATACATGTAAGTGTTTTTAATCATCGTACAACAATGCTTTAATCCAAACAGAAGCTCCATACTTAGAAGGGAATTAGCTTTGGTGATGAACATTTACAATGGCCAGGAAGACCTTTCCTGTATGAGGAGGGAGCAGTACAGATGAAACCAAGTATTTATGTGAGGGTAATAATGGTGTAGAAGTCAAAAGTAGGCCAAGAGGGGGGAAAACGGCAAAAACTAAGGAATGTCATGCTTATTAAAAGGTTAGTGAGAAAATGTCCTGTTATGTCTGGTATCGTCATTCCATACTTTTAGGACTCTCCTGCTTCACAGCTGCTTGGGCAGACATGTCTTAAAAACCAAAACAAACAAAAAAAATTACAGGAGAGAAAAGCATACTGACTACACCCACTCAATGAGCAAACTATATGAAGATTTCTACTTTAATAGACTTTAGCCTGTAAGACCAAATCAATAGCTCTAGAAACGTCCATGAAATGACTATGAGAAAGAGTGGGAAATGTCATGTTTGCATTTCCTAAATAATACACAAACCAAGGGAATTTGGTTTTATGCCTCTTCAATTTTGATGAGTCTTTTCACCTTTCCATTGCCCCTAGCATTTCCATAACCTGGAAACTGAATCAAACTGATCTGAAGGAACTTTCTTTGATTATGTTAGGTGGATAGAAGATAGCAAGTATCTGCTAAATTTGATCACATCACCCTCATCCAATATCTTTCTTTGATAAACTGACTTTCTTTGATAAATTAACTCATATCCTATCAGAAATGCTGTAGATCTAATCTCTCTGGACTTGACAAGCATTGAAATTCCTCTCTAATTAATAATCAATTGATTATTAGTTTTACTTCCTGAACAGTTAATAATTAAGAGTAATTATTAATTATTTGTATATGATATTAGACAATTAATATTAAGCATGGTTAATAATATTTTACTATTAATTAGAACAGATGGTTACCCATTTAGCAGGAAAACAGAAGGATTAATAAAATAAATATAAAAGACAGGGGGGCAGAAAATATTGAAACTGAGACAAGTACTGATGACATAGGATATACAGGGATTACCAACAGAGTTCTCTGAGTATTACTCTTATTTTCATATTGTCACTAATAAGCTTGTCACAGAAAGGAAAAAGTGAGAGATGTGCCAATTAAATTTGGTGACAACATGTTAGGAAACTTCACTTATGCAAAAAAAAGATACAGAATAGCATAAAGGAAGAACTGAATGATCTTGAGCACTAGAACAGAAAGTATGGGATAAAGGAAAACATGAAAGGTTATATCTTTCAGAGCTAAAAAGAATTATTATTCATTAGAAGCTGGTTCATCCTATACCGGAAACTACATAAGAAGGAAAAAATGTGAGTTTACTAAGTAATCATTGGAGAACTGTGTGACAGCAGTGTTATGTGCATATGAAAACAGACAGAAGTGGAATGTGTAAGAGGCATTTCCAAGACAGAACTGGGGAAAAATTAAGAACTGCACTACTGTGACTAGATCTGTAACACTCTACCATCCATGGTCAAACCATTAATCAGACTCGGGGAAGGGGTAGCAGAAAGATCTGGGGAAGAGAGGCTTTTTAGCTCTTGAGGAGTAAACTGACAGCACAAATTCCTAATGCAGGAACTAGGACTAAAGAAAATCTCTTCAACTTAAATGTGATTAGATTAGATGATTCTTGAAGTGGAATTGGATTCTTGAACTGGATTCAATGATTTGAAGACGTACATCATTCCTGTGTTCCTAACCACTTTGACTATGGCATTATCTGTTATTCAGGTTCAAGTATATAAAAACCTACTGAAGTGGCTGTGCAGAGCTGCAGTAAAATAGTCCAGAGGTTTCCACCATATGGGCTCATGCTGTGAAGATGGAAATAGAGAAACTTATTGTGCATCTATGGATGAAAAGGGGAAGCTATTCAACTGGGGAAAATGGAACAGGCAATATTAGAATACTATTTTATATTTCTGCATATCTGCAGAGATAAAGAGAATTGTATTTTATTGATTACATGTCTATAGGTTGGCAAACGTATCTTCTGAGGAGCCCTTTTGTGATGCTGTTCCTACGTTCTTCTGTATGAGGATTCAAAACACAAAGTTGCTGAGTCATAAAACAAAATAGATCAGGAGCTCTCTAATAAGTATTGAATATCCTGGTAATTTCAGTGCACACACAGGAACTCCTCTGTGTTGGCTAGTGGAAAAGCAGTGAATGTCTCCTAGATTCAGGAAGCTGGAGATGTTTTTTTTCAATTTTCTTGACAAGAATTTTGGAGGCAAATACACTGAAAAATCACATTTCCCTCTTCTTCAGACTTGATTTTATGTGTATCAGGTCTAAAGTGGTAATGGATCATTGGGAATAGTCAACTTTGCAAATACATGTAAACTGAGCACAATGATGCGTTTCAGAATAATTTGAGGAAAAATACAGTTTATCAGATAAAAAAGCTGTTGTTTTGATTACAAACGTGAGTATCTCTGTAATTTGCTTAAAGTTTTCCATCTTCTGGAACTTTAGTTTGCATCTCTAAAGGATTCTAGTTGAAGAACTGACAGATGAACTGTCTGACTTCACACAGGACATGCTAAATGTAAGAGCACAACCCAACCCACCTTTACTGATTTGTCTACTTAAATAAAGGTCTCTATCTCACCTGAAGCTTTAATTTCAGAGTTTAAACTCTAACACTCTTGGAATATTCAGCCAGTGATGTAGACCAGAGTTCTGGCTCTCCATGCTGATAGAGAAAATTCAGGAATCGAATTCTGAGCAAGACCAGTTCATGTGGACTGAAAAACAGCCTTTGTTAAACACACTAGTCTACAAATTCTTCCATACCCAGAGAAGGAGGCAATTTATGTAAATGAAATGGGCTATATAATAAAGAATGTTGGAATACAGAAAGCAAGCAATAGATAAAAAAGATTTTCTAGTTAAAAAAAAAAAAAAAAAAGATACTAGATCCTGCAACACATACATTTTTGAGGTGTTAAAATAACTTCTGAAAAGCAGTGTTTTGTGCTTGTTCAGCCCTCCATCTCTAAACTACTATTTTTATGTGAACAGAGCTTAGGCCAGGTTTGTTTTCTTTCCAGTATGCTTGGCCAAAGCTCCCTAAGCTAAAGAAATGCAGGTAACATACTGTGCTTCCCAATTATACAAGAAACATGTAGAGCTTTCTACTGGCCATTCAAATCATAGTAAAACTGCAGCAGGGCAGCCATAATTTGATCTTCAATATTTTACAATTATTAATACTAGATTATGCATATATATTTTTTCAGGTAATATGCACTTGGCTGCTCAAGTAATACATTTTCAGAAATACTGAAGATGAATATTAACTGTCACATTTTGCCAGCTCTTGGATTTATCCTCGCGTGCACCTTATTGAGGAAACAAATAATTTTTAAACTTTGGATAACAAACTACATTAAAAAGAGAGATATTACATTTTAAAAAGAGATATTGATAGAATATATAGAGATGGGAAAAGAGGTGCCATACATTGTAAACAGTCTGCATTAACTTCATCCCATTTAGTCAGTATCAGTTTGCTAAGGTATAAAGTGATGGAAAAAATAGTTTGGTTTGAACTGATTTTCATTCACTTATAAAACTGCCTCTTGGGGTAAGCAAGTGAGTACCTACAAACTTATGTTTGCAGAGCAAGTGGGAATCTGTTAGAAATTACATCTAGATAAGGTGTATAAGCTGTGTAGTGAAATGCCATGGAACATTTGTTTTTAATACAGAAAGAGTTGGACATGACAGTAATTCTTGGACAGGTGACTTCCTGCCAGTAAAAATGTTTTCTAAATTTTTATTGAAGTGCTTTCCAATTCCTGCAAAATAGTTATTCTGAGGTACAAAAATCAATTCTGACATACACATTTTTAACATTTACTTTAATGCTTCTTTTGTAAAAAGAAAAGCAGCAACATGGGCATGCACATCTTTTAAAAACTCCAAAAGCCCAGGATCTTTTCCCTGGATATACTGAGTTGTGGATGCTTAGAGGAAAGCTATGTGGTGCAAGCCATGTGTGGATTGGTTCTTCCTCTGGTATAACAATGTCTGGCAAACAAGAGAAAGATGGTAGCCACACCATCCTGTGAATAACCACTGATAAGACGTAATCGTGAATTTGTATCTTTTCCAGAATGCATACAAATATTCATCTTCCACAGAGAACCCCTACTCCCCCTAACAACCCCCCCTCCCATATACATACACACAAAATGAGCAATTTGTGTCATGTTTGATAAAGAAAATGCCTCTTTCATTATGAAATGTGACTGCAATTACACCGTAATTGTATTACCATAGTTTTTTTAATAATTTTAGTCTTACAGAAATGTTTGAGAGAATAATAAATGGAAAATTGAAAAATTGCCTCCCTTCATCTGAGACAGAGAGTTTATCAGTGTTGAGGCTGCCTGTTTAGAGCAGAGGCACTTAAAATCTCCAGCAGTAATGTGGCCTATTACACTTTAGTAGAGAAAAATTCTAGGTCAGATCCAAAAATTCCATAATTGCCTCCAGCAGATCACTGAGTGAACAAGACCAAACTGAAAGGCATTCATTTCTTAGCCATGCAGGGACTTATCACCAAAGACATTCAGTCGGTCTTGTCCAGATTTGAACTAATACTTGGAAAAATGAAGCATAGCAAAAAGGGTTACTCAAATAAGGACAACATTTGAAAGTACTTCGTGCATTACCTAAATTATTCCTGCTAATTGAAGTTTTACAAAAGTAATATAAAAGGAAAAAAATATCTTCAGTCATAAAACTTCAAAATTTATCATTCAAACTAAAATACAGTCTTCTTTCCAAGCATTCGTCTTCTCCTTCTCACCCAAGAGACCTACGTGAGAGAAAGGAGTCCCTTTCCTCTTGCCTTCCCTTCAAAGTATGGCCAAAGCTTCTTTGATCATGAGGTCAAAACAGATTGTTTTTAGAACAACCTCAGGAACTATAGAACAACTCTCAGGAGTTCCTGAGAAAGCATTTCATCCAAGGAGAAAGCATTTTGTGTCGCTGCCCCAAGTATTAACAGAAATGTTTCCAACAGTAATTGCACAGTAATACTTTATGCTTGCATTTGCATTGTTCATATTTACTATTTACACTTTATAATTTCTTGGTCAAAAATGGCAAAAATATAGGCCATTTTTTCTTACAGGATATCACACCTATCATCAAAAATCTGTATTATAGAGTGTATCTGTAAATGTTCAGTACTCAGCCATTCCCATGAGAGCCGACGTTTTGAGATTTCCGAAAATCAATGCCAATGAACTCAACTACATAAACATGGATTAAGGACCATGGCTTTGAACCCCTGTGGGAGGTCATCATTGCAGATCTTTGCAGTAAGAAAACTGTAAACAGTTTTTACTTGTTTTGTTTTGCCACAACTAAACTTCTGTTTGATTCTGTCTGAAACTTGCAGTGAATGACTTCAGGGTTTGTTTTGCAGTCGATACATTCACAGCTGGGAGTCATTCATTCAGACTGTGGTTAACATTCAGAAGATGCTAAAAGTGGTTTAAAACAAAAGTTTGGCTCTAGGTATAGTCTCAGTGTTTTACAAAGACACCTCAGACAGGATTTAGGCAGACAGGCAATCCTGGCAGCTCATCTACATCATGAAGTGGAGTGCAGCACAGTGATCCCTAAACCAGCAGAGATCCAAACCACAAGTTCACAAAGAACAGGAGAGTGCTGCATAGAAGTAGCTCAAGCTGCACTGTTGTTTGCATTATTAGCTTTGCATGCTGCCAGGAACGGTGTTTCCTCCCCACCCACTCATCACTTTTCTGTCTAGAATTTTCACAAGCCAGCTTTGTACTCACAAACATAAAAATGTTTGAAATCAAACAGAAAATTACAGTTCAGGTGTCTCATGCCTATGTATTACCCCCTGGTTTCTAAATTGTTCTATTTTTACCGTCTGGTGTTTTAAAAGCATCCCTCCCACCCTGAATAAGTCGTGCAAGGCTGTGGCACAAACCAACAGTCTAGAGGCCCCTCTACAACTCCAGAATAGGCTGGGCACATCTATCTCACACTCAACCCATCAACATTCACCCGATACATTTAAGTTTTGGTATCTGTCAGCTTCACTGAAAGAAGTGTGCAAGTGTGCCACTGTTTTGGAAGGGGAAGGATACCACCTGCACAAAGTGAAGAGTGAACTAAAAGAGGTCACAAGGAAGAGGAAAGTTGGGGTCTCTACAGACCTGATTTTTCTGAAAAAGCAGGCATGCCTTTAAAGTTTAATTCCAAGAGTTTTCTTGTCTGAAGACTCCCAAGTGCAAGAAGGTGCCCTACTCCAATCCACCAGTCAGAGAACCAAAAGAATCAGACATCCGGGGTAAACACATTTTGAAAATCCCTCCTTCCATTACTGGCTCCTATCAGTGCTGCTCTGTGGTATCTAGCTCTTCCCACATACAATATGAGGACTCTAAATTTTTGATTCACAGCCACAGATTTGATGGCTTAAGGGATGCTAAGGGTATATCTGCTCCACAGAGTGAAGATGATCCACTGATCCCAGAGCTGTCTGTACAGAGAGGAGCATGTCTCAGAGACAGGGAAGCACAGTATAACCTTTTCCTAGAACCCAGGAAGAGCAGTCACACTAGCACTGAGCTAGTATCATGCAAGCTAGCAAACCCTTCCTTTCAGTATGTATCATAAGCTTGACTGCAGCGTCAGGCTGGTATAACTGAACAGTGTGCAGCTGCAATATTGCTGGTCATAATTACATTATGTATTTCAGCACTTCACTCTACTCCAGGTTGCCCAATCCAACTGGTCGTATTTGGCAAGCAGAGATGTTTGCTTTGCCCTCTGTCCTTCCCATCAGTCCAGTGAAAGACAGCTAACTACAGAGAGGCAGCTGAAAAGAGAGGCTGCTGAGCCAAAACAGAAGCGGAGGACACAAAAAAAAGATAGGAATATCTTAAATAGCCTTTGTGTAAAAATGTTAAAAATATTTTGTTAGCCAAATCATAAAACCATTGGAAGATGATTATTTTGCATTGGCCACACAGGATCTTTATACATATACATATGTTCACATGCTGAACAGCCTTTAAGTCATGCTGTCAGCACTTCTCAACATTCAAGTCCAGAGGTAATTTCTACACCAAAGTATCTAAAAGATAAGAATGATGCAGCAAAGCCTCCACCATTCCAGTTTTAATTAAATGAAGGTTGGCATAATGATCACATAAAACCATAAACAGAGACAAATTATATATAAACAGCACAACTAAAGGTTGATTGAAATGTTAAAGATCAGGAGTGATAATATGTAATTAGCCATGATTGAATCACTTAAGGCTAACTGTTGGTGCATAGAATCTCAGAGGAATGGGTTGTAATTTTGCAGTTTATCTCACTGAATAGCTCCCTGAATTTCAGTTTTGACTGAGGGGTTTTACCAGTAGTTACTGTTTCTGAAATAACAGCTGATTTCAGGCACCGTGTTTGATCAAAAGCCTCAAAATAATTGCTCCCCTTTCAGGTAATGAAATTGCAAGTTCAGATAAAAATGTACCTTCTGGAGTCATTGAAATTTATCTAGTACCTAATTATTTATAAATGACAGTTAATTATAGAAAAAAATAGTTATATGTAAGGCTTTAGCAACTGTAATGTTCTGGAACTTCCCTTGGTAAAATATCAGTATGTAGTGGTTTTCTTTAGTGAAAAGATGTTTAATTTTTTAATCTTCATGCATTACTGCATCAACTGAGCAAATAAAAAAGTATTAAAAATAGAATGGCGAGGCTCCATAGAATTATTATTTTTTTAGTTTTAATAAACATAGGTTTAATATTATTTATATCTTCACATCCTAAGCATAATTGCAGTTCCTGAGAAAGCTTGAAAAATATTGGCAGTTAATGAAAAGGAAAGCAAAAATTTGAAAGAATAAATAGAAAAAAGAATTAAGGCAATGACTTTACATAGCAGATCACTATTTGTAGTGTTGTAATTTTTTTTAATTCCTGATTTAAGATATTCAGTCTGTAAAAATCAGGTTGCTTAGACATTACAACTGATATTCCTAAAAATCGGAGCAAAAACATTTCTTCATAGTATTAGTCCCAAGTAATACCAGTAATAAAATAATATGTATGTATTATAAAGAAGAATGAAAGTCCTAATAAAGGAATAAAAATGTACACATACAGCAAAAATCAATGGAGAATTTTGGACAGTTAATATTTTCCTATGGGCATAATGGATATTTTCATGAAAGAAGGTTTATTCTATCTCAAACTCTGCATAATGCTTTAATTTTAAAGCTTTCAGTGTATGATGATAAAGAGGATATTTATTTTACAATACTATTATACGTGCTCTCTTTTTTTCTTACATGAGCAGATTTCATAAAAAATACCCAAACCAAAGAAATTATAATATATATATTAACAGTCATCTTCATGCATATGAAGTGGAACATCGACATTCTCTGTCTGAAATGCTGAGATCATTTACACATCTGGAAAATCTAAAAGTCTAAAGCTGTACCCATTGACAATCATAGAAGGAAGTGGCCAATTCATCTAACTAGACTAGATAATTTTTTTTTTTGTCTTTTTGGTACCCCTATAAGCCATGAAATACTATTTTAGCATCCATTAAGACAGAAGAGGGAATTTCCCACTTTGTAATTGCATTCATAATATGATAACTGTGCAGAAATTGGTTGATGAACTAAACGCACTTTTAGCAACCTAAAAGAATTATATTACCTTAGACCATTACCTTAGATTCTGCAGATTTCTCTACGGGAGAAATCAACTTTCCCCCAGCAATGAAGACTGGTTTCCACCAGTGGTCTCCTGAAGATATGATCAGACTGACTGAACGTCCTTACCTGAAGAAGGTACTTCCAGCTCCAAGGTTTGTAATGGAATATTTATTTACTGAAGAGCCTTTAGTATTTCACCTCTAAGTATTTATCTAGAGAATTTCCTTTCATAGAAATGTCCTTTTCACACAATTTGTTTTTAGAACATTTTCTTCCCTCTGCTCTTTTTCATATTCAGAGCAATATGTGAGAAAGAAATGCTTTAAAATAAACTAAGAACAGCAACAGCAAAAATGTCATTTTCCCTTCAGATAAAAGGAATATAAAATTCTATCCGCAGTTACATCCATAAGTTAACAAGATAGCTTATCCCATTTCATAGTAAAATTACACATTTAAGAGACTATATGATTTAGGCTCAAAGGTCAACAGTAAAAAGCAATGCTATATTTACTCATGGCTGGGTCTTTTGCCATTCATTTATGCTATTTTAAATGTATATGCATAAAAACACTTACAGATCCATATTCAAGGTTGCTGGATGGTGACCGGAGTGTACTTTTTTGTTGCCTGACATGCCCAGAGTCTTTGAAGCATGCAGCTATTCATTGGACCTTGGGACTGGATTATGTTGTTGTGCACTAATGTTCATTGTTTATATAATTGTCATTCCAACATATTGCTCATTCTTATTTTTTTATCTGCTTCAGACTGCTAGGCTTCTACTATGCCTATAAAAAAAGAAAAAGATAAAGTCAATACTTTTCTTCAGTACGCATGGCGTCTCAGAAAATGAATTGTAGCACTGCACATTATTAGATGTGCAGGTAATGATGTATTCCCTCTGCCAAACTCTTTACAGATAATAAAAATTACATGCTTGTTGCAGACACACTAATTATGTGCAGTTATGGACAAAAAAAAAATTGAATCCCTTCCTGAGCTGCAGATTAGTTTGTATTGAACACTGCCTTTGGCAAGGCATTTGTGAATTCTATTTTAATTTTCTTAGCAGCAAATTAGAAATATATTTGAAAACTATTAAATTTGAAATACAGCCACTGAAGCTGATGAATTAAATTGATAGTGGAATTTCTCCACTATCTACTCTTGACTAAAAGGAAGGAAATTATTTCTTTGGCTCGCACAGCAGGAGTTCAGTGTTTCATATAAGAAGGGTATCTAGAGATGACAGACAAGACCAGGACCATGCCAACTGCCACAGAAACATATGTAACTACAGTTTCTTTTCATCAGCTCAGTAAAGAATGATTTTGTGTAGATTCTTTCCTTTACTATTAATAACATGGGAACATCCAGGGGAAAAAAAAAAAAAAAAGCCAGAGCTAGACCAAGACAGACCACTGTGAAGCTGAAATTTCTACAGCCCTTAGAAAGGAAGGCATCTGGTCACAGGTTGAGTCACCTCCTGTCTGGCCCTAGCATTGCAGACGGAATGTATCACTGATTTCTCTCCTCAGCCTACTGTCTGCAAAAGCCTAAGTTTCCAGACACATCCACTCCGTTGTGCTAGGCTTTTTCAGCTGACAAAAGACGTGTTTCTAATTGCTTTGTCCTAGATTTGGGATGTGGCATGGCACTGGCAAAAAAAAATCAGTTATCATCTTCAAAAGAATCTCTTTCAAGACGTAAAAAACTTCAGACACTGGATTAAAACACTAGGAACTCCCATGCCTTTTAAAGAGAGAAAACTCTGCTGTATGCCTTAGAAACACATAGCTTAATTAGGAGAAAAAATGTCGTGGACCTTTTAGTTCAAGGGAACATCCCATGTCACTGTGCCTATTAGTAGCTCTAGCTATAAGAACCAGAAAACAAAAGCAGAAATACCATTATAAGATGAAATAAAACCTTAATCGTCATCCATCCGGAGCTGCAGGATTTATATCTCACATGAAAAAGGGCAGCCACACGGATTCATCACTGAATGTTCCTGGCCTTGTCTTTGCATCAAAGTAGCAGCTCGGAGACCCCAGACGTGACTGAGGCCTCTGTCCTCAGGTCTGTACAACAGGCTGATACAAAGTCAGCCCCTGCCCAGGTAGTTTGCCATGTTCTCAAACTCCATTACTTTGTACAATTCCCTCTCCGTGACACTGTGTCACTCCCTGCCCTTCTTTAAATCACCTTTATAGGTGATTTAAAATTTAGCACACAGAATCCTCACAAAAGGCACCAGAGCTCAAGCCAGGTCAGGAGGGCCAGCAGGACAAGTGACAACGCCAGCATTTCAGCTCTTCTCCTCAGCTTCTCAGAGCTGTGCCACCACTGATACTGCCTACAGGCACCTCCAATTTATACCAGTAAACCTGGGGGCTGCAACAGATCTGACAACAGAGAGGAGGGAAAGCAGGTCAGAGACTTGCCGTGCCACCTGCTTGACCCAAGTTTGTGCACACAGGCAGCAGCTGCAAAGGTGAAGGAAGGGAGAGGACATCCATGCTACCACAAAGACACCTCACTTCAAGGAAATTCTCTTTGTTCACTTAAGTGTCATAAGGTCCTGAAAAAAAAGTGTAGTATATATGTACTGCTGGGTGAATGATAGTATCTCTGTGTTATTACAGATCTCTCTACCACAAAACAGAGGCCTAGTGTGACACCACACAGCCTTAGCAGCTTGTATTCAGAAGCAAATTAGGCACTGAGCTAAGACACATTCTCCATCTACGTCTGTCTGGTAGCAAGCCTAGACCATTTAGGCTGTGCTAGCCTTGAGTCATAAGGATTTAGTCTCTGAATTTGGATCCCCCAGCTCTCCATTCTGCAGTTACTACTGCAGAGAAAGCTCAGAACCATCTGTACTGTCGATGCCAACTCATCCTTTAACAAACTCCCCTCAAAAAAGAAAAGATGAACTGTAGTAAACCAGGACTAGCTACAGCAAGATGAAGCCAGGTCTTGTGTTCATTCTTTCTATTTTCAGCAGAGCTGCTACCAGCAACAACACTGCTGGAGCAGTCAGCAAAGAGAACGACACCCTTGTGCTCACCCACTCGGTTTATATGAAAAGAAACGTCTGTTGCTCCTTTCTTTGCTTTGTGCATTTATGCAAGCTTATTATTTTATTCTTTCAGTTACTACAACCTCCTTCCCTCCATAAAAACCATCACTGGAAACATCTATAAGGCAGATCAGTTATTCTGGTCAGAAAGATTTCATTTTCAATTCCCATTATCATACCAAGGCAATGCAGCAACAAAACTCATAAGGATATATTCATTGTTAATTATACTTATTGTATAAACAGATTGTCATTTAGCACACGTCATTTAGATTACAAGATAAAGTAATGAGAAGTCATTACATACTCAATAAACAAAAATACACTTCAGGCTACATTACTGTAAAACACTTTTATCCATTGAAAGAGTGCTAAAGGAACTGACAGTCCGCAATCCAGTCTATTTCCAAATACAAATTAACTTTGTTGTCTCTAAGTTCTCCATGGGGGAGAACACAATCACAATTTTCTAAAATGCTTTTCTTTCCTCCTGCTTTGAACTCCCTTGTTGCTTTGAACTTCTTTCTTGAAAGGGCCCAAGCATAAATGGAAACTTCCATTAGATGGAAGGGACAATGCCATGATTATTGTAAAAGCACTGTCAAAACACACGAGGAAAAGCATGTTAAAAAAATAAAAATAATTAACTTATTTTTCTCTATTCCTTACTTCCGTTAGCTTAACAGAGTGTTCAGAATCTGCAGCCAGAACCAACTTTTGTTATCTCACTGGATCTCTGCAAGCCATCCCTGAGCCAAATACAAGAAAGGTGCTACAAAAGTATTCATACAGCTAACACTATATAGAAGCAAATATTCAAATACATTTCAAGAAAGCTGGTTTGGATAAATGTTTTTCATGTCCTTCTCCATTGGCACAGAGGTGAAAATTGTCCAAGGTTATTCAGGCAGAGAAATCTATTGCTCACATATATTGGGCAATATTTCCTCTAGCTAAGTATTTGGTCCAATTTTCTTTTTTTTTTAGGCAAATTCCCCAGGTTCATGTTGAATTAAATAAGCTACCTATACAGCACTCTTATTTGGTCAGATATCCTTCCATCCCAGTCTTCTCTGTTTACTTATAGCACAAGAAAACTCGCTATCAGAAAGTACTAATATTTACTTAAAACTCTTTAAATCTAGAAGAGAATAAACCAAAAGACATTTGCAGTGTGACCCCACAAACTAAGATTTCAGAGATGAATGGGGAGAAAAACATGATAATAAATGAGATGTGCTTAAAACCTCTTTAGATGTGCTTTAAAACCTCTTTAAGCACATTGACTGCTAGAGCAAAGTAAGCCAAGGAATACAGTTTTGTTTTAACACCATTCTGAGACAAGATGAGAAGGGCCAGATAAACGAGCTGTACCAAGTTCTCATGAATTGCCACATATTTATGGACTACTAAGAAAGTAGATGATGAAAGGAATTAATTCCTGATTTACATATTCTACTAATAAAGTGGCAAGGTCTTAAGGAACAAACACAACAGCTGCAAATTATGTAATTACGTATCTGTATGCAAATTTGCAGACATCTCATAAATGTTAGAATACTATTTGCAATGCTAATTAAGTGCCTTTTATTGCCTCTGCATAATTCCTACATGTGATTCTGTGCCAGATGTCGTTGTAGCATGCAAAACCTTTATTGTCAGGTTAGCTGAGGTAGCACACATTAACAGTGCTCATAAAAATCCTATTTTTAATTAAATTACCTGCAGTGTCTCAATAATTCCTCACTGTTTTCCTGTCCAAGTCAGTTGGATGATTCCTTTTTTCAAATTGCACAGGTGAATCACAATTTCCAAAAGCATGGAAGTATTTCTGCCTCACCTCAGCAATATTAAATTTAAAAATAAAAAGTGGGGGGGAGAGAGAAAGGGAGGGAAAGGGAAGTATCACCTCAAGAAGCCAAGATCAGTTCCTCACAGAAGTTTAACAGGGAGCACCACAGTGTCAAGGGACAGACAAACAGGGAATACTGCTTGTAACAAATCTGAAAGTGTCTCAGAGCAGAAAGTAGACTTATGAAGACTGCAATCAACAAGTGGCATCACTAAATCTCTCCTTTGGATTATAACTATAATGTTTAGTGTAAGTTGTAAGCTGGAACCTTATTTCCTCCTTAAGGTGTTTTTGATGAAAGGCCCAGTTTAAAAAATGTCTTCCACACACATTTCCTGATCTTAGGCCAAGTGACTTAGCAGGAAGACCAAAGAAAACAACATTTGTGAGAAGAAAAAAACAAGAAAATTAACTATTTATTCCTCTGAAAAAGTGACTGTCAATTATTTTGTATTTGTATAGGATCCAATAAAGTATAAATAGACCAAAAAAGTTCTTCTCTTTTAACAATTTCTCATCAAAAAAAGCTTAGTAGAAACTTTATGATACCCTTAATTTAGACCACCTTCCTGTAAAACTTAAAACCATGAAGCAATATTAGACTTTTCCCATGCAGTCAAGGAGGTGCAATCATTTTAGCTGGCCAATCCGTGCTGATTGAAGGAACAAATTTGTCTTCTGAGCAGCTGGATTCACACGCTTTCCCATCCTGACTAGGTTTCTCAATACACTCATCTAAAGCTTTAGCATTGGGAGAGTAATAATGTGATTTATGGAAAGAATTTTACCCACAGTTCAGTGTGAACTATGAAATCAGAATTCTCCACAAAATAAATTCATAGTAACCTATCTGGCTCAGCTCAGAATAAATCTCAGACTGTGGACCAAGATCTAGACTTTTTCTTTTTTTCAGCTTCCAGGTCATGGAATATTCCATCAAGAATGACTACTTGTGAGATTTAGGACTATTAGAGTCAAATAAGAAAAGTTGCAGGGGTCAGATCCAATTGCAAATTATATCATCCAATCGCAATTTACCTGGAGTATGGCTGGGGGCCTGCATGACCCAAGTGAAAAAACAAAAAAAAAAGTGCAGTCATTAGAAACACTTTCTTGAAAGGGGTGATAGAGAATCTGCAATAAGCTCTGTCAGATAAAGGGTGCAGTAAATTTGGGCTGGACAACATGATCAAACAAGCTATCCATTCAGAGCATTAAGGAAATCTGTCTTGCTTTCATCTGACTGAGCACTGATTTTCTAGACAAGCTTTATCTGGCAATTGTTCTTTCTTGACACCGTGCTCAGAGCTGGGTCTCCAAACTGGAAAACAGAAGGAGCACTCAAGTGTTTATACCATATGTGCATCAGCTGTCCACAAGGCCAATCCTTTACAAGGCAAGTCTCTGGATGGCTTGGACTTGGCAACATTATTAATTCAGAAAGAATTCTTCCTAATGAACAAAAAGAAAAATAAATCAAAACTGAACACAAAAAATATCACTTATATATCTACTGCTAATAAACATTGTTTGAGCATTAGGGTAGAGAATGGCATGGTTCTCTAAAGTCATAAATAAACCATATGAGTTGAAAATGAATTCAATTTTTTAATGTTTGCTTAACAGTGGGATATTTATGTTTCACAAAAGTCTTCACAAAATAAAAATGTTAAAACGTGCAAATACCAAGTGCAAACAGTCAAATGTCACAGAGTTGTGTCCTTGAAATTTGAGGTATTGACATTGCAAATCTATCTTTATACTATGATTTCTTGTCTTATTTAACTGTGTGAATATTAAAACTAACAAGTAATGATTTCAGATGCAGACTACAAATATTCTTAATTGGATGAAAAACCAAAAGACACATGAGCCAACGTTTAACTACAAGACTTCTGCATTCCAGAAAATCAAGTAACATATTTGAGAGGGACCAAAGTTCAAAATCTGGATTTAACTATTTAACGGTTGATAATCAGGTCTTAAGGTATTGGTCCAAATATAAATTATTGCCTGATCTTGGTTCACTTATTTTCAGTCCCATAAATTCTACTTCATTCCCAAAAGTACTCTTATACATTGTAATGCAGATAACATTAATAAATTGTTTTTCACTGTCATCCACATGGTCATTAACTCTGGTCTTTTGATCTTGCCAGCAATACTGTGGAAACCTTTGTATATGCACCATTTTCTCTTCATTTCCTCCTGTAAAATGATGCTAAGAAAAAAAAAAAAAATCAAAAATATTCCCTACACGGTTACTTTGTTCCCAGCAAAAGCAGTTACTATTGGCCAGGAACATTTGCAATGAGCCTAAAAGACAGGCATAGGTTTCGTGAGCTGTGTTAATAACTGCTGTGGGGAGGTTTCTGTCAGATTCCACAAGACACTTTGAAGAAACAATTGTTAAAAATGAAAAGAGATATTGGATTTTAATCTCAGGTTCTATTCTGCTTTAAAAAGCAAATTTAAACAATTTCCGATGAAGATGAGTTCTGAAACTAAAGTGGGTATGTCTCATTTTGACAAAGTTGAACTGAAACATTTTGATTTTCCCTATTATTTTAATGGAAAAAAAAAATGAGCAACAACGCAAGAGGCTTCAGTATATCTGGACAGTTTTCTTAAATAAGAAAACTTTTTTTTTTTCCTGAAAAAAATCGCATGTATTTCCATAACACGTTTTCCAAATTAGTGGAGTTTCAGCATTTACCTTCTTTTATCATCTCAGAAAATCCCACTTGCAGTTGTTGTAGGTGTTTTAAAAGGTAACAAATATCACCAAAGTAGAGTAATCTTGAGTGATATGGAATTTCAGAGTAGCAAGATCTAAAGAACAAATTAATTTGGCTACTGCTCAGCTGCTTCCCAGCAAGCTGGCTCAAGAAGCTCTGCTCCTTTGAGATTATGGTGCTCTATTTATTTCTTTTTAGCTAGAAAAATTCCCATTTAATGGTTTTGCTAAAAGTATATCCAAGAAAATTTATGAATTAATAATAGGTAAGCCCCGCACAATTAGATGATAAATCCAAGGGTTATTCAAATTGCTAGGATTAGCATAAGCCAGATCATAATACTGTGAGACGAATCTTTCTTGCAGTAAGATTTCTGCACTTTGGTTAAGGGCAAAAAAAAATGCTTTTTTTTTTAATACTTCAACAAGACTTGTGTGGGGAGTAGTCTAGCAATGCTTGCCTGGCCTTCTTAGCCTTTCTAGTTGGGTAGTAGTCATGACAGTGACCAGGGAATGGTCCCACACTACTGAACAAACTGGAGCTCTTTACTCACTTTTACCTACCACTTTATAATCAACACTCAAGAAAGAAGGGAACTAGAATGGGAGCTGAGAAGATACAGCAAACCGACACCCAGTCCTACCAGAGAATGCGAATTGATCTAATTTGTTTATTTTCTATAAACATTTAAAAAATATATAATAGAGGAGATGCAAGTATGGAGGGCAGATGAAAGGATGAACTTGAATTGTGGCTATAACACTCCAGGAAGAAAGGGCCTGTTTGTAAAATAACAATTTCTGTCTTTCCTGATGGAAATTCTAAGGGGAAGAAGAAAAGATCTGTTTTATTAGCGTAGGCTGCCTGTATTTTAATGTGGACAACTGTGGTACAATATTCCAAAACTCAGTCTTGCCCCAAAACCATACACAATAAAAACACTTGAAGACTCAGCAGTAAGCTAGACATAGCATCATATTTGAAATGAAATACTGCACACAGCGTGAAGGCCGAGGATATATTTTTAATTTTCCAGAGAAGCCTGCAAAATTGTGAATTGAAATCGGTAAGTTTAAGAGGAAGTGGGATATGAACCAAGGTTTTGAAATCTATCAAAATCACTTGGCCATTTTTATCTCCCACAAAAACTAGATAAGATTGGGAACACATATACTTTAATACAGAAGTCACATAAGGCCAAGCAGAGCGCTGGGATTTATTTTACCTTTAAGACTTGAAAAAGAAGACACAGTATATGACTAAAAGTGAAAGATATTCCCCAGATGTTTTTTAAAAGCTTCCAAAAATAAACCTCAGACTCAGTCAGTGTTAATAGGGTCAGAATTTCCATGCCAAGTAGTGATACCAAGGGGACTGAAGAACAGAGATGTATTTCTAATGTACAAATAATGACTTGTCTCCTTAGATTTTTATAAAATACCAGGCAAACAGTTCTTCAGCCTTTGTGCCTGCATACTCAGAGGATTCCTCTGCTGCAAGCAGTACAACTTGTATAGTAGAAGCACAAGTAACAGCAGCACAAATGAACTCCATGAAAACATTATTTACCAGCCATCCAGCCTGTCCTCATACATGTTTTCACCTACACAGCCCTTCAAGCTGTAGAACTGATAGACTTGTGGCACAGCTTTAGAAAACAGCATACTTAAAAACATTACAAAAAATATGGCATATCCTTCTAATTTCATTGCAAGGAAGTTATTTGCATTGCTTCATAAATCTGGTGCACAATCTGGTATTTTTGTAAGTCAGACATCATGGCTTCATACTTCACATCTCCTTTTTTCCTTCCATGTTCCTGTATGGTGAGTAGTGAAGTCTGTCAGTAGTTTCCTGCATATATCATAATCTGCTTTTGCTCAAATAAAAGAACTAAGATGAAAGACTTACAAAAAAATAAATAAATAAATAAATAAAATCATTTATCTTTGAGCTGTTCAAATAATTCCTTAACTATTCTTGCACTTCATTCATTCTGGAAAGCAATTCTCCTCAGTTTGCTACGTAAGTGTGCAGTACAGGGATGGGCTTTCCATTTACACTTCTAATGGTTTCCAAGGAGATCCAACCAGCCATTCTTAGAGTTCAAGGTCAGACAGTTTTGGTCTCAGTCTTTTGGCTCATTAATTTGTTATTACGCTGAAGTCAAATCCATTATGGGATACAGGTACAAATCCATTTGGAGGTAGAGGCCTTTTTTTGTTGAGTCTCCAGCTTTCTCTTTGCTTATTGAGAAGCCCCTTTTGAGCCAGCTCTCTGTGTCGATAACAATCCCCGTCAGTCAAAATAAGATTTGGGCTCTTTCAAATGCAGTTACCATTATGTTTACTGAGTGCATTAATGTTGACATATCTTTACAATAATTATAACAGAAAAAGAACCTCAGTATACAAACTGCTTGATTACATCCCTCTCTGCAGTAGAGGTGACCTTAATCTTGTTACGGATGTGTCCTGAAGGGAATGAGAGAGAACTTGCTTGTAAACCTCAGCCTCTTTGTATACACGTGTGGCATGGCACACCCACCTGCAAACAATCACCATCACTTCGTTCATGCACAAAAAATCACCTTCTGATTGACTTTCTCAAACTGAATACCATACTGCTGTTAAGATAGCAACAGTCAGTAGGACCCCAAAGGTTATGAAGGCAAAGCAATATTTGTCTGCCACTGAAAGTTTCCTTAACAAGATTAATACTCTCTCTTGCTTCACTGGTACTCGTTCCAGCCCTGTACACAGACTCTGATGCAGAGGACAATTAAGCAAGTGAAAGTCACTCTGCTAATTTACATCCCCTCTGAATGATGTTCAGACACAGTAGGAAATGTGTGCATTCTTCACAATTCTGAAAACATTAAATCCCTCCCTGGATACTGCAACTAAACTACTGCAAATTTCCAAAAGCTGCTCTGCCTCTTAATATAATTAAAGGAATCTTGGTATTCTAGCTTCTTGCAGCTGTTCTTTACCATTGCAAGTAACCTGTCTGAAAATTCAGCTCCTTGGTAGGAAGAGAAGACTGACAGATGGTGAATAAATTCAAGGCTAGTTTATTTTTATAACTGGAAAATAACTTTCAGACATCCTGGTGGTCTACAGATTGTTTCCAGGTCTTTTCTGTTTTAATGAAAGATAAAATATGACTTGGATTCATGTTCAGGCAATTTAATTTTAGCCAAATTGCAGAGAAAAGTAAATGCCAGCTCTTATTCTAAACTTTAACCTTCTGAATCAGTGAGACGTTTATCTTATGCAAAAAAAAAATATTGCAATAATAATAATACTTTCTGGTTTACAACTGATTTACCAGGAAATTAATATTTGGTTTTATGAACACATTAAGCAGATGGTACCTATTGTTGAAATTATCCCACAAAAGTACATCTAGTTGGACTTGGTTACAGTGCAATGTATTAGACTTTTAAGAAATTGGAGTGGTTGTTTTTTTTCATTTTTTTCTAACAAGCCATTTTAAGTCTATAGCATGCAACCTGGGAACTAACTGCGGTGACTCCATAGCTACAGTAACTTAAAAATGATTGACTTAATCACTTTCACTCATAAGAAAGAAAGAAAAGAGCATATTAATGCAAATAGCTTACATAGTTGTTAGAATTCTGGTCTATCATTAGTTTCATCAAAATCAGTGATACACTAAGTAGCCATTATAAAAGTCAAAGAATGGATTAGAAACTTCTGAATCCACTGAATTTAACATTAAACTTCCCTTGAGTTTCTGCAAAGACTCAATTTTGTCTTCATATAGCACTCTTGAAGCCATGCAAACATATCTGGAAGCAACTTGCAGAGAACTGCTGCCTTTCTTTTACAATTTAGATATCCCATTCCATCAAAAGGTTGCTCACTACAAACCGCTCACGATGAAAGGGAGTGGGATAATGACTGTACTTGTACTTTGAACTGTCTTGTGACAGACTTGCTCATACTCTTTCATCACATTAGATTCACTATCCTCTCGTCACTGGAATTATGTGCGGTGCAGTCAATAGAAAAACTCCCTTAACTTTAGAAGTTTTAAACCAGTCCCATATCCCATGAAACTTTACGTATTATTTAAGGACACTTATGCTCACAAGCATGTTTGATTGCAGTTGACCATGTCCTGTTTCCAAATTAATGAACGCAGTAAGTGGCCTGGGCTCTTGTAAGGAAACGGGCAACCCTGTCACCCTCACAGGTGAGCAAAGGCTAAAGAAAATACTTGGGTATTAGACACGTCTGCAAGCTATCTTTTCATTTCCATCATGTAAAGTCAAGCAAAAGGTGGAAATAATTTTTAAGAACAACTTCACACGTCATTTAATGAAATCCTAGCACTGAAAGAAATAGTTAAATAAACTATGGCTCAATTTGATGTGAATGTATACTCACACACCTGTAGGTAATCTGATCCTCTTTACACACAGTAACTGCAACTTTATCAGAGATTTTCCAGGCTACATGGCTAAAGCTAAGGTTCTAAAACCATTTAAACAGAGGTTGGTGGCCTGATTTTCAACAGTGGTATTTCTGCCATCCATTCTTCAAGACTTTGCTGCAGAAATATCAAAGCAACTAAATGAAAATATCTGTCTGATTTAGTCAGAATAGAACAATAAGACCCTAATAAACCACTGAGTGCTCAGCAGAGTGGAAAATCAAGCTAACAAATCAGGTATTAAAACCAAACACAAGAAATTGATTTTAGGTACACAGATACAGATCCATGTCTCCTAACTTCTGTCACTTAATCTCATTCCAGGCTCCTCTTCTGCTAATTGGAAAGGGATTCAGATACAGAAAGAAATTCACATGCTATTTGAACATCTCTAGGAACCAGGGAACTTAATGAGATAGGTATGATACTCCCAATTTAGGCGTCAAAATTAACAAGTTGGAGAAATTCAAACTAAGTTTGGAAAGCCCTGGCCACACAAGGAAAACAAATTTACATAAAGGTGTTGCACTTATGCAAATGTAAAAAGCTCCACAACAGACTTCTAAACACCACTGTTGATTATAATTAGGTGTAACAAAAAAACACAACTTTCCCTCTGTTTCAAAAAAACGATGTATAAAGCAGAAAGCCCCAATTAAAACAATCTGAAACTTTGTGGCAGCTTATTACAACATATCAATATCAAAGTGGTGAATAAACCAGCGAGCATCATTGACCTGCAAACTTGGACTCCTCTGCTCTGCGGTGGTGACAGGAGGCCTGCTGAGGAGGTCGGGCAGGAGAACCAGCAGGAGCCCCAGCGGGTTTCTGATTAAAACGTGCAGCTGGAACAGCGTCAAAAACCAAGCCACCAACACACAAACCGCCCCCGAGAAGTTCTGTGCTTTCATATTTTTATATTTGCATGAGCAAATGTTGCTCCTGGTTTATGGAAGAAGGCATGCTACTTCAATTAGCCACTATGCATCACAAACCACAATTGGAAAGCTGTAGGAAGGGTCCAACAGGTTTTTAAATCAACCTGGCCTTTCCTCAGGATAATTATTTGCAGACATTCAGCTGTAAAAAGTATTTTAGTCAGAGCATACAGGCGGCCCTCACTGCATGATGTGGCATCTCCAAGTGTCTTGTCAGTTTTTGACAGCTTTCTGCCGGTTACTGACAAACCTACCAGACGGGTGGGTACCTATGAGAAAACGCCTTGTGGCCAGGTGCCCACCCGGCTCTCAATTCATTCTTTTGCAGCGCACATTTGTGGAGAAAAAAAAAAAAAATGCATTTTTACTTTCTGCTTCATGTTTTTTGTCTGCATGTCCTCCAGACAGTCTCATTCCCAGAACATGCAGCAGTGAAAAACTTGTAATATTGCGGCCCTCTCCTTAAAAAGTAACTCAGGTGGTTTTGTTTGTTTGTTTGTTTTCCTAGGATCAAAAGTTAGCTTTCTGTGAGCCTCCAGAATGTACTTCTGTTATCAGTCATTGTACTTTGTGTAGTTCTCACTGTTCCAGGATGTTTATGTCTAAAAATTTCTCTTTTTTTTTTTAACTTTATCAGGTGACTTGGGGAACAGTATGAAAACCTGCCTATATCCGGATACCATCAGAGTGTGTCCTGAAAGTTCGAAAAGACAAGCTGAGGAACAAACTCCATTCTCACTGAGGTCAGGGCTCTAAGCACACAGCAAGACAGGCTTAAACTCCATTGTCATTGAAGTTTGGGTACATGCATTCTGCTTTCTTGCTTGTCCCCAAGCAAAACCAGCTACTGTTTATCTCTTAAACTGGGCCTTTGAAGACCCAGAATGACTGTTGCCTGTAACACGGAAGAGGGTTGAATGATCCTCAGTGTGTTGGGGGAAGCTTTGTCACTGGCTTCAATAGCTCAGGAATTTTGCACCTGATTATTTCTTCTCATATTTCATGCACAGCAATAAATCACACAGATCATTGAGTGAATGAAGGCCCACTAAAATCAGCCATGAAATTCCCACTAACTCCACCCTGGCCTGGTTTTGGCACTTTAAACAGCAAAATGAAACAAGATTCCTAGTCTCTGGTGAGCTAAGCCTAGTCTCATTGAAGAAAGAAATACACCAAGAAGTCGTATTCCCTATCAGCTCCTGGAGGTAAGGCCCTTCAGCAAGGGTAATTTAGCAGTGAAATTACATTGTCTTTTCTTGGAAATCTCTGTGATCTTCACCATCTGCTTCATGTGACAAAATAAAGTTGTTGATTTGATGCTGCATCTTCTATGTCAGAATAAAGGCCAGTTTCAATTTGCATCAAGCAGAAAAAAAGAAAAAAAAAAAGTAATTATAAATTATAATGAAAACAAGCACATGCTTTTCTACATTTTAATGAAGCAAAGGTAGCTGCACTGGTTTACAGTTCCAATCAAATTCAGATCACGTTAGTTGGATATTTCAGTTTCAGAAGAGTAAGACTGTAGCAAGCAGGTATAGTAAGAGCTCTAATGAGTTTCCTCACCACATAAAAATTATCCAGCAAGCTGTACAAAGATCACTCAAATGAAAACAAATACTCAATAAAGCAGATAATTGACTGCAATCTTATTTAATAAGATAGCCCCAAACTGCCCTGCAAAAATGCCAAAGCAACTAAATATAAACGTTTGTCTTTGTTAGCAAAGGAAGAAAAACTCCTATATTGTTTCAGAGAACTTCTATAGAGTTTTATGTGAGTCTGAAGTATTTTAAAAATAATTAACTATTTTATGTTGCAGTTTCTGGTTTGAAGTTTTATTTCAGCTTTGAATCCAATGGTTTATGGTCTTGAATCCTTGTTATCCTCTGAACTTGTCAGCATCAGCTTTTATTTTTGGTGCTGAAAGAGGACACTAAAATAGATTCTGAGCACAAATGTTTTTTAAAAGATCTAGCAATTTTTAGCTGAGGATATCCTAATCTAAATCACATTTGAATGTATTCATATACACAAGCACAGTCTAATGACAATGCAGAGTATTTCTTCCTTCCTTCCTTTCTTGCTTGCTTGCTTTTCTCATTATTATTGATCTCCCTCACATCTTGAGAACAAAGTTCATGGAAATAATCTTCAAACAAGATTTCCAGAATCTCTTTGTAGCCTAAATAATATTAGAATATATATATATATATATATATATATATATATATATATATATATATGAAAATTCTTTCTACAGAGCTGTTTTAATGTCATTCCCCATGGGAAAGCCTGAAATATCACAGAAAACAGAAACCCTCTGGCCAGTAAGGTACTACACATCCTGGTGTGAATCAAGCTAATTCTGTATTGCTCTGTCCTCAGCATTAAATGTGAACTAACGTACTTTGCTTGGGCAAGACACAAATAGTCAGATATTTGACCCCTGTCATTTCAGAAGGTAGAGCAGAGGTAACATTCAATGTGCTTTTCAACCCCAGCTGTAGGAATCACTTATAAGGGATAGAGTATTCAGTAGGTCTAAATCGTTATGTCCATCTTACCCTCCACCTATCTGTCGAGTCAACCAATACAGGTGATAAGTTAATGACAACAACTGTTTTTTAGAGTAACATCTGTATTCAAATTACAGAAGCTTCATTCTATAATCCATTTATACTTTAATAGACAGTTTTATAAATGACACAAAGCAAAATATAATTCTATAAAATGAATAAACAAATGTCCATTGTCTTCTATGTCAGATTTTTTGCAAGTGGGTTACTAATGATGGAGCAATTCCTCCTGGGAGTCTCACAGCAACCAAGGAAGTGAAACACCCTTTTTCCTTTGACTCCGTAACAGAAATTGCCACAGGTTCCCACAGCTTCTTCCCTGAGTAAATTTTTCCTCCTTACAAATACTCATAGTGTAAAGCGTTGTCATATTTGTTAACATAACTTCTATAAAGCAGTAAAAGCTCCTAGAAAGAGATTTAGGCAGATGCTGACGCATGAACTGTTGGTGAACTCTCAGCAGATTCAGAGGTTTGGATGACTATATTAACTTTGATCCTTATCTAGACTTTGTGCTTCTTTCTTCCTTACCCCATCAACAAACCTCCAGTCTTCCTTTCTTCCCAGTTACAGTCAGCCCTTACCGTACCACACTCTGGCCTGTCCATCCTCACCACACTCTGGCCTAATTCCCTCCTCAAAGCACAAAGGCTGACAAGGCAGCTGCTATGGGGCAGCCAGACTTCCCCACTTCAGCAGGTTTTCCATTCTCAAGGAAAGTGTTTAAGTGGGTTATTCTTCCTCTTCACCTACCCACCATTCCATTTTGATGGGACAGCATAAACCCACTGCTGCATCTCCCTAAACTCTCACCTCTAGATTTTTGAACTGAACTTCTAATATTTTGAGTACTGAATGATTCATAAAAGTGAAAAAGCAAAGACATGCCAGGCCTTCCAACCAGAACAGAAGCAAAGGAGAAAGAAAGCAGAACCTACTCCTCTGCAGCCTCCCCTCTGCCACAGGAAACAGACTGTGCCAAGGCATTTATATACTGCGTCCAAGAGGCCACAAGCCACACTACTTTGCATCACAATTCAAGCCCATTTATCTCACTAAGCTGAGATCCATGGATTTATACTGATGATGATGATGAATGGTATGTGTGACACTGTTAAACTTCTAGGGAAAAAAAAAAAGTCTCTGAAATAATATTTTCATATATTTGGAGAAGAAGGGATGCTATTAGAGTAATAGCAAGGAAAAATATATTAGAGTAGCTTCCTCATTGGTAGCAATTTGAACTGAAACAACTCACTAGCAGAACCCTCATGCATCTCCTGGCTTCTGTTGAAGGAGTGACAAGGAGGAACAAGACATGACATAACCTACATGCAAACTCCCAAATGGGCACACATCCCAAAACTGCAACATCTCCACAAATACATAATAGGTTCCAAGTAAAAAGAAGCCTCTTGTACCATCTCAAAGATGCGTATTCCAGTTCCTTTCTTTCTCTCACTGAGGTACTAATCCTATGATTACTTCCAAGCATCGTAAAATTACAGGATTTCATTTTCATTCCGCAGCAGATTTCCACTGTCAGAAATCCCAATAACATAGAGCCAAGCCTCTGTGTCAGATGACACTTACATTCAATTTTTGTCACTGATTTATTCTGTTGTCTTGAATAAACCAGTTAAACACTCTGCCTCAGTTCCTCCTTCTGCAAAGCAGAGAAACTAATCCTTAATCCCAGGTAAAGTCTTTTACCAGCTGTTGCTAAAAAGTGCTATGTATTTACTTAATATTACTACTAGGTCTTATTAATTTTTTTATGCTAAGTGTCGTTTTACAATTTCAGATGGATTTGGCAATTGTACATAGAAAAGTTCTATTTCCTTGACCTAGTTCAGAATAACTGATTTCTGCCTCATATTCACCTCTAGAGTTTCATTTCAACATGAAGCATCTCTAATACAATTGCATAAATCAATTCATTAAGCAAAGACATCAGCAAATAAATGGAAGAAAATGTTCCTTTTAGATCTAAGTCTACAAGGTCCCTAGCAAGCTTTCCTGTGGTCAGAAGCATAAAAGTGGACAAATATTAGCAATTGTGAAATCCTTCCCGAATCTAAAAAGCACAGAGGGGGCAAATTCTAAAGCCAAGGATCTTCTGTGGGCTGCCTAGCTGCCCCTTTTCTTGGGGTGGAATGGGAACACAATAAAAGCGCATCTTCCCAAATTTCCACAGGTATTTTTGCTAACACATAGTCTTCATTTGCGTCATCTGTAATATTTCAGCCAGGGCACAGATGGGATCTATTGGCATCCACAAAAGTGCACCTATTGAGAAGAGAATTAAAATAGCGAGAGATCTAGAATCCTTTGGCATGCTGCTGGTCTATCCTGCAAATCTATAAAGGAAAGAAAACTGAAAAACATTTCTTTGTGAGGGAATTAAAGGAATGTGATTCAGAGGCATAAAAGAAAAGTAAGAGCACAAGTTATTTCAACGGAAGTAACACGAAAATATATCCCCAGCTGTGATAATATTAGTATAGTGACCCATAACTACATACTAAGCAAAGTGGAAGTTGTGATCATAAAGGTGCTGAGGAAGAAAAAAAAAAAAAAAAAAAAAAAAGAGGAGGAGAAGGGGAGATAAAGTACTACTTTAAAGCAAATCCAAATGCAATATCTATCAACCCACCTGCTATTTGTTTCTGTCAGACCTGTCAGTCAGTGATTTTAGATGAGAGATTGGAAGCAATAGCATATCTGTCTGCTGGTAGATGCCACAAAATTGTCCTTCCAGAATGCGGCATCTTGTGGGCATGAGAGAATCAAGGGAAATGTTGCTGCTGAGACTTGAAAATGGAAATAAATAGGATGATTTTCAGTTACTGTGCTTGCAGTCTCCCATGACAAGTATGTTCGAAGCAGCTGAATGCTTAAAATAGGATACATTAAAAAGGGCAAAAATTGGTCCAGAGTTGGCCCAAATCTCACTTGCCTTTTGTAAACTGTAATTTACAAAATTCCCTCTCACTTCAATCAGTTAGTGGAGGTAGGTAGGGGATGAATGGGGTTCTGTGCAAGGTAAAATTACATCAAATAGCAGCATGTTGCCTATAAACAGCCTCCTCTGTCCCCAGTGCAATTTATGGCAGCTTCAAGAAATGATCTAATTCTTGCTTCCTGTACTTCCCTATCAAGCAGAGAATCTCCATGCTGTAAGATATCCTAACAGGCACCATTTATGTCAGAGCCTGGAAACAAGACCGCTGTATAAGCATTTTGTCAGCTTTCTCACTGCCATATTACACAGCAAACCGATTAAAGGAGTGTTATTTAAACTTTTAAGTCCAGTGTGCAACAAGAAAAGTACTCTTGCCACCTTATCACTTTAGAAAGATGCAGCAGCAACACCTGATTTACATTGATTTTTTCACACAGATACTTTAGATGCATTCCCACAATTTAGAGTCAATATATCAATGCACCGTAGGTAGGACGGTATTTGAGTACAGGCTTTTTCATCCACAACACTGGGAAGATTTGTTCATACCAGGTAGTAATTCTTATATCCTTGCATTTCTCCCAAGGGTGGGATTTCCTCAAAGGAAAGGAGAGAGGGTGCAGATCGGTTCCTGCCGAGGTGGCAAGGAAATGGCAGGTGACTCCAAGGCGCGGGGACAGAGGCAGGGGCAGGCCCAATAAGGAGCCCGGAGCCACAGGCCTGGTGAGGAGAGCCACCTTAGGGAGACCCTGCAGAAAGAGGGCAGCGAGAGGCTTTTCTCAGTCACTCACATCATCAAATAAAAATGTTTCTGGAGGAGTCTCAATCTCTCACAGGGGAGCGCAGAAGCAGAGGTCCTGTATCACATTACAGAGGTGCCTTGAAAGACTCGGTGTTAAGGAGAACCAGAGGTGTCTATCCAATGTTTATATCCCAGAGAGAGGGGACCCATCTCCACGTATCATTTGCAATCTCACCAAGAAGTACTGACTTCACGTGTAGACTCACCAATTTCAGTAGGTTCATAATATCATCCTTTGTATTTGAAATACCTGAGTTACACAAACATACCCTGTCTGTGCCCCTAAATTGTATCTGTGATGGTCTGCTCTGAGCTCCTGTAATATACAGTCATAGTGCTAACGTGAATAACCTGAATTCCTGTGTAAAGCAAAGCACAATATTTAGGAAAAAAAAAAAAAAAAAAAAAAGAAAAAAAAAAAAGAAGACCTAGGTCTAAACTGTTACATTTCCATCAAAAGAAAACATCCTTCAATGACATCTATGGCAATACTATGGCTTTACAAAATACTTCACTGTAAGCAAAGCACACTATTTGGCCTTGAAAATAAAAGCTATTAAACTTCATTGTTCCACATTTCTTTGTTGATTAATTCCTGGGTCAAGTGTATTCATTTTTAATATATGCACACAAGATGGAAGTCATTTTAATGCATTGAAAATTACTCATGTTCTTAAGAAAGGCTAGAGGGATCTCATAGAGGTAATTAGCATGGTAAGAATGAGTGACAATGCTGAAGGGCACAATAAGAGACAATATCAAAGTGCCACAACAAAGCTACAGTGTGAGACATGGTTTCCTTGAAAATGTGCACAAGCACTATTTTTATGTGCAGTCCATGCTGGGGAGTGGATGAATAGTAAAGAAAATGTCACTCCACTACCCTTAAAAATACATTCTCAATAGGTTTAAATGTGTCCACCACCTGCTAGCAAATACTTTTACTATTTTACAATTATTTCCACCCAACTGCTTTAGGATTTACAGCACATTTTTCAATGTGATGAACATTGATGATTCTAGGCCACTTGCCTGTCTGCAGCAAATTGAAGTCTGGAGCCTCTAAAGGTGTTTAATTGGCAAATCAAAATAAAATATGTGAAATAAAATAAAGTAAAACGTGAAAAATAAAATAAAGTAAAATAAAATAAAATAAATCAACACTATTAGCAGTTAAAGTGCATGTAACTAAATACAAACAAACTAGTTTTCTGGAGGTTTTCTTCTGAACTCCTTTTGGTACTGCACTACTTTTAGTCAAAGTCTGCATCAGTTCAAGTGAAGTTAAAAGTGTAAAAAATTATCAGTGAGCATTTTATTAATGAATGTATAATCCCTTCCCCAGGATATCATTCTCTGTACACTCCTGCAATAAATTCATTTTCCTTAAAGATGAAATGTTGCTGATTGCAATTTTTTGGGGTCATATCACCCAGGCAAACAAGAGCAGAATCAGAAATGCTGGAGAACACTCAGTATTCATACAACAGACTGTACATGAAAGTGTTGGAATTGAAACGCAAACTATTACTTTCAGCAGAAATATTTAAGTGCTGTCTTAGGATTTGTGAGAAACATTTTACTTTTTGTTGCCACCATTAAGAAAAGTAAGTGCTTATTTGAAAGCTGAATCCCAAAAAAGGATGGATGGATTCTGCTCAGTTCAGTGAAAACAAAACAAAACAAAACAAAAAAAAAAAAACAGAAGGCTGATGTTTCAGTCTTGTTCATAAAAGACTCAACAGAACTAGTGACCAACGAAGACTCATGGCCCAAGATATGCATCTTACCTTCAGAAAGAGAGTCTTTCTCCTGCTTCCCAGTCTGCTATCACAGTCTTTAAACTGCTAGGCTAGTCCAGTGCTACAAGACAGAAAGAACAAGGCTGGAGATTTCCAGAGACACTGACAGAACAAGGGGACTGCAGCAACTGGAACAGCATCACTGCAAAATGATGCGCCAAAAAAATAATGTTATGTCAATACAGAACAAGGCATTGACAGAAAACCCAGATGCCCTTTCTAGTTGTGTATTAGACTTCCATTGAAACTGTGAACAGTTATGAGACAGATCGCTGTACCTCCAGCTCTCAGTAAACCGGGGATAATACTTGCTTACACCTTGATCCCTGTAGAGGAAAATGCCTATTATTATGTTTGCTATACACAAGGAGGCCAGGCCAGATCTTAGCCTGGGATGTCTTTGTACTGCAGCAATACAATAATCAAGTGCAAAAGATGTGTGAAGTTTCAAAATCAAATCGTCTCTCACAGAGAATAACTGAAATAACACGGCAGCTACAGGGCAGAACAGTCTCCTTTATCAATTTGATTTTCTACATAACAGCTTAAGTTGTCCAATGTCATTCCATCATTTTAAAGCAGAATTGCAATGCCACACAGATTGCAAATATATAGCAATATTCATGTTCTACAAACTCCTGCTGTCCACAAGAAGACAGTAATCCATTTGCTTATGAAAATTCAGTAATCAGACCAAATGCATATGTAAGAAGCAAGGCACTGTTGAACCGGTGCTCTGCCTGAATTAATTTTCCAATACACTGATTATTTAGCTGAGTGCATAGTCAATAGCATGGTGATGAGTGTACTGTAAAATATGATGAAGAACAGACTTCACTATTTTACTGCCTTTGTCATGGATATTGGGGAAAAAAATGGATTTTACATGAAGCTATTTGATGAAACTAGACCCTCTGAATATTACATGCATATAAAATTGAAGTTATTTTCCTACTCTCATGTAGTTTTGCCACGGCAACTTTATAGGACAAGCAGCAGAAGAATTGCTCATTTCCAAAAGCAAAACAAAATTGCAGATTTTTAAGAGTATTTCTGCAGATCTGATGGCCAAACAGTACAACTAATGCTATCAGGGCATATAATCCTTTTGTTTTAGCAAGATATGTAGTGTTTCAGTTGAAACCATTTTGAGGTTACTCTGTGACTGAGTATTCTGCCTAATGGAGAAACAAATCAACCAGTGAGTGAATAGGGTTCTGCCATGCTGGGCACATTTTTAGCTCCACATGGGGCTGATATTAGCCTGTGGGCTATTCTCCTGAAGGAAGAAATTCTCTTTGCCTCCTTGTTTAGCTCCTTATAAAATGGAGCAGACATCCCCAATAATATACAACTAGGAAAAACTCTTAAGCTTATATCTCAGCCAGCAGATCTTCATTGCCAATTTCTTATCACTAAGATGACATGAAAGTCTAAAGGATAACAGATACTATAAATACTTGCAGGTATATAACTTTAGATGAGTTCTTTAAAAATAATAATAAGATGGTTTTTAAGCAGCTGAAATAACAAGAGATTGCTGGTTGAGAACAGAAAACCAGCAGATCCAGCCTTCTACCAAGAAACTTTCAATGAATGGAAGGGTTGGTTGTTTGGAGGGCTTTTTACCCTGTTTTCTTATGAATAACCAAAACCAAATAACGGCAGCTCCTGATACATAACACTGCTTCCTTACCACATGACATTTTATGTGAACACATCAAAAAGTCTACAAACTTGAGAAAGGAAGGTAGCCAGGTGGGTTTTGCCTACAGCTATCTCCCATAGGTAAAGGATATGGAAAGGCTGGCTATCTGGGGACCTTGGTAACAACCTTTCAAGTCTAAGTTCAAGGGACTGATCTAATCCCTCCCGATTTCCCCTTGCTGTGTGAAATTATGCAGTGGCAAACAGATTCCAAATTTTATAATGCCCAGGATGTTAGTTAGCATTATATTCTTGCTACATTATACTCTGGAGTTGGAAAAAAAAATCCTTTACATAAATTTAGTGTATATACCTATAGTGTGCATGCATATATATAAACTAATCTATTTTCCAGGATCTCTATAGTTAAATTGTACCTGCTTCACAAAATCTTTACTGCTTCCTGCTCTATTGTTGCAAGATTATTTTCTAAATGTAAGAGCTGAGATTATAATGTAATTATTTCTTCTTTGTGATAACTTAAGATTCACTAATGTAAAAATGATACAGATCTTTCTCAATATTGGGCAGTTAGTGGAAATTTTTTACTACTTGCTCATTGTTTCTGGCCTTAGCTTTTTGAACTGCATTATAGCACTATGAAGAAACGAGTCTAACTTTACCTATAAAGTTCCAGAATATTTTAACTAAAACCCACTATTCTGGTATCTGCTAGATACACTGGGTATGTTTATACACTGGAAAGCACAAGGAATCAGAAAAGATCTCCAGACTGGCTGATTAATAAATGAGTAGGGTAAGCATCCTTTCACAAACACAGAGGAGGGTTTCTTTTGTCTGACTTTGGAGAAAGGAGAGAAAGGGAAAAACAAAGATTTCACTATTCCTGTGAATTTCAGCATTTTTCAGTATCACAGGTTTTCTTGCTCTCTCAGTCCTTCTACTTCTGAGGTTTAACAACTGCAGTAAATATGGGAAATGAGTGGGCTCCATGGGCTGATCACTTGGGTTGGTTTGGGTTGTAACCACCACCCCATGGAGTTCCCTGCACAGCCAGGAGGCCTGGGGGGGCCTTCTGGGAGCTTTCTGCAACCTCAGAGATTTTCCTATTCTCTTTTTTTGCACAAAACTGAGACCGTCCATGTTTTCATTCAATGACATCAGTCATCATGCCACAGATGCAAACATGACAATCAGGGCATTTCTACAAAATGCAGAAAACAAGGGTCATTGCTGATCTAGCCCAGACAGGATGAGGACTCAAATTTCTTTTTTGCTTGTATTATGTATCATTTCCATTAGGATATCGAACAGACCTTGGTTAGTTTATTGGTTAGTTAGTTTATTGTTTTGAACAGAAAATCTGCCATAGGCATAGAATAGCTTCCAAGACAAGTTTATTCAAAAATAGCATAATGTTACAAGAAGGGGAGAAAAAAAAAAAAAAAAACAAAAACAAAAAACAACAAACCTTCAACCAGAATCCATTTCATCTCTCACAACAGAATTCCCACCCTTTTGCCAGCAAAGGCTTTTATGAAATTTGTTTTCAGTATTGACACTGCATGATAATCAGAGCTCAAGCAGAGCCTCCAAGCTTTGGAAAGCTATTACCTATCTATGCTTGCTAAGAGAAATCACTGCCCTCATGCAAAAATACATAATGCTTCTGCATCTGTTCCCTCTCTCTCTGCAGTACTTACCAAAGGATGTAGGGTAAGGCAGGACAAGGGGTGGGCAGAGAAGAAACTAACAGGATAACAATAAGTGGTACATGAGTTTAAACACTCAAGCAAAATATGGGGAAAACTATTCATTAATGTACCCAAAGACAGTTCAAAAGAATTCACTAAAAGCACATCAAATTCTGGACATCTAGTCAGCACATTTGGTAATGTTTTGTCCTTGAATTATCATTCTCACGGTAAGACTTTTCCATTGGTACCAACGTCACCTTTACCTTTGACCAGCATTACTGTCCTCAATGGAAATAACTACTGACTTAAACATCTGTTTAGAAATGGGTTTTCTTTAAACCACAAAACTGCAGGTAAAAACTATAAAATAAGTTTGGAAGATTGTGCTTTTTTATAATTACATCAGAATGTTGTAGATTTACCACTGCAATTATTCCAGGTTTGACTTTATTGATCTAATATTCTATTACACATGCCATGATAATTATCTGATGTAGTTACACAACATTCAGAATATACTAGACTTGGAAATTTTTGACAGCTCTTCCACCAGCTCATACTTGAACCTCAGGTAATGTATCTGTGATGCTTGTGTTTGCCATGGCATAATGAGCATCTTCGAAAAGAAAAACTGAAATTCTTAAATAAACATATAGGCAGGGAGGCTGTGTGGAGGGCAAGACATCTTCTACCATAAATTCCATAAAATTAACTTCAAAATATAACCCCTGGGTGACTGTGGACTTTATCTACTCCAATACAGCTTTCAAAGACAATAACGAAAGCAAAAATCTCTGATGCCTTCTTTTTTATGTGAAAGTTGGCAGTAGAGAAGATTCTCTATGAATTCTTTGATTAGCATCTATCTTTTAATAGGGACAGACTTGTTTAGACAGTAGTGTTTGATGCATTCAGAAAGGACTTGAGCAAAATTCAGTGATAAAAACATGTTTATCTATCATTTACATTTGCAGGTAAAAAAAAAAAAAAAATCTGAATTCATTGGAAGAGACTTCAAATCACAGATGTCTGTCAATCAAGTTCTATTTTAAATCTACGCTCTATCTATCTTTCTCCCTCTTCAACCAGTGAACAACACAATTGTTTCACTGAAGATTTTAGAGTATAGCATTTGGATTTTAATCACACGTAAGGTGCTGACTGGAGGTTTTTATCCATCCATAAAAAATGAATAACCTCTGCAGACTTAAAAAGATATATTTAATTTATATAAAAGTTACAATCAAAATAATCCTGCTGTTCTAAACCCTTGTTTTAAAAATTATATAAAATAGTTGGCCAAGTGTTGAACACTCTGGGACTTTGTTAGTTTAAACCATGTTTTACAATGAAAAATGTTTTGCTGCATTGCTCACAGTCTGAATAAGACTGTTCCAAGACTTGAGACTATTCAGTAGGTATAAGAACAGATACTGCTTATACTACATACCATTTTTTAGCATTCTCAGAACTCTTCAAAAAAAAAAAAAAAATCTTTATCCCATTAACTTCCTTTCATAGATGTAGGAAGAAATAAAGCATAGAAAGATCTGAAACAGTGAATCAACATTAGATCTAGGAATATCCATTCTGCAGACATGTGACCTGACCAAAGGAATAGTATGGCCAGTATACTCCAGCCTGTAAAACGGAATAAAACATGAAGTATGCACAAGTATCTTCACATAGGTAACACCATGATTTTTAGAACCAGAAAGAGAAAGTGCTTGTATGTCTCAGCTTACAAGTATCCTTTACATTAAAGATAAATAGGTGTCTAGCAAGTCTGTCAGGTTTCAACTATTTTAAATCTACGCTCTTTCTCCCTCTCCAACTAAAGAACAACTCACTTGTTTTAGTGGAGATTTACAGAATGCAGCATCTGGATTT
This sequence comes from Anas acuta, assembly GCF_963932015.1. NCBI lineage: Eukaryota > Metazoa > Chordata > Aves > Anseriformes > Anatidae > Anas > Anas acuta. The sequence goes on from NC_088982.1 coordinate 58,207,310, forward strand.
GAGACGTTCATATTTTCCTGAGAGTAGTGGTTAGCACTCTGCCCATGGCTGCCAATGGAGAGTAAAAACAAGTCAGCATGCCTAGTTTATCTTTCTGTCGTAGTGGTAGCCTGTATATAAAACAGCCTCTGCTCTGTGCTAGAGAAGCATCATTACATACAGTGCAGATATTGTCTTATCACCCAAGGCAGAGTCCTGGAAAGACATCTTCTTTATGGCAAGCTGTACAATAGAGTCCTTAGGTTTTTTATATGTACAGATGGCCTTGATATTTCTAAATGGTGGACAATGTTTAGAGAATATTTAATGTTCAAAGCATATTGGGCCTATGAATGAGAAAGTTTAGCAGCTTCTCATATTACTTGGTCAAGAAGAGTCTCTTGTTAATCACAAATAAATTTCTGCTCTTCAGAAAATTGTTGTAGTCTTTCTCTCAATTTTCCCCTCTAAAATGAAAATGATGATTCTTGCCTGTAACAAAGGCATACTGAGAGCATAATGGGCTACATCTGAAACCCTTAATAAAAAAAACGGTACCACTGGCTTCTGTAGAACTACTTGAATGCACAAAACCTTGAAAACTGATAGCAATGGGATACATTTTGTTCTCCACAACAGACCCAACACTAAGTCAACTGAGTTGTATGTATGCACTCTGCTTCTGAAGGGATTTCTAATAGCTATAAAGTATCTGGAACTTTACACTGCTTTCCACATTAACCAGATTAAACTCTAGGTTAAGCAACATTTCTCCACTAGAACCAATGGAACTGCATTCCTTCATGTTGGTACAAAATTTACTCTATAATAAAGAATAGTACTGTGCATGTAGTATTCTGATAACACATGCCAGAACTGACTTCAATTCATTTAATTTCATTAAATTAAGACAATCTACTGAAGCCCTAAATCTGATCATCTAATGGTATAAACCAGAAGTTATTCTACTCAAGACAGGGAGCTTGTGCAAAACCAGAATAAATCAGATCAGAATCAGGACCAGGAGATGTTTACTGTCACTGAGAGTCTTATGACACACAATGCAATTGATTTAAACTTAGGCCAATTCTAAGTACTGGGCAGTGCTGTAACTTCCTAACATTTCTAGACCTGTTAAGACCTTGGCATAACACTCAGGTGAGAAATTTAGAGAAATAAAGCAAACCTTAAAGTATAGTATAGTGCTAGCCACCTGCTTGTTCAGAAATTATAATACTTTACAATACTTTTTTATAATACTTTCACAATACTTGCAATAAAAAAACAAATTCCTTTACAGATGATAATTTCTTCCAATAAACGAGTGGTAAATTTGAGATCTGAACAGTGTACACCTATAAAGCAAACTGAGGTAAATCCCCTTCATTTGTCCCTGTATTATGACAGAACATACACAGGTATGTGTGTAGGAAGGAGCCTTGCATTATTACCAATGTATTATTTCCCCAGCTGGACAGACACTTTTTATACCTCCTTGTAGGCACATATATTATTATAGGGGATGTTCATTTCAGCTTTCTAAGGTGACATCTCACAGTATTTATTAAATTGAGCTGTAAAGGCAACCTAAATCCAGACAGAAGTCATTCTTAAAGATTATTTCCATATGAAATTTTTTTGATAGATGTATGTTTTCAGTGCTGAGGAAAAGCAACTAACAATTGTCAGGTTAAGGAATTAAGGAAGCCTGAATAAGACATTTCCAAATGAAATCAATTTAGGAAACTATTCTGGTGGCTGGAACTCCTGGTGTTGAAGGAAAAAGTAAACCTCTTTGCACTGCAGGAGCTCTGGAAGGCTGGCACTATGCAGGAACTTGTGCAAATGTAGACACCTAACCCGCTGTTCCTAAAAGTGACTCTGAGATTCATGCAGAGCAGAGCTGTCAAGTGACCACAGATAACATTAAACACTTCTTTTCAAAAGAACATTGCTGCTATGGGTAGATGAAAGAAATAGCAAGCCTGCAACAGCATCACCCAGCAACTCAGCAACTGTAAATTTCAGGTGCAACATACCACAGCTCTGGGTATGGGCAGCATGCTTTCCATATGGCCTCAGTGACTGAGTTGTCTTGCTCTTGTGTATGTGCTTCAGTGAACCACAAAAATAAATAGGCTACAAATTACAGGACGGTAAAATGCAGCAATTGTGCTGTCATTTAAATCAGTGAGAACAGATGTCCGAGTGGCGACTTGTTACTACAAAGCCTCAATTCCAGCTTCTTAATTTCAGAGTTTTTCACAGTGAAAGATGAAAACAAAACCCATAATGTAAATGAAAAGTTTTGTGTTTAACAAAACAAACGATGACTGTTTTGTTGTAATTGGCTGGATTTTCCTATGCCTGGTAAGGTCCTAGGTCAAAACAGCTCCTGGTTTCCCCTGGTGTTGAATGAGGGCTGAGTTGCAGCCCTCCCCCAGCTCACGTATCAGCAGCATCTCTTTCTTCCACCCAACATCCCATTTTCACAAAGCTTGTAGGAACTTGGTATCTTTGAAACACCTCTGCTATTCTCAGATTAGATTGAAACTGAGAAATGGGCTCATATTTTTTAGGTGAGGAAGACAAATAAACGCCTGACCAACACAGACGCTTTCACATGAGAGCTCAGCCCACTTGTTCACATTAGGAAGCCATGAAATTTCTCCCAAGCACTTCTCAACACCCAGATAAACTCAGACTCAGAGACTCAGATCCTTTTATCCTTTTTTTTTTTTTTTTCAGTTACTACAGTTGCTTGCATACCTTAATGAGCATTCCCATTTGGCAACATTTCTCATTTAAATGGGAACCTACAGCACATGTTGCCAGTACCTCTAATAAGATGAATACTCTCCATTACCTGAGAGAATCTGAAACTATCACAGAACTGATTTTCTCAGCATTCTGCATAATTTTTCACAATCTGTCAATCAAGTGGCTATTTGCTTTATCTGCCATTTTAATCAGTTATTTTGATCTTGAGGCTCATTCAGTTGAGCAACAAGTCAAATCGAGGGGATGCTGCATGCACCAAAGAAGCGTTCCAGCAGCAGGAGCGTGCTTCCCACCCACATCACTACCTCACCCACATACCATACTTCGGTTTGTATCACAGCAGCATCTCAAGGAGCACCTGGGCTCCTTTCAGGTGAACTGAATAAGGAGACAGAAGTCCCCAAGGACACCAAGGGCACCCTCACCACCCATGGGAGTCCATTCCACAGGACACACTTGAGTTAGCTCCACCTAAAGCTCCTGAAATGCATGCAGCATAAATGTCAGATCCTCTAGATCAATTCTTTTGTTCTCCAGACCTGCTCTATTGCAATGTTCTATTTGCTGTAGACACAGTCCCAGTCACACAGAACAATACTCTGGACAGAACTTCTGCCAAGCAACTTCGGGCAGTTGACCTTAATTTGTGTACAAAAAGCTTTCTGTCTAGGCAGGCAGCAAGTCTTTTCAGTGAGTCTTTGTCATAGCCACCTCTGGCAGGAACAGAGTTTATCAGAAACACATTGAGTGCTCTCTTCAACTGCTCACAGAAGGCTACAAGGGCTCTTTCATTGAATACAATGGATTTTGGATCATGGCTTTACAAGTTAAGAGCACACAAGCATCCGCTTGTGCATACAGAGCTCTGTGGGCTCAACAGTTTAGCCACACAATCTCACCGATACCACCTCTGCCAGATTTGATGCTTCTGCAGCACTGCTCCTGATTAGTGGGACTTGACTTTACAGAACACACACAAAGCGATCTGTTATAATTAGGCAGGAGTAAATTATTAGCATTTCATATTCAAAAAGCAATCTTCACACAGTGCTATTTTGGCTCTCACTACCATCTTTTCCACAGGCATGAGATATTGGAATTGTAATGCCTAATAAATTCAGTGAAATATAGCGGTGCTCTGCAACATGCAGGTTTTAGACAGCCGACGTATTGGGATTGCCCATTTCCATGCATTTCCCACCCGCATGGCAGATTGCACAGGAAAGGGATGCCAGCCAGCACAAACAAGTTTCAAGTCTGACGCCTTGTTGCCAAATGCTCCATGAACCAGCTCAAACTTTGTCCATCTGAGCAGCCCACCTAAAGTGGCACAGAGCCACAGAAGGCAGGGGCCCCACAGGCAGCCAGAACCGTGCGACCCCACTGTCAAGGCAGGTATTAATTATTGCGTGAGCACCTCGGTTATGAAACCATGCCCACGGCTGAATTTGCTGCTGGCACAGCATCACGGATGTCAGCACAGCAATCTGAGGAGCAGTTAAGTTTAGGGTCTGGCCTCAATCACCTCATTTTCTTTCATATAATCCATCTATGGAATACATTCTGCTTATGGACATACAACAATTTTGTAAATCTACTTTTAATCCATGCAAAATCATACCCTGTGTATACTTGGAGAATGCTGTACAACTCTGCTACTTTGGCTTTAATGTTAAAACGTGATTGATGCTGCACACCTCCTGGCAAAAGAGCAGAATCAGCCAGATATGCAAAAATGCTCACTTATGGAAAAAATGCAGTAATTTTTAATGCAAATTCTAGCCATCTTCTGCAGTCCCCAGGAATATGGAACATGAGGACTTTTCTTGCTATTACTGCAGATCCTTCCTCACATAAACTCTTATCATCTGTCACTGGTGAAAAATGCACAAGCAGGAAAAGATAATGCAAATACTAAAATGCTGTCATTTAAAATGTTTGAGGGTGCTTGCTTCAGAATGATGAAAAAGCCCTTTTTGTATTGAAACTTAAGTGGTAATGTTCTAACTGGAACAGGAACAATATTTTTAATCCTTGCTTGAAAGATCAAATTAAATCTGCTGCAGACAACCTTGGTAAAGCTGCATTTGTCAGAGACTTTTTTTTTAATGAGAAAGCTACAAGTCCAGAGCTACTGGATGTTCATTTGTCTGAGTTTTCTGTAGGCATTCAGTGTGCTAGGGCAATCATTTCGAGCTCTAAGAAACATCCTAAAATACCAGAAGAGTAAAAGGGAAAAAAAAGATCTCTCGATACACATCCTGTGATTTCCATGAATACAGTCAGATTTCAACAACAGAATTTCAAACACAATTTAGTCTCAAATTCAAAGTACTTTCATGTTACCTTACATGTTTCAGTTACGGCACCCAGCAATATCAACTGCAGAATTTCTGGTGCCACGGTTGTTTCCACTACAAATTCCCTATTTTACAGGCATTACAACTCAAGTACTTGGAATCCCATAAGCTTGCAACCTATTCTATAAGCTATCAACTCAAACGCAATACATATTTTTTCCTTCCAAAAAAATTTAATTTAAATTGGTTCTGCCATTTTTCTTTATAGAAGCCAGAGAAGGGCATGAAATCAACACCTGACAGCTAGCAAGACAATGCATTTTCTCAGAGAAGCTAAAGAAATCACAGCATTTATTTCACTGGCTGCTAGTTGTTTACTGCAATCTGCTTTTAAACAAACTCTCAAAAAAATGAAATATATAATATTTTTGCTTTGCACAACCATTACTGAACACTTATATTAAAAATCATTCAAATATCCTGAAGTGGTAAAAAGAGGTATTTGCATTTTAACATATTCATGCAACTTCAATAAAAGTCTCTGCTGAATAAAAAGGGCAAATATGCCAATAATTCCACTGCCTTAAGTGTTATACAATGTGTATCTATAGTACACATTGCAAATTGAGATGTTAAAAGCAGCCTGGTGTTGAAACCCCTCTGATAGTTGATACCCAGCTCTTTAAAGTGCTCAGCTAACAATGCTGAGATAGGGCATGTGAAAAGACAAGGGCCAAGTAGAAAGAGACAGAAAGACAGACAAAACTAAGCACCCCGTTATAAGAATAATCAGCAAGTAGGATCAGCTTCAGAAAGAGTGAGCAAGCCCCAAAAAGGACACAGAGAACACAGCAGGGGCCAAAGGTATTGGTTTTCAGTGACTGTGGAAGCTTCTCTCCATTCTTGTTAGTCCTTAAATTATGAGATCAATATTTTCCACATTGGTTCCAAGCAACAAAAATAATTCTTTCTGCAGAGAGGCAAAAAAATTAGTTTCTTCTAGTGGTATTTAAAGAAACTGGGGAAAAGGTAAAAAACACCTGTTCCATTGACCACCAAAGTCAATAGGAAGGCTTCCACTTGAGGTCCAAATGGCCTGCTACTTTGGATGTGCATGAATTTTGTCATGTCTAGACTGGCTTTTTAGATTACAACTATCATATGTTTTCAAATCAACCTTACCAGCTGCAACAGGGAAATCCTCTCCTGTCTCATAATACCACTACTTTACCTCTTTTCATTCTTTCTGTTGCTCAGGTATAGAAATCCAAATGTCCTTAGCATGCTCTGTACTTGATGAAAGGGATTTTTATTTTTTTTTTTAAGGGTTATTAGAGGTACCTTACCTCCCAGTCTAGCCAGCTTACTCTCACTCCCTTGAAAAGAAATGCTATGACTAAAAAAAATCTTTTGCAATACTGTAATGGAAACCTATCACTTAGATCTTAATTCTCTGTGACACATGCAGAGCATCAGATAATGGGACACACTGAATTTGCGAACAGCATTAGTCATCCTTACCTCTGATTCTGCAAACTTTTTCCAGCAGAAGGCTTTTTTAACACTGAAATTGTTCCTCAATTCTCTTAGAAGATAATCAAATCATTAAAATTCTCTTTAAAAAAATCCAGCCTTATTACATCCATGCATGATATTTGTCTCTTTGGACCCTTTCTAAAACCAATGTCATTAACACCCCAAACTGATTACTGTAGTGTCTAAAAGCATGTGGGGAGTTATTTTTGAAGCCTGAAGAATAGGGCTACATTACAGAAAAAACTTGCTAGCATTTCACTGAAATAATGTTTGGCATCACCAAAACACAAAGCTTCAGAGGGTGCACTATGTATAAAGAGCACAGCAAGAACGCTGCATTGAAAAATTAATGAAAGTGAAGCAGATTGTTTTATTTCTAATTAGGAACCGTCGCTGACTAGGATGGTAAGGTTTCACTGAGAACTAGAAATAATTCTCATACAGAGAATTATACTACATTGCTTTTCTTGGAAATATTTCCAAGATCAAGGCTGCAATACCCTGCACATTAATAGAACAGGAAAAGAGGAAAGCAAGGGGAGTTTTCAGTGGCTCTTCACACAAAAGGCTGACATAAATCCTGAACAGGCCTGCTTGGGTTATTAAATCATTGCTTGATGAAAGAGCAGTATAATATATGCTATAAAGCACAGGGGATATAGTCGTTCCATTCAGATTTAACTTATTTTCTTTGTATTCTGTGGGAAATAATGCTTGATACAGACTGTTAATACATTTTCTTGAGGGTTTTGCCCTGAGACTTTAACTAAGGTAAACTCACCAAAAGGAGGGAAAATGGAATCTAACTCTTCTGGCCAAGAGCTATAGATAAAGCAGCTTTCCAAAAGTGAGCTATGCCAGCCAGGAGGGGAGTTGACGCGTAATCTAACATTGGAGTCATAGAGCATGGATGAAGCTATCTGAGCAAGTCATTCAAGTCTTTCTTTCTATGAAATGAAGTGACACAATTCATCAGGCCTAATCTAGACATTTTAAGATGAGGATGAGACGGGTGCTATGCGATGGCCTACAGTAGCTAGACAAAATACATAAGTACACATCAATATATGCAGATTAACATCTTCCCTAGTGTTCCCCCACAAAAAAAGAATGTCACTTTACGTGCTGCAGAGAGGCTCCCAGTAATATTTTTTCACAAATAAACTCTATAGTATATTCATAGTTGTTTCTTATCTCAGTGTATCCTGTTTCTGAAAAAAGATAGATAGATGGATAGATGGATGGATGGATAGATAGATAGATAGATAGATAGATAGATAGATAGATAGATAGATAGATAGATAGATAGAAAGAAAGAGAGAGAGAGAGAGAGAGAGAGAGAAGGAAGGCAATGAGAGTTTCCAAACAAAAAATCCCATTGGTTTCTGAAGTAACAGGGAGCAGCTCTTATCATCAGTTCTGGAGCATGATGAAAAAGAACCTGCACGCAGAGATGTGACAGCTATCAGCTATTTAGCTTCTTCCGTCCCTCAAGATATTCTTCAGTAGAGAAGCTAACCTGTTTGTATGTATCTACTTCTTCCAAGGATACCAGTGCATGATTTTAACCCAGATAAGTAAACCGCAGAGGCAAGTTAGCAAGTCAACAGCAGAGTCAGGAACCTAACTCAAGAGAAATAACTCATGTCCTTTCCCATGACTGCTGATTTACCGCAGCACAGGTAGTTGCAGAATGCTTTTGGAGACTACATGAAAATACATGTTGCAAGGGATGACTGTCAAGCTGTTAGAATCCAGATACATGAATCAAAAATCGCATTTGTCTCCCTGCTTCTGCCTCTAGCTATCGGTTACGTTAATTCCCCCCTCCATATTTTTACTTCTCCGTCTGCAAGATGGTGACTCCCTTCCCCACCAGCAGCTGCAGTGTTTCTTAATTTACAGCTGTAAAGTGCTTTGAGACCCTTTCATAAAAGTATAGGGAAACATAAAATACTCTTGTTTCTAAGCTTATCAGTACTATGAATAAAACAGCTATGCAAAGCCGTACTGAGAACATACTATTTTAATTTTGACTGCTCTGACATTGTGGTATATTTCCGTTTTAGAGCCTTTATGGGATTTACCATATTCTCCATTCTTAAGGTCAAACTTTTAGGATAGTAGCAACATGAGATAACAGACTTGTTACAATTACAGAGAAGGGAAAGGATTAAATCTGCCTGCTCATTTTGTATCTCAGCAAGGATAAGGATGGAAAAAGCAAAGAAAAATAAATTGCAAGGCTCTTCAGTTCTTTCTGGAGAGAGGTGCCTCTTATAGAAAAGCAAAGTTTCTGGGTGTTCATCTAGGCTAAACTGAAGCCCTGTCATTGCAGCCACTACTTTAATTCCTAAGAAGGGCAAAATAAGAGAGAGGTTAACAAAAGGAGAATTTAAACTTAGTCAAATATTTCCTTTGGTTTTGAAGCCAAGAAGTTTCTGCAGTTTATTTCTCTTTCTTTCACTGCAGAGAATTTAGAGCTCAGACACACTGACTGGAATGGAAGAGTAATCAGTCAGAAAGAACAAATAAATTTTGTGTCTGCCTCTGTTAGTGGGGAAAATAATTGAAAGCATGACTGCTTATGCGGTTCCTCTACAACTTCAAAAGTGTACAAAATCACAGAAAAGGGAATGCCATCTGTTTGTTGTTAGGGTCATGTCTTTTATTTTCCTACTTATACTCCCACTGAAAGCAATGAGAAGTTTTCAATCCTTCGTAATGAAAATGATATAACTTTGTTTTCTCTCCTATATTCAGGTTACAGGCTTTATTATGCATCTTCCTTTCCTCCCGAGTAAGTTTTTCTTAACTAATACATTTGAACAATACCTATAAAACAAAAATGGCAAAATAAATAAATAAATAAATAAAAACGGTCACCACATTACAAGAGCAGGAACGTGACACTAAGGAGAAATAGTGGACCTCCCTCAGGTCTGAGTGTTTGCATCGAGAAGATTATTAAAAGCAAAGGCCCTGCAATAACACAGAATGCGCCCTTGGCATAATGAAAGCAAGATGTAAAAATGTGTTGGTGAGGAGGGCAGCTTTGAAGCAGCTGCAAGCCCAGGCTCTATAATAATAACTGAAGGAGGATATGCTGGTAATGGAAGTGTGCCTTGTCTAACTTCAACTATTCATCTCAAGGGGCGATTTACAAGGTGATAAAAGGTTCCAAGCTGCAAAAGGTACTTTAGGCAGTTAAAAAGCAGCTTTTTATGATCATTTCTTCTGTACAGTACACGTTGTTTCATTAATCAAATGCTTATTCTATTAAAACTCCAACTCTTTTAGCTGGTGGGACACCAAGTTTTACTACCATGAAATGGCATTAAAAGCCACAGACTTCCCAGCTAAGCCTTTGTAATGATTCTAACACAGCCCAAGTGTGGCTGTCTGCAGTGGGACACCGAGTGGCACGTCTGCTCCACTCCATGCCTTGGCGAGTTTCTTGGCTTGCTTCAGTTCTCGAGGCCACATCACCCTTTCCCTGCAAGAAGGCACACAGGGCACACACGTCCTCCTTTAACCAGAGCAAAATAGGCGGCTTGCATCAAATCTGATGCTGTCAGCATTAAATTGCTCTTTAAATGAACATTAAAAGCCCAGCATGGCTGTGGCAAATGCAAAGCTTCCACTCACAAGGTACACCACTGCAATGCTTTAAAAACACCAAATTCATCTCCTAGGGGCCTAAAATCCAACCCTCACAGTGACAGCTATAGACCTGGGAATGTGGTGGGTGAATCAAAAAAACATTTTTAAAAACTTTTGTCAGATCCTTGAAAGAACCTTCACAAACCAAGGGTCCATAGACAACTGGCTAGGACACTCCTTTGGTTTTCTATTCCCTAACCCATCAGATTACTAAAACAAAGCAATTCTTCTTTTTGCAAATCTAGCCCCAAAATTGAAAGCATTAACATTCCTACTCCCTCCTCCACCAAACAAAACTGCAGTACAGTCTCCCAGTCATAGACATTAACTTTTTAGTTGGTTTAGGCATGGAAAACATCCTTTGTGCTAGGCAGAAAAATAGAGCAAAACAACAGATAAATGGAGTCCACAGAGCTGGATGTGGAGAGCAGGAGGGAAAGGATGGGGAAAAGACCTGGAAATTTATTTGCACAGCAACCACAGTGATCAACAGGCAATTTAACCTTGCATTTTAATGAACTTAAAATGTTAAAATAGTAACTATATTAATAAAGGAGAAAAAAATGAATGATGATAATATAGCAGCTGCCAGGGGCTTGTAAGTTGAAGTCCTCATGGAATTAATTTTAAACAAAATCAGTGTAGATACATTATAAAACACATTCTGGTAAAGTAATTTAAATTCACCAATTGCCTACTGCATGTTTCAGAGGTAGTATGAATTTCAGGTTGTTTTGCTAAAATGTACAACCTAAATCCTGTAAATCCTTGTGCAGGTTAAAAAATAAGGCAAAATAAATGCATTTCAAGGAACAAATCATAGTAGCATTAATGTTACTAAGCACTAAAGGAACAATGGGTATTTAAATATTCCAATACACTAAACACCAAATCAACATACTAACACAAGGTTAACAGATTTCTATATTTAGATAAGCAACCATAGTGACAAATTTCTTCTTGTTATTTTGTGAAGTGGTAATTTCAACATCAGCATAGAACAATCACTTTTTATTACAAATTCGCTGTTAGTGGGATTATCAACGACATTTCAACCAAAAGTATTTTGAGAAAACTATACTTATTATTACCTTATACAGCTTTGGAGAGTGTTTTTAAAGTTTGTAAATGACTATTTTGCACTGCTGGCCAAAAATATAGCAGGAGACCCACATTAAAACGTGTAATTTGTCACTCTATAACTTGCTTAATTTCTGTGTGCAAGCAATCAATGTCTCAGACACAGGCAAGGTGTTATTACTGCTGCTCAGGATCAAAAGGATTAACTATTCCACCATGGGGAGGTGGTTAGTGCAGAATTCTTTTAAAAGCACAATTACTGGCTGAAAAAATAAATAAATAAATAAGGCTGCACTACTCTTCATAATACAAACTGATACAAACCCTAAAGGCACTTGGTCATAGATACGGGGTGCAGATATAGGGTACAGAACCTGACCCAGATAAGCCCCCGCGAACTAAGTACCCACTGCATTACAGTACCCACCAAAATCAGAAGGACCAGCCAGCAGGTCAGCCTGTATGATGCACACAACCTCCCCTTTTAGTCAATGGGCAAGCCTTTATGGGAAGCCATTCTCTTTCTCAGCCCGGTCAGTACATATTTAAGGTTGCAGTCTTTTGCTGCCAGCTACACTTCTTCTTGGTGTAGTGCAGAGGAAATTGGCACCAGCTCTCCCCTTAGCCAATTACTCTACCTCAGACATCTGAGATACAGCATGGACCTGTCTGCACTTTCTCGTTGAGACCCCCAAAAAAATGACAGACGTGCTCAGCAGCACAGGGAAGAAGGTTTTCATTTCTGGCTATGACTCAAACCACAAGTCACTCTCAATTTTCTGGAAAGCAGAATAGAAAACACCAGCAGACCATTTGTACCTCGTTGAACATTAGCGGCTACCTAGGTAGATTTACATTAGGCAGGCTTTTCTCTTTCTACTTGTATTTTTTGTGAGGAAGCCCATAAGATTACCAAACTCCACGCATCATAAGTGTTCAGTCAACTGTCAAATATTCTAGCTAGACTTCTCCTGGGCAGGGTTCATTACATATTAGGAAACATGGAGAGAGGTTGAAGTCTGTCCTCACTTCTCAGATCACGAGCCTCTGGTGATTCCATTTCCAAATCACATTCACAAAGGCACACCTGAAGCAGTAAGCAGAGTCACTAGAAAAGCCGGGGAAGTCCTCTCAGATCAAGTCCTAGAACCACAGCAAAGCTATCTCATCTCTCATGGCTTTGTGGCATCATGGAGTACTTTAAATAAATACTATTATTGAAAAGATTAGGAGGAAGAATGGAAAAGCATTCAATTGAATACTGGCAGTATCTACTTTGCAAGAACAAGAAAAGCATTTTGGGTGACATTTTCAAAATGTCACCCAAAATATTCCCCTTACCCCCCACACTGATGATCTTGGGAAGAGTTTAGGAGGTTGGGCTGCTAGCTGAAAGCAGCTGTTCTACATAAAGGAGAGGCGAGGCAAGAAGGAAGGGAGGAAGGGAGTCCTCCTTAAAACCTGGAATTATCTTCTTGTGCTGTCCTTAGAAATACTTCATCATAACAACTTAGAAGTATAATTTTTCACACATTTCTTCTTGATTTATTATTAGGAAAGAAGGCAGAGTCAAAAATCAATATCTAACCCAGTTTCTTCTAGCCCTTGCTGTATTTGCCTCTTCCTGCAGAAGAAACTGGTTGCAGTGATTTGGAAGGAGCTGGCTGCTTATATACATGTTTAAAATCAGTTTTAGCATGAAATACATGAGATCAGCCAAAGAAAATGTTTAGGAGGATTAAAACAATCATTTACGTTTACATTTTACCGATCTGTTAACAACTGCACTAAACATATGTTTAAAAAGCCTCTTATTTCTGCAGAGTCAGCAGCTCTCTTCACTTTCTCAGAACACTTTAGAGTCATAAATTGTGTCTTGTTTTTGCCCAGGTACACAACTGGCAAAAGGCTACAGCTTAGCAAATTAAAGCATCATTGCTTTCAATTTCTCTTCTACTCTAGTTCTGCCAGTAACTCAGGCAGCCAAGTTGACACAAGCCTATCTTAAAGCCTCATACATGCTGATAAATTCAAATTAAATATGCAAAACTAAATTAATTCAACTAAATCACTCTATTACTTAAACAAAATAAGGGGAAATTATGAATTTAGATTGTTTTTACTATGGCTCCCATTTGTTCCATGTGAGGTGAATGAACATAAAGCAGAAGTGTCCCCATTTTGAAAGAAACAAAATACCATAGATGGAAGTCTTTTTATTAGATCTTTTATATCCAGTTCCAACAGAAGCTGAGAAGAGTATTTCAGATACAATTTGCAATCCTTTCACAGTTTAATATATTCATGATCTTCTGCTCAAACTGTAAAGTTCAGTAAACCACAAGCTGAAGGCTTGCATAGCTAGCCATCCAGCAGCGTTGTTTTTTGATCTTTCATTAATCAGCAGGCTGGCTCTCTTCTGATTCACCCCACTAACCCCTTGAAACTTTTTATTTGTAGAAGGATAATTCTTAAAATATTTCTCAATGAGGGTAATTACCTTCACTTTCTATATGCAATTAAACCAAGGAACAGAAGAGCTAAGTGACTGCCAGAGGTTATAGAGAAAGGCAAGATGAAAATATGGTTGCTTTCTTCTGAAAGAGCTGCTTAAATATTAATATATATATATATATATAATCTGAAAGAGAGAACACAAAAATTTCAGAAAAAAAAAATTACAGTGAACAGAGTCATGAATTTTGATCTTGCAGTAGTCAGTCCATGACAGAAGACTCGTCTCTTCTACTCTGATGGTACTTGGGATAAAATAAAAAAGAATTCAGTGCCAGTCTCATTGATAAATTGAACATTAGAAAAGCCCTGAATACAAAATTATCTAACAGATGACAAATTTGCTATAAGGAATAATAAAGCCTATGAGCAAAAAGTTCACCTTTTGTCCACATTTCTTATGCCTAAACTTGTATGATTTTTAATCAGGATTTCAGAATGTGACATTAGTATGCAATTAGGCTTTGCTTTTCATTATATGCGATTCGCAGAAGCAAAACAACATTCTTCTCTAGGAGCTGAAAGTCATTTGTTTAAATCTTGCAGTAAGATTGCATTTCTTCTGAAAAATGTCTAAAATAAACTCTCAGACCAAATGTGATTTTGGATTAGATGCCCTTGAATTTATCAGATACTGTAACAGTTATAGACTAGCTGGTAGGTATGCAGTATCTCCAGGTATTTCATCATATACATGCCCAAGAAGTAAACAGCTAACCAGATAATATGCATAAAAAGGCTTCTGTTACTTTTAGGAGATGATTTATAACTGGTCTTAGCCTTTATCTCCTGCCAGAAAACACCACTGCCAGAAACAACGTCATCATGAATGGCTATACTACTACTGCTAAATTAGTACCTTCCTGAAATTCACAAGAAGGCAAGGTGATGGGAGACTGTAGGCATTCCCTTCCTATGCGTTTTAGAAGCCATAAATGTTAGAAGTCATAAATGAACATGTTTACTCATGAAGAAGGACATCCTAAGGTATCACAGGACAATATCACAATAAATTAATAAAGAACAAAGTACTATCTTTATAACTAATGCCCACCACGAAAATAAAATGGCAGTCTGGGGAAAAAGCTTAACTTTGCAGAATAAAAATGCACCCATGTAGTACTGCCTGAATGCAAGAAGACTGCTACGATGATGCTGCCTTCAACCTGTAGGGCAAGTATGTGCTGTAGCTAACCCCAGACCTGTGGCCTTGCACCATAGGCCTTCCTTAGCTAAGACATTTGGTGAAGGGACTACAAAACAAGACCTACAAGGAATGGCTGAGGTTAAAAAAACGGGGTTGTTTAGGCTGGAGAAATGGAGGCTCTCTACAACTACCTGAAAGAAGGTTGCAACAAGGAAGGTGTCAGTCTCTTTTCTCAAGAGACAAGAGATAGGACATGGGGAAATGATCTCAAGTTGTGCCAGAGAAGGTTTAGGGTGAACATTAGGAATAGTTTTTTTACAGAGAAGAAAGCATTCAAACTGGCTGCCCATGGAAGTGGTGGAGATCCTATCCCTGGAGGAATTCAAGAGACAGGTGGATGTGGCACTAAGGGACACGATTTAGTGATGTGACTCAGTAGGTCATGTTGATGGCTGGACTTGATGATCTTGAAGATCATTTCCAACATACATGGACAAGGACCCATCATTCTATCGTCCCTATAGGACTGAGGGAAGTGAGGGGGGTGCAGGGAATGGACAATATCTTCAGTCACCTTTACTCCAATCCACTTACACCTGGAACCACAATCCGTCTGAGAAAGTAATAGGAAATGCCAAAGATGTGCCTCCCCACAGGCTCTGTTGCAAACCACATGACAGACTTATGCAGAAAGGTGCTTCTGGAGCTCCTCAATGTCTCCTTTCTGCATTGCTCATGCAACTCCTTATCTCCCCAGCACTCCAAGACCTGTATCTCCCTAGCAATCAGCCTTGTGATCCATGCCAAACCACAGACAGCAGTTACATCTTTCACAGAGAATTTCAGAACCTGCAGCTTTAACTCCCTGTCAGAATGAAAAGAGTTTTAAAGTAGAAAAATTCTCGACAATGCCTTTTCTTTCCCTTACTGCACTGAACATACATGAAAAAGCTCTCTTTAGAAAAAGGACAAGAAGAGATTTGTCCCAGTATACTCTACAGCCATATATTGCAGAGGAGATTCAGACTGGCACTGTGTTTTTCAGCAGTTCCACAAATGAGGGCATTGGAGTGAGTTGGATTTTCAGGAACTCCCTTGCCAAAATTCCCATAACTTGGGCCTGCCGAGCATTCCTAGAAGGGCACTATGAAATGTCAGGTGAAAATTGTATCCTGTTTCCCCAAACAAAAGTTTAACAGCAAGAAAACCTTGTTAAATGTCTTCAAAATCTCCTGCTACCAGAGATTAAAAGACAGCAAGATGAATCAGACCAGCAGATAACAAGAATTTGGGGAGGTGGAGGCCAAGCTATAAACTGCCTAAAAAGTTCTTTTCATTGCAAAATATTACAGTTTAACAAGCCTAACAAGTAAACTGCATGAGCACTATGTTCACTTTCACACATCCATACGTCATCCCCATGGTCAGCAATATTGTACCCAAGTGGAACAGAATTTCTTCCCACCATCTCTACCTGCACCACTGTGACATACTCAAAAGGAAAAAGCATGGTAATTATGTTAAATAACTGAAAAGAACTTACCCAGTTGTGCTTAAAGATTTTTTTATTTATACCTCAGGAAGAATCCAATGATCCTTCTGTGAATTCAAGAAAGCTAAAACACGAAGCAAAGGAAATTATTGCTGCTTTTATAGCAATCATATCAAACTCACTTCCCCCAGTAATTATACTCTTCTCCCTATCATGCACACCCTGGTTACATATTAAATCTCACAATAATGGATACTTTCATTTTGCCTATACAGGTATCGATTACATTTCTGAAGCAAAGAAAGCTCAATAACCAAATATATCTCCTTCTGCCCCCAGTGAGACATGTTCAGAGGTTTCATAACAAACATGTTGCTTAAATGATTGGACAATCACTTCTCCCAAAAGATTTGAGGCACTTTTATTGAATTTATTTCTCTAAGTTTGAAAAAGTATTGTAAAATGTCTTTGTGTCTCATCAAGTTGTTTTGATAATGGCCTAGGTATTGACTTGACTTAGAGAAAATAGCTTGTGTCTGAGCAATGACAGAGAGAATGGTAGGAGGCAGGAGAGATATAGGCATGTGGGTATTGTCAGAACGGTTATAACTCCAGCCCCAGGTCCCACCTCTGACAGCAGTTAGCCTTGGACATGTCCTTTACTTTCCTCTAAAGCTCCATTAGAGAGAGACACGTGGTGAGCTGTCGCCCACACGAATCTCATCTTAATGATTGAGACTGACTTAAAACTTTGAGCTGAATTCATTTCCAAAGACTTCCTTTCTAACACTTGCTTTTCTTTGGGGTATTCTTATCACCATAAACACTCATCCTCCTTCAAATTTATGACAACTTTTTTCAGTTTAGCGGGTTTTTTTAATGTATTTTTTTTCTTGGAAGCAATTATTTTCTCCTACTTGCTTTTCCCCATGAAAATGGAAACATTTCACCTAAAGCATTTTTTAATTCCTTTTTGGGGGAGAAACTTTATTATTTCCCTGAGTGAGCTGACACAAATGTGAAACTATCACAAATTCATTTACGCGTTTGTTATATTATTCCACCTTTGTTTAAGCTACACAGGCTGCCTACTGAATTTCACAAGAAGCTTGCCTTTTAACGAGTCCACAACTCTAACAGGTTTTCCTGACTTTCAGAGGAAATTGCAGCAACACAAGTGTGTGTGTGATCTGGACATAGTCTGTGTGAAAACAACTTATGAACACGTCTCTCAAACGCAGCATATGGTGTTATATGAAAAGAAAAATCAACACAAATCAGCAATTACAGCAACACTTCAGAAAGCCTGTGAAAAGAGTGTGCACCTACAGAGGGAAACCAAACAATTCATAATCTGATGAGGTTCAAGTTACTTCCCAGAGTCAAACTGAAGGGTAATCATATAGCACTGGCTCATTTCACAGTCAGAATGAGCAACAGACTTATTTCCCTCCAGCATGACGAGAGTGTAGCATAGAACTTGCAGAAAGCTTTAAGATTCAATTTCAGGGGTGGATCAGTTGATAGTGAATCATGCTCTCATGTAGGAAACCTGAAACAGGAGCTGTCAAACATCAGGGCATTCACAGCCTGTTGCAAGTGTTCAGTCAAGTCTGATTTAGCAGAAAGGTGTCTCTGTGTCATGCAAGAGGAGCTCAAGCTAACCATAAGGATTTTTTCCTAATTCTACCTATCAAACTCTTTTTCATGTCATCCTCCTACATGGCTTATTTTGCTGGTAGAATAAAAGGAAATATAAGGGCTAAATCATGTTCCAAACACTGCAAAAAAGTAGCAGCAAGAGCAATGCTCTGTAAGACCAATGTTTTATCGTACCTATTAAAGACTGAGGGGCAGCTTTCAATCAAGCCCAAGAAAGATGAGTAGCAAAAAAGAGAAACACCAGCTAGTACACTGCAATAAAACATCACCAAACTGGAATTCCAGACACACTCCTAGCATGTCCACAGTGACCACTTGTAGATGTTGCTGCCAAGAAGGATTCTTATTAGCTGCATTTCATGCCTTTGTGAGCAGTTGTTTAAAGAGCTAAAACAAGTTGAAGAGTTATTGAACAATCTTTCTAAAACTCTGAATTCTTACCATTTTTCTATGTCTTACACATCTATGGACATGTTCTGCAAACAACTATGGATGAAATCTGACTTGAGAAATGGGGATCACAAGGGCACAGTTTTCTTACCAAAGTGAGCCTGAGAAATCAAAAAATTAAAATTCAGATAAAAGAAGATGTAACGGATCACTGCTGAAGTCTCAAGGACATCTTATTAGGACACATACATTTAGCACACCCACAGACTTATTAAACATATTATCCTGACAACATCTCTATGAAACTGGAAATTAGCCCTCTCTTATCACTATTTTACATTTCAGGAGCTGATCCAAAAGAATATAAAGCCTACACAAAAACTACACAGCCTCCTTTAGCTACCTCAGTGTTACACAACATCTACAGCTGGTTGTAGGCAGAGCAAAATGATTCAGATGAGGTTGAAGCCCAACTTCCCTCCTTTGTTACTTATGCATGTATAGCAAGTCAGAACATCGTGAGATGTCTCTACTTTACTTGATACAGTACTGTCAACCTCAAAATTCAGGTGATCTGAGGAGTCAACAGTTAATACCAGTGATATATCAATGGCCAAGAAGCTTGCAGAATTGCACCTACAAAATTCAGAGGGTTTCAATACTTCTACATCATCTTAGAGTTTTAATTATAGCAGAATATGCAAAATGAGTTATTTGGTCTTCCCACAGTCTTTTTTAGGCTCACAGTTAAGTACCCACGAATATAACCAAGCTTTTACACATAGCTGGAAGGTTCTGGGACTTTGTCTAAAATAACTTCATACCAAAGAAATTAATGAGTTGTTTAAGTTCTTCTAACCAAGAAAGTCATAATAAATTAATATGTCTAATTAGAACCAACCTCAATGAGATTACATTAAAATCTCATTTTGTTCTATTAAAAAATTCAATAAAACCGTACCAATTAAATTAGGCAATCAGTAAGAACGAGAAAATTTTCTTGATGTTTCATCTACTTTGTTCAGCTATTAGGAGTCATTTTTAACAGCTTGTTGACAGTGCTCATCTCTTGACAGTGCTGCAGGTACTATCAGATGTCAGCTTTCAAATCTGCTTGGACAAATCATCTTTGCATTGCCATTTAGCACATCTGCCTCTGCAGGTAATTGAGCTCTCCTAGGAAGCCCAGGTCTTCAGAAGTGTGGGAGATAACAGTTTACAGGGGAGAAAAGGGAAAGCAAAGGGAATACTGAATTTCAAGCTAAACTGATACAGAGCGTGGAACTATAAAAATCTAATTTGCAAAACACTTACAACCTGTTGTAGAAACTACACAATCTCAGTTTGTAGATAAGTTCAGTGACACATATCAGTATGCATTATTTCGTTGCCTGCAAGTCTGGTGGGTGGTTCATACCTGTCACATTTTAATGCCTGCTGGCACTGTCTTCCTACATTGATCTTGAGCAAAAATGGGTTTGGCCATACTGAGCAAGAAAAATCTACTAACAAATTTCCAACAGCTCTTCCTCATCATGAAGTGCCTTTCAATATGGACTGTGAGGAACTAGCATAAAACACTTATCATTTTCTATATTTCTTATGTACAAATAAGAAACTGCTGTTACAGGTATGTCTCTGTTCTATATTTCTAACTTCTGCACCTCATGCCTTGTTATCTATGATATCAGGAGTATCTTTTCTTGAAGATTGGTCTCAAACACAAAATCAAAATCTGCATTGGTGGACTGAGATTGAATTACAGAATTGATCAAGTTGCTACATTAGCAGAGAGCTCTGACACTGAAATAATCTCAGTTCTAATAGCAGGAGAAACAAAAATGGAATTTTCACTTTTGCATACAGAAAAGAAATTGCTCTTGTCTCAAAATACACAATTTTTGGTGTCTTTCTCCATATTCTTCAGGAAAGAAAAAAACATTCTTGTTATTTATCCATCCTTCTACATGGAAACCAAGTAAATGGCTACTCTAGCTCAGCCCCCTATAGTGTTTTACACCCAGAAGACTCAACTGTTCTGAAGTGTTTTTACAATAAGGTTGTACAAGCCCATTTGAGCCCATCTTTATGCCTTCAAGTCCCATGCCAGAGTGCTAAAAACTGTCTGCTGCTTGTGTTTTCAGATTCCCAGGTATACCATATCTTGACTGAGAGCCTGAGGTCCCAATGGTCTTAGAATGGCTCCACTTCTCCAAAAGAATAGGCTAAGAAAGCCTATGTTTTCAGTAGCTCATCAGTAATGCAACCTGCATTCAAACACAAGTCCATCATGCTGAAACATTTATGCCACACAAATGAGCCAGCACCTTGAGAATACATAGTCAAAATAAGCCAGAGACTGAATACTGATTAAGGAATTCCTTTCAGATATACTGAATATCCAGTTAGTTCAGACGGCCATACTTTCCTGGTAAAGACACTCTTCCAGTTGCCTGGTTCCCCAAGTGATCTGTGTTTGTCCTCCTTACTGCAGAATATTATGAGATACAAGTAACATTTAATAATACATAAACAGTGCTAACAGTGTCAAATCATCCCACATTACAGGAATAAATATTACAATTGTCCTATTTGATAGTGCCTTTCCATTTGAAGTTACTTAGTGGAATTTATGCAGCTACAATTTTGAAGAGGTGAAATTGAAATGAAATCAACCTGAAATGATTTGTTCTGTACTCACTTCACCACTCAAAATTTTACAAGTTTTTATCTTACCTGCAATGAAAAGGAATGTCAAAAATTTTACGTCCTTCCCAAAATTGTTTCTCACCATTTACAGAACTCTGTCAGCTGAATACAAAGTGGAAAGGAGACTGTTCCTGTATTATCTATATAATCTGTACTTTTAAATGCAAAGGAGCCTTTGTGACAAGGCAGCTGTCACTTTGCTTTTCAGTTAGAATATTACAGAGTGACTCACTGTGATCCTTATCTCCCACTCACACTCCTGGGGGCTTTGCACTTTTTTTTTGGTTTGGTTTGTTGTTTTTTTTTTTTGTTTGTTTGTTTTGTTTTGTTTTTGTTTTGTTTTCTTAATCTGAAATTCAGTCATATTTACTGAGAACTGGAGGGTATAAGAAAACATAATGTTTCTGAACTGTATTTTGAAATTTAAAAGTGTCTTACTGCTACCTTTCAAAGTATGCTGTGCACTACAGGTTTTTTAAATCCAAAACCTCCAAAGTTACCACCTTCCTTATCTGCCCAGGATATTAGAAACTGCAAGAAAGCAAAAGAAATAGGACCTGTCTAACAAACATATTTAGGCACAGCTTTTACAACATTGTAT
Source organism: Anas acuta (assembly GCF_963932015.1). NCBI lineage: Eukaryota > Metazoa > Chordata > Aves > Anseriformes > Anatidae > Anas > Anas acuta. Next base: position 58,229,164 of record NC_088982.1, read on the forward strand.
TTAACAGAGACATAAGCCATTACTGTTTCATCTATCATTCTTATGCACATGCTACACATTATTCATCCCGGACCTCTGGGACAGTCCCATAAATCTGTATGGAGTCGGGTGTCTGGGGTAAAGAGGTGTGTTTAGGGTTTTGTTTGTTTGGGTGGGTTTTGTTCCTTTTCTGTCTCTGGGATTTTTTGAGGGGGAGGAGTCTTTTGTCTTATTTTAAGCTTTCTGATCCAATATGCCATCAGGGTTCCTTTGGGTCTAACATACAAAATACCATTTTAACATATCGCAACAACCTGCAGTATAAAGCCACTGCTGCAGCAGTTGTCATTTAGAACATTAATACTGCAGCTGGTTTAAATTTAAAAAATTTAATAAAAGGGCTTTGTCTGCATTAAGGACGAGAGGGGGAAAAGCTTTCATTTTTCCCAATAAAAAGACTGGTAGAAGCACAAAAAATAAATTTGAGTCAAGAAGAGATGAGCCCTGGAATTTTTAAAACATACATCAAAAGAGCTTCTCAATTTGGTGCCATCTCTGAGAAAAAAAGAAAAAAAAATCAGTTCTATTTGTAACTATAAAATGAACAGATTTTGTGAGCTTGTTGCATTTGTTTGGTCTCTATATGAAAGGCATTAAGGAGTAAGATTCAATTGCTAGGGTTCGTTCCTCAACATATTTCCAGAGTTCTTTCACACAGGGGTTTAAAACTCCACCTTTGGCTGACCCTTTAACTCAGTAGAGTTAAATCAGTAAAAACTACTTGCAGACTATCAAAGAGAACGTTTCCAGGAGGAGTAAATTGGGCTATAGGCTGCATGGCTTCCCTCTTGCCTCCCCTTCTTAGACTTCTTTCCCTACATATTCTTGTGATTTGTCTTTGTCCAATCATACATCATTTTAACAGAAACCTGGAAAAAAACTAACTGCTGGCTAATTTACAGAGCTGCCATTAAAGGAGGCCCCACACAGACTGGGCATCATTAGGAATTTGTCAAGTGTTCATAGACCAGATCTGGGGTACTGTAGAAATTCTGTTGTTTATGGTTCTTACATTAGTTCTTACGTACTTGTTACAAAACCTGCAGGAGTAATGCTGCTACATCTCCAGTGGATTTTTGCTTAATTATTCCATGATGTTTCAATTGATTTATACTAAGTATACAGAATGAGCTCATCATTTCTGATCTAGACATCAGAAAATCACATGAAAGGCACTATTACGAAGGCCATAGCTCCAAGGGAATTTCCAATCTGATTTCAAGTCAGAAAATCTGCAAGGAAGAGAACACTCGACCAAGCAGTGAATTTCTGATGCCTTCTAAGGGATGAACTCTGAGGATATTTTTTCCAATAGCTGAGCCATTCAGAAGTCATTGTCATGTGTGAAGCTTCTGTCATCTAATAAGCACTGAGCTCACACAGCAGTTGTTTTGTTTTGTTTTTGTTTGTTTGTTTGTTTTTTGCCTTTGTGGGGATACTACTGGGATTGCTTTCATCCTTCTGGTTCTCTTCTTTGATGAAACTTAAAAGTTGTTAATATATTAATTATTCCTCAGCCAGAAGGGAAACTGATGACCAGACAGTCAGGAACATGGAAAATCTTTTCCTTTCCAGTCTTGAATTGATTCAGTTTTACTGTTCTTTGTTAGGCTGAAATGTCATTCAGGTAGCCCAGGTTTTACACACCTCTGAGAAGTATAAAAAGGATGGGGAGTTTTTTTTTCCTTTTACAAGATCATTACTAAGTTCCCTTGAAAATTATTAAACCAGGTACTATACGAGGTATTATAATGATTCACTGGTAATACAGAAAAGGTTCTTTCTTTTTTTTTTTTTTTTTTCTCAAGTCTGCTGTCCCTGGGATGTAAATTAATCGAGGCCAAATTCATCTAGTCACTTTTAATTTTAAAAAGGCATATATGGACATCAACCGTGTTGTACCTTTAGTCCATTACTTTGATTATTTCTACTGGATTAGCTTTTGATACTGGATGATAACCAAGTTATATTTTGGTGCCTGACAGGTAACCCAGAGAAAGTTTGTATCTTGATGACATTTTGAAGATTTCTACCTAGAAACACTACACTAGGTTGCTCTAGGATGTGTGAAAAGATTAAGGAGTCTAGAATTAATACAAAATCTGACCAATATAACAGCAATTTAGAACTACTTTCTGATCCAAAAAGAGAAAAAGAAGAAGCTAAGCAAGATGGAAATGAGCAAGTCTGGGATTTGCAGACATAAGACCTTAGGAGCAGCTGGGCAACTCCAAGGTTATCTTAATAAAGTGGAGCTTGCTCAAAGAGATGTGTCTCACAGCATACTTTAGCCCTGTGCTGTCTCACATAGGAAAGGTAGAAAAAAAATCTGTTAATACATTTAAGCATTTTTAGGTAACAGGCTTTGCAGCACTGGGAGAGTGATTGCTCAGATAGCTAAGCCTTTCCATTTGAAAAGTTTTCACTTAATCTATTCTTCCACCTGGACACACTTAAGAGAAAAGGTCATTTCCATAGATTAATTAATTCACCTTCACTTTCTGCTCTCCTCTTTGCCTTTTATTTTCTTACTTCCCAGAAAATACCTCCTCTGAAGCTATATAAGCAAAAAACCCTCCAAATCACAGATTTTAAGGGAAGAAGGAACTCATGATAGCATTCAGTTTGACCTGCATATGGCACACCACAACCTTCCACAAATTAATATCAGTTTCAAGTCCAAAAACTGTGTTTGAATTAAATCTCAGGAAAAAAAAAAAAAAAAAAAAAAAAAAAAAAAACACCAAAGACCTAAACTACACCCTGACTTGGAATTTCCAGTGGCACAGAATGCACAGTGGCTCATGGTATTTCTGCTAAAAACTCTGGATTTAGATTATTCTCAATTTTTCTCATTTCAAATTCTAGCAATTTGTTCTACCATACCTTTCATTGCTAAAGCAGGGAGCCTTCCAATACATAGCATCTTTTGTGAAAAATTAAAGACACTATGTTTGTGATTTCTTTACATCCCTCACAACAAAACATGTGCTAACAATTCTGTAATCTATTTCCTCAGTCTTCTCTGAACCACAACCAATATTTAAAATAAGGTTTAAACAATAAAATGGAATGTATTAGGCTAATACATATCTTAAACATAGAAGAAATAAAATCCTGTATTTAAATTATTATTTATATTCCTGTATTTAAATTTAGAACAATTATTTTGGACAAATTGCTCATTTTATTAAGGATTTCTCATGTCTAAAATTATGTTTTATATTCTGTATTTACTAATTTCAGAGATGCCACCTATAGAAAATATGTTTTGATAGCAGCAGATTTGTATATAGTTAGATATGAAACCTAGGTTGTTTCTAACTAATATTTTAATCAAAATTATACCTTTTTTGATTCAAACATATGTAGCGTAAGGTATTTTTTGTGGACTTGACAAATTCAGGAATCATTCCCCAACTCTTCAGATCCCAAAGCCTCTCTTTGGAATCTATTTTCTCCCTCCTTTCTCTCATTTGTCTTCTCCTTTTCTTCAAGCACTTTTTAAAGGAGGTTGTCAAATCTGTTTTATAGCTTAGACAGGGGGAACAAAGGGCAAGAAACATCATTAAGTATCAATCTTCTAGTTTTAACAGCCTGGGTGCAGAGATCTTAAGAGTCCAGAACTCAAAAACATGATCTAATCTAACAGTTATAACTTCCTCTTTTAATTTTTTTAATGGGGTCTAAAATATATACATGTTTGAAGGGGGAGGGCTGAAAGTTAATCCTGGTTGCCATGTCACTCTACAAATCAAAAGAAAGCAATCCATTACAGATAGTTTTGAGGGCAACAGTACTACAGTGGTATTCCTGATGGATTTAGAAATTATGGTCTGTGGAACTTCACAGGCATTAAGCATGAAAATAAAACCATTAGATCTTCTCAACAAATGGAGTCACTATTGAAGGATATATTTTTTTCCTGCTCACAGTTGGGTTTTTATTTTTCCAAATTGGAAACACACCATGCAGAGGAAGTAATAACATTGCAGTAAAGTATTCAAAGCCCAATTTTTATTCACATTGATTATCTTTTACATTTTGAAGTATTGCCTTTGTACATCCATCTGTAAATGGTTATCAGATAGGAATTCAAAACCTTTTGTTCATTAAACCATTTTGTGAGAACACTACTATATTTTTGTTATATCTTTGGGCAAAGTAGAAATGAAATATGATGTGCATGGTTTTTCATTCACTTTCCAAGTTCAAAATCTGCATTTCTTTCTTGAAGTCAGAAAAATATATACATATTTAATCTCAGTTTTACCACTATAATATAAAGTGAACACAAAAAGATGTTCCTTCCAAACAGAATTTGAATGGTTTCATGAGTACCTGATGTTGTTTTTCTCCTTTTTAACTGTATTAAAATTATTTACACATCCCCAAAAATATGGAACTACCTTTTCTAGATGGTGAGTAGATGACAGACTGCAATAAAGAGGTGGGATCTTTCCAATTGCAAAGTTAATTTGTTTAGGAAAAAAAAAAAAAAAAAGGAAAAAGGAAAAAATGGTCTCCATCAACACAACTAGTCTCAAGCAAAACAAATAAAGCCTAGGAGAAAAGTCTTCTTGCAGGGCATTCATTCCTGATCATTCCATGACCCTATGGCCATTAGTAGTTTCCAAAGTTATTTATTTGGAGCATGATTTAGGTGAACTTCAATTAACTTTTGTCCTTAGTGAAGTAATAACCTAAGTATCATACCATCACTACAAAATATATTTCTGATTACCACTCTAGTTTTATATATTTAATTTTTTTTGAACACCTACATGAAAGAAAGCTATTTACAGATCTTGGGAAGCAGAAAAAGATATCTAACTTCTTTCATCACATACTGTATATCCCAGAAAAAAAAAAAAAATCCAAAAGATATAGGAAGCTTTTCCTTTTTTTTGTCGTGTAGTTTGTTCTGATTTTGCATTCACAGTGATCTCACACAGACATTTCTGCAAAGACCTTTTAAGTAAAATGTACAATGAAAAAATGTTTATTTTACAATAACATCTGAAAAGTTGGAGGTAATACTTCAAGTGGTCAGAAATTTCTCACACTTCTGCAGAAGTTCATGTGTTTCTTCACTTGTTTCCAATAAGCTAAAACAAATCTGCTCTCATGGAGACATTGGTCATCTGTCTTTTTAACTGTTGCCTATTACATCTTTGAGGCTTCACTTTTCGGGGTGCAAAGTGCCCCCAGCTGCCACAAATATCATAGTTACTGCAAATAGGACCCAACAGATTTTATCTATCTGGTGGAGATAACTCCCAAAAATTCTGCTACAAATGTTAGCTGTATTTCTTTGCTATAGTGATAAGTATTGTAAATGAAATCAAACAACAACCAACAGCAAAAAGCCTTACCAACAAAGGATTTTCAGCAGAATGGAGAGGATGACAGAAAAACAAAACTCGCATCACTTAACAAATTACTGGAAGGTATTAATGAGAGAATGTGGGCAAATAAATAAATAAGAATCTACTTGAAATAAAATAAAGCAAAGCTGGTCAATTAAATAACAAACCAGTAATGGTCACTGGGGTCTTTGAGGGACAAGTTCACACAGGTTAGTGGAGTTATACAGAGATGACTTGATGCATGGACTATCTTCTGAGTAACAAACATAGAATCAACTTTTATATTCTTTGGACCTATTTCTTTTGTTGAGTTGTTATATGATGAAACAGAAACAAGAAAAGAATGAACCTACATCTGCTTCTGAATCTGTTTGATCTCCTTCACAGAAAATACTGTACTGTGACAATTATTTACTTATAAAAGTAGCATCAGTTGCCATTAATACAGTAATACAGTAAAAATTGGCAATAGAGTAAAAACTAATAACATTGCTTTAAAAGAAAAAGACAAGGTAACAAAGCAAAAGAGAAGGGACTTTCCTGAAATAGAATTTCCTTAATAGTTCAATCATTGCAATTTAAATATGAGATAACCTCTACAAAGGACTTATTCTGGAAAAATCAACCAGTAATTAGCATAGCCAGTGCTGCAACTTGTAGAATCTGACAAATCAAGGAAGGGAAATTTCTAAAGCCTTGAAAAAAAAATTACATGCATAATTTATCACACATAATGAAAATCCTATTGCTGTACTGATGCATGAAGTGTTTCTCATCAGAAATAGTATATTAGTTCCATTTTTTTCTGAATTTTCATATATACTTTAAGTTATAAAATGTATTTTCCAATAAACCAAGGTTAAATAAATTATTTAAAGTATGACTTTATGTATATGCACAAAACTGGGTTTTCTATTATGAATTAAGTTAAAATAGACTGTAAATAGCAATAAAAAATGAACTTTTAAAAATGGATTTAATTTCCCTATACAAATTATACCACATTGAAATGCCTCTAAGAAATCACCTATGGCTTTTTTTTTTTTTTTTTGGATATGTGAATTAACGTGTAACAACTGAAAGTGAAGCTCTATAGGCTACATGTTGTTTTGTTGTTGTTTTGTTTTGTTTTTAGTTTTTTAATGAGTACTTCATAAAGTACTTGCTTTGATTTTTGCAATGCATAGCAGCACTATAGAGTTGTCAAAACACTGATCATTGATGATACTAAAACAAAGAGCCTTGTGTTTGTGTTTTAAGTTAGCACCACTTTTTGCCTATGTTTATTTTTGGCCATTTCTTATTATCTACTACTTACATGGTAAAATGCTTATTAGCTGCCATCATCACAGAAAGATCATGTTTTTTCATTCCAAAAAATTTACATTGTGGACCATTTATCTCTACTCCTAATTAATTTTAATATCAAGCTATTCAGTGACTGTTGCTAATTCTCTCATACACATCAGTTAGCACAAACAACAACTTTTGTGCATTCAGTGTGAAAATTTTCTCAGATTCAAAGACACAATCTAAACTGTCACAGTGGAAAAACATAGCATTCTGCTAATTGGTACTTCTGTATTTGTTTAATGTTGTAAGCTTTATTTCATAAATTTGTGCTTAAGCAAGTTAATCATAGAATGGTTTGGCTTGGAAGGGACCCTAAAAATTATCCAGCTCCAACTCTCTGCCATAGGCAGGGATGTCACCCACTGGATCACATTGGCGAAGGCCTCATCCAAGCTGGCCTTGAACACCTCCAGTTATGGGGCATCCACAGCTTCACTGGGCAACCTGTGCCAGTGCCTCACCAACCTTACTGTAAAGAATTTCTTCCTTATATCTAATCTAAATCTACCTTCCTGTAATTTAAACCCATTGCCCCTTGTCCTGTCACTACACTCCCTGATATTCTCTTTCTCTCCCCAGCTCTCCTGTAGGCCCCCATAGGTATTGGAACAATTTACTAACAACTTTACACAGTAACTACATACATGTGTTATGTGGCACATAAAGGTTGTAGTTGTAGCATTCAGTAGCCACACTTAAAACATAACAGACTTTTTCATGGTAAATTTACTTTTGCGTTTGTGTGGCTGTACAAGGGATGCACATATAACTGAGAGCACAAATAGGACATAAGGAGAAAAAAAAAAAAAATTATTTTGGTTACACATGTATAATTGCATTTAGTGGACTGAATTCTGCCAAGTCAATGGAACAGCATGTGGCATAAACCAGTTTAAAATTAGGCCATGAGAATCTATTCAAGTTACAATCTTTCCAAAATGTGAACACATATTAAGAGTCTCTATTGCTCGTAACAACACAATATATTAGCTCTGTAGTGCCAGAAAACTCAAACAGCAAGAGCATTTTCTTTGGTCCTGCTTCATGAACAAAGAATGCTTTAAAACTCAACCAAGTAGCAACACTAAAATAGGAATAGCAGCTCAAGAGACTACCAGCTGAATGGATTAAATATATTTTCTAATATCTCTAAAGCTGCACACTGAAAAAAGAAATCCCACAAATAAAATAACTGCAAAAGTGCACACTTTATGTGACTGGTGGCTTTTCGAGGGCTTATGCTGTGGTGGTGAGTAGAGCTTTAATAACTCCAGAGATACTATCATGTTACAGCACCAATAAGATATGGAATGCTTGGAGAAGGGGGATTCAAGAAGATGCATCAGTTGTCTGGAAAGGTTCTCTCTGAATGAAACGAGCTCCATGAACGAGGACCTATAGGCTGACCTTCATTTTTGTTTTGTTTTCCTTTCTCATCTAAATCCACTTAGTTACTGTAAACCACCAGCAATGACATATTTGGCTGACTGCATTTGCAGTAGTTTGGCCTCTCTCCACATCTGACTGGACAGATGTGCATATCCTAAGAACTTATTACCATGAGAGATGACTTTTGTTAACATGTACTCAAGAAGGAAGATGTGTTATGGCCAGCTGCTGAAAGGTACTGGAGAAATGCAACAAAGCCTATAAGAGAAGGGGAGGAACAGGCTTGTACATGATAGTAAATCATACAGTGTACCTAAACATCAGATACACATACAGACTGCAGCACAAACAGATTTCTTGAGCCATGGGGTTAGTACACACACTACAACAGCTTTTTTCTGAAACTATATAAAGCCCAAATTTTCATGATTGAAAGTATTCATATTTGCAAGATGACATCTATCAGGTTGTGTCTGCTCCAGACGTACTGGAGCAACCCAGATGTAGAATCAACACAATTTGCTTGAGAGAGGGTCAGTTAGGCAATGGAAGTGTCTGGTCAAAGTAACACATTTAATCAAGGGCTAATGAACAGACAGGAAAGCATATATCTAGGGTGGTTTATTGCAGAATATAGTACAAAACAAGAGAATAAGAAGGGGTGAGAAAAAAAAATATAAAGAGATACTGAAAATGTATGCAACAAATTTATGCAGATCAAGGCATTCCTTCTTTACTACATCAGTGGCGCCTGGCATGTGATGTGAGCAGCATAATAATAATTTTATATATATGGTAAATATCTACCATCTGTGTTCTAGGCACGAACCATAAAATGCAGCATAAAACAATTAAAATCAACAGAGACAAAGTTCAGGGTACAGAAAGCTTTTGATCCACAAAAATGGCAGATGTTATATTCAAGTGACTGAAGAGTAAAAATATGAGTGAAATGAACTACAAGTCAACCTTTAAAAGTACAGCTCACCCCAGATGCCAAAGGGTTATTTGGCACCCTTTTCATATTCCCAGTGAGACTGAGGAATGGTAAGAAAAATGTATTTCAAAAAATTAATTAGGTCCCTAACTAACAAAAAGTCAATGACTCTTTCTAAAGGATTTCACTAGGTCCTTCCAAGTTCAAGCTTGGAAATTCATAAAAATTGACACTGTATTGTTACTAAAGCACAGCTTTTTCCAGAGTTTCAGGCTAGTGGACAGAAGCCTTACTTTCTTTCAGAGAAGCATCCCTGAAGTGCACCTGCTCTGCAAAAGTCTCGGGCCTATCATTCTTCAGGCAGCACAAGTGATGTACATGTACGGACAAACCAATAAACCAGTTCTGTGCAATTTTCAGCCTTTGGTGTTTTCAGGGTTTAAGGTAGTCTCCTTCCATAACACTCTGTTCCCTCAAATATACTTCCTAGCTGCAGAATTCTGCAGTGAAACATGAACTCTTCAACTCTTCTAGCCAGCCTCTTTCAACTACGGCTAGTTCTCATCTCCTTCTATCTTCAAAGTCCCACTGTGGCTATTTCTTTTCAACTTGTTGAAACCTTGAGTAGAGAGCTACCCTAGCTCTACACCACATTCCACATCCACCAAATCAGACATAAGAGCTTTTCCTTCAGCTCAGGCCTACTCCTTAGCACGTTCTTTACTAGATGTTAGGATTCATTTTGTTCACTATTTATCTTTTTTCAGTGCACTAGTTTACGGGGCAAGGTTTTGATAGCGGGGACTGCAGGGGCAGCATCTATGAGAGGAGTTCAGGGGCTCCAAAGTGCATCAACCACTGGCCAGAGCTGAGCCTGTCAGCAATGCTGGTGGCACCTCTGGAAGAATGTATTTAAGAAAGGGTCAAAAAAAAAAAAAAAAAAAAAAACAGCAGCTGTGAGAGAGAGGAGTAAGAAAAATGTGAAATTACCCTGCAGACATCAAGCCAACTGAATCCTCACTAAGCTGCATTTCACATGATCTACAACTAACTCTAAGAAAACTAAGACCAGAAGTTGTAAACACAACTGATAATGAAAAACTATATATCAAATTCAATGATTTATGAAACCATAAAATTTGTGTTAAACTATCACTGTTTCTGGAATGGACTTATGAGACTAAAGAGAAAAATCCAAGTAATCAAGCAAAGTATAGTTCAGTTTGTTTTTCCTATACAGTGTAGTCCAAAGCTATATACAGAATGATCATCCATTATGCAGAAATCTCTAGTTTAATTTGGTCCAGGAAGATGGGATAAAACTGAGATCCAGACAGAATAAAGGATTGGAGGGAAAATGGCAATATATATTGACATATGAAAACTGTTCTAAGTGGCAACTTAGACAGTGTAGCACTCATATATATGGGGAATTAATTGAACTTAGAGCAATCACTGGAAAAGTCTCTGAAGTAGATACTGTGTCTAATTACTGCTAAGACTGTTTGAAAGGAAGACAATAAGGACAATGCCATGTACGGGTAATGGCAAACAAACACTGAACCCTTTTCAGCTTTTCTCATTGAAGACTCAATGCCGATCACACTGGCACAGCAAGTCTAAGGCATTAATCTGCCTTTGTCTGTCCTGCACAGATGATTAGCACGTGTGACATATTACAGCAGAGGTAGAGATTAACTCCAACATTACGTATGGTAGCCAACTGTATGGGACTTTCTGTGGGGACACACAAACATTTTTACCACTGCAACAAACTTAGCAAAAAAATGAAGTGCTATCACTGACCTTGTTACAGCAGCTTTACAACATCCAATGTACCTCAGAATTATGGCCTGGTGATGTTTCTTTGGATTTCATTGTTGCAGGACTCGAATCTGTTATTCAGTATTCTACGATACGTAAGAGAGTTTTTGTTGCACCTAACTCCACATAAAACAATTCGATGTTCTGGGCAATTTGAACAGGAAATAATGGCTGCAGGAGAATAATAAATGTTTCAGGTCCGTTACTTTGCTAGGTTAACTTGCTATAATAAATAGCATCCCTCTTCACCTTCTTCAAAGCTCTGTTTTGCAAAATCATACCAGCTGCTTTGCTTGTACCTCCTGGGCTTCTCTAAATTCATACAAATTTGACTACATTTAATGAGAAAATCTCCTACTTATGCAAACCCTTTCAACTGGTAGGTTTCTTTTAATTTGAACACGTCACCTCAGTTTAACAGATTAACAATGTGTATAAAGTTCTCCAGATCTAAAATGATGGTATTTGGTCATCACCCCACAAATGTGCAAGAAATTTCAGAGAACGGAGCAGAGCAAGGCTTAAGTCACACCCATTCAAAAATAGACTGACACAGTTTCACTCAAGTCAAGATGTCTGTACCGCTTGACACCAACTCAGTTCCTCACTCTTTTGGGTTTTATTATAGCTAGGTAATAACATGGTCAATGACCTGGATTCCATCAGAGCATCATGAACTTCCAATAGTTGATAGCGAAGAAAAAGAGCGTGTAGGTTGGTCATCATAGAGTCTCATTTACCATAGCTGAAGTGGTAAAGAAGCTGTTTGTATATCTGAAGTTTTTCTGTTCAAGGATAGATTCCCCAAATAACCATGGATATGTCCTCAGAGAAGTAACATCTGACATTTAATCTGATATTGGGTAACATTCTCTCCTAAATGTTCACTTTTTGCAAAGTCATTCCGTAGTCACTAGCATTTGATCATAACAAACATGACTATCACTGAGGACTATAAGGTGATAATTAATCAATATGTACTGCCAAGAATATTGCCATCTGATAGCATCCATTATCTTAGTGCTATAATTAATGGTTTCAGTGACAAGTTGCTATGATACTGTAATGATTTTTTTCCAGAACTTACACATTGTTAACAAGCACTTGGCAAAAGTTTTTGTGCCAACATACTGGAAATGCCAAGTCTCTGCTTACTGTCACATTCTCTCTTCTGGACACTCTCAAGGAAAGGAATTTTCTAACACAGGTTATAGGTTAATCATTTGAGTAGTTTCATTTTTGTCAGTCTGTATTAACACTTAAAACGTAAGCTGCTATGTACAAGAAGTCTTTAGCTTTGTTCTGAATATAATAGGTCCTCACACCTGAACAGAACTCTACTAAATACAAACACTTGATAGATTGCACGACACGTGGACTTCAATCATTTTTGTTGTGAAATGGGGTCTATAATCAAGACCTGAAACTTAAGTTAACACTAATCAAGGGATCTTATGGACTGTGATTCACTTTAAAAATCAGGTGCATGTGGACCTCAAAGTCCAGCCCAGTCAGGGCTATCTGACTCTGTTAATGTGTAGCCTTAGCAAATTGTGAACAACTGGATGTCACGACTGTGCTAAAGCAACCTGTTTAGGAAAGCTTTTCCCCATGAGATGCAATCATTGCTTTGTGTATATTATCTATTGTTAATATTAGCCAAACAGCTCTCAGGTATCGATGAAATAATTTTAGTCCATGATTAACTGGCAGAAAAGTCAAAGAGGAAGGCAGCTCTCTTCCTTCAAGGTCTTTCTGATCATAAACAATTCCACACTACTCAGATAAAAAAAAAAAAAAAAAAAATACATGGCACAAAGAATAGATAATAAAAATGAACATTGGCATTCTCTAAGTGATAAAAGTTTGTGAAGATGTTATACGTTTCAGCTTGCAGACACCAGTTAAACAGAAATAAAACTAATTTTGACAGCACATCACTAAGAAATAGAGCAGGTCTGAATTTAAGATTATTACAATTAATTAAAAACAGTTTAGCCAAATGTCATCATTATGTCAAAATAATGTTGGTGGATGTTACTTAAGCGTTTGATTGGATGAAGCCATTAACAAAAAAAGATAATTCTTTAGCTGGCACACATTAAAGAAAAAAGGTTTCATTACCTCTGAATTGAGCAGTGCTCATGACACTTCAATTTTGTAGGAGTGATACCACAAAACAACAGGGAATATGTGCTAGAAAATGGCCTAGATATTTTTCCCAAAAGATTAGGTTCAATCTTTATGTCTCTGAATACAAGCTCTCTTCAGATCCATTTTTATGTTTTATACCAACAGATTGTTGGGGATTTTGGCAAAACAAGTTTTGCCTGTGAAATTCTCCAATCCTATGCGATGCTTCATGACCAAAAGTAGCCAAGAATTACCTTGTAGCTATTACCAAGCTAATTAGTAATAAAACATTAGTTACATGCAAGTTCAGATGTATGCAGACTGGGACACGTCTTACCCTCATCAATGAATAAAAATGCAACTGAGAAGGTCAAAAGAAAGATTCATCTTTCGGAGGCTCATGTGAGGTGAGTTAGTGGTTTCCATCTACATTTTATTCAGAAGAGATTTCTACTTCTCAGTGTCAATTAATGTCATTTTATGACATAGCTCTATCATATTGGGATCCTATAGCCAGAGGAATCGAAACATTTCTATCCACCTCTAGATTATATATTAACTCATAATTTTGGGGATTTTAAGATTTATCCCTAAAAGAGATTAAAAGATGAGTCGTTTTTCCTTTTTTTCCCTTCAGTTTTTCTTTTGAGATTTCAGGCATATCAAATCCAATCTTCCCTTTTGAGGGTCAGAGGTATGACACCGGATCTTTTGAAGACTTAAACCACAGGACAAAACTGAAAAGTCTGAAATAGAAAATTTGTAAATTCGTTGATCAAGGATCATCAATTCCTTGATCAATTTATTCAAAAATTCTACTGAGAGCATTGTAATCCTATAAATTCCCACACTGTTCAAAGTCTTCTGGAAGAAACAAAGTATTTGATGAGCTTTTAACTCCTTCAATGGTTAAAATCAAAATTAAAAAAAAAAAAGTTGGAGTAAGCAGGCAACACTTGTATGACTTTTGTGTGCAACTAAGAAAGAGTGGAAACTATTCTAGCTTTCAAAACATCAGCTTCAATTCCTAATAAACCATCTATCATTTGGGATTCTTGTCCATATGATGAGTCCTTAAAAAATGCTATTTAAAGTGAAAACAGTTTTTCCATAGATTTAAAAACGGACAGCTGAGATCCCTAATGTGCAATTACCATGAAATTCCTTTCACTGTAACAACTTTCCCTGCCATAAGACCTAAAACCTGATCTTATCATGGCCCCAGCTCCCCAGTAGAGCAGGGACTGAGGAGCTAATATAAGTGTCTAATTTAGCTGTCATAGTCGACAAAAGGCCTCAGCTTAAGAAAGCAAGAATCAGATCTCTTACTATTCAAAGCAGGCAGACCATGGTTCCCCCATCATCAAGATAGTCATGAATACAGCCCTCTGAAGTGTTTAACCCTTTAATAGTGGTTTGCGTAAGCTGTTGGAAAGCATAGGAGCAATAAGGTGGTGCTCATGGTAATGTACAGTAAAGGAGGTACTGTTATGATTTCGCTTACACCTTCTTAATCTAACTTCTTATCTCAGCAAGAGGAACATAATACTGTGCTTTACTAGCTACTTTTTCTAAAACCCTGGCTCCTTCCTTTTCTTCTTTTGTCTAATGCATATAAACCCTCCATATGGTGAAGGGATGATTTAAACTATTCTCATAAATACCAAATGAAATATTTTCACAGACAATAAAAAGCTAGTTGTCTAATCCTCACTTCTTCAAGTGTTTTCCATTCTCTTTCAGCTGTATTTTAGCTTTTAATGTTGCTGGCTTTTCACCCGTCCCTCTGTGCTGTATTAACTTAAAGATTTAACTTTCATTAGTGCTTTTAAAACATTTTCAAATAAAAACCCATCAACATGTTTCCTTATGAGAGCTTTCTTCTCTTATTATTTTTAAATTGTGAGCACTGAAGATATGTCCTGGACTTCCCAGAGAAACCAAATAACGACCATGGTTAAGAATTAGCTCTTCAGGGCTGCTTTCAGAGTTTACCTGGGAGGTAACATGCCAGAACAATTTCAGGAATAGACGTGTTGTGAGTGAAGTTGGGTAACATTATCTCTTAAATGTTCACATTGTGCAAAGTCATCCTGATATTTTGGAACACCTCTGCTCCCGGTTTGTCTTGTGGCTACTTCTGGGTATTACTGCAGTTTCTCACCTGGGATCACATGCTTTAGTTCCACTCAACACTACAGAGAATCTGAGAGTGACCAACTGATAACAGCATATGGGCATCCGCAGACCTACTTACCCTATCAGTTTGGACAGCAGACTAGCAGTAACCCATCTCCCAAGCACTGCAGGAGAAGATCTAGCAGCTTTCTGAACAAACTTAGAATACTTGTGCAGACGTACTCCAAGCACAACAGATGTGGAACGCGCTAGTAGTCTCCACGTTTACAGTGAAGTGACATGTAAGGCATACAGCTTTTATATATGCCTGTGTTTGAAAATGTGTGCATCTGAAACATTACAGTAAGCACAAATAACAGGGTGAATTTCAAGATTAAAAAATGTCATGCTAGTTGTGTGTTTTTTTTTTCTCAAGGGTAAGGCAGATGGAAGGTACCATCATGCTTATCTCTCTAACTAGATGAGGATGTCAAAATATGACACAAAATCCAGGAGACGGTGGCCCTGATCCCTATCAGGGCTAGCAATTTTTGTTGCCACAAAGGAAAAACTCAGAGGAGGGCCCATTTTATTAATATCATTTCAGAAATCCTTCAAAAACAAACCTTTCTTAGTCTACTTTTTTTTTTTTTTTTTTTAAAACAAAATACATTCAAGAATAATGATTCTCCGTGAAAATATCCACTTCTAATCAGGTATTCGTGTCTCTATCAAGTACTCCTCCTGGTTGTAGAAAAATGTTTTTAAAGAATTTATGAAGAGAGAAATTCAGATACTAAAATCTGCAACCTACAATGAGAGGTGAAAGCAAAAGTTGTGTTTCTGTGCCTGAATGCACAGCATGCATCTCTGTGGGCTTTCCAATCATTACCAACAAAAACCCTTTACTATTCCAATGGGCACTGAGGCAGAGAGATTAAAGCATTTCTTCAAGACTATGCCATAAAGCTGTGAAGACCCAGCAGTTAAAAAGGCTCCTTTCAACAATTCACATGGTCAACATGTACGCTGACATTCTTCATTGAATCATGCAACTCTTTGATGTAGGAATTTGTCAACCACAAATATGCTTTAGCCTCTAAAAAAGAATTAGAGTTTTGAACGATCTCTTGGTCATACAAATGCAGAAAGGGCTGTGCATCTCAAACTCCAAAAAAAGTGAAACTTCAGCAGCTACCGGAGTCTGCTTTTAGTCAGACTGCCTAAAAATCATGCATTTGCTTTTATTACAACTCACATCACTCAACTGTTTGACAAGTTCTGAGAAAAATGTTGTCACTAAGGACCATAACCCTGTTTTATGAAGATTCAGAAGCTTTCACGTGAATAGAATTCCTGCCATAACAGGACCCAATATTCCTGACTTTCTTGTAATGAGATAACAGAAACGAGGTGTGTCCTTTTTTAAAGGGAGATCGAGAAAGTAAAGCCTATGAGATCTGGAGAAAAGAGAAAGTCACAGAGTAGCAGAGCTGTGATACATAAAACAATATTGATTCCTTACAAAAGTGTAAAGATAATACTTCACATCGACATGGAAATGGAAACCTGTGCTTAGCACAAAACAGTTTTAATGAAAGCAAGGACACAGATAGCCAAATCTACATGTACCCACAGAAAGCCTGCAAAAATACCCAAGCTGAAAGTAGCCTGTCTAAGACCCAATATCTTCATTCAAGGAAAAGCAAAAATGTTCAAGTGCCAATAAGAAGATGCTTGTCTTTCCTCGGTGGTTCGTTATTTCCAGAAGGCCAGGGAGCTGGGGAGGAAGCTGGTTGTTTTAATTTGGTCTGAAAGAATTCAGCAAAATTGTCCCTTGAGATTTATGTTTCCTTCTGATTTCAGCTATGATGGAAATGATATTTAGAAATCCTTGGTGAATAACCTAGTGCTTGTGGTTTGAGTCTTGTCTGAAGGCAGGGATCTCAAAGACACATAAAACTGAAATAAAGCAGACAAAACCCAATTTTCTCTGAGGATGCATGAACATCATGGCAAGTCTATCTAGCCCAGCATCCTGCTTCTTACAGAGGCCAGTAGCAGATGTAGACTGGAGTGTAAAGACAGAACAAGCATACAAAAACAGTTCTCTGGAATACTTTTTTCTGATTCATATGATTTGTGGCTTACAGACTTTCTGAGCCACAGGCAACAGCCTTCATGGGTTTTCTTTCCATGAACACATCTAATCGATTTTTGAACCCTTTAGTATCCCCCAAATCCTGGGACAATAAACTTTTACAGTGTTACAATGTAATGTGTGAAGAATCACTTTTTGTTTGCTTTGAACCTGCCACTTGCAGTTACAATTTCATCCCCTCCAGGTCCTGTATGAAGAAGAAAATCAACCCTGTTCAAATGTCTATACCACTCGTGACTTTATAGCCTTCTACCATCTTCTCCTAGAAGCCTGGACATGAGGAGTTTTGTAGGGTACTCAGTAAAAAACAGGCAAGCAAACAGGGGAGATGGGAAGGAGGCAGGGCAGGACAGCTTCTGATTGTCTTGGAACATTTCATCCATGGAGCCATATAAACTTTCTGTTATTCATCCTAAAAAAGAAGCTGCATTCATTTCTCACACTACACACTGCTAATCTTTTGTAACTGCATACAAACTTTGAACTACGTTTGTATAATCAAATTTTCTACTACAGCTTAATTGCTTGCACTCTTCTCTGGCAGCAGCTCTTTGAGGGGACAGAACAGAATCATAGTCGGAAAAAAAAAAAAAAACAAACCGAACGTAGAAAGAAAGGTATTCTTTATGTAGGTGATCAAATGGAAAAGCCCTACTGTGGGGTTAATCACATTGTCATTCTTTCCCAAAAGAGCAGTCTGTTATCTGTACATAAAAGGATGGTTTCGAGCATGCATCTCATTAGAAAATACTATAAATGGAAGCTAACTGTGACTTGGGTCCAATTATCACTCTTTTTAACCTTTTTGAGTAGTATTTAAATCATTAATTTGTTAATCAGTTGATGTACTGTCCACTGTGCCCGTACAAGAGAGATGACAGAGCAATCCGACAAGGGACAAAGAGGAGGTACAACATTTTCTTTCAGCAGCAGTGCCAGTTTATTTCAGGCTGTGACAAAACATTACACTCTGGCTGTTGGCTGTCAATGGACTAAAACAACTAGCCAACATTTGTCTTGCATCTAGACTGCAAGATCTTTGGAGGAGACAGACTTTTGTTGGTTTTATATTTAGAGAACAGGAGCACAGCCAGTTTCAGACTCATGAACTATGGACTTACTAGCAGTGCTAATAACACTGAAAAAATAAACTAACATTTGCAGAAGGATGTATGGGTATAGTGTGTAGATAATACTAACAGTGTTCTTTTTACATAATATAAATAATCAGAGGACAACGTGGACTCTAAGGAACTATATGCTGATGGGTATGGCCAGCAAATTTCACCATATGTAACCTAGGTGGTACATTTTAGTCTTCCAGTTTCCTAAACTTCTAACTCCATGAACACCACTAGAGGGCTCATATCTACTTAAAGGGTTTTTCCCCTCAATTTTACCCTGCACATTCACACTGAACACACTTTTTTCAAAGAATATGGATAAGTTTTATTGAAGATATCATTAAGTTATTTACATTGAGGTCAAACTTCAAGAAATTTAAAAAACACTAAGATCAGTTTAAAACTCGATCAGAAAACATTATTTTGCTGAACCCAATACTTTCAGCTGAAGTGTCTCAGGTTTGGCATCCTTCTCTATTTTCCATGGGACTTACGGTAAAGTCACTCTAGATAGACTCAGATTGTCACAGATGACAAGAGGGACTACAGTCTGGTGCTTCAACATGTCAAAAGCTACAGGCCATAACCCAGCTGGATTGCTGGGAGGAATGTGGAATCCAGCTGTCTATGATTACCCATGCCCAGAGCCAGCTTTCAGGCTGTTTACCACAAAATCTGAAAACTGCAGGAGTAAATTGGCTTTACTGGACCCACTTGGGAGCTGCAGAGTCTAACATAAGTTTTAACCTTATTTATTATTTGGAAAAAATTTTGGTTTATGTATAAATTCGTATGTATATCCCCCACAAAATTAGTATATAACAAAAATAGTAAAAAAATTATGAACCGTTTGGAATTCAAAAATATTAATTTTCTACCAGCTCTACTATAGCAGAGTTCATCATGCTAAAAGAAATTTGAATCAGAAGCTAGAAACAGAAAAAAAAAAAAAAAACTTTCCTTTTTTCCCTTTTTTCTGTGCATGTTTCTGCACTAAGCAGGTATCCTGATATGTTTAGATATTGCCTCACTTATAAAAAAACAAGCATCAAAATACCATTAATGACCAGGCAGGAAAAGTGACAAGAAAGAGATTGCCCGTGTAATATCTCAACACAAGGAAAATGTTTTACTTCAAAGCTGTCACCACGCTGTACACAGAAGCATAGCCTCCTCTTTTCAAAGCTTAGGATTTGTCACCATCATTACCGTTGTTGTTATTGCAGGAGACAGTGAGAATCACAAAAGCTACTAACAAAAAGAAGTAATCCATCTCTTCCTCTTCTTTCCTGTGAGAATCACACTATTTCTGTGAGATAGCTTATAGATGGCGTTGTGAGGAAAAAAATTACAATTGATATGGATTGTGTTTGTGGGTTTTTTTTGTTTGTTTGTTTGTTTTTAATTAGACAGTCTTGTATACTATTAACCACTCCCCGTGGGGTTTAGTTGGAGTGTAAAATGAGGTTCACTCCGCCATCCTTGATTCTCAGCTTTCCTTTCAGGAGAAAGAACAAATTATCTCAGCCACAGCAGTGAAGCCATTGCTGACGTGTGCAGTAAATTGTTGTGAGCAAGTAAGGTGTGCTGCCATGGCTGGGCACCTGGAGTGAACACTATGAACATAAAGGATTTCTCTTGGGAAATCACAGAGGTTTGTCTGAGACAGTTGCAGAAAAATAAAAGCGAGTCCCTGGTTACAGGCTGATTCTTCAGTAGCTGAACAGCCAGATCCTCACAATAGTAGCTTTAGAAAGTGATTTAACAACAGCCAGGCTGGCTCTGATGCTGCCTTTTCAAACTGCAATACAAATCATTTTCAGCTGGCTAAGCATCCTTCCCACCAGGGCTACAACAACCTCAGATTCACACTCCTGTACAACATCATCCAGTAATTAAAAGAACATCAGTAAGCCCTGGCTTTTCAAGGCTCTGAAAGGCATACAATGTATACAAGTGTTTTCTCTTTATTCCAGCATCCAGTTTTGCATTCCCTAAGGTCAGAAGGAACAATAATCCCTGCACAGTCTTCTGGCAAAGTCAGTAGAAGTTCCTGTCATTCATTTTAACACAAACAGGATTTCATATTTCAGGTTTAGCATATAAAGACTACTGCCTTGCACTGGTTGGCAGGAATGAAGGACTGTCAGGCCTCACTTTAAACCACTCTGCAGCTAGCTCTAACACATGCTGCAAGAGGAAGAGGGAAGCTTCTGCTACCTGGAGGCCAGACAGGACAGGTTTCCTCACCAGCTGAAGCCATGAGCTCACACTGTCCAGCATTTGCCAATACCAATCTTTGAACTTGCCACCACTGCCTTTCAGTTTGCTTCCATGTTGCTCATTGCAGATGTAAAGTTGCCTCAAAGAAAGCTTTATTGAAAAGGTTCTGAGTGTACCTGCCCAGAGAGTGTATCTATACCCTGGGGAACAAATGCCAAGAGAAAGTGAACTAGCCAGGAAAAAAAAAAAAAAAAAAAAAAAAAAAGTACAAGGAGGTACAGGGGTATAAGGAAAACAAGCTTTTGGGAGGAACAGGGAGGGGGGGGAAATGTCTGAGAACTAGTATAAAAAGAGGTAGAAATGTTTCATTTCATTTTAATCAAAAATCTGAGAGCTTCTTGGTGAAGTTCACAAGAAGAGAATGTCTAATTACTATAACATTTCTACTGATATATATTCCTAGCAGGCACTCCCTCTTGATTCGAGGGTAGAAAGTATCCTTCCACTTCTTGCCCTTCTTCTGCAAGTAACCAGCCTGTCTAAATTATTCTCATAAATGTAGAAAGTAAAGTTTTAATAAAATTTGTGAATATCATAATGGAATGAGGCAGCCAATTTTATATGTTGAAGCTCTAAGAAGAACAAAACCTTGCATAACATCAGCAAATGGCACTGTAAATACAATTTGAAAGATTTTTTAAAAGACCTGGATGTGAAAAATAGCTAGAAAAAAAAAAAAAAAAATCGATCTAAACTCAGTTAGGCAATCATTGCTAATTAAGAAGAGCTGATGCATTGACATATTGTGTGAGTCAAAAAGCAAGAAGGTTAGTAAAATTTTTGCAGTCAGGATATTCAAGGTTCTGGAAATGACACAAAGAATTCCAATTATCTAATATGAAACATATAAATCAGGAGTGAGAAGTGCCTCTGTCTCAATAACAGAGAGAAATACCTAAAATGTAGCAAGATTTCAATGATAAAAGGCAGCTTCTTATACATACAAAACCACAAGAAACAATCCTTGACCAAAGATGACTGCTTGATAGCTGTTTGAAGTAGAACTAGAGGTCATCAGATGTTAGAAAAACAGGACTGGCATTTTTCAGCAAATTTAAGAAACCAGACAACTAGGAGCTCCATTTTGCCAGTATTCAGAGGCATGTGATTTTGAGATATTAATGATTTAATGCCTGCTAAACAAAAAAAGGACACAGAGATGTCATGTTTCAAAGACACCCATATCTATATCATCAGCATAAAAATGTAAGTTGACACCATGATTATGAAAAATTGTTCTTGAGGCATAATAATGGGCACATCAGAGAAAAATAGTACAACTCACCCTATCACAGGGAGACACATCTCTACTGATTCCAGCAGGAATTAAAGACATGCAAGTGTTGCTCTCCAAAAGACTAACACACGTACATGACTGTGCCCCGTGTAAGCTTTGACTTAGTCTGTCATTTGAGGTCATGAAAGATTTGCCAGAACTATTGAAGAAAATTCTGAATTCACCAGCAAAATAAGTCCAGAGGAGACCTGCAAAAGTCCTGTGCAACAGACTGATAAGGAAAATCACTTCGACTAGGAGGAAAAATATATATATATATATACATATATATTTCAAAGTAAGTATACAGTGAAAGTGAAGTGAAAGCATAATGGTGTTCTACATTGCCAGCCCTGAGTCTAGGTAATTTGCTCTGTATCCTGCTGGGGGTCCATCTGCACAGCAGCACACATCCTACAGTCTCTTTTCCCTGAAGCTGTGGCACATGCCACAGCTGCAGCGTGTACTGGAGGATACACAGATTCAGTAAGGAATTTGTTTGCCCACAGGAATGGTATCAAAACTGCAGGTCAGGAGGTTCTTGATAAATTATGATTGTGGAAGATGATCCAAAAATTCTACCTCATGCTGTCAGAGCTCAAAACACTAAGAAATGAGGCAGAGATTGGGGGGAGTCCAAAATCCCACTGCTATCTGAAACTTAATTAATGATCTTCACAAATTTTGCATACAGAGGCCTGAATTCATCACTCTAGTATCTACTTGTAATTTATTAAAAAGCATCACAAGGATTCTTTTTGGTGCCAGATGTGAAAGGGTCACTTCCATCTCATGGGCAGCTTTCATCTGGAGCAACAGTCACCTACTCAGTTGTAATTGTCTGGCTGTTTTCCTAAAGTGTGCATAACCGCACGTTGTCTAAACATCTCATTGACATGAATTAACACAGCACTGGTTAGTAGGTACAGACTTTAAGCAGAATTTTGTAGAAAGTACTTGATGATCCTCCTTCAGACCTTAGTAGAAGCCTAGCCCTATTTTCTTTTTACTTCTGAATATATGGCTTGTATTTTCTGTAGTTTAATGGTGTCTATCAACTCCATTATGCTTGATGGAGCATAGAGAAGTGACAAGAAGGATAGCCTGCTAAAGAAAAATCAGAACTATCATGGCAGATTGTTGTAACAGATATGGTGGATGAGCATAGATTAAGCAGAAAAGGTACTAACCTGAGTTTAGCAGAAGCCATAGCTAGTAACTGCCTTAAACAATGCAAAGCATAGTTCATACATCAGCATCACTGCAAAAGTAGATTCTCCAGTAAGTAATTTCGTAGTAACAATTTTTAGCAAAAATCCACATACGTTAGAAAGAGAAAGTGGGAAAGAAGTGAGGCTTTTTGCTCAATTAGAAAGTTCTTTGATGTCTTTAACCACTCATTCTGTATGCACTGAAATGGAAACATTTATTTTAAGTAGTATTTTCTCCCCTTTCTCTTTTTAGATCACTTCAACAGACTTTTTTGTTCCTCTCTAGGGAAGGCAATCTGCTGTTACTTTTCTCTTAAAAAGTTCACAATATGGAGAACCATCAGGAACAATTAGCAAAAAAAATGCTGATGTGAACTCAGCAGAAAGTCTACATAAACTCTCCAAGGAAACCTCAGGAAATACAAGTAAAAAAAGCCAAAAATTCTCTGTCATTTCATGTACTTAGGAAGACTCATTCAGGAAATATGCAATAATTTATAGCAAAACTGTACATACTGCAGAGTCTATTAAGAGAGCTTCAACACAAGTGTTCTGTTTTTTGTTTGTTTGGTTTTTTTCTTTTCTTTTCTTCTCTCAGTGTTTCCATTATTTGCATAAGCTTCTGCCATCTTGCAGCAAAATCTCCTGTGATGGGCTACATCTGCCGCAGCATGTTGCATGCTGCCCTCCTCCTCCTCCTTCTCCCTGACTACTGAAAAACCACAAGCCGATATTCCCACTTCTACCCACAGTCTTCTGCTTACATGACAGCTCTGAACAGGATGGTCCCTCTGCACACCAGACAAGGTGTAGCTCTTGCACACATGTACACCAACCAGTAGGCACAGAATGATGTTATGTTACCGAAGCCTGTGCTAAAGCAACTGAAGCTTCATTAAAAAGTCTTGATTCAGCAGAAGGTGTTCCCAGGGAGAAGCCATTCTTTTTAACAGGTTGCAGCAATACCAGTTCCTGCAGGTCTTCCTGTTCTATAACTTTCATTTGACACTGAAGGGGACTAGACATATTTACATTTAGACAGCTATTTCTCAGTCTGTAAAGTACGCTTGATAAATATGCATTTTTTTTTTAATTAGGTCAGGTCACGAAATAGCTAAAAATAGTTAATGAAACACCTGAATTTCCTGAATACATTTTATGCAAGAGTTCATCACTTTCACTGATATCAAGGGTATGTTTATTCCAACTATAAAACTGACAAGTTCTGAATCAGGAAATATTGAACAAGTATTGGAATATGGCCTCTTGCAGCAAGATTAAGGCACCAAATCTTTTGTTTTGTGTAGGAATTCTGTACACTCAGATCCCTTCTCTCACATTTATTTCTTTACATTTGATTTTTATTTTTTTTTAATTTTTAAGAAATTTCATTTAAGGTCAGAATAACCAGACCATTGAGTTAGTCGCTACACAGTGGGAATAAAGCAATCAAGGACTAGCTGGCTCTGGGAAGCCCTAAAAGGAACAGCCTGGATCTGCTGGATTACCTCTTCTCCTTCCAAAAGCCCTCTGTCTCTTCTATTTGCAAAAAAAAAAAAAACAAAAAACAAACAAAAAAAAAAAAACACAGATGCCTTAACAAATGGATTCCACCAACAAGCACATCTCATCAAAACTGCTTATAGCTGTACACTAATCAGAGAGGAGTTTTGGTTACCAGAAAGAAACTTTGAGGATGCTGTCAGCATTTTTTCAGTTTGAAAACTCATTTTGCTATGGCAACTAGAGAGACATTCCTGAAAAACACACATAAAGAAATCAATATCCAGTCACATGGTAAACTTGTCAATAAAATGGATGAACAGCTGCAGGATTCAAAATCATGGTCTAACTACATTGTGGCAGTATGACTACTCTGCAGTCTCCCAAATATTTCAAAAAGTGCAACAGTTTTCAAAGTTCTAAGTTTACTCAAGGCACGTGAGCACAAAAAACACCCTATTTCCAAAACCCAAAAAAAGGGGATAGTCCACAAGTTGGGAGAAAAAAAAAAAAAAAAAATCATTCTGATGACCTCTTAAAAGAAAAAGATTGTTTTTCGGTGAAAATTGTCACCAGGTAATTTGCAAATTACTCGTTTCTGACTGGCTCCAGCTTTCAGCATTTGCAGGCCGTTTCAGCTGCATATAGTGCCCATTAAAGCAGATTCCCATTCTGTGTTCTAAGATCCAAAAGCAGAGAAGCACACAAAGACACACACAAATAATCTATTTACACGAAGCAAAACTATTCGTTGATGTGCCCCTCCTCTTCTGCTAGGTGCAAACCATGTATCAGATCTGGAGGAGCCTGCAGCCAGATTTATCAGCAAAGGACAGAGGGCCTGAAATCATTACAATTTCCTCCACTTTCCTCTCTTAGGGCACGACTACACAGTCCTATGGCCCAGCTGTTCTGCAGCTATATCCAGCCCTGTGCTGCTGGAGTCACAAATAACAGAACCAAGTCTTCCGGCTCCAACAGAGCCTGCAATTGCAGGGACGTCTAGGCTAGGCCTCTACGTAGAGGCCTAGGGCATAGGCATAATGATCCTCAAATAGCCTGGATTGACAGTCAGTAGATTACGTCCTCCTCTCACCAAAATATACACACATGCACAGAGGTTTAATATTATTATTATTACTGATTTCAGTTCATTCTTCAGTGACTGAAACTGTAAAAGAGCAGTCGCATCCCCTGAACAAAGTTCTTGCCTCTCACATCCTCCCTAAACACACAGCAGTGTCTGTGAATAGTGCTGTCAAAGTACAGCAAGATCCTACCACACCGGGGGCGACCAGAAATGACAGTAATATTCCAAACTGGTTTTCCTTCTGACTCCTTTTTAACATTTGTAAGAAGTAATTCCACCTATTTTATACGTGCAGCATTAGCCAACACCACCCTCACCTAAAAAGCATATGATTGCAAAGATATTAGCATTTCAGTATCTGTCCAGAACACAGAAATAATTTGAAAATGGTAATTAAGCCTTTGAAGAGTATCTAATTAGTGTGAAAAAGTACTTTGAACGCATGTGGAGCGCTCTGTCTAAATTCAATTGATGTAACACCTCTGAAGAACTCCATTTTTCAAGCTTCACCACCTGGGTGAGCACTAGTCTGTCTCTGAATAGTTTATGCTCTCAGCACCAGTTTCCCCAGGCATGAGGAGCTGCTCTGTGGCTACCTGAGGACTAGGAGGAAATGTGCCCAATTAGTTGACTGAAAGTGGCATATCACCAACTCTTAGGTCACATGCCAGGTAGAAAGGACTCCTTCCTACTGACTAAGGACTCCTTACTATTAGATGTTTTGTATCAATATCCTTATGTTCTTCCCACATATAACAATTGCAATCTCTTTTTAGCCAGAAATACAGATTCCAAAGGCTCTTACGGCTAGGAGGACAAAATTAAGTGTACATATGGCAAGTAATGTTCCTAAAGGGAAATTGAGTAGTTTCCAATGGGCATGCTCTCGCCCTGATCAAGCCTTTTCAAGCCTGCCAAGACTGGGGATGTTTTTGTGCTGCAGGTGAAGCGTTACTCAAAGGTGCAATGCTGACATGGTCAATGAGACAATTCTCTCAGTTATTGCCAACCAGCGTGAACAAATGCCCTCTGGTGAACAAAGGACATCAACAGAACAGCAATATCCTGCTCCAGAAATGCAGCGATGGTATCAGGTATGCACACTACTATTGAGGCAGACTCTGCAGTATGTATATTTATGCATACATCTCTCCTATGCTCTGTACCCTTCCAACAGGGCATTAAGGATGTCTTTCAAAGCTGTATAGACAGAAAATAATAATAATAATAATACCAACAAAGTTTCACTGTATTTAAAATGTACCAGTAAAAGTAGTTTAATATTGTATATTGAGGTTGTATGTTCACACACAACTGTTTTTGCCCTTTCCAGAACAGCTATTTTCTTATTTTCTTATTTTCTTGCAACTGACGTTAAGGCAGTACAAGGTATTTTACACAGGAATTGGTTTTTCCATTCTTCGTTCAGTCAGAACTGGATAGAAGTTCACAAAAAATCTATAACTGCACTCTGCTTCATACAAAGTATTAGACATAGAGAAAAATCCAATGATTCCCTTTTTAGGTAATAGATCATCTGTGAACAAGTACAAAAATGACACACACGGTTTTGCATTGCTGGATTTATAGTAATATAAATTACAGCACCACTACGTGTGTAGTAGCAAATGCAACACAAACAGGAACAGGTTCCAAACCAACGGCCACCAATATAGTTCATGACTTTCATCAAAACTTTAATGACCTGTAAATTTGCCTCTGGACTATAAGCACCTAATCAGGTGGTAAGTGCTGCTAATGACTGAGTTGTCAGGTGTTATCATGTTAATAACGGCATTCCCTTTTTAACTGTGTTGGTAAAACTCTAAAATATTTAAGAAAAATCAGCATAAAGATATTGGTATAAATTATTTCTGATTACTCCTGATGCAGCCTGAGATAGCTTCAAACACTTTGAATTATTTGCAACTCTTCTTAGCTTTTCCTGACAGATAACACATAGTTTACTCCTCTCTGACACTTCATTACAAATCTATACAGTGGCCCACCTTTAAGCACACCTAGTCAGAGTGCTGCCCCTCAGACTACTTTTTGAAAATGTAGCTCCACTCCACCTATTGATTATTACTGCCTCCTGCTGTACGACTTTTATGACTACAGTCATTCTTTCTGGAAATGGATGCCTCTAAAAGGAAATATCATTTACAGGTAAGGTGTTGGCAGTTATTCAGTTCTGCAACTGTCCACTGCATTTCTTCTCATTTGACCAGTTTCTCATAATAATTACAGCTCACATTTTTGCGTTTGCAAGTTAATAGTTCTTTCCAGTTGCATCTAATAGGACTGGAGAAAAGAAGGTACTGATGAGACAAATTTTTGTCTTCATTGACATGGCTCTCCAAGATAGTATCCTGGGACTACAGGATGAGCAGAAGCAGATTGGAAACTGTTTCAGCTGATTCTGGGAAGCAAACCAGCCCTCACTGATCCAAGCTAGGACTACATAGTCATAGCTCTCCAACCCTCTTCCTATCTCCTGCACTGAGTGTTATTTGGCTAGTCAAGATGAGCTGGACAAAATAAATCCCAGGACTGTAACTTCCTATCTGGCACTGCTTCATAACATCCCAAACAACCCTGTTAACCATCATCAACAAGACGTTCGAGTTTATTCTCAGAGTTAGATTTACTGGAATGAGGCATTTTACTAAGGAAATCCTAAGACTGCTGTACAGCAACAAAAAAACAAACAAACAAAAAAGTAGTTGAAGTATCTCATACAAATAGAGGTATATGGGTAGACACTGTGTTCCTGCCCTTACACCACTGTCAGCAGGGCCTACATAAAAGAAATCACCTATATTTATCGGCAAGCTACAGTAACAAACCACTTTTAACAAAGGATCCTGATCACAGACAGTGGGGAACCATACTCTCCCCACTGCAATCTTCTTGAAGTTTAGTGTCTGAAAACAGCGAAATCCCTTCTGACAATGAGAAAGAGTTGCACATGTTTATGCTGCTTTTGTACTCATAGGGAGCAGAAATCAATCTCTTGCTCAAGAACTAGATGTGTATCCTCTACTTGTGCCTTTGAAAATCTATTTTCATGTAGACAGGAGCTGAAGGACTTGAAAGTCATAATAACCATGAATAATCACAACAGTCATGGTGGGGAATGAGAAAAGACAAGAGATAATAATAGGGGGAATATTTTTCTTTAGAGGTCATTGCTTGTCAAGTGTGTATATCATATCATTTGTTTTGTGTCTTTTTTTTTTTAATGGACTCTGATTTTCCTTTGTGTTTTAATTGCCAAGAGCAGTAAGAGAGACCTGGATTATAGATTACTTGTAATAACGTTGACAAAGACAAGTTTTAATAAGAACGGGAGCTAGCTAGGCATAAAAGAAAAGAGGATGTTCTAGAATACGAAGTGCACAGGGGAACAGATATACACAACAGCTAAAGAGACAAATACATCAGCAACACGCAGTTAAAATGACTGGTCATGCAGTAACAAGACTCTTGAACACGTTAAAAAAAACACCACAGCACTGGAACTACACCCTTGGGAGCAGAATGCATCCATCAATAAGAATTTCACATTTTTTGCAGTAAAAAGGACAAAGCAGTGATATGCCTTCCTGATCATAAACACTATAGATTTTCTGCATCCAGTGCAATTTAAAAGTTTAAATACTATTCCCACTGACGTTAGCAGGAATCTGTAGCATTTAACACCTTGTTAGAGACCACCACTGCCAATCAGGATTAGCCCCTAAAGAAAGATTTTTTCTAGTATAACGTGTTTAGCCACCGTAAGTACTGCACTTAGTCTCACAAGAGGAAGAGTGGCTGCCGTTCTACCCTATTAACTTTCCTTATATAATCCCAAATAAAAGTTAACCAGAACAGGCGATGCTTAAAAAAAATTAAAAAAAAATAAAATAAAGCTGAACTTCAGCGATGAAAAAAAAAAAAAAAACAACTATAAAATATTCATGAGAATTTCTGAGGCAGGAAATACAGCCCATCACAGTTAACACAGTGCGGTGCAGATGAATGATATTCAGGGTTTAGATGCACACAGTAATTCATCTGATAGAAGAGCGGTATTTCCGTGCCATAAGTGGCATAAGGCTCCCGTACATCACATGCATCATCTACTAATATTCCTGCTTCACACTTGTTCAAACATTACTCAGAGTCTGACAACCTTGCAGGCCACTCTCTCTGCTGATTTTGCTCTTTCCTCACACTGTCAGGTTGCCGCTTCTGTGTTTTCACACAGCAAGCTGATGATCCAGTGTTTTCCCTCATGTTCTGGTAAATACACAAGCAGAGTATTTAAAGCGCTCGTGTTAGCCAATGTCACTGTAATAACAAACACCAATTTGGATTTTTTGCTATAAAACATGTCACACTGTGATTTGAATAACGATCAGCCTCAATACCTCTGTGGTAAATTAGATGCTAGAAATATTGTTATTCACACAAATATTGTTATTCACACAAATGCTCCTTTTTGCTGACAGTTGAAAAAAATACTTAGCTATTCATTTAAAAATGAGAATAGGGAAATGAGATGTCCAGACGAATATTGTCAAACAGACTAGACCAACAATGAAATCCTCAATGCCTTTCAGTCCACAGTTATATACACCAGCTATACTGGTATTCTGATCTGCAAAATGATGAACAAGAAATAGCCTAAGAACAAATACACCATAAATGCACCATAAATCATCTAAAAAAGATTAGTGTCCATGAAATATGAAACACAGCATGTAGTAAATTGCATAAACATTCAGGAGGAGTTTGGTTACCTGAGCATCATTTGTAGGCAGAATTTATCAAATTGTTAACTAATATTTTGTTTTTCAGACCAGTATCCTAGGTGATGAGATATAGGTGATGTTTTAAATTATAAATGAGCTGTACTTGGAGGCAACTCAGCCTAAGTTTTTATTAAATAAATAGGTACCTTCAGAAAGACAAACAAGAAATGTACTATTTTATGCTTCTAATGCAGAGGGCAGTGGCATATCCCTACCTAGAAAACTGTGCAGTTTTCTACTATGTACCCCAAATAATACACTTTTACTCAGAAGACCAGGGGACGCAGAATTAGAGGTTTATAAACTTCAAAGACCCCACACCAATTTCTTTAGTTTTACAAACTCAAAAAGGAAAAGCAATATGTAACACATCAGAGAGAAGGACACTAACACATGTTAATCTACATCATTTTACCCTCAGTGTGAAGTAGTTGAAAAACCCATCACTATCAACTCAGTTTTCATGAGGGTCCAATTTCTTTAAGTGTTGCGGCAGAGACAAGTTCTTGTTTAGATGGCTGAATATCCATTGTATCTTCAACTCTTCCTTTAATTACAAGCTCTGCCCATAAATCCTGTAATGTCTGGAGAGACCACACAATGCTTTTACAAGAGCCCAACCCTGTTCTTTGCCTGTCAAGGAATCCATTAGTTTTAGAGAGGTCTGTGAGACACAAATTACATTTCCTTTTTTAGCATAATACAGACTAATTATTAACCACTGACACAATTGCACCAATGAAACACATACAGTATGTTTTTTGGTTAGAACATTTCTCAACAAAAAGGAATCAGCAGCATTCACTCTCCAAAGAATAGAGGAAACAGAAAACATTACTTGGAGAGAACTATCAAACAACAAAAAAGAAATTAAAAATAGGTAATAGGAAACAAAGTGAGACTGCAGACATCCTACTAGGATGTTAACATCCTAACAAGCAGAGCCTAGTGCTCCACTCACAACTTCAACAACTCTGACACAAAACAAAATATATATTTTTTTTTCATGGAAATGGGGTGTAAAAAAGGAGATGCATAATGTATGAGACAAAAGCAAATTATCTCCATTCCCTAAGGGAGCAGCTTTTGTCTCACATGTAGGTCATGCCAGCATTCATATTTTCAGTATTCGTTATAAAGCCATTCAAGCATTATAGATTACTATGTCAAACTGGTACACTGGGATTTTTTATTGCAATTAATATCCCTTGTAAGGAGCTTTGTAGAATGAACTCGAATATCACCAGAAGCAATTAAAATCTATCAGAGATGTGAAATAGAAGCTTAGGTTAGCTAAAGGGAAAAGTAGTGCAGCATAGTTTTCCAGAATATGAGAAGAAGGGCAGTAAATTAACAGAAAATCGTATCAGCAAGGCAGGAAGAGTAAGAAAACAAGAGACAGGATAATAAAAACTGTTCACCAGCAGGAACAAATACACATGAAGTAAGCAGAGACAAACCCCCAGATTCTGGTTGTCCAGTTTGAGATATCATGGAGTTTCCTTTGATATATGTATGATGCATAAGCCAGATTTTTTATATATGTATATATTATAATTGTATATATATATACACACACACGTATCTATCTGTAGATAGATACAAAGATACATACATATATACAAATATAGATATATAAAGCTGTTTGAAACTCTTGGCTACACATTACTTTGCACTCTTTTTACTCTAAATAATATGAACAGCATGAAGCTGCATTGGGGCATGGGGGGATCAGGCTGGGTGTTAGGAAAGGTTCTGTACCCAGAGGGTGGTCACACACTGGGACAGGCTCCCCAGGGTCATGGCACCGAGCCTGCTGATGTTCAAGAAGCATTTGGACAATGACCTCAGACACAGTCTGATTTTTGGGTAGTCCTGTGTGGGGCCAGGAGTTGGACACGATGGTCCTTGTGAGTCCCTTCCAACTCAGGCTGTTCTGTGATTCTATGACCTATTGCAGAAATCATGTAATAAGGAAAGTCCCCATTAGTTTCATTCAATCACACAGATTTGGGCTGGTTTACCTATGTTATACATTCAGAAAAGTTATTTTATCTAAAATGTATATAGCTACGTAATCAGCATAGACCTTAAGTTCCATTTTCAAAAGATATATGTATGATAGACAGTCTTTTGAGGACTGTTTAAGTTGTAGTACAAGTTAAAAATCATCCTGCTGATGATCCCAAACACATGCTGATTTCACAGCGTTTTTACATCACATCACAATACTTCTTCTGCATCTTTAATTGTGAATTTACCTTCTGGAATCACATGCCAGTGACACATGCAGGTTCTTGAGCTGCAAATATCCAAAAGCCATTTTCTATGCTTAGTTTTCATCTTCAAAAGTGCATTACATGAATTTAGGCAAGTGTCCCCTTAAGCCCAGATGGCAATGGAACTTCAGCATGGAATAGGCGCATTTCCTCCCAACACGGTGTTTCTGAGCATTTTAGTTGTTTGAGCACTGGATAACTTCCAGGCCAAACCTGACACACTTTGGATTGAGTAGTGCTAGAATGAATGCAGCTTAATTGCCCTGTAAGATCTAGCAGTATTCAAGTGCCTAAACCTTGTCAACATATATTGACAATTTAGGAGAGCTGGATTTAGCCCTTCATGTTTATGCTCAATATGATTGTGCATAGTGAGCGGGCAGCGCTAAGAAAGAGAATATGCACATATGTGCACTCGCAGTCTTTGCCATTTCCTAACTTTTCAAATGTGGACATAACAACCCTAATACAATTCTTTTAGTGCAGTGTTTTTGTAACCCACCCAGAAAAAAAGATTATTTATCTTTGCTGTAAGAATCAATCTTATTTTCTACTCCATAGTAGGCAGGAGGATTAAAAGTGTAACATTCATCTAACCCTAAATTAACCCTAAATAGAGAGAATGCACAAAGGTAACACAACAGCACTGTTTTTTGTCACAGTTCTTGAAGACATTTTTGAAAAATAACATTTGGTAATGCCATTCATGGGTCACTATCCCACTCACAAAGACAGATTTCACAACAGCATTTAGTTATCATCAATGCCCTTTCACCTTCTGTGTAAATCTGTATTTAAAAAAATAATTTGGATGCCTCTTGCTCATTTCATTATTTCAACAGATTGTGATCAATTTCAGCCTATAAGATTAGCAGCGAAATATCTTCCACACAAAATGATGGAATTCTCTTCATAAAAGAGCCACCTACTGCTACTCATCCCAAAGTACTGAAAGTATTCTGTCAGGAACCACACCACTTTAGTAGACTGATGAAGTAGCTGTAAATCACTCATCTGTATCTCCTCTAACATCTATGTTCTATGACACTGCTTAATTCAAACTGGTAAAACCCACATTGTGCACCCCTTCATCACAAGTCAATGGGACTTCTTAAAGAAAGAAAGTGATATTCATAGAGCAGCTGTACAAGCAAGCAAATTACAGCCAAGTACAAAAACATACAGCAGTCAACATCACTAACAGAATTGTGAAATACCTTTGATTTTTAATTTATTCAAGTACAGCACTTCCACCTAACATGTTTGGTTCTGACTGTGGGTTAGTGGAAGCAAAAGGATAGTCCTGTGGTTAAAGAATTGAATTAAGACAGGAAATTATGTTAGCTTTGTCTTCAGCTTTGCCAGTTCATATGTGCCAAGACCATTCTGCAGTTTCCCATAACTTCAAAGCAAATTAGGTCTGCTCAGAAGCTCTGAAAATTCAATCATTTATTTAGGCACTTAGATAGGGCTTTGAAACAAATGATGTGCCCCAAAATCTGCTTCAAGGGTTGTAGCATCATAACTGTTTGGCACCGCAATTTATTATCTATATTATGTAAGCTGGGCTTTGATATCATACATAAATTCTGCATGCAGAATGAATAAAGAATATTCAACAGACAAGCATCCTTGTTGCAGAGTTCTTGAATGTATATCGAAAATTAGAACTTCCCCTTAGGTACGGATTAAATCCATATGAAGCAAAAAGTGGCTCATTTCACTTTCAGTGCTCCATTTAATGAATTCAGCCTGTTCTGAGCCTCTCGTAAAAGCTGCATTTCTGATATTCACTCAAGATGAATCAAACACTAAAATACTGAAGAATCATAAAGCCATATTTCAAAATGTCTGCCAGCTGAACAGTATAAATTAATTCAAAGATAAAACTCTGAATGAAGGTATAATTGGGTTCACAGTTTTCTGATAATCTTCTTTTTCCCCGTAATTAATATTGGAATTGTCACTAAACTTTAAAATCTGCAGCAGATATACAATCCCAGTTCAAAGATTATTTCCAAAGAAGCATTTTTTCTGACTGTTCCTCTTACATTAAAACTAACGGTGTGACCAGCTTCTGAGTTCAAAAGAATTCATCTGATGCCTACCGAGTATAATGATGTAGCTGAGACTCAAATCCGTCCCTTTGTTTACATGTAGAAGACAGCCACAGGAGCAAGCGATCAGATAATGTGACTATATATTCCTGGAAAAGAACCAGCTGCCAGGTTTCTTGTCACCAGTGTATCAGTGCAAGAATCTGTAGCCAGGGTTTCACAGGGCATGGTGCCAGCACAATTTGAAACTGATTAACAAACAACACTCTAGCCAGTGTAATTTATTTGGAGAGGGGAAAAAAGATGGAGGAGTACTTATATTTAAAAAGCAAGAGTTCAGGGATAAAGAGCTGGCATACCAACAGCTTCAGTACTGCAATGAAACTTTCATTTCCATGAAAATAACAGATTTTCTATTATTTTGAACACTAACAATAAAAAACAAAAGCTTTGGGCACAACATTTAATAGGAGCATGTATAAGGCAAAGCATGTAAATCCTTTAAATCTCCACCCCAATCAATGGTTGCTTCTTCTTGAAATGCCAAGAGATCTAGCCAATAATACAAGATACAAACACCAGAGATTTACTTTTACGGAGTACAGCATCAAGTGCAGTAAGGGGGAGACTATGCGCCAAACTAAAAAGAACTCTAGTATAACATGTCGTTTCTCAATGCATCCATGTGTTTCAAAACCTGCATCAGGACTTCAGGAGTCGCTGAATTTATAGGGCTTCACAAAGAGCAGCACAGCTTCTCTGGCAAGCCAGTCATCCACGTCAGCTTCATGTTAGCATTATAGCCTATTAACACCAGTTATAACATAAAGAGGCAGCTGAGACAGAAGAAATAGAAGGTGGGGTAGAAAAAACCTGTTAGCTAAATCCTAGGCCTGGCAATAAAGAAGAGCACAAGATGAGTTTAAATGTTTTGCCATTTAAATTGTCAGTAAAGTGAACCTCTAGGATAAGGTTGCATTTGCACTATGCGCTGACCATGAATCACATTTGGTACAGAATGGTGTCAGGATAGGCTTACAAGTGTAGTCAGTCTCTGCTTAATCCCCACTAGGCTTCAGATACCCAGCAGCACAATGCGGTGTAATTTAAAAGGGTCTGTGCTTCAGGTACTTTTCAAAAGTTCACCACAAAAGCACAGCCAACTCAACAGTAGTTGATAATTTTGTCTCACTGAAGGCTTGTCCCCCAGCACAAATACATGTTCAGCCTCTTGACTCTCTAACATTTACATTCTAAATTGGAATCAAAATAAAATTCAAACTTCTTACGTGAGATAAGTATCTCAGATACTGAGATCTTTCCTTGCTAGCCCTTTCACAAATAAGTGAGAAGGCCAACCATGAAATAGAAGAATCTGCATTAGAATGAAGATAAAAATCTACAAACCAAATCGTGTTCTCACTGGTAACACATGCAAGACTTGTGTGTTTTGTGTACTTTTAAAAAGCACCTAGCACATATCAGTGTGTCCCCAGATATCTGAGCATGGCATCACACCCATCAGAAAAAAAGGAATCTTTAAAACACCGCAGAAGACACCAATAGTACCAACTAGTTGGTTGCTGAGGACTTTCAGGTAATTACCCAGGCTTCATGGCGTTCAGCACTCAAAAATCTATTGCGTGGAACAGATGGGAGAAAAGCAGAGACATCATTTTCATTGCTTTTGAAATGAATAGGTCTGAAGTTTCAGAAAGGCAGGATGTTTTAAATAGCGCAATATAGCCGCTTGTTCACAACCTCATGGAAGTATGTCTAGGTTATATTGCTTGATGACTGACTCCATTACAGCTAATGAATGATGATGGTACTTCCAAGCATTAAAGTGTACCCAATACTCTATTCGTATGAGAGGTAAACAGTTGCAGACAGGAAATTAAAAACAACTTCCCCTTGCTCTGATGAAGCATGATAACTTCACTAATTCAGTCTTAGCATTTATTTCCTACTTCGGGATCAAAAAGTGATGCTGCCTAACACTTTACTGACTTATTTAGTAATAAACACCTGTTAGCATTTACCATCAAAGCTTCTTTGAATTGCGATTAAATCCAGATTCAAGGAAGAGATGGGTAGCTAGGAAAGTTCAAGTATCAAAAGACGTTACTTTTTTTCCCCTGGTAGAAGATATTCTAATTTAAGCTTTTTAGGTCATATGACATGGAAAGCTCAAACATGGATGATGACCAAGTTGCACTTCATTAGAATGTCTGGAGATTCAAAAATTCAGGATTAGCTGATTTTTAATGAATAGGAAAGGATCTTTTACTCATAGCTTTAGATAAAGGCCTGCTTTACCCTAAATTTTTTATGGAAGAAGAAGGCGGATGTAGGAAGGGTAAACACAAATGAGGGAAATGTGACAAAATTCTCTGTTCTATTTCTATATTCTAGTGATTCTACAATTCTAAGATGATATTTGTCATTCTTAATGAGGAACTTTCTTCTTCTATGGACTATAAATCCAATACTAATACTAAATGATGCAATGCCTTTTAAGGTCTATTATATATCTTCAGGGCATTCAAATATTCACACTATTGTTTAAACAGAACATTTAAAAATGCTGCTCACTTTCTTCTATTTTTCTCCTTTCTGACAGGTAGTTTAAATTGAAAATGATCAAACCAGTAAACAAAAATAGATTTCAGTAATTGCAGGTGACTATGACACTTAATTGCCTTTCTGAAGGCAAAGGTGAAACTAACTATATTAAAGAAAATTGTTAATTCTTTTTTATAATTAACTTTTTATGTGTTTTGTATTGTTTTAACCAATGCTTCCAAGCTCTGTTGAGCTATAAAACAGTGACAACCTTAGCAACTGGAGAGATTTAAAGTTTCGGTTAAGGGCTTGGTATGCTAATTAATTAAAGCTATTTTCATTCCATTTAAACCTACAATGAATTGCTTGTTAGAGAAAGCAGAGAAAAGGTACACTACAGAAAGCCTTTGTTATCTTCGGGCTGAATGTTAGAAATAAAAGGAAAATTGTTTGCTGGAAACTGGACGCCTCTCAAATTATCACATCAACAAATATACCTCCTCTGCTTTTTTGAGACCTCCCACAGTATCAGACCTGCTCATGCTGGAACTTCAAAGACTGAATCAGACTTCCTTAGGACTGCCTTGCTAGGCCTGAGAAACATTGTCGTGTTCCTACTGGCAGTACCTACAGAGAGCACAGGGGGAGAAATGCAGAGACAGGAGGAAAGGGAAGCAGGAGGGGAATTAGAGTGACAGCATGGAGAGGACAAAGGCAGACAGGATGAGATTCAAAGAAATAGACAAAGGTTACATCATTAGCACAATGCATTTCCCCGTGACATGGAACATAAGGCAAGTTGCTGCAACCCTACCATTTGCTCCCACCACACAGCTATGAAGGCCCAGGGAAAGTGTGTGCCATTTTATTCTTATTTGAGAGAAGCTGGCTGAAGATAAAATAATAATAAATAAGATAAATAAGATAAAATTACACTGCTACAGCCTGAAGCTGCAGAGGATCTCTCACTGCTGTTGTTCCATTTGGTTCCACACAACTAAATTTCAGGGGCTTCCTGTAGTTTGCTTTTTGATCAGAGAGACAAGTACAAAATACAGCTATCAGAAGCTAAGACGTGCAAGGAGAAAGCTTGCCAAGGCAATCTAAATTCAGTCTCAAGTCAATATTTGCTATAAATGGTCCTTAACAGCGTGAAAGCAAACTATTTTTCATTGCACCTCTGCTCAGTTAGGAATTTTTTCAATATGTTCCTTTACATATGAAATTTCATGTCCTACTACCTTTAAAAATACAATCTCATATGTTTTAGATTTGTCTGGAATATATGGCACAGGCAGTGTCCTATATGTTGTAGTTTACACACAGAAGTTACTGCTCTTCTGCCTCTAATGAAGAAAAAGTGGAACAAAACATCAGTGGTAATGACAGTAAAATAACTCAATGTCTTAATCCCATTTCTTGTACAAGTGGCTTTAAAAAAAACTAACTAGCTATTAATTCTGGGCCTCACAGTGCCAGAGGGGCTGAAAGTATTTTCAA
Organism: Anas acuta; assembly: GCF_963932015.1. Taxonomy (NCBI): domain Eukaryota; kingdom Metazoa; phylum Chordata; class Aves; order Anseriformes; family Anatidae; genus Anas; species Anas acuta. The sequence goes on from NC_088982.1 coordinate 58,268,177, forward strand.
TTCTATTCAGCACCAATAATGTAGATGATTTTAAGATATGTATTCTGTAATTACTGCACTTTTGGCATATTTCCTCCTGCTTACTTCAAATTCTACAGAGCATTTCCACTCTAATACCATGACACCCAATGTAATTATGCTGGAAACTATTTTGCCTTTTTATTTAAATCCACCATGGTGCTTATAATAGGATGCTGTATTGGATTCTATTTATTTTCAAACTGCAAACATGAAATAGATGTGAATGTCACACAGTAAATATCATTATAAACCTCTACAAATTGGGAACAATAATTGAAATGGCACATACCTGTTTTTACTTGAGTCTGTGACAACTGGCACGTTTCTTGTTTCACAATGCAAATTACCCAATACAGACAATTAAGACCAAGTGTGGTTCCACCATACTCTTTTCTCTCAAAGTATTATCTCAGTAGTTCATTTTAACCACATTAATAGAAATGTTTTGACAACAAGGAGAAATAACAGCTTGGAACAGCTGTTATCAAATTTGAGTGGTACAGAAAATTTCTAAAATGCTCCTAAGTCTAGTCAGTTAATCATGCAGTCAATCTGTAACAGCAACCCTTATTTTTTCCTGTTGAAAGCACTGTATAAATAATTGCATTCAAATCAACATACATGTAAGGATTGTTGAAAGTGGCTATAACAATTTATTACAAACCTTCCCACATTTCAGGGGACAAATATATCGTCCCCTGAGCATTCTAGATAGCAAGTCACACATGTACTTGTCGCAAGTGCTCTTATCTTGTAAAACATAGCCTTGACTTTAGGGTATTAATTGTACGTAAGATGTGTCCCACTGAGACACTACAAAGCTAGTGCTTTGGAGGATTACTGCTGGATTAGTCATTTTTTTAAGAGCTGGTCTTTAGGCAACTGAGGCTAAAACTGTAAATCTGACAAGGTTCACAGTGCACTTACAGAGACTGTTTATTCTCAGTTTAAAGAAAAAATGACTCAGCTGCCAGTCTAATATGTGAGAATTGATAAAAGTAAAATTGTGCTTTTCTTTACCTCTGCCTAAAAACATCAGTGAGATCATTAGCATATCTATAACCCTTCTTTATTACACTCTTTATTAGCTTTGATCCAGCTCTAGAACTATAGCAGCAAGCTGAACCGTCACTCAAATGACACAGGTTATAACCAGGTCACCCTGCCTATGCCGGAGTAGCATGCTCATCTTCGACGGAGACCACTCATTCATCAACTTTGCCAGCTAATGAACAGATCAACACTGGCACCAACTAAGAACACTTCCTTTTTTCCCCAATTGGTTGTGGTTCAGATAAAAAGATGCAATGATGAACATACAGTGACAGTCCAAAACTATTTCCTCTCCCTGATCATACAAGAAAAAGCAGAAGCTACCGAATTATTCAGTACCCACATAGACTGCTTTTCAATATCAATAGGTGAATGAGTAATTATACGGAGGAAAAAATGCAGGTCGATCTGTAATAATTCAAGATTTAAAATAATGCTAAGAAGAAGGAAGAAGCACTGAAGAAAAGCATTCTTCACAGACTTCACAATGGAACAATTGTCAGCTATGTAAAATTATACCCAACTACTAACTGCCTAAAGGCATCAAAGACAACTATTATGTTGATTTTGTATGTGCCAGAATTTCTTTACATGTCAGTTAGGAAGGCTGCATGACCTCGACACGAGGACAACAAAAGGCTTTGTGAAATCTGCAGACTCGCACTGAAAAGCCTGCCTTCGAGAAACATCACTCACAGAACCTCAATTGCTCTAAGATGCTTGTAAAGACTGATGAATTTCATCTGTGAAGCTCTTAAAAACAGAGCAATCCTGGAACAGTGATTAAATATGGAGGTCTCTCCTTACCTACTCTAAGAAGTCTTTTTAAAGCTATGTTTTATCTTGCTTTTTAAAATTAACCATACAAATTAAATTATCAAGAAAAGGGCATTGTAGCTCTAGGATGTTCCCTATCCAGAGATCTCAAAGCAATTTAATGATGATGACGACTTTACCCAGAAATCAACTACAACTACATTTCTTATATGAAGAAAACTGGAGAAGACCTCAGTGTAATATCCAAATCTTCCAATCTACTGTCACTACCAGTTACAAAAATACCCCCTCTTCTACCAGGTAGCTAAATCACGCCCATTCAGGGCTTTGCAAGAGAATTAAAACTGATCTGCCAAAGATGTGGAATCAGAAAACACAGCATAAAACATCTCTATTATCTGCGGAACACTCTCCTTCACTGCAAGACAGAGTTAGCCCTCTCTTAAGGATCCTAGTGAGTGCCGAGCAAACCATAGAAGCATGTCTGCTAGAAGTTCTGGACACAGGGAAGACTAATTTTAGGGCTCAAGATGACACACAAACATTGATTCTTCAACATACATATTCATGATGTGGTTTCAAAAGCTAACACATTTTAAAATATATAGATATATTGCAGACTTGATATAATGGTATTCCATGTTTATTGATAACCATAACTATCATACTCAGTGTACAAAATTGCCAGGAGATATCTTTATCAGGTAAACATCCAGTGGATTTCTTCTGGGCAGGTACTGTGAACCTGCAGTAGCTCTTAGAAGGCAGGGTTAGCAGGAACTAGGGAAAAGTTCTGCTATATTGAGGTTATAAAATTTTCATTGTCTTTCCCTCCAGGTGACATAGAAAACAGATTGGAATAAACTTTGACAATCTAGTTAACATACTCAAACCTTTGCCACCAAATTCTTAGGAAATTGCAAATCTTTAGGCTCACCCCAATAGCACCATTCTTGTGGCATTCTGATATTCATATCCCTGAAGGGTTCTCTCAAACCGAATAACTCTATTACTGACAGAAAACTTTATATTTACTGTATAATGTACTAATATGTAACATACTCTTACTTACAAGGAGGTGGTAAAAAGTTTTGCCACAGAAGAACTTTTATCTCCCAGTTTATTACTTGATAATTCAGTAATCTATTGGATTTTTTCTGATGCCATTATTATTAATGGAAATATTTGCACTGAGCCAGCAATCCTGCTATACATGTTAGGGACATGTTAGGGCAAGATTCCCAGAATCTGAAAAAATTGCACCAAATAATAATTGGAGTTTAAATGTTCAATGATTTCTAAAATGATGGTTGTACTCCTAAAAGGCAAAACATTATTCTTATCCTGTGTGAAAAGAGACCACAAGCAATAGCTTTTAATTCATAACTGCCAACTTCTCCAGTGCTCTAGTCAAGTATAAGAGATTCTTATATTCTTATGGGATGATGGGATGGCTAAATACACTTATAGAACTAAAAAAAAAAAAAAAGAGTTCATATTCAGCTGGATGTTTCTTTACAGATATACAGATAAAAGGCCAAGTAAAGAGGTTCAAAGGAGAGAAGTGTGAGAGCAGAATATGCTACATTCAGAGTATTTCTCATACTCTGAAGAAGAATATAAAGCAATATAAAGCAATAGGTCTTGTGCTTGCATTTTGATATAAAGTCTGATAAAATTCTGATTCTAACGTTATCTTGGTCTGAGCAAATTCAGTCTGTTAAGCCAGCCAGGACTGGCTAAACTTCAAAGATTATATTTTTATAGAGTATAACAACCTAAAAATTGCCTCAGATTGTTCTGGGAAAAGCTGTAAAAGAATAGGTTCATGGTCTACAAACCCTATTACTGAGAGAATTTGTGTACGTTTCCAAAAACATGAGCAAGCAGTTGCCTCACTTCACTTGGATGGAGGTTCTCTTCTTCTAGGCACTGAGATGATAGAGTCTAGAAGCTCCTTAGTAAGGTTAGCAAGATTTGGGGCCTAAACTAACATATTCTGCACCCAACAAGACTTATTAGCTCAGACCTAATGCTGTGTTGAAATAAATTACTGGGTCTCAGATTGAGCTGACTCACAGCAAGTGGGTACAATAAACTCACTCCCACTTGCTGCCTCCATGGAGATGCAGTGGTGAAAACACCCTCAGGAGGGCCCTTACATGGCAGTAGACAGAATTTTATAATAGATGAACTTTTTTTTTTTTAAATAATCGTTGTATGAATAGTCACAATTAAATTGCAACAAAAAGCTGTATTTAATCAACCCCCTTTCAAAAATTGTTTTAATAGTGAAAAGCAAAAAGAGTTGGCAGATTGAGAATTATCTACATTATTATAATTAAAGGGAGCGACTCTCATGCTAGAACAAAAGAAAAGAAAATTTAAGCAAATAAAGACGAGCCAACTCAGAAGTGGGTTACTGACAAATTAAAGCTGCTGAAATATGCTTGCAGGAAAACAGGGAAGGGATTAAAAAACAAACTCCTGTGGAAAATCTGCTATCTTATTCCAGAAAAGCAGAACCAATTTTAAAGAAGGACTTTCAAATAAGAGGCAAATTGGCAACTTCCTAAGAAAGAAGGAGATAAGCTATAAGTAGCTTGGTTTATCAAATGGAAATTTGGATTCAAAAGGGTACACTGAAACAGAAATAACAAAAACAGGGAAGTTTGCCCAGGAGTGAGCCTCTGGCTTATTTGTAGGGTAAACACAGATCAAAGCTTGCCAAAACCAGAGAGTATTTAAGTTCTTAAATACAAGTGACAAAATCGAACTTTATTTTTAGCTATTAATTGCAGCACAAGAACTACAACAAAGTTTGATCTGAAACACAAAGAACTGTCTCAAGGAAGTTGATTCTGACTTGAGATACCATCCTGTCCTGGTTTCAAACAAACAAACATGCCTCCACTGATTTCTGACAAAATTACAAAATGACAATATACAGTGATAAAGACTTGCTCACAAGGAGCTCAGGCTTCAAATGGGATCTTATTTGAGCAGTTACACACTGCTGTGAGTGACAAGGTGGAGAAAGAATCTGTTGGGGAAGAGAATACATATGGCAAGTAACATACAATTTTATGCAATCACTACATGAGACACAGGTCAGTGAAACTACCAGCAAGGGCGCTCTCAAGGAAATCACAAGATAGCACAGAAGCAAAGTAAATGCACTTCTAATTTACCAGAATTGGCCTGAGTACACTATCAAGAGTGCAAACAGCTTTACTGGGAGTAAAGTTTAGTACTGCCTGAAAAGGAAACTGCAACATAGCATCATGTTTCTACAATTCCCATCTTCCAAAGCACTGGCCTCCAAGCATGTTGGAGTCAGCGTCACAGTATTAATGACCAAAGGACATTCTCTGAAACATGCAACGAATTAACATAAACAGGAGATTTCTTTAAGCTACTGTTGGAACCCAGACCTTCACTCCTGTTTGAATTAAGCTTAGATGACACTTTTACTGCTCCCTTGGTATAGCACAGACAAGTAAATATACTTGACTGTACTTTTCTCTATCCACGTGAATGTTTCCCTAGCCATTCTCCTTATCTCCAACTGGAGCTTTTCCACTTTGTACAATTTAATTCAATCCTCATTAGGCCGTTATGAAAGACTGGGTGTACAGACCTGTGAGAAAAGAGAGAAGGAACTTCAACACACATTATTTATATAGAGTGTAGAGGTTCCAACCAGAAAGGTTGAAAGAATCAGTCTAGAATAAAAAGCCGAGAGCCTCCTATTGGACACTCACTTGGGATTTTACAAATTGATGCTACACTGAATGTAAGGTGACTTTATTCTCTCACAGCTATGTAATCTACCTTATCATCTGTGTTTTGTCTTGAAGCCTGTATGAAAGCTATGCATAGGACCCACATTGCTCTTCAAAAACAATCAACCTAAGAATGAGAACTTTTTGAGAGATCAAATTAAGGAGTAAGTCCATTCAAACCTATAAATCCACATAGTTACTTTCAGCAATGCATGGACACATGCTCTGGAGAACTTGCAGATGGGGTAAATTACCTCTACATGCACAGTATCCTCAGCTTACATTAACCCATTGAAGAACACATAGGGAATGTAAGGTAAGTTTTGCTGCAATTTTAGCAAAAGTTTTTTTAACTGGCTTCTTGGAGAGACAGGTAATTAGGAATGGTAACCTTTGGCTGAAGTTGGATGACAAATGCAGATAAAAGCACTGCTATTCCTGTACTTGGAGAGAAACTTACAAATGCTGAGGAAAAAAAAAAAAATCTCAAAACTGGCTAAGCTTTCATCAGATAGCTATCTTCCATTAGATAGCTATTCAAGATTTTATCCAATATCAAAAGTAGATCTATGATTTGCTGAAGAACAAGAAGTATCTGAACTGAAACCCTCCAATCACTTCTATGGATTTAGCAACACCCGAGAGATTGAATCCAGCATTTATGGCCCTCCTGGCAGAACCCCCAATTTTAGAATACCCTAGTTATGACTGAAACTTTATCCTACATGTAGCTTTTCCAGGAGTAAGGCTGAACCCAATCCCAGAACAGAGACATTCACTATGAAGCAATAAAACATACTAGAGCACAGAAGAATTGTCACCACCATCTGGAAAAACTGAAACTCGTAGCCTTGAAAGGGCTGCAACTGCCAAATTTAATGACTTCACTTAACGTCATACAAACAGTTCCTGGTTTACAATGACAACAACCTGTTAATTTATGTCTTCATCTCAACAAGACTAAATGCCACATTAGCAGCTTACAGGAAAAAAAAAAAAAAAAAAAGAACCTAACTAAGTTACTCTCTTCTACATACATCTTATACAGGAGAGTTCTGGTATGAAAATACATACAAATTTACCAAAGGTAACCAAACCAAAGAAGAAAAAATATAGGGTGTTATTTACTTTTTTTAGGTTTTGTGTGGAGAGAAAAAAAAAAAAAAAAAAAAGAAATGCAAGTATCTTGTGTTAGTGCTATTCCAAACATTTTTGCAATAGATTGCTTTTGAGTATCACATCAGTCACTAAAGCGTATTACATAAAAAGATGTTTTGGCCACAGAAAAAAAGATCTGACTATTCCTAAAATTCTTGACTGATCTCTGGCAAACAACCTAACAGAACAACAGACAGTATGGTAGGCCTGATGTCCTAAGAGATGAATGTTAGTATTTGCAGAATTGTATAGTGAGAAACCAAGTTGTCTATTAATCTGGCACTACTTTCAACATAAAAGAGGCAAGTGTTATGATGGATGAATGAAACTTGAATAAACCATAATAGCTTTGCTATACTAGCCTCAGTTGAAACAAAAATACTAATTACCTTTTGGAGAGTAAGCAGAACCTTTGGTCATTAGGCATGGCAGAATGCTAACATCCAGGAGATTCCAAGCAGCTATGAGTCTTCAAACCAGTTAAGCACTCACCAGGTTCTGAAATTAAAAATAAATAAATAAATCACAATTCATAACCAGACTATTAAATTAATTGCTATAGGGAATTGTAGAGAAAACTATATACAAAGGGGTTCAAAAAGCAACTAAATAAACTCACAGAGGAGAAATCTACTAAGTGTAAGAAATTATAGTGAAACAAGTGGCAACGAAGCTACAAACTCCAATTCACAAAGCTCCCCCAGCCACAAACATCTGGAAGCTGGGTGCTATGCTTTAGGAATTATCATTGCATACTTGTGCCTAATAATCTGTCACTCCTACTTTGGCAGCTCTCAAAGACAGAATTCTGGGTTAACCAGTTCACTAGCCTAATCCAGAGCAACCATTCCTTATTTTATTTGCAATTACTATCACAGATATGCATCACTAGTTTTGTCTTATTTTCTTATTTGAAGAAAAAAAAAAAAAATATATATATATATATATATATATATATATGGATCAGATGTGACTGCACAGCATTTAAAATTAATCAAATCCTAAGTCTTGATTTTTTTTTTTTCCTCCAGTCAGTTCAAGGTTTCTCCTTTAGGAAGGGCGGTTTCCAAATTGTTTCTGAAACAATTCTCCACCTTGGACTTTCTCTTTTGAAAATTTGTGGTAGAGCTAAACTTTCAATGGAGAAACAATGAGATGGAAAACTAGCCACAGTAACAAGAATAAAATTTATAACAATATTTGGAAACATTTTACAATGCTAACATTCACAGCTCTAATGCTTTTTAAGCTTTTGCAGATTTTGACAGAAAACTCTATAGCAGACTATTATTTCTGTGTGTGGAAGCATACACAGTAATGGATGTTTAAAATACAAATATTGCACAGAACGAGAACAGTACATGATATGCAGTACCAAGATAAAATGGATATCATTGCCTTGTAACTTTCTCCCATGCTTTTTTTATTTTTTTATTTTTTTTTTTTTTGCAGTCAGGAAGAGCTGGCTTATGCCCATCTCTGCAACCTTGGGAACAACCATGGAAAACCCCAGTGAGACAAATACTTCCCACTCTTGTGCGTGTGCGTTCTCTGTACCACAGTCCTGTCAGGTGAGATGTGGTGCTAGCAATACGAACCACACCTACCTACAGCAAAAATAAATTGGTTTTAAAAAATATTTTACTAAAGATCATAAAGTTCTGGTGAGGAAGGTCTCACCATCCCCACAGCGAGACCTGCTGGACATGGAGAAAACAGGCCTTTAAAACAGTTCTGCTGAGTTCTTCCTGTCAAGTAAGATAACTCACCAGCTAAACTGCTTTCAAAGCCCTGGCCGTACTCTTTTGGTGTAAAGATTTTGGACAACAATGTTATAAATGAAGTCTCAACTCAATCTGAATTTAGTAATATTTATAAAAGAAATATTTATAAAAGGTATAAAAGCTATAAAAGGCAAGTAAACAGCGCTGGCTGTGCAGGGAGCCTACACTCCACCAACATGCACACACGAACATCAAACATTCTAAATATACAGAACATTGCTTTACATACTAAACCCGAGTATGCCTATACAATCAGAAAAAGTAACAAACAATCCTTTAAGTTCCATGACTTACTAAACTTGAGTACGCCTATACATACATACAATCAGAAAAGGTAACAAACAATCTCTTAAGTTCCATGACTTAACAGTCTCCATTTTCCATTCCTTAATTACAAACAAGTCTCCATTTTCCATTCCTTTTGAACAATGTCTTGCTTTAAGTTGTCAAGCAACTCGGTCTTCAGGCCTTATGCATCCTGTTCTTCCCAGATCGAAGAAAAGCATAGCCATCTCATTTTCAAGGCCATAAGACCTGGGTCAAAAGGCACATCCAGGTCAGCAGGGGGTGTAACAGCACTGGATGGCAGTAGCAGTGGGGGGGCCGATGGCGTAGCAGTTGGATCAGTAAAGGAGCCCGCAGCTCCCTCACCGTCTGGCAAACCACACGTTTCTGGCTGTGGTCCCACAGGGCTCTTTAAGGCCTCAGAGACTGCTCGCCAGGTGCTGAGCAATCCCACTGCAACCTTGTTGCTTTTAGTTGCAGAGTCCCACACCTTGACCTCAGTTTGGTCCCATATTTCAGGATCATAAACTGTCCAATTGTTAATAAGGAGAATAAGCTGTAAGGTTACCAGGACAGTCTTTGTTTCTAAGGACATATTATTCCCCATAATGCACACCTCTTACCAGCGAGGGGCAGTTGTGCGCGCAGGTCCACTTCTCTCACCTTGAGCTTCTTCCCAGCTCTGGCGTGCCCATTTCCAGCAACTTTCTGTACGAGATTCCCTGAACGGTTTGCTGAGTTTGACCGAACCCATCTTCATGAGGCGATCAACGTGTCTGCTCCTGTCGTTGTCTCCGTTCTGCTAGCCTGTTCGTTTTCATTCTTCTTTATTGATGACATAAAAAGAGGCAACACGATGAAGTTATCTTGAGGGCAGGCTCCCCTCTTATACCCTTCTCCCCACAGCAGTTCTTTTCAAAACAACTTTTCATTGGTCAAACAATTTTGCATATAACAACAGCAGCAAACACCCAGAAACTTCCATGCCTGGAATGTTCTCCATGGCTGGAGAACAAGCAACCCAAGACTGCATGGGGTCTCCTGAATCACCCTTCTTTGTTCCCTCTAAACTCTCTTACATTCCTGATGGCCTCATCATTAAGAGTCTAATCTTATCATCAACCACGGGGCTTTCCAACCCCCATGGCCAAACTCCCACATCTCCCCCTTCTTTATTAATATCAACCATTTTCTCAACACGAATTACCACTCCATATATAACAACAAGGAAGCAACTTAATTTTCAGTTTAAAAAAAATGATTTCTTGCCATTACCAAGCAGTCAGGTTCACCACAATATTGAGCAGACAAAATTGCCCACCTGATGATTCAATTTAATATCACACTGCTGGCTCGCTGCTTCATTTATTTAAATTGTGAATCTGATTAATACTTAGGATACTTACATTTCTTGTTAGCTTAACAAAAAACAAAGTGACTTGAGTTTAATGATATGTTTATTTTTAATTTTGACTTGCTTGTTACGAGCCACAGGAAAAAAAAAGCAGAGGATTTCTTTCCATTTTCTTTCTGACAGCAACTTGTGCTTGAATCATAAGGACGAATAAAATTGCTGAAGTTATCTAGGTACCACATGATTTTCAATAACCCATGCTTCTCTTTCTTTACATCCCTGAAAATGTCAGTATATCTCATGATGCATACATGAAATTAACAGCAACTAACCAACTCCTCTGGTAGCCATCTTACTGCTGCATAATGAAACATAGCCCAGGCTGCTTTGGGTTGCCTCAATCTGTTATGTTTGCCTAATCATCACTTTTTTTCCCTGTTAAAAATATTATTATTCACAGAACAGAAAATAAAACCAATATTTGTCAAAAGTTCTTTAAGATGTGCTTCATGGTACAGTTGGTATTTGTTATGTAGAACTACAAAACTTCAAAAAAAATGTATCGCAGGAAGGTCAGGACAAACAGAACATCATCAAATCCTAGATTAAACAGATACTAGAATTTTGATCAGGTGATACAAACAAAATTTTGAGTGTTCCCTGACTGATGACTTAATGGAGAAGTTACAAAATATCCCGTACTGAGTTCTTTCCATAAGTGTTTAATCTAGCAATTTGGTGCTAGAGGTTATATTTTTCAAAATAAGGAGAGGGGGAAGTCCTCTTAATTCCTTATAGGTATTTATCCTGCCACAGTGAAGTTTACTTATATGCATCTCACTGTATTTGATTACATGAAAGAATATCACTCCCTGAAGCCCATAGCTAAACTCCACTTCATGCCATTAGTTTTTACTTACAGCAGCTTAGGATCAATTAAGCCAGTATATTTTTATTACATTAAGTAAACTGGATGTGTTGAATGATTTTGGTTTTACTTTTTTCTATTAATTGTCAGTTAAAGTAATTGCTACCTGTGAATCACAGAAGTTAACACTAATGTTCAACTACTGTAACATATTTGTTTTCCTGAGCGGATTTTTGTTTATGTTTGCCATAATTTCATTGCCATCAAGGTTAACTTCGCTTATTGATATGTTACAACAAAGCAAATAGTTTTCTACAGGTTTCAGTAAGTTCCCATTCACTTACCGAATACTCCTATTTAAGACAGCAAGGTATAGAAATACAACAGCTGTCACAGGTCAGCAGCTCTTATACATCCTAACACGTGCTACTAAGGGAAATAAATCTGGTATATGAATCAAATGCCTAAATGAATCAAATGTCTGAAGTAAAATATCAGTTCAAAGGCAACTGAGGAAAGCACTCTCTACCTATGGTGGGCACAACATTCACCCCACTAAGCCAATGCTGCAGGCTTCATACAGACCCCAAAACAAATCATCACCCAGGTGGGAAACAAGTTAAACAGATCAGCTGCTCCACAGTAACATAACATATTTACACACCGCAAACCTGTAAATGCAGAAGGGTGCACCGAAGAGAAAGGATTGCTGCTCCTGCTGCTCTCAGGGAATGGGAGGGATTGAGGCAGCTCCTGCAGCCTCCTCCTGCCTGCCCAGCAGCACCCGTTCCCCTCACGCTCCATTTGACCCTTTGGTGGAAGCAGCAGTAGCAGAACTAAGCTCTGTAGGCTTCCACACACACAGAAGAGTTAGCAAGATGGTGGCGACTTCTGTTTTCCTGAGCACTTTCTCAGACTCAGCCATCAGCCACAGAAGAACACAGAAGCTGAGCCACCTTCTTACTGCTATCACACCAGGAGACAGCTGAGTTGCAGCCCAGTGTTGATAGTTCACTCATTTCAGCTGCACCTCTCTCTAATAAGACTTCAAGTAATAAATTCTGCCCTCAGTTGCCTAACAGAAATCAGCAGGGCTTCCCAGCTGTAAAAGAAAGAATAAATTATTCCAATAACATGGATTAAGAGATGAAGTTAAACCACTCTACCTCTACTGATTTCAATTGATTTACACCTGGGATTAATAGGCTATTGATGTTTGCATTTCAAGTATACATACCAGACCGTGACTTCAAAACAAAACCTTCCAGTTAACAAAGAAAGCAGAAACAAAACAACCTTGCTTGTAGAGCTGAGAAGAGTGGGACAGAAGGACAATACATCCCAAGCACACAAGGGAGGGGGGAAGCCTGGGAGAAGAGTCTTAATGAGGTAAATATATCCTAGCTTCCCTGCTAAGTAGGGAATCTTAAATAGGTTTCAATAAGCTAAGACTGAAGGATACAAAAGTAAAGAAGAGAGAGTAACAGCTGGAATGTAAAACACCATGTAAGAGATACCTGAGAGCTAGAAATCAAAAATCTCTGTTTCTGTGATAATAAATTGGTAAACAGAGTCCTCCAGCTGAACTGAAGCAGAGGTCAGTGCTCTAAACTTGGTTTATGAAGTGATGTTCTTCAACGTTTTTCCTTCCCAGTGGACATTTTGTACACTGGCATAGTTAGAAATGTTTTCCCTTCTCCATCTGTTGCATAGCCTGAGACAAAGGTTGTCTTGGTAAATAAGAAACACGCATCTTTCCTTCTGAATGCCAAGAAACTACACAGGCTAATTCAAGAGGTAAGAGGGGTTGTTTTACTTCACAGCAGAGATGGATTCTCCAGCTAGAATCCAGCGTGTTTGTCTCTCCGGAATAGTGTTTGATATACAATCCACTCATAACTATCACATGCAACTCTTGATAGAACAGATAGCTCTGAAGTACTCCCCTGATAAAGCTTTTTGTAATTAACCCTTCAACAAGAAAAAGCTTATCAAGACTTTGCATATCACATAATGCAGTTTGTTTCCATTTTTTTCCAAAACCAGTGTAAATTCATGCATCCTCAGGAGTAGGACTTGGCACTGATAGATGGAAAAATATTTGCAGCTCATTCTTATGCAGCCAGACCTTTAGAAAACATATTGTGTATTTCAGCAGCTCAAAATTTGATGCAGAGAAACTTACTGCATACTCAGATTCTCTGCTGAATTCATACCTGCCATTGTTAAAAAAGAGAATATGAGTTATAAAGCCCTTAAGCAAGGTGTGCAGAGGATTAATCACATTGCAGTCTAACTGGGCATTGAATGTCACCAGTGCTTCACACAAATAGTGTGCCGTGGAAAGTACAATTACTAGACTGCAGATAAAGTGATCCATAAAACGAGAAATCTTATCGTGTTTGGCAGTGCATTATGAAGCACTCACCATTAAGGGATGGGAATAAAATGTTTATGAACTAATTTATTCAAAACATGTTTGTAACTGTCTGTGTTGGTACTGTTTGATCCAAGAAAAGGTTAAGCTCATTTGGGCAGGAAAGACATAAAACCTCAAACTCTGAGCATATCCAAGTCAGGATATTTTTTTCTTCAAACTGAAGCAACATCAGAAATACTACCTGCAGTCAAATCACACAAATTCATTGCTCCCTGGTGGCTAAAAGAAACTCACTGTTTTTCTGCTTGTATTGTTCAAATATCTGTTATGTTGTGTTATATCTTTGTTTGTTTTTTTCTGTTGTCATACACAATAGCACAGACAAGAAACCTACTATTTTCTTCCTTTCATTTTCCCTTTAAAAAAAAAGGAAAGAAAGAAAGAAAAGACAATTGGTGTTTGTTTGTGATCTCACTGATATAAGCTTGAACACCAACACTGGAAGAAATGCCAGCTTGAACAACGTGAATTTGAAAAAAAAAAAAAAAAAAAAAAAAAGCTGTTAGTAAGGAAAAGCTGAAAGGCATTACCTTCTGTATTCAACAAAAGCTGTAGGAAAAAAATCAAGCTCAGCAATACCAAGCAATAATAAAATAATGATTAAAAAATCTAAAACAGCTGCCAAAATTTAAAGTCAGAATGCAGGCTGCAGAATGTGCGTCTGGATAATAATGGTGTAATATAGAACTGAATATCTTCTATAAACCACAGCTGACCCTTCTGCAAAATAAAATGGAAAGGCTAATAATGCAGTTTAAGTGATAGCCTATTACATTTGAGAAAGCAATCTTAACTCCCTCAAGGTAATTAAAATTTCCTTCATCTCAGCCTGAGCAGTCACCGGTATGTACATCCAATACAAAGAAGACAGAGCAAGCTTTAAACCATAAAGGGTATTGAGCTAGAGCTACCCACCACCATGAGAAAAATATTCATTTGGCAGATTAGTAAGTTAATTATAACCAGGATAATATAAGGACATTCAAGCCAGTCTCACTCTATGTTAATGGACACAAAACTTCAAAAAGTGAGCTATGAAACAGGGGCAACCATATATAATCCAAAAGTAGGGGGATTTAGTCCCTGAAAGGGGGGCTAGGAAAAAAAAAAAATTAGAACTTAATCTTGCCATTCTTTCAAGTAGGACACACTGTCTTCTTTCATGTGCCCTCAGCCTTACTTCCAGCTGCATAAGAGTAGCAGGTGGTAAAGATTACAACTTTTAGGAAGAAAAAAATTAAGAGAGAAGGAATATTCCTTCTCCTTTCACTCTGAAAGAATGTGCCAGCTGAGGATATAACATCTGGTCTACCTGTTTCAGCATTGGAGGACAATTCCCACATAGGTACATAGGTAAAGGTAGTAGAAATTTTTCTGCTGGAAAATTTCTTTAGAGAAATAAGCTTTTTTTTTTTTCTTTTTTCTTTTTTTGACAAACTGACTGAGTGAATCTGCTCTGTAAATCTGTATGGTTTTCTGATGCCTTGTTTGCCCCACAGAAAGCCTCCAAGATCCCAGCAACCTGAGCTCCCGGGACCAAGCTGAGTTACCAGCAGCCAAGCCTTCACCTCTACCACAGCCCAGGAGCTCTGCTGGGCTCTGCACAAGTTTTATCCCTTCCAGGGAGCTCTAAAAAGTTTCAAGAAAACAGAAGGGAGATGGTACTGTTAGTTTTTGTGTGGATAATTTTTTAATTCCTATAGATCGTGGAGGTCTAAAAAATGCACTTTTCATTCCCATTTTGAAAGATTTTCCTTTTTAGTTTATGATTACCCTTATAACGTAGCTCTTGGCCTTGTAAATCCAGTTGTTAAATGTGGCACAAGAGTGGACTCTCTATTTGCTAAAAACAAGGATGTCTAAGAAATACTGACACTCCAACCTTATTCCACAGGGTTCATTTTCATACAGCGTTGTCACATTCAGGAAAATCATCCTTTTCAATTTCACAGCAGATTTCTCTTTACTAGAATAGTTTTGTCACTGTTAAATCAATCCAAAATACACTGAAAATTCTGAAAATTATAGGATTTATCCTGTCCTAATTCGATCTTGCTGTTTCTATTACTTGCTCTAGCAACCGTGGTAGCAGACTTATAAACCTGGTGTATGCATTCTACTCAGAACAACCAATTCCCATCAACGCAAATTATTAGGTAGAAGACAGACTTCATTGGTAGAGATTACAGCTTAAACAGACATACATTATCTACAGAGGAAAAAAAAAAAAGATTTCCCTACTGAAAATTGACAAAGTGTATTATGTTCTTGCTTAGTGACAACTTCTTTCACTTGGAAAAGTAGTAAATGTATGCTGTAAATGTATATTATTAAAAGTCACATGGCCCTGGAAGTGACTATCTGAAAGAGATTAGGGACGTCAGAAAAAATCAGGCATCTGAGGAAGAGAGAGCATTACCGTACACAAGCACAGGGATGAATGAGGCAAAAGAGAGCTAGAGCAAGTGTTAAGCAGAAGAGAGTGGGACATCAAAACAGAAAACTAGAGCTAGATTAAGACAAAAGAAAGAGTATTTATTGAAAATATTTTTATGAGATTTTTTTTTCTGTGTGTTTTTTTTTTCTTTTTTCTTCCTGTTCAGGCCACTTACTTTCTTTATCAAAAGAAGTGGGGAAAACATACAAATATTCTAGGTTCTTTCTACTGCAGTTATTTCTGATTTGATAGAGAAAGGTATGCCATTTTTTTCCAGCATACTACTAAATAATACTTAGCTATCCATCTATCTATCTTTTATGTAGCTCTTGGTTACAGAATTGGCAAAATTTTCTCTTCTTTCTTACAAAGGCTCACTTTTTAAAATCTCAATTTCTGTTATCTGATTTCCTTTGAAAATAAAATTCCAGTTCTTTTTACAGCTCCCTAAAATATTTGTTATGAAGTCAAAACATCTGCAAGCCATTTCACATCTTTTCAACATAAGGCAACCCAATGCTTAGAACAATATAACAGGTTAATACTATTAATTTGGCCCAGCACTACAAATGCCATAGTGGGACATGTCAGCCCAGTAACACTCAACTATGTGTTAAATGGAAACGTGTAAGTTCAACTGACCCCCACACGTGCAGCTGAAGATGGGTTAAGATTTGAGATCTGATTAAAGAATAGCATTAACTTTCAGAAGAGGCTCTGAAAGGTCAGTTAAGCAGGAGGTCCCAGAACACAACTTGAAGATGAAGCTAGTAAGTACAGACTTTGTGATGTGAGTGATACCTAAGCTTTTCCTTCCTCTCTTTCCCCCCATAACATACAAAACCCATTGCCACAGGGTAGTCTGACTGCTTCTCTCTGGCCATCTTCTGCACTGGCTGAGGTGGAAGCTCAGCAGACAAGGTGATGCAATGCTGCAGCAGTGCTTGGGCTCTGCCTCCCAGCAGAGGCTTGTACTCAAAAGGACTGTGCTACAAAAGAAATTCCCCAAACAGTAGCTACATAGTAACATTTTATCACTGTAGTGTAAAACACATGCTGCTGCTGCTACAAATATAGTACCATTTTGCGGTTTTGTTTTGAAAGATTAAAGCTATGAAAACACTGGAAAGGGCAGAAGTAAAGAGGTGACTGAAAAGCTACAAGACTTCAAATGATGGCAAGTAGTGACGTAGAATGAGGGCATGGTGAAACTCAGCTGTGACAGAAAAATGGTAGGCCATTGAGCCATGCAATATAATATCTGCATTCAAACAATCCTACACCTAATCTGCAAGGCTGAAATGCAGCACTTAAAAAAAAAAAAAAAAAAAAAAAAAAAAGAGGCTTGGACCATTTTCTGACAAATTAGGTGGTATCCTAAGTGAAGGGCATATAGATCTTACTCTTTCTCTAAAAATCTTTCCTCCAAAGTTTGTTAACTTGTTTTTGGTATATTAAAGATTTATTGTTGTTATAAACTCCTGATTATGTCTCTACACAATGGGATATAGACTTTTCATTAGCTACCATGAATTGGAATACTTACCTGATAAAAACTGCATCTACCACAATGAGTTGTGGTGAATAAAAGCCTATGTAACTATCTGTTTATCTGCTCTTCAAATTATGTGTTGGAAAAATTGAGTTCAAGTTCTTACCAGGATTAGCAAAGGACAATTTGAGATTGAAAGCTGATCCTGCAGGTCTCAATGAATATAGTACAAATTTAGCTCATACAGAAGGTAAGCAAAATAGAGAAACAGCTTGAAAGCTATGCACCATGTAAAGAAAATCTGAAGTTTTGTAAATTAATAGAGCTCCTTTGTTAATCAGGGTAACCCACGTGGTTTACATATTGTGCATAACACACCTGTACCTTCTTTTTCTACTGCAAGTTTCTTTCAAACAAACAAACAAAAAAAAAAAAAAAAAAAAAAAAAAAAGGACTACTCATACTACATAGTCTTTCCTAAATGTATAAAGTTGCAAACCCCAGTTATTTTTGAACAACTCCTTAAAAAAAAATAAAATCAGAACCTAACAGCAAGTGAAATTCTTTTTGGACGGTATGTAGTCTACTTATGTAGAAGAAAGAACTCACCTCAGAATGAGCAGTGAAAAGCATTCATAAATATTTAATGCCTCTTATTTCCTTTTATGGTTTTCCTATATTTAAATCATATAGTTATTGTATTATTAGTGTCTTTCCTTTTGTTCTTCCCTTCAGTTCAAAATGCAAAGATGAAGATGCTGCAAAATGACAGTTAATTGGCAGATTCCAAGCACAGAGACAAAGTGCATATCAACATATAACGTGAAAAGCCTCTAATACTCGGTATAAGCAAATCATAGATGTGTCAAGAAATGTTAGGCTGACAGTTATACAAAGAAACTAATTTTTCTTCCATAAAACAGCAATGACAACCTCCACTGACTACAAAAGCAAAATCCATCAACATTGGACATGCACAGCATTGCTGACATGAGTACAAAACCTGTTGATACTGCTGGGACATCCAGCTGCTTACCACAGTCTCATTTCTCAATCTGCCTTGCTGCATAGTCTTTCTAGAGTACATTTCTTATTTCTGAGTTTTCATCCTCATTTGTTACGAACAGCATGAGTAGCTGTGGGCAAAAAATAGAATGGACACAATTCTTCTCAGTACTTTTACACTGTGGTGTTTTTGCTTTACTTTAGCCAAATGTAAGAAAAGAATCCGAGGACAGGGATTTTGTCTTGTTTTGTTGGTTATCTTTGGACTTGGTGAAGCGAATTAGCAAGACCAATACTTCACTTGAATTTCTCAAGTACAGACCTCAATCCTTCAAGCTGATCTGCCCAGGCAGATCTTTTCCTCCAGCTCCATTTATGCCTGAGAGTTCTTCTAATGCTATTTCAAATAAAGTATTTTAGAAAAGGAACTGGTCTGCACCAACTCTTACACTATCTTAGATGTCTTTTATTTTTAATGCATATGAAATTAATTTGCATATGAGATGATTAATTAACTTAATCAGATAGTTAACAATTTCTCTACAGTCATGTGATTTTAGCTACAAAATGCATGAGCTGCATTTTATTCAAATGTACAGCAATCTTCCACCCAGCCAGGAACTGAACTATTCTTCCCAAACAGAATGTCTGAAATTTACTTTTAATGTGAGCAAGCAAAATCTCTGTGAACTAATAAATCTATCATCATGTCCAAGAAAATATAACTGTTCTAGCAGTTGCTGAATCTCAATGAACAGACAAATGTATTAATACCATCTTATCTCCCAAAAAAATCCATCTGCTATTAAATCTTTAGAAACATAAATTTAAAATGTGCTAGTTGATGCCTATATCAATTTTATGACACCAAATTTTCCCAACAACAAATATAAAAAGCATGGCACTTTTTCAAAGTAAGAAGTCTCAGGACACTTCTAGAGTAGATGTACAAAAAAATCAGCTGTAGTATTCAAAGCCAGCCAAACAATTCAATGTGAGAATAAGAGAAGTGTTGGGTTATTTGATTTAGAAAATGGCAGCCTGAATAAGTACTTGTTGGTATGAACTCAGTTTGCAAAAAGGTAAGTGCACAAATTAAGTGTCCATGTCCAAAAAAGCACCTATTTAATATATAGTAAACAACTGTCACACTCGTGCTCGTATGGTTGGCTGACTCTGAGCTGTCGTTATTTCTGCACAGAACTCTATTGCAGCATATCTAAGGTAACAAAGAAATAACCTGCAAGTTTCTGACTAAGCAGAGGTAACACAAAGCACATGCCAAGCTGAATGCTACCTAGAGCGACAAATTGCCAAAGAACGTAAAACAATGCTCTCCTGCTTATTTTGTCTGCAGTCCTTCCTATAGAGCCCTCCCAGGTTCAGGATGTAAGGCAGTAGATACCATGTGCAAGCAAAGTGTTTGAGGGGATTCCTCATGTCTATAAGCAACGAGGAATCCCCTCACCCTTTGTATTCCCCATGAAAAGGGAATTGCCTGGCAGCAGGAAAGAGAAGGGCACTGTTTTATGGCTTCTTCAGACAGAATACTATGCTACATCTGCTTCTCAAGGAGGAATTGCTCCAAACAAAATCTTCATCTTTGGAGACAGGAAATTTCAATTTGATTGTCTTGTTAAGAAACCTTGACTGAGCTCTGCAATACAACTACAAGTAATTACAGAAAACCCAAGCCACGGAAAATCAAACTAAGAACAATTTAGACCATGCTGGGATCCAGGTGAATCCATGATACTGTGTCAAGGCCAAGTACATGGCTTTACAGACTGTGGGAAATATGTTCCTGTGTTACTAACACAGACAAAGCCATACTAATCATTACTTCAGCCAAAGATTTTGATATAGAAACTGTGTACAGAGTGCAGAGGAGGAAAAAAAATTGTCCAAATCTAATCAAAGTTTAATTTGAAGTTTTTGAAGGGAGAAAGTGGAAGACAGTTTGAACCTACCACTTCAAAACAGACCTCACAACTTTAAGTTTCCAAATGTGATTAAACAAAATTCCTGTATGGTAAAATTTAAAGTAAAAGCTGTGCTTTGTGTTTCACAAGGACTGCACCCACTCTATTTCCAGATTGATAGAAATCAGGGAAGGACAATATATGAAAATAGTATTTTCCAACTAATTCAGTAAGCAGAAAAAAATATTAATACTATAATGGTTAATTCAAGACCTCTTTAAAAACATGGAAAGTCAGAGACCTATATAAAATGTAGGATGAATATAAAGCACAGGACTGAAATCAAAAGGCCAAGATGTCAATTGACTAACTTAGATGCAGGGAAAGATTCTATAAATATTGTAAAATACAGAACCAAAGGAAATTACAGGTCAACTGTTTCACAGGGAAAGCAGGCAAGTTGATAAGGAAAAGGCTGACATACCAAATAGCTTTATTCTTTACACAGAAGGTGCATTGGAACTATGTATTTTAAAAGTGAACAGGAATGTTGTCTATATTAGGGAAATTATAAGTTAAGGAAAATTTACATAAATTACACATATTGTAGTTTGCAAAGCTTGATTAAATTCAGTCTTAAGGACTCAGTAAATCAGATGAAACAGTCTCAAACTTCAAGGAATTTTTCTAAAATTCACAGTGGACTAGAAGAAGTCTCAGGGGACTGAAGAAGGATAATTGCAGCACTATCTTTAAGAAGGAGAGAAAGAAGGAACTGGTGAATTGGACACAGCCTAAATTTGATTCCTGGAAAGATTCTGGAACGTATTACTGAGCAATTTATAAGCACCTCAAGAATAATAAGATGATAAAAAACAGATGACATGGATTTGTCAAGAAAAAAAGTTGTATCAAACCAGTATAATTTATTTCTTTGACAGAGCTGCCAGCTAATGGATAACAGGGAACCAATAGATCCAATAGATGTGATAAACATTAACATTACTTTTTTTTTTTTTTTCCTGGTAATATTCTCTATGGCAATCTCATAAGTATGCTATGGAAATCTGGTCTGGATTATTTCTTTGTAACACAGGAGAATAACTAGTTGAAAAAACTCACAATGCTAGTTTTCTGCAGTTCCATGTCAAAATGAGAGAGTAATTTAGAAGAGGGAAAAATAAAAATAAATAAATAAATAAATAAATTTTTAGTAATTTTTCATTGATGATCTGAATGATAAACAACATGAAATATGAAGACTATGGAAACCAGAAAACAAAATTTGCAGAAAACAAATCTTAATAGCTTTGCAAGCATTCTGAATTCATTCAGCTGTATTTCCAGGATAATTTTTAAAACTTACAAAAATTATTCAAAATTAGAAGCTGGAATCCATGAAGACAGAGGGAAACATTGTACTTAGTATGAAGAAATCTAATGCCCTAATTTCCAATATGACATTGGAAATATCTGCCTAATTTGTGAAAAGGCAAGTTAATCATAAGCCGAGTATGGAGTTAACAATTAAAAACACAGTGTAAAATTGTGAGATTCATCTTCAAATACATTAACTGGAACTTTATATGTAATATGGAGTTAGTTATTTCACCTTACTAACTGCTTTGAGCCCTCAGATATAAAGTACATGGCCCTGTCTTAGATACTGACTTTAACAAGGACACAACAATTCAAAAGGAGACCGAAAAACATACAAACAAGTTTAGAAAAACTGTTATCTGGGACTAAAGCTTGAAAGAGATTGACCTCCTTCAATTTCTTCTAGAAAAAAAAAAAAAAAAAAAGAAAGAAAAAGGAAAATTTGTCAATACTTAGAAGGTTGTTGTAAAATGAAATGGTGATCAACTCTTCTTGTGTTAGCTCATAAAGAGAAGAAAATATTATATCAATTTGAAAAAAAAAAAAAAAAAAAAAAGATTCAGCTCAGATTTTAAGAACTATTTATGGGACAGGAGAGGTACCTGAATTGTCTTTACGCTTTTCAAGACAGAAGAAGGAATTGATCCTGTCTGACAGGGCAGGATCTGATCAATAAAAGCTGTAAGCATCGGGCTACTGTATGAAGCAAGGAGGATGCTGCATCCCTTCTTTGCTGTCTGCTCTAGTAATCCCAATTAGTAGAGCACATATGATAGAGAAGAAGGAAAGCTTATTTCAGGGACCAACGCAGCACAGGCTGTTACTGGGCAAGATGAGGAGCAAAACTTCAGACTTCTGGGAAATTTTAGTGTAAAAACAGCCAATGGACATTTGGTCCACAATTTGCTAACAAAAACAAGGAGAGGTTTTGTAATGCAACTTTGTATTAGGCTCTGAGGCACAAACAGATGGGATTTGGGTGCTTGACATCTGTAAACATATAGTCCCAGTTGTTTATACAGTCTAAGGAACTTTGACTTAATGAGATTGAAGTTCTGTTTTTCAAAATTACACTATATGTCTAACCACATCCCTGTTTCCTATAGCCTCATCCACCTGTTGAGAGAATGGATAAAGCAGTGTCAGTACCAGCAAGAACTTAAGTCTTCAGCAAATCTATGAGCAAATGCATTAAAATAAAATAAAATAAAATAAAATAAAATAAAATAAAATAAAATAAAATAAAATAAAATAAAATAAATAAAATAAAATAAAATAAAATAAAATAAAATAAAATAAAATAAAATAAAATAAAATAAAATAAAATAAAATAAAATAAAATAAAATAAAAATCTGATGTAGTTGGGAGAAAAAGAGTAAGCCAGAGTTGGGTTGTGTATGCCACGTGTATCTGCTCTATTACTATTGCCAGTTTATAGCAGGTCAGAATCTAGCAAAATAGGCAAGTTTGGTAAAGACAGACAGTGTCATGAAAAAGACAAACCTAGTGTACTGTAAACTTAACGTCTGATAAATGATGAGGGATTTTTTCCCCTTTCATTCTAAATATAAAAGTAAGGTTTGCAGAAACTGGAGAAAATTGCTGTGGAAGATAAAATATCTGCCTAAATGAACACTGACACTACAGGCATTTAATAAAGAATGAATACACTCCATACTATGCTTCTTCCCATCACCCTCATCTCACCTCTTGAAAATCATTTCCTGTTAAAGTATTTTAGAGAGATGGTGGGAAGAAAATAGGTTACTACCCTCATAGCTTTGTTTCATAGGATGGGAGAAAAGAGTGGTAGTGCTCTCTGGCAAGGAAGGTTGAGCATCTGCACAGTTTAATAAGGTCCCAGTGAATGATAATTAACATCATCACATTTGCACTTCAACTTCCCTTGCATACGCAATGGCAGTATTCAGTGACCTATGCAGAAATCCTGGGGCTGCACTGAGCACCACGGTACTCTTGCTGGTGAACGTCTACTGGGTTTGCAGAGCCTCATTCTCCTCTCCCTTATACCTCAAACCATTTAAATCAGAAAGAAGTATATATCTACCAGGACAATGTAGCAGCATCTGTGCAAGAGGAGAATTAGGCGTTTCAGACATCAGAGTCTCACTGCCCAAAATCCACAGTGATAACCTAAAGCTGTATCTCTGGGAACAATAGAGGGCTACTCAAGAAGTTATAGGTCTTCTAAGTGCTTTTTGTTACTCAAATCGAAACGGATCTATAGCTGAAAATCTCTCATTAACAGCCATGATGCTTAATATGTCTTTAGGCAGACATTCAATCCATCTCTTCTGTGTTGCTCAAGTCCCTATTTCTCCCATCCAATAGTTCAATGGTTTCCTAACTTCTGTTATTTATAAGGTTCAACAAAGTGACAGCAGGTACTCCATCTAAACTTAATACAGTCTAAAATGGAAAGGGTTGGTAAGCAAGGGAATCTTTTTCATGTCTCTTCTACCACCACCATTTCCCTGTTTTTGGTAGAGGAAATGTTCCTTCCATTCTGAGGCAAAATATTCCCAGGTACAATTTTTAATGTTAAAAAATACATATCTTAGCATATACATACAAACCAGCTAACAAAACTGGTGTGTCTGTCTCCACCTCTGGTTAACCATATCTCACATTTTATGCACTTTTTCCAACTAGTAGCATTTCTTTGTATCTTATTTTCCACTGCAAGCCCTACAAACCCAGTCAGCTACAATCTTAGTAGCCAAAGGGATCTCTCAAACTAAGAGAAAATGGTTTTAATTTGAAAGGGTTAAAAAGGAAGATTTTCCAAATACAGCCACCTACAGTGAAGGACCAAAGTAATTTATCTAATTTTAGAAACAGTTCCTTTATCTTCAGAGAGTTGTAATGTGACTGCTGCCTCTTATAACACTTCTGAATTACTGTCACATTCACCATGACAGATGTGGGTCATTAGAACTGAGGAATTAACTACATGCAGAAGGGATTGGGAACAGGCTGGGTTTGATGGAAAACCTAAAAACTACCAGAACTGGGGGGTCAGGTAATGTTTAAAAATTACTTTCTGCCAGTAAAAACAGAACTGTAGGAGGTAATTATCTGACTCTATAAAAACACTGTGCTTCTTGATTGGACTAACATGTGGACTCCATGAGTTTCCTGGACCCAGAAAACAGTAAAACTGTGACCCTGATAGAGTCTGACATCAGTCATCATAGGTGGCGCGGAAAACATTCACCACATGGAAGAACAAATCCAGAGTTCTAATCCCGAAGGATAACAGAAAATCTTTACACCCTGCAGAGATGCTTGCCAAAGTGCATTCATGTGATTTCCTCTGGAAAAAACGGTAAACATGATGTTTGGTCAATTATTTTATTAACGAGAAAAAAATCAAAGTAAATCTACACAAAGGAGTATCACAACAGTCTTTCATGTAACAAACTGTAGGAGATCTCAAAAGCAGAATGACATATATCTAAGCACAAGCAGAACTTACCTTAAAGAATTGCTTTAAAATATAATGTTGAAGGATAGCTTGTGGAAATGAAAGGTTTCAGTTAACCCCAGAATACACAGGCTGCCCTATCCTGCCCACGCTGCTTGCCGTGGCAGCACCCATCTATCTACTAGTGACTACTGTGCACATGCATCATTACGTACTTCACCAGCAGCAAGTTTTTCCAGTCACCATGGATTCACACAGAAAAAAAACAGGACACTGAGAATTACTATTTCACTGCAGATTTGAATGAAGACAAAATTTGCTTGCAAAAATATACAAGAAAGCAGACTAATAAACAGAACCATGACAAGAAATTGCCTCAGGTAAAGTAACCTGAAAGAAAAAATCAGCTACAACCTTCTCTGCCCCTTATCCCCAGTCCCCTTTTCCTCTTTCCTCTTTGCAGTTAGGTTTGTAAAAGCCTTTGTTCTGATGCTACACAACAAAATTTAAAGAACTGCAACTTAAAAGAAAAAGGGGGGGGGGGGGGGGGGGGGGGAAATGTAGAATTTTCACCGCTGTTTTACTCAGCAGACCCAGTACCATTAGAAAGGACCTGTATTTACCCCTAATATGCAGAGAGGTCTGCCCTCAGTGTCTGAAAACAGCAGCATTTACACACAGTGTAGTGTAATTCATCTGCAAACACGTGCAAGGAACTGCCAGAACTGCCTCCCCCCCACCGTACGTAATTGGGAATGAGATATCTAATTAATCTTAGTTGATTTAATCATTGTGACAGAGAAATAACGGCCAATTTACCAATTTTGCTACTCCTTGAAAGCCTCAGCTGCTGGACTGTTCATTCATTGCTGTTCCAGTCTCCAACACGAGTAAAACAATTTTCATGTGCTGGGCTCTGTTTCTGTGCTTACAGTAAGGCTGCTGGGGTTGTGCTCCACCACACCACGTTTGGAAAAGATAAGCCAACAATTCCACATTTATAACAGGAGCAATTATTAATCTAGGTCTTGTTGTCAGTACGTATTTCAATTGATCCCAGCTGTTCACAGGAACGGGACAAGCAGGTGCTAGAGCTGTATGCCTCTGTTTAGGGAAGTAAGCAGAATAATGATTTGACAGCAATACTCATCACAACCATTTCTGCCCCTGCTGTCACACGTGTATACGCCCTACCAGGAGAAATCCCTTATGCAAGAGAAAGCTAAGTATGATGCGAGTTGTGACTTGTGGGGAATGTAAAATGATTCTTCCTGGAGTTATCAGACACGGCTGCCTAATGGCTGACATTTAACAGATGTGTGTCCGCATGGCGAGTCAGCCCAAAACCTTCTTTGATCAAAATGAATACATCCTAAAACACTAACGGCATTTTACAAATGCTTTAAATTCCCGACTAGTTGCAACACTCCAATTCACAAACTGTCTCCTCATCTAGAAACTGTTTTACAGCATATTTCTTATAAAAGTATTGACTGGACGAACGATGCCTTTTAGTACAATAATATATATGCTGTGTTATATATGGATCCAAAATTGATTGTTTTTCTGTTAGAAGCTACGTCTGTTTCCTGAACTTTCTTTATTTCACCCAGTGCTGTGAAAGATGCCTGCAGCATAGCAATCTCTTCTTCAGTACTTAACTCTTCCTGTGCCTCTCACAGCCCCTGACATCCAGCAATCCACACCACAAGCCTTTGAGACAGGTGATATATTTCAGGGAAGTTGCACTCCTGCATTTTTAGAGGATGAGACGTTTTACTTTTCAGGAGGTATACAAAATGAGAGGGTCCATATGGAGCTGTGATTCTAATAAAGGTCACTTTCCGTAGCTAAAATGCATTGCTTTAATCACTTTAGCAGTCCAAAATGGAGCTGGATGGACGTTATTTGTGAACAGCTTGACTAATTTTTCCTATGCCTTGCAAAGCTATTTATACATAAGTATATTTTCTTCTGTTAACCATCTTTGAAAGCAGTCAAAAATACTCTTTAGACCATCTATTCTGAATGCTTTTTCTTTCTGCCAAACGGCCAGCAGGTCACAACCATGTTTTGTTTCTCTATCCAGCCAGCTCTGCCTTTAATGCCTCCACCTA
Organism: Anas acuta; assembly: GCF_963932015.1. Classification (NCBI taxonomy): domain Eukaryota; kingdom Metazoa; phylum Chordata; class Aves; order Anseriformes; family Anatidae; genus Anas; species Anas acuta. The sequence continues at coordinate 58,295,504 of NC_088982.1, forward strand.
CCAGGCCGAAACGCGCTGACAGAAATGCAAGAGCCCCAAGCCCAGCAGTCCTGCACTGTTCTGCATGTCTGCGCCTTGACAGGCCAGGCCATTTCTGTGTTTTATTACCTGTTATTACAGTGTCTTTACATTTGACCTGTAGCTTGTGACTATGAAATGTGGTACATATCAAGGTACACTAGGTTATTGAACTTTTAGTACAGTAGAAACAAATGTGACTTAATGCTATAGTTTAATTGCCATTTAAAACAAATGCCAATCTTCTAAGTGATTTAACAAACAATTGCTTACAAGTAGCAGGTGTTTTGCCTGCAGATAAAAGTAGATAGCAGCCAGTTTCTCCAGAAGCTGTAATGCCAACGGTAAAGTTATTGTAGGAAAAAAATATACAAAGTTTATTGAATCTGTTATGTTTTACCGTAACAGGCAGGGAACTTGCATTACTCTGTGCTCCTAAAGAGGTATTTACATCTATAATGCTAACCTGTTATTGCTTAATAATGGATCAAATTCAGCATGAACTAGGAGCCAAATAATGTCACAGGCAGCATTCTCACTGGACTCAATAGGCGACATCATAGCCTTTGAGGAAATGCCAGAAGGGCAAATATACTTGAACCACAGCAGACAGTGCTGCTACTGCTGCCAAGCAGAAGCATGACCTGCAGGTCCACAGCAGCAGTGATGTCTGGAAAGAGCTGGACTAGAGCAGCAAGAGGCACTTTGCATATCTTTATCTCAATGAAACAGTGCTTAAGGACAGGGAATAGTCATCAGAAACATAGGTTTGATATAAGCTAAGAGCTTACAATAGCATAGCTTAGAATTAGGTATATAGGGCTTCCTGTCTGGTTTCAGGAACCAGTTCCCCTTTAGGGAGGACAGAGGTTGTGGATTTCAGTCAGCAGGTGTCTGATTGCAAAATAAATACAGAGTACTTATATCCAGACTTTACCATACACAGCAGATAAACGCAATAGGATTTCTTTTGCACTATAATACCACTTATGGATACTTTTCCAAATTTCTATGGGTCCCCTTTTCACAGCAGTAACATCTAAAGCTTCCTTTTCTCCGTCTGTGATGTACAGTTGCATTACAGACTTATGAGTATTAGCACAGAATGAAAATGCAAAATGTCAAGTAGTTTATGCAAAAATACCTAGAATAACACAAACATTATTTCCCAGCTGAGGATATAATTGCTGTACCAGCGTTATATTGTAATCAAGAAATGGTTTTGAAGTGACCCACTTCATAGTAATCAAGAGCATAGCAAGTATCATTTGCTTACTATTCATAGAGACAACCATCGTCATGCGTTTGACTATTTCACATAGAAGTGCAGCCATAATACTTAAATATTGTAATATATACCTGCCCGTTTAGGATATTAGGGCTACCTTTTTTGCAGAATGCCATAACCATATGGAACTTCATATCTAGGCAGTAAGAACTGAACCGACACATTTCAGCTCTCAGAGAAGAGCTCAGGCTGAAGGAGAACTGCAGCCTTTGGGCAGCTGTAATGAAAAGAAGCATGAATTATACACATCTGAACTCAGGGCAAGGCTGGAGGTGTAAATGCATTTGAGTGCAGACCCATCCCCAGGACAGCAGGAGGAGGTTCTGGCAGCAATGTCTGTGGAGCCGAGCCTTCCCCTTCTCTTTTTCTAGCATGACAAAAACTCATCGCCAAGAGTCAATCTAGAAGGTTCAAATTCTGTCTGGAGCATCAGTATGGCAAAACAAGAAGCACGTAATTTTACAGATCCTGTTTTCACCCTAATGCTATGAGAACCCATTTTGGAGGGAAAACACAAGCCTGAGCTTTCTGAGTAATAAATATCTTAGTCAACAGGAGTGGGACTAGGGCACCTCAATCAACAACCAGCTCCATTTAACCTGTGGACCTGTAGCCAGTTCACTGTATTTAAGTAAGTAATTAATACTTTTGCAAACAAAACATGAACTTTATATATTTTTAAACTAGAAATACTCCACTGTGAAGGACAAAAACACCTTCAATTTCAATTTGTTCCTGTAAGAGCCATGCATATCAAAGAAAATCAAAGATAGGCAATCCCAGGTAAACATGGAGAAAAGGTAAAGGACCTGTCAACTGTCTTAACATTTACAGATCACAAGATGCTTGTGGCTTTGATATTTTTCTTACCTACAAGTACATAAAACATTCATATCCTGATGAATCAGAGTGTGGCCTTTATGCACTGTGAGACAGTTTGCTACTGCAATCTGATCTATTATTAAACAATTTACCAAAAACATATTTTTAATAATTAAAACTGACTGCTTATCATTTATTAGCCTTACATAGGCGTTTGGCATGTACTTTAGTATAAACACTTACAGTGTACCAACATTACATTAAAAGGAAATTGAGATAAGCTTAGGAGCACACAAATGCATGCCTATGCTCTACAATTTAAAACAAAATAAAAATGTCCAACTAATAAATATGTATGCCTTCTCTGTAATATCTGAAATACTCAGTTACTGTCCCCAGATCAGAACTAAGGCTTTTATTTTGAGACAGCAAAGCGAGAGCTGTTTTTCTGATCCTCCCATCTTTCTCTTCCTGTTCTTTTTTCACCCTCTTCTTTATTGTCTTTAGTTGTGCCCATGGGAGCTAAGCTGTAGTGAGTTTTATACTTTGCCTAGAGGGCAGAGAGATTTGTGGTCATTCTTATCTATTCTGATAATGATTTCCAAAGCTTTGGCTGTGTTGCTGAGGAGGCCTTGTCTTCTGCCCTCTCAGGCTTCACCCTTGAGGTTGACAGCTTCATAATTCCTGAGGAACACAGCTGTCAGGAGAGGTTGTAGTCACAAAGAGAGATTCTCCGAGGTAACGTGTACCAATTCTGTGAAGGACTTTAAAGATTACCACCATGACCTTGAATTTAACATAGCATTCGGCGAGGAGTCAGAATCGTGAGGCAAGTATCAATATGATGAGCCCTAATGGACATTTTGAAAGAAGCAAGATGTTGTGTTCTGAGACACTTGAAAAATGTTTCAGTCTTTGTCAGAGATACACACTCACAGATCAGAGCTCACATTGTGCCAAAGCACTCTCGTTCCTGAGTAGCAAAACATTTACTTACTTTCTGATCTAAGTGTATAAACAGTACTATTTACAGCAGTGGCCTGGGCTGCACTTAGAGGTAAGCATACACTTAAGAGCTTTGTTGGACTGGAACAGTATGCAGTGTTTCTGATGATTCAAGCAGGGAGTGAAGATAGATTTCCCATTTGATAAACAATTTCTGATCAGTTATAGGTGAAACAAATGTATTTCTCATTCTGCCATGAGCTGTGCGTGCTGCAGTTTGAGCCTAACAGATTAATTTCCTAGTTTGCAGACCAGTCTGACAGTAATCGATCCATTTTGCAGAGGACATACCAGGTCCAGTTCTTACCAGCCCTCCCTTTGACACGCTTGCATTCAGCTGAAGGCAGATGTCTTTCATGCAGAGACGGAGACGAGCAGGAAAGCAGATAGCTGGCAGAAGCAAGTCAGAGGCAAAGCTGCAGTCCTGCTGAAGAGACAGCTGCTACACCAGTCATTTCACCACCTACATGTGATGACCGCTTTAGCCTTAGCACTTTAAGTAATCACAACAAAGCATAAGGCAAGAAGCAACACCACAGTAAAGGTAACAAGCACACAGAAAGATCAACAATAAAAAAATGCTGCTATTTTCTCTAGGGAGTCCATCTTTGAAATGATCTCAACTCCATCCATTCCACAACCATAACCAAGCCCTGGTTTCACAGTGAGTTTGAGAGCCTCAGGTTAACTAGTGCAGTACTGTGTCTTGGCAAAGGTTGGCCAGTAGCAAAAGCCATGGAGAAGAGCATAAAAAGGGGAATTACTGAACAAAATTTCCCCATTGCACAATTTTACCCTCCAGCAATCACTGTTGGGATTTTATGAGCTGAAGGTTTCATCCAAGCATCGTTCCAAATATCTTTCTTCCAGAAGTTTGTGTAATCTCCTTTTAAATCCATTTCTTCTTCATGGTGTCCTATTCTAATGCATTGCAAAACCTAACTATGGGTCATGTGAAAGAATCTTATTTTCCTTTCTATCGTGTGTCTTTTTGCATTGTTAATGGAATGTCTGCTACTCCCTGTACTGAAAGAAACCAATTTTTCCATATTGTTCTTTTCTGTATCTATATCATTTATGCTTTTAGATTACTATAATGTGCTCCCTGCCTACCATTCAGCCCAGCTGGCTTGTTTGTAAGGTGCAAGTATTTCTAGGGTTTTAGCAGTGGTTCTTTACATTACCTGATTAAAAACAGTTTGTATTTCCTCAGCACAGAGTTTGGTGACTTAGAGAGGACTTTACTGGGGGAGGAGTGGAAGCCAATTTGTTGTGTTTCTGTCTTTTAAGATTAAAGGGAAAAATACATAACACTAACCACAATAGTGTGACCCCAAATTGTAGGTCATGACCCAGAGATCTCTCAGCACTTTAAAAGGATTTAAAGCCCAAAGCTCCTCTGTTTATTTCCATGAATTTACTCAAAAGCATAAGGAGAAAAGGTGTTTGTGACTGGTTGGAAAGCAAATCCTAAATATTAATAATCTTGAAACAGAAAGCTTAAAACATGTGCCTGTATCAGCTCTGTGCTAGATGCTACCACTCTGTAAAGTGGAAACGGTCTAGACTGATAGCAAATTCCAGAAGAGAAAAGTTTGATGGTCAGATTTACTGTTCCTATAAAAACCTTTTCTTAGCACAGCCATGGAAGCACATTATAAGAAATCTGTGTTTGAGTTTATTCACAATAGATTATGTCTTCTGCCTGCTCCAAATATAATATAAATGCAACCAAACATTAACTGCATACCGTCTTCTAATCAATGGTATAAATGTTGAAAATATGTGTAAATAAATGACCGTATTTCCCTGGAGCAACATCTTACAACATGACAGCTGCAGAGTTTAGCTTGAAAACTTTGGCCCTTATTCTCATTGCACATCAACATAACTTAGGATAATGATGATCAAATAGATACACTTGGTTTTATAATATTGGAAACAAAAAGGAAACTAAGCCAAACAAAGTATGTCAGGATGGGAGCACACACAGCATTGCACAGCAGCTGCCCCGACACTCAGCTGTTCCCTGAAAAGCCACCTTGATTGTAGCTCTGTCCTGGAGGAGGTGTGCAAGGAGTTACCATGAGGCACTTGAAGATTTTATTTCCCTTACCACACTGAGATTCACTTGAGCCCCTAACTTCAGATGCAGCCTGGGCAATACCATCTCTTGCAACTGGGATACATTTAAGGGCCATGTCTAACAACCATTTGCAGCTCGAGTACGCTTCTCCTTTCCAGAGACATAGGATTTTAGGCCTTGCAGAACATGACAGAAGATATTAAAACAGAAAATTTGTATGAAGAGATATCTCTAATACTTAATATTTACTGTAATGAGTCAGATCTAAAAGGAGATGCAGAATGCCTCACACTAAATATTCAGATCCTTGTTTAATCCCAGTATTTCAGGATGCCTGCATGAACCTAAGCAAGGCCAAAGTTGTCTCCTTGTTTCTATATATATGCACAAAAACAACTATCAAAACTCTGAACTTTTCCATTTAAATCATAATAGAATTCTGAATTGTTCTGTCCCTACATCTATTTTTATTATTACCTCCTTTAAGAAAATAGCTATGAATTTTCGTAGTATAAAAATAACCTATAATGCTACACTAGAGACGTATTACACAACTTAGTGGCAATGGAAAAACTTTTCAAACAGAAAACCAATAAGAGTAACACCTGATGCTCCATACACTCAAGAAAACCCAGACTGATCATACCTATATTGAAAAATAAAAAATAAAAAATAAAAAGATGCAGAATTGATCTCACTGTATACATAGGACTGTTGTAGACTGGATTTCCAGGTTGACATTGTTACAGGACAGAAAATTTTCTTCAGTATACATTAGCCAGCTCATTGAGCCAAGTGACTTTTTGAACAAATCTTCAGAAGATTACTTAACATTTATAAGTTAATTTATCCCCCAGTAGACCCTGGGATGTACGCTATCCTAAACTACTGTAAGGCCATACCAATTGCTCGGCATGAGTTCACAAGGGCTAGGTGACCTGTTCCCAAAAGGACTAATCAAAAATCCTGTCTATGCAACTTCCTTGCATGTTGCACTTGTTGCACGCTGTCTTTAACCAGCCTGTAAATTATGTAAAGCCAATCTCACAACATTTTACACTTTGCATAATCTTTAACAAAATAGGAGTCAGATCTAGGCTGGGGCATCTGGTGTCCGTCATAGTAAAAATATAAAAAATATTAAAAATTATAACATTTGTAAAATATATGAAGACACACATATCTCCATCTGTTTTCCTAAGGTGTCAACACCATGGTCTTTTTCAGAAAGACTAGAGACCTGATCTGCTCCTTTAGGAGAACTTCAGCATCACTTCACTGTTCCCTCTCTGCCTGGGAATGGAGCAACCTCCCTCCCAAGCTCTGCATCAGCATTTTCCACCTCGCTCTTGGACACCCCTCCTAATACCCACTGCTCCAAAGACATCTGGCAAAAGGACAGACAAGTCAGAATACCAAAGATTTTTGCACTTCAGAGCTTCCCCATGCAAAAGAGGTCATGTATTAGGCAGTTATTAAGTAGGGTTGGAATTTAGAAAATATGAAGAGTGTGTTTATAGAAGCGTTTTCTCCCGCAGTGTGAATAAATTGCTGTTTCCTAACAGAAGTTTTGTGAAACATCCAGCAAATTCTTTACAGGTTAGAAAAAGTGCTCAAGTTTCCCTAGGCTGTCCTATTCCTAACAAAACTGCCTGGCCAATGCATTAATAGATCAGATACCATTCAGTTGCTTTCATCTTCTAATCCTGAAATCTGAATATTAATTTGCAAGCAAACTCAAAGCAGACGGAACATATTTTGAAATTCCATCTCCAAGAAGGATGTTGCCCCGCTAATCTCAAAGGATTGGCATAGCAATTTTACCACATTTTCTAAAAAATCCATACAGATTTAAGGTCGAGTTCTGGATTTAATTGAAGTAACCTTTTGTACAATCTAGCTTTAATGAAGTGCAATGAAGTTAAACTCCATAGGGGCCATTAATCTGAAACACTCCATTAAAGCAACTACAAGGGGAGTTTTTAATAAACAGTGTGAACTAATGCCCATGTGGAAAGGTAATTGAGAGGGAACTGGTGTCTGGGCCAGATTGTTATTAAATCCTTATCACAGGTAAAGCTGAAACCCCAAATGGCAAGCTGCCATGTGATTTATAGTGCCCTTCTCTTCCCGGCCTTAAAGAAAAGGCTATGTTTAATAATAAAAAAATCCTGTGACTAAGCTATAAAATAACCGAGCAATTACTTAGAATAATTTATACAGTGCAATACACTGACCTTGCTCTAAGCATAAAATCTACAAAATAACTTCTGTAATAAAACTGTGAACTACTAAAAGGACTAAAGGTTTAGCCGTTTTTATCGTGCAGAACCTGAGGGTACTATAAATACGCACTGCTCTCCTAATAGGAGAGCTTACAAAAATTCGTAATTTTTTAATCTTAAATAAAGCTGCTCTGAAGTCTGATAGGGCTTTGCCACATCCTGGGAATGGCTACTGGCATATTTTAAAACTTAGCAGGGCCTTGAAGTCCACTTTCTAACACAGTGCACACTTAGCAAATCACCGACCTGATATGCAAGTCTGGTCTTCTAGGAAACAATGCAAAAAGGGGCCGAAGTTTGCATCAGTCCTGCATCACTTTGGTTCATGGCAGGCTGGTGCTTTGAAGAGCCAAGAAAATACTGCTGTTAAGCTCTTGAAAGGTACATAAAGAACAGATACTCACTCTGAGTTTTTACTAACATCTCTAAGCAAACTTGTCTAGATGCAGAAAAGTCTAATAAAATCTAAGTATCTATTATTGTAAAAGTCTTTTTCCCAAAGGAATCAAAACTTAAGATATTTTCAAAAGTTGTTCAGATCACACTATTTGATTTTTAATTTTGTGTGTATCTTGTCCTTTCACATCTTTAACTTTTGCTTCATTGTATTAATTAGTTCTCAGCATTGTTGTTTGATGTTTCTTGTTTTGGCTTCTCTGTGTTTCAATTGACTGGGAAAGGAAGAAAAATTTGGATCAAATATAAGAACATTGGTAGGACTTAAAGCTTACCCCAGCAAGACCTGAGCAAGCAAAGGAATTAGAAAGGAAGGCTGATACTTCTGGCTAAAGGAGAAGCAGCAGAGGTTACTTCATGCACAGGATGTTCCTTCACATAATGAGGCAGTATTAAAAGATATGGAAACACTTAGAAATACATCACACCAAAGGGAGCATGGAGGGGCAAAAAAAGGATGAAAGAACAGTGTTTGGACTGTTACAAGAGAGGACACTTCCAGATGAAAACTGCAAAAATATATTTCACAACATTTCAAAATAATTTAATGTAAAAATAATGAATGGAGATTTCTTCACATCAAAATGATGAAAAGCATGGCATTATACAGAGAACAGTAAGTGCACCTAGTACATCCCTGACTGTCCGTATGCTTTTTATCTATGCTTCAAATAGGTGTATTTTCTCTCTAAATGACAGGACTGGGATGTGTTTTGTGACGAGGCATACAGTAAGCGTAAGATTACTACAATGAAAGTTTGATGGAGTCAAGTATAATCAAGAGCAGATTATTTCAGCCAGAAAGAAAAGTAACTGCCTTTATTTTCAGTCTGGCACTAATCCAGGTTATAGCAGATGCCATCCAGGAGAATATAGGCAGAACTGAAGGACACAGCAGAACTGAAGGACAGAAATTGTCAACAGGTTCGCATCGCTCGGGACAAAAAGTTGTTATCTTGAGTAATCGGATGTGGACCAGCTTGGCGATGTGCCCAGGGTTACACTCAGCTACAGGCTGGCTGTGTTTCCACCATCACCACCACCAGGCACCCCTTCCCCACGCAGCGCTACCTGTGATGCAGGAGGAACACCGAGGCGGCCACCTGGAACATCCAGGTTTAACCACACAGAAAACATCTGCCCGTCAGCTCATTCAGGGGAACCACTCCATTTCCAGCAGCTTGACATGTGCTATCTTTTCTGACTTTTCACCGAAACACATTTTAGCACTCCATCGTGGGAAGAAAGATCATTCTTTCACACAAGTTTGACTCCTAACTAGGGTGCATGTGGATGTTATAAACACCGTACGCAAATCTGCACTTGTTTCTGTTTGTTGGCACCTGAAATGCACAGCCAATAAATACAGCACGTGGAAACTTTGGGTCGTGAAGAAATGATTCCAGTGTTATTGTGTGCTTCCTCAAAAGAGGGTGAGAGGTTCCTATGTCTTTATACTTTATTTTAAAATAGAAATATCATTCAGTTAGGTCTTGGCAGGTGGACAACTCAGACATTTTATTATGGGTACAAGTGAAAGCTCAATTTAAAAGCCCTGGAAAGCAATGGACTTCAGCATGTGACTGAAGTTAAACACATTACTTAACTACGTTATTAAATAAGGATGAACTGAAGTGTATGGCTAAATGTTTCACTGAACTTGGCCTAGAAAGGAATAGTTCAGCTCCTGCCTTATGATTTTTCCAGTGCTAAACCTAGAGTACGATGAAGCCATTGCAAACAATTGAATGTGCTTAACAGTGCTGGTCTCCTTCCGCTGCCAGCTGATGCTTATATATCAGTGGAGTCCCTCCACAGCTCGTACCAGCTCAGTGCCTGCATCAGCACCTGATCAGGAAGATTCTCACTTAGGAAAGGCTAGGAAAAAAAATACAAAATCTGTTGGTGTCTTTGAACATGACTGAGCTACATTTCATAGGGAAATACCCTACAGGATAGGAAGCTTTGGTCAAAAAATCATGTTAGTGAAAATGCCGTCTCCGCCAAAATCAATTTTTTTTTTCTTGTAATTTCAGAAAATAGATTTAAAATTTAAATATATATATATATAAGTTTTAATAGACCAACAGAAACAAAAACTAGTTAAATTCTCTCAGACTAAAGGATTTCAGTGTTGAATTTTAAGCCTGTATTTTGAAATGGAAAATCAGAATTCTCTGCCAAGGAGGAAATTCACCCATTTCTCAGCTCTCAGTGCTGTCTCCTTCCCACCTATTGTCCTCCCTTCTCCACTGTGCCACCACAGAGCCTCTCCAGCACTGCCACAACTCTGCTCAGTAATGGCCAGGCTACCAGCCAGTCCCTGTTCTGCTGTCTAGAGAAGGTCTCTGAGGAAAATCTGAGCTGTTACTTTCCTTTGGGAGCTGTAAGACTTGTTTGGGATACTGTCAGAAAATATTAAGGATCCTGCACCTCTCATCCCTAATACTGGTGTCATGTTGGTTTACTACTGGCACATCATCCACTTCAGCACCACTTCCTTGAGTAACAGCTATCTATCAAATCAGCATCTTCTGCCAGCTGTCATCTTTAAAAGGAAAAACCAAGCTGAAAATAATCTTCCAGCATTGCCCAAGCTTCTCAGGACACTTCCTAGAGGGTGTAAGTAGTATACTCTATCTGGATGGATACACATATGCACACAACCCCACTACATCTATACATACAAAACATCTTTTAAAATGTTTCATAATGGTGTCCATGTGTGTACGTGTGTGTATCCGTACAAACAGAACAAGCAGGCACATCCATTTCTTTCAGCTTTAAAAAGGTGTGTTATCTCCTGAGCTTAAAGCAAACAGCAAGCTCCAGAGGAATAACATAACACCTAGTCAGAAACAAACACACTGAATATTCAGAACTATTGATATCTGCTGTTCTGCAATTGCAGTTCCCCCGATACACACATAATTTTTTAACACATAAAATTCCCTGCCCCTTAACACAAGGAAAATTACCCAAGCCTCCATTTAAGCCTGGCTGTCAGGAACCTCCCATGACAGATGAATGGAAAAAGTATAAAACTCTGTTCCTCTTACAAAATCCCACCGGTCTCTTTCTGCAGAGAGCTTGGCCTCTCTGAAATGGTTAAGACGAAATATGAAAATAGCATTTCACTTTTTGGCAATCTGCAAAATTATTCTTTTAACCCACTTGCAGAACTCAAATGCTGTTTTGTTCTAGGGGGATATCCCAGCTGAAGCAAGACTGGCTCATGCAATTCATTATCTGCAAGCTACTTTACATGAGTGATGGATGTCTTCCACTTTTGCACTGTCATGTGAAGGAGTTAGATCCTCAGATAAATCCCAACAAAGAATTTCATTGACCTTACAGTATATTTTATGCAGCATAGCTCCAGAAATGTGTAAAGGCTGTGAATATGCACTGGCCAGTAATGCATTTTCAGAATATAATGTACAACAGTGAAAAAGTAAGAAAAATAAAGCTTTATCTTTACTGCCCTCTTCAGGCTGTATTAACTTTGGGTTTGCTAAACCACATATTCGCCAATACAGCAGCTCCTTAAGAGTCTTATTGAAATAATTTATCTCTGTATCTTGACTAAAAGAAGCTGCTATCTAGGCTGCTAATGGTGTGAGGATCTACGGGTGTAGGAAATTCAAAAAAAACTTTTTGATGGCTTCATTAGGAAAATCACTGTATGAAGCTGTCACAGTTGCAAGTAATTGAGTGATCCTTAGCAAAGGAGCTCGTGAGCTTTTTCAGAATAGCAGCAACTTGGTAGCATTCATATCAGCTGTAATTTGCAAGCGTTTATAAGGGACAGAAGGCTAGAATCAAGCATTTAATAAATGTATCACTTTTCAACTCTTACAAAGTTTACTTTTCATATTATTTTTAACCATGTAGCATAATTTCCTTTTCCAGACAAAAACTTCCATATACTATCTTTTCCTACAGCCTGAGACCCTTTACTTCTTTATTCTAGGTCCCATCTAATCAATATTCATAACTTTTTCCAAATGAAGATCGTCTTATACTTCTCAAAGTATTGCTTGTTCTCTGATCCAGTAGCTTGATACAGATGGTAAACTAATGTTTACTTGGAACTGATTTCTGAAGCATCCATTCACCCAGTTTCATAAAGAATAGATGTTTTATGATTTGTTATATTTTAAATGCCATGACTAGTTTTATTATTTTCTTGAAAACCATTAGAGCTTTCACTTTTCTGTGGTATTTCAGAGTTTGATATTCCAATCCCAACACTAGCCATATAAAAACGTAACAGCAAACTATGCCTTGTGCATAAAACCTTTGTCTGTATCTTATATATAAAATGTACAGTAAATTCCCATGAGGTTTGCCCATTGAATTCAACGTGACCAGCCTCTACGTTTCTTCTGCCAACACGGCCACACTTTCTGAGGGTTCATCAACACTCCAAGCACGTCATCCCAGTGTTCTGCCACCAGGGTTTAGATTTTGAGCAACACTGTCCTATCTTTTCTGTTCATCTTTCCTTAATTGAGCTGACATTTATTCTGGCCTTGTGCCAGTATTTTGGACTCACTGATTTAGTTTCCTTTATGATTGACTTTTCATTCAACCTTACTTTATCTAGACCTCTTACAACATTTCCATCTTCACTTTTTTTTTTTTTCCCTACCCCTCTGTCATCATCCTATTCATTACCCTTCTCCATCTTTTAAAAGTATATGTGTATGAGTCTGCTACTTCTGAAGTGATCTGGGCAGGACTCAGGCTGTATTAAAGTAGCCTTGCTCCTTGAATTTTTTTTTGAGTATGAGGTATGAAAATCCTAAGTAAAATATCATATACTATCAAATTGCTTCTTAAAATGTACATAATATGTAAATCGTACACATAACAGCTTCTCTAATGATCATAAATATAATTACAATTGATATAAACTCTGTTGTGTATTTGCTTATAAGTAGTAAGGCTACAGGTGTGGCAAAGATTTTACTTATGTTACTACATAAGCTTGGGGCTTTGCTTATGGCATATTCTAATAAAAATTCTATTTTTGGTCACCTTTGGAGGAGGAAAGGGTTAAAAGGTCGTAGTGAGGGGAAAACTAGAGAAAGCAAGAAGTCCCTTCATTGCTTTGTTGTTTGTGTTTTCCACCATTTCTGGGTGCATTGACTAGTTTCCTTAGACCGTGACCTGCAAAGCATTTAACTTTAAGCATATAAAGCAGGATTAATCACGTGTTTAAAATTAACATGTTTTGGTTCCTTATTGAACCAAGCCCTATGTCCCCCTGATTGACTACACTGGATTAAAATACAATTAATTTCTTATTTCCAAAGATAGGTTGTGCAAATCAGGCTCCTCAAATTGCATTTTCTGATACCTGTTTTTTTAGCATGTTTGTCACTTTAAATACAGTGAGTGAGGAAGGAAATTAGCAGATGAGGCTGAATCAGTTAAAAAGAAACACAGTACGGGTTTATTGCCTTTGCTAGCTTATCATGAAGCTACTTGTAGAAAAGAATTTCTCATCCACAATGCATATTACCACATATGCACGTGTTTATACATACTTTATAGTCACTGAATTTCTCTTCTGCTGTTTTACTTCAGTTTTCAAGACATGCAAGACAAACAGATACAAACAAGACATTGTTTGTAGAATGGAAAGTTTGATTGCTTTCCAAAGTTTTCTAACAGTTGACCTGAAATGTGTCAAAGCAACTTCCATCCCTTTTGTTTCTATCCAGCTGTCCCAATTTCCTAATTTCACCGAGTCCCCCAGTTGCCATGTCTTTGAAGTTTATTTGTTCTTTGTGATTTTTTTTCCTTTCCAATGATTAATCTAGCACTCGAACGGAGAGTGATTTTGCATTTGGCTGTAATTTATTCTAGCTAAGAATTTACATGCTCAGGAAGGAACATCATATTCTACAATTGAAGCATGTGGAGATCAATATGATCACATCTTTGGCATTGTGTACTGCAGCAGATAACTAATCACCATACTGCGCGATGCTCCTGCAGCGTAACTAACTGTAATGGGAACATGTTGTACACAGAATAGTGCGAGACCTTATGTGGCAAAAAGGTTTTATAGTCCAGATTTTGAAATCTTGAAGATTTTAAATGTTACACATCCTTTCTAACAAATAGTGTAATTTACCATTGGTATTTTTTCCACACAATCACAAGAAACCAGGTGATGGTCATACCAAGTATCAAGCCAAAAGTCATTCACTTTTATTCCTTTTCATGTTTTTACAGTCATCAGCTTTGGCTTAAGGCAGTGACATTGTAATAAACATTGCTAAATGTCTTTTCAAAAACTGGATTGATCTGAGAGTTTTTTTATTTTTTATTTTTTAAATGAAGGGGAATGGGTGATGGAGAAGTGGTAAAGAATATGTGCACCACTCACCAGGTGTTTTTTTTTACATCAAAACTCGGGCTTTGATACATTTTCTTTTGAGGCATTTTGTTTATTTACAAGCTTAAGTAGGACACTAACAGGCAAACCCTTTTCTTCACAGCAATCTTCAGGCTTGGCACATGGATGACAAGGCAAATGTTCCCCAGGAACAGAACTTGCATTCAGCCCAATTCACAAGCTACAATAGCAAGTCTCAGCGCTGCGGGACAGCTGCCAGAACAGGGGGCTCTGAAATGGCCAATGCACTCAAGCAGTGCCTTGCCGTAACATCCCCCTCTCTACTGAATCTAAAGGGCTGCTGAAGAGCCACACTTTCTGACACATAACTTTTGAGATCCTGTCCAACCACATGAGGCCCCAGAAAGTTTTTCTTCCTGGCACTTGGAGCTATGCTAATCAGGAAATTTGGCAGAGGGAGAGGAGCAGAAGGAGTCCCACTTCATAAAACAAACTAAGTGAACACCAGGGAAAACTTCCTAAGCAGGAAGGTCTCTGACTTGCAAAGAAAAGTTCAGATTTTTTTTAAGCAGGTAATACAGGAAAGGAGAGGAAAAAATGCTATGTATCAGTTCAAAACTCCGTGAAATATTCAGCTAGTATTTTGATGAGCACCATCTCAAAAAGGAGACTGTCACGTTCTTCACTTTACGATAGCAGTGGCTCATGTGGCTGTCCTATTACCTCGGTCGTCTGATGCAGAATTCAAAGCCATTAATCTATCTTTAATAACTCCATAAAGGTTATTGACATTAG
The DNA here is from genome assembly GCF_963932015.1 of Anas acuta. Taxonomy (NCBI): domain Eukaryota; kingdom Metazoa; phylum Chordata; class Aves; order Anseriformes; family Anatidae; genus Anas; species Anas acuta. The sequence continues at coordinate 58,310,632 of NC_088982.1, forward strand.
TGATTCACTACACGACCGATACCAGCACATTTAATGAAGAAGAGGAATTGTTTTAAGAAACAGACAGACTTTCATGATGGCTCATAACTCCTGTTTGACGTAGACATAAACATGCCACAAGCTCTAAGCTTTAAATTTTAAGACTTTCCTGTTTCTAAGGCCATGTCTACAGAGTGATGTGTAGAAATACTTGATCTAGCTTCAAATGCAGTTACTAGACAGCTTGACAAGACAAAAGTTCAAAGCCTAAATTCTTTGGTTGATCCTAAATCTTGAGAACAAGTAGTTGTTTTCTCTTTGGTTGTTTGCATCTCTGTCATTTCTGGAACCTAGATGGCAATATTTACAACTGAAATCACAAGTCCAACAGAAGCAAATATTGTAAGCACAGAATTTTTTCGAGCATAAATTACCCTTTAGTGTCAACAAACTTTCCATTATTCAACTGTAAGCTATGTGATTTATTCTTTTCGGACCTCATATGCAAACCAAAGCATAAAATACAGTGTCCTTAATGTGAAGAAGAAAAAACTTCCCCCGCTCTGGTAGCAATGACGTTGTTTGTGAGCCTTTCAACAACAATCATTGCACTATTGGTCATGCGCCTTGAAAAGAAAGAGAGATTAGTGTTTGTCTTTGCCTTCTGAACACCCTTAAAATCCAGTTTGGCACATATGCAGCTAATATCTGCTGTCTTTCATTTCTACAACATTTTGTTTTAATATCATGAACCACCACTGTGGAATCATCATTGCAACACATTCTTTACCATTTTTATAAGTCACAACTGTTTTGTGCAAAAGGTTAAGCATGACACTTGTAGACACCTTATTTGTAAGAAAGGAAAACACACTGAAGACATTACCACCTCTTCTAATCCACTGACATTCCTGGGCCCCTCTCCTGTATCACCTTTCTTTTTCACACTCCTCTTTCTTCTTTTTCAGTTCAGCTTTTGGAGAGAATAAAAAAGAAAATTTTCCATACTTGGACATTAACAAATCCTTCTTAACACCTCACACCTCTTCACTTTCCACTGCTGCTTTTTCCAGCTAAGCTAAATGTCAGTGGGAACTCCTCCCTCTCCTTACTGGATATGACTGCACTCTCACCAGATAGGCACTCTTACAGATATGCCTCACTGCACTCTTTTCTGATTGCTTTAAGAATAGTCCTTGGCTCAAATATGACTGATTGCCAACCGCTTTGAAACAATCAGTCATCGCCCCTGCCAAGCACTGTCTTCTCAGGGCCATTGTATTTCTTTGATCAAATGGTCACTCTAACCATCTGATTCTTTCTGCAGCCCTTCCTTATGGCCCCACTAACAAGGTGAACTGTGCAGCAACTCCCAGAGCTATCTCTGTAACCTCACATTGTCTGCAATCCTGTTTCTTCACCTGACTTCAACAAATCTCTTTCTTTAAGCCTAGCTAGCTCCTAGCTGACAAATAAGCCTGATAAGCAAGCACACTGACAGACAGACTTTTTCACAGTTTGATTTGCATTTTGGGGAAGAGAAAAACTAATCTCTTTTTGTCAAAGACCGCGTTTCCATTAAAGACGTTTTCCAAGTCATCATACAGGGAGACAGTCCATTGGAGCACGTCTACATATATGACACTCCAAAGGACAGAAAGTAGAATAATACTTATTGCTTTTGTTACCTCTAATACACTTTGAGCCTCTGGAAAATGCGAAGCTATACTCTAAAATAAAACAGGGGATATAGCACATATAGTCTAGGAAATGATTCAGGAAGTGATCTAACATGCTCACATTTTAATTGACCTGGCCGTTCCAGGCACCCAACCTGCCAGTCCAATATCGCACAGGACGTCCTGCTACTTCCTGACATCCTAAGACAGAAATTCTGTTTTGTGCTGGTGTCAGATTCCCTTTTGCTGGTTCCTTCTGCAGCTATAACTGACATTTCTGACAGGCGCTGTTCTAGACTAATCTCTTGCGAAATCCATCTGTCTGTTCCCCAAAGAACACTAAGTGCTTCCTGCTGCCACTCAGGGGAAAACACGGGAAGAACAATTTCTCCTCTCCTCCTCAGCTACATCAGTGCTAAAATGATTGAAACTCTGTTTCTACTCATATACACTTTCAGTTTCCTGCGTATCTGGGTAGATATTAAAATTCACAATACTCCCAACTGTTTCTTGTCTTTAGATCCATCTTCGTCTTGCTGTCTACATTAAATTTAGGTACTCAGACATCTTTAGACTCAAATAAAAGGAAAACCTTTATTAGTATCTCAGTCAACCGTACGTCTCCACTAATTTGGTCTTTGAACGTCTTTGGAGGAGGGACTCTTCCCTGAGTTTCCTAAAGTGTTTTGGAATGCCAACTGATGTCAGTAACTGGAAAACAAATAATTAACTTCTTTGCTACGTTACTGTTATTTCCATGGGGGTACCAGGAGGTTTGTGTTCAGCAGGGAAAGAGCCACATCCTTTCAGCACAAGCAAAATCCAGCAGCTAGACTCCTAGCTGCATCGCCTCCTTTTAAATCAATAACCTGTATGATTTTAGAGAGAGCATATTGCTCTTGAAATACAATGCTACCATCTAGCCCTCCCATTACCTTTCTCTCAGAGTAAAAGTAAACTATCAATTTCTTGACACCTGACTACTGTGAAGATGCACTACTAACAGAGCTTGCTACAGTGCACATCAGCTTCCTGCTCTGCAGTGCACAGAGCCATGCTCTGTTATATATTGTTTCATACTTAGAAACCCAGGAGAAAGGTAATCCACTGAAATGTATGTGGGTGCAATATAGCCAAAGATGTTCAATGTAAACACGGATAGACAGAAATATTAAGCATCCTGAAAAAGCCGAGGTGAGATTCCCAAATCACACAGGACAATTTATTCATTTAAATACATTTTTATTATTATTATTTATGACATGCAAATTCCCATTGGTATCTGTAAAACTGATTTCATACAGAGTTTCTAGCTGTGGATCTGATTCCTAAAACATCAGCGGAGAAGGAAGCAAAAACAATCTAATGAGCTTTGGCACATCTGTGCCCTTCCTTTTTTTTTTTTTTTTTCCTAACAAAGAAGTAGAAGGTCAGTCCTGCTTGAATAAGGAATGTAGAATAGCTCCAACTGCACCAAGACAGCATAAAAATGACCATCAGAAAACACTCAAGAGATGCATCTGAAAACTATAGTTATCTCGGCAGAACATTCTCCGTCTATTAAAACATACTTTATTGCCCCACTTTTGAAACTACTATACTACAGAGCACTGAGAGGTAGCACTGTTTCTATACTGAAAAAATTATGTATCTCCTCTTGCCGTGTGTGCCATTCTTTCCTCATACAGACCTCCATGGTGCCTACAAAGAAGAACACTTTAAAATATATAGTTGGTCAATTCATAGAATAGTTGATGGATGGCCTCTGTTATGACCTTAACTTTCTCTTAACTATCACTCAGGAAACAAAAGGTCCTAATAGGTCTCAAACATTAGGTATTCTATTGCCCTCTGGGAACAGCTGTATTCAGATACAGATGAGGGACACGAATTGGGTCATCTTCATGTGTTCACCCACTGCATTGCTCTACACGTGTAGAGATGCCACACGTCAGCTGACACATTCAACTTGTCCTGCTCTGTGCCATGCTTTTGCACATTCCTACTGACAATCAGAGCATGCAAACAAAATGGCTCCCAAAAGATTTTTTTAAACTAATCTTTGTCTGACAGCAATGAGACTGGTTAAATGAATGAAGTATGAGGATGGCAGCAACTTTACCAAAGATGAACAGATGTGTGCAATAATCACACTGCTATGAAGGGGGTTGTGTGAGCTGAAAATTGCTTAGGCTTGCATTTGTTCCCCTTTTGAGTTCATTTTTCAGTTTTGTGTGTAGATTAGCATAAAAACTCTAAGTTAAGCCCTCTGGAAAACCTAGCTATCACAATGCTTGACAAACCTTGACTGCGACATGGCACGGTTTATGCAAGCAGAGCAAAGCCCAGAATCATCTAAAAGTTACTTATTCGAGGGTCTCCTCAGAAACAGAGCTGTACTGCACCAGTGAAGACTGATTTCCATAAGAAGCATAGATGAGACGAGTACTTTCAAGTGGTCCTTTTTCACAAGATGTCAGCTTGTGCACAACAGTGTACAACAAAAATTTTGTCCTGCAAAAGACGTGAACAAAGGGAGCTTGGCTGCATACTCAAAGTAAAGCTTCTCCAATAGCCTATAATATAGAAGATACTCAGTTACAGGACAAAACATGTCTGTCCTAAAATGACTCCACTTTTGATTCCTTGGTGAACAACTCTGAGCTTGAAATGTATGCTAATGAAATATGTAAAGGTATCATGGATGTCCCGTTATCCAAAGAAGTACAGAATAAATGAATGCATGTTCTCAAAAGACGGGGCCAGTGCTTTCGGGCAGTCATACATTGAGCAAGTCCCCGTCAGGGGGCATTTGCAATTTCATATTTGATGATACCCTGCAGTGTTTCATTAGTTCTGTTCACTTAATTATGTCTTGTCTAAATGATCGTTTTAATTTTTTATAGACCCAGATCCTGTTCAAAGAAGGCAGTCATGCACTACTCGAGGCATGTGGCTTTATAGCTCCAAGCAGCCGTTAAAAGGAGTGGAATCCCCCCAGACCTCAGGAGAGATTTCAGTGGGCACAAGCACAATGAAATGTTATCAATTTTGCATTACTTTTATGCAGAACAGGTGTCACATTGTAAAATACTCCTACAGGTGCTGAAAGGAGATAAACCATGGAGACAAGTACTTCATTTTAGAGCAATTGTGTTAGGCAGTATAGACACAGCTTTGCCTCAGCTTGTAGGTTTCTGTTTCTTCATTTTTTTCCCCTACCCTCAGTGTTACTGTGTTACTGGCAACTCCCCGGAGGAAAAAATATTTTTTTTTTATTTATTTATTTTTGGGGGTTAACTCTTTCCCTATTTATTTATCTGGGTCTGTTATCTGTCAGCAAAAGTCCACAATTACAAAACATAACCCAACCAGAAGATACAGCTTAAGGAAATAGGGCTTTGTGATCATACCCTTCAAGTGCTCTCTATATCATTTTTTCCTCAATTGAAAACAGTTGGGTTGGGTTGGGAGTGTCAAGTTTTTACAATGTGCTCAAACAAAAATGAAGATCTCTCTGGTGGTTCACAAAACATTTTTCCCCCATAAGAGGATGAAAATTAAAATCTGAAGAGCCCAGATGCACAAGTCAAAATTCCAGTCCCACTAGGTGATCATCTTTTAACACTGATTTCAGCAAAGACAAAGTTTCACATGGAATTATAAAGCTCCAGCTTGTCCACCTTCCTCCATAATGCTTGCCATGGAACTTCTCAGAGGAATTCTTGCCACGATCATCATTCAGTCAAGTACCCATGGATTGCAAGGGCAAAGAAAGAAAACGGATGTTCAGTGAACCTCCACGGGGTACACAATTCAGAGATGTTAATAAGCCCAGCAGTGCTGAAAATACCACCAGATCTATTCCTCCACCATCTTCAACAAGCAGTGCTCTCTCTGTGGACTGCAGCCACTCCTCTTGTGTCATTTGTCAGGAATGGGAGAACTGGTCTGTGCCAGTAATCCAGTGGGAAAGGAGCATTTGGCCAAAATCAGTGCCTGCCCTTTTTAAGGAAAAAACACTTCCTCTTAATTTTAAAACAAATACTAAGCATTTTTTAGCTTTCTACTTTAATGTTTTTTGCTCCCGAGATGGACTTTAAAAGTAATTTGTCTTCAGTTGCTTTTTGTAATGAGCATGCACAGTAAACTTATTGTTATAACACCAAGTAATGGTATTTAACAAATGTCATCATCTCTCTCTCTACATCGTACGTGCCAGAACATCCTAAGCTCACCTCTTCCTCTTGGGACAGGGCATGAAGGACCTCTTGATTAAAATAAATAAATAAAAATCTCTGGGTTTTGTTATTTTAAGTTAAAGGCTGTGGGTGGGCAGAATTATTTACATGTGGGTTTTGTTTGTTTGTTTTGTTTTTATAAGGTTTTGACATAAAACCTTGTCTCAGCTGGGAAAATCTAAGCTGGGGACTCTTTCACAACAAGAAAAAAATGAGTATTGAAGTAGTCCTCTAGTGTCTAAACAATATTGCTCCTAAATCTCTACTCTTCTGTTCAGACTCCTCTGCAAATAACCTTCTGTGTGTGCCTGCAATGAGTGAAAAGGTTGGTACACTGCAGAAACACTACTTGTGAAGAACAGCTGTCATAGCCTTGCTCTCAAGTCATCCCTGGTTGCTTGACTTTCAGAAAGCATTACAAAAATCTTAGAACCAGCTTCAAACGTGCAGTTGCTGCACTGTACAGCTGACAATTCCTGCTCTGGCTCTTTTTTTTACATTAAAGAACCAGAATAAAAAGTGTTGTGGTTGAAAGACAAAGAAAAACCCACACTGACACTTAGGTAGTTACATTTAGCAGCTTTTCAAGGCTTTGATCACCTGTCACCTGCCTGATTTATGGTTAAACACTCCCAGCCAAAAGCAGGCCCTGGGAAGATATTATCCCTGCAAGAACAGCAAGGGGGATTGATCATAATGCAGTATCTTGACCCGTACCTCTGAAACCTCAAATCGTCTTCCTTAATACACTGAGAACCATAAAAATCTGTCCTGATTGCTTCTAAAGACTTTTAGCCAACTCAGATTTTTGTTTTACTAGCATTGCCAGGATCTGGATATGCAGTGAGAGAAAAAGAATTACAAGTAAATACCATAAAAAGCATTAGAAAAAAAAATTTAAGCATGGTATTACAAGCAGCCAAAGAGCTACGGAGATACAGAGCTACTAAGACTTGATGGAAAATGATCATAAGACTTAATTTTCAAGGCAGCAAGGGGTCAAGCTAATGCAGATAATAGGGAAAAAACCTGATCCAAAAGTACGCTGGTGTCAATGGAAAGATTGATCGAGTTTCAAAGGCAAAGATGAGACTAGTGCACAGGTCAGGCAGTGGAGAAAGAGGCAAATTGCTGAAATGTCAGCTAAAGCATGAATTGGGATCTCATCAGCTATTCTGCAATAACTGCCCCAGTGGAAAGTTTTTGCTCCCTGTAGCAATTGTAAAACAACTTGCCTGTCCTTCGACAGGGAGAAATTTACTTACATTTGCTACAGGTATATAAGAAAGGCATACAGACAGCTGCCACAATACAACTGATACGCTGCCAATTCACACCTGGTCTACCATATAATAATCTGTTTAAATAGCCACAGCCTTCCTTTGCAACATTTGGTTCATCTTCACTATCACAAGCAAAGCAGAAAATTCTAACACAACGTCAATAGCTGCCCTCAGATTTAGGATCGAAAAGAAGCTAGACAGGATAACCACTGTTTCTGTAGTTTGGAGCAAAATACATTGATTGAGAATGGAGTAAGATTTTTTACACAGTCAGTTCTGACTCTCATTTACCTTCCTACTGCTATCTGAAAGTCTTTTTCCCCTTTCCTCCCTGATATCCTGGCTTGGAATATTCAGCATGCTCCAGCCAACCAGCAGGGAAGAGTGGCCAGCCAGGGGCTGGAGAAGAACATCACTCTCCTCCACCTTGGACAGCTTTGCACAGGGTCCTGCCATGAATTCAGCTGTAGCCAGGCCAGTAGCGTTCAGAAATTCCTTTACCAAGTACCGTTATTTTTCTTCTTGTTTTTTTCACACAAACAGTGTCACAGATATGGCTCCCAGTACGACTGAGCTTGAGGCATCAGAAGCACCACTCACAAAGTATATGTTCCCAAACTGCTTAGGAATAAAAGTACTTAAACTACACTCACATGTATACAGTACCACTCTCAACCCCTGAAAATCAGGGAAAGTTCCCAAATATCCTCTATGTAGTGATAAGGCTAGGTGGTTGTATTTTATATAATGATCGATCACATCAGTGATAGGAGAAATCTGGAATCTTACTTTAATTGTAACTCATGAAAGTGATGTAAGTCACATCCAGGGAATAATAAACAGATTTTAAGGTTCGGATCAATATGCCATGCTAGTCCTGGACATTCAGCAGATTACTTCAATTCACCAGATAGTTTTAACCAAGAGAAAAAGGAAAGTTCAAATTAAATTCTCAAAACTGATAGAGAAGTAATTCTCTCTTTACCCCCGATATGAACATCTGAGGTATCAGCACTAGCACTTACCAGCAAAATAGCAAACTCAGATCAGCAAAAGTCAGATTTTTATTATGCAGATGCTGCAGATGCTGCTATTCCAGAAGTTATTTCCCTGGACTATGGGATGAAAAAATAAATAAGGAAATGTGACCACTCTTACAGAGAACCACAGCCCCCCCTCGCACAATGTCAAAAGACTCTTCATCTCAGCAAATTCTCATGTCACACTTTTTTTTTTTTGAAGATATTTCAATATTTCTGCATTTGAATTATATATATATGCAATCCCACCAAACTATTGGATTACTAAAAATCAATTTACTATGGGATTACTTAAATACCAAACTACGTATCCAGTGACTGACTACATATAGTGTGTGTGATGCCCTGACTTGAGTGAGCTCAGCTCAAAAGGCACCTGCACAAAGCTTTTCAAAGCAACTGCAATAAATTTTACTGGATGTGGCAAACCTTATAAAAATTAAATAATGTCATGCTTTATAAGCATTTCATTCAATGTGACTAAACACATGGATAGCATTGAGGATGATATTTAACTTTTTCCATGTGCAGATTTAATACCACACAAAAATTTGAGTCCCCTATTGCTAATTTTCCACCATGTGGTAACTATTTAGCTGTTTTTTAAAAGTTACTGAATTACAGAGTTGAATTACAGAGCACAGCAACTACCAGTGGGCGTTGGGTGTAAGCATGTCCCTCTGGCTTAGCACGGGGTCACATATACTGGCATTAAATCACGACAGTATTCCTACGGCTGTACTGGTCAGGTTCACACAGGAATGAATGTGCTGGTTTCCAAAATCACATGCTTAGGTACTTCTAAAAATAGAGAATATTAATGTCAGATTTGATTGATGTGACTCCATCAGGTTCCTGTCATTTCAGCACACCTGTGACAATGACATACTGCACAGACATACATACGGTGCTGGTGGAAAGCCCCCTTAGCCTACATACCTCAATTAAATCAGGTTAGACTCATTTATACAGCTGTGCAAGTCCAGATGTAAACTGAGAAGTGTCCACAAAAGTTGCGGTTAGAAGCATTCACAACACTGAAATCATGGAAAAAGTATGTTTTTCAGCTTCTCTCACAGGTTAGTTTATAACCTTAATCTCTCCGTTTGGAGAAAGAAGCACTTCTACAGACACACAGCAAGCCACCAGAGGATAAAGACAAGCAACGATCACAAACACCAACGCTTTATTCCTTCCCTATCAGTGGCAATGATCATTTCTAGTGAGTGAGTTCAAGACAATAAACTTCTTTTGCCAAGGACAAAATCTTTGAAGATTTTTTTCTCTAGATTATGTACTAATGTACCATGTGAACATGTTCCTTGTAAAAGCAACAAAAGATCCACCAAAGCTTATGGACCCCAAAATTGTCTACAAGTACACTGTATTACTACAAGCTTCACAGAGCATTACAGCAACTCTCATTACCTAATTTAGGAAAAAAAGAATTTACAGGGTTTATTGCTTTCCTTAGTGTATCACTGGTTTAGTTTGAGATAACACTCCCCAAAACACAACAGATCATAATAGTAGTGGTACTGGTAAGAACGAACCAAACAAAGCCAAATTCCTAGCTTTGTGAGCATGAGGATATTCTTTCCAGATGACTCGGTGGTAACTAATGCAGCTTTCGCCAGGTTTCATTAATTCTCCACTACTCATTGTCTTGCAGTATTGAGGGGAGAGAAAGTCACTCTCACAGTTTCTCCTTACTAATGTTTGTAAATCACATACATAGTAGAAGACTGAGTGAAGGGCGAAGAATCCGTCACAGTTATCTGCCATCATTCTCTCTCTGGACATGCCCCAGAATCAGGGCACATACAGCAAAACCTACATAAGGTGGTTCCAGCATATCTGCCAAAACTCCCTGTATGATTAGTAGGAATAGCACAAGACAGGACTGGAAAGAAGCAGATCCTCCTAGAGAAAATGACAACCAAGGTGAAAGATGGTAGAATTACAAAGAAGAAATGAAGAAATTAGGTGTGGGGGATACACTGTGTCCTAAGCTGGTACTCTGACCCTTGAACGGTGTCTCTGGCCTTGTATCAGTAACTCCCCATGCTCATTTTGTCAGGGAGCATTACATATATTCACAGCCATTTGGCATGCTTTTCCCAAACATCTTGAGTTTTTATTGCACTTACATTTCATTGTATTTTAGCATAGCATTTTTGTTCACAAAAGAAACCTTGTAACAATCAAATTGTATGTAAACTATCAGAAGATTCAGACAGCATCAGTCTGGTCTTCCTCCTTTTCTGTGCTTGATATCAGACAAGCTGTACTTTCCCAGGCTAATCATTTTTTGGCATGAGGCGAATCCAGCAAACCGTAGCATTTTTTAAATATTAATTAGATATTACAACTACAACTGTGTCGACAATCAGCAGTCCTTACTCTTCTTTTGTTAATAATGCCAAGCTCCCAGGGGCTCATTAACAATCCTCATCTAGACAATCATTTAAGCATCATGCCTGATGAACGGGACATGGGTCAGTGAATTAGCAAGCAGGCTTTCACTAAGACATCAATCCACAGCTACTGCATGGCTTGTCAGGCCAAATCCAAAATGAACGTACATGGAATCTCCAATTGCTTCTTGCTCAAAAAGCAAGTGCTTTCATCTGCTGTTTCCACTACAGGCACTAGATCCTCTGCTCTGCTCCTGCTTCCACTGTTTCAAAATTTCTCAAAATACAGACAGCAGATTACATATTGTGCATGAGAAGCAGTTTCTGTAGAGAGAGGTTTATTTTTCAACACACATATAAGATTGTTTGTAATAGGTCTTATGTGACGAGAAAGGTTGAAAACCTTAAAATAGCTATTACAAAAGCAGAAAACTTCTATATGTTACTTGCATTATAATATGAAAGCAGTTCATTAGTACCTAAAGAATGACATCTCCACAGGAGGTTAATACCATTCTCCTTCTGCTGTTGGCATGATAATCTTTCCCAGGACATCAAAGCTCCTCCCAGCATCCTATGGAGGACAAAGCCTGTAGGTGAAGGGAACTGAGTGTTTCTACATCATTCTGCCATTTCCTTTGTTTGAGCATGTAAAAAATATTGCTGTAGAAAGCTACATAATAAATCTATCATTAGTTATACTATACTCTATATAGAATATCTCTTTCATCAGGTGGAGACCAAGAGGCCAGAAGTACAGATTTGTGTGCACCTCAGAACAACAGCAAAAACTGCCATGTATTATTGTGTATTTCCTATGGAAAAGAACATTGTAATTTGGTAAAAACAACAAAAACCAGTGCTCATCTCGGAGATCAGATTAGACTGCAGACACCATGGCACCTAACCCAGAGAAACTAATGTCTCTCCTGCAACTTTATGAAGATGTCTTGTTTCCTGCATCCTGTATGTAAATAGTTGTCAGTTCAACTAATACTGTGAAGTTGTTTTCTTCATAACTGAGAAGGCAGGCACCTATTCTCCATCTCAATTGCTGTCTCTTACAGAACATATTGATGGCAAGGGGGTTAGAGATTTTGAGCTCCAGGAGATATAACTTACAGGAACTGCAATGAGACTGTAAGACAGTGAAGAAATACTGAAGGAGCCAACTTATCTCTGTGTGAGAATAGCTCTTCTGTCTCTCCATGCACATTACACCAGCAGGAGAAATATTTATTCCTGGGAGAAGGAGGAGGCAGAAGCAGAAGCACCTGCGATCAGGTGTAGCACAGACAACAGATGCTTGCAAGCTACAAAATTTCGCTACGATGCAGCAGGAGCAGCCAGCCAGGGCCTTTGGTACCCTTGCCATCTAGTACTGAGCCAAATGTCCAACCATGCTGAGGAAAACATTCGCTGGAACCAAAATCAGACAGATCCAGTGCAAAGGTGAAAAGATGGTGCAGCATCTTCACAGTGCCACTGTGCTACTTACACTCCTGTGGTTTTATTTCATCTGGTTGAGCTGTTATTTTCCTCACCAAACATCTGTTTGTCATCTCTGCCTCTGCTTATGGATTCGCACTGGTATAGTGATGATATGGGAGCACTCAGAGTGAAATTAGATACTCAGCTCCTGAACATCCTTCTTAAATCATTTCCTGGCATTACTGGATGAGCTGCCTACAATACAGATCTAATGGCAAAAGCAGCTACTGCTTTCTGTTTTATGTTGCTCTGATACTTGTCAGGGAAGAGAGCGAGCAGGCACTCATAGCTGCTGGTAACTACGTTAAAAAACCTGCTGCGGAAAAAAGATTAACCACAGTTATCAAAAGTACAATGACAAGAACCCTGTATCTATACACATGCACATCAATACACAGAATGGAAGTTTAACCTAAATCTGAAACTTTCTTCACTTTCTCTTCACGGTCTTAGAATCCATTTTAGCTTTTGCAATTTTTTTTCCACGGGGATGATTCCAAAAATAAATCTGTCCCCAATGCCCAACAAAATAGCCTTGCTCTAGAGAAAGCTACAGCCCATCTGGCCAGGCACAGGGTGGTGGATAATCTCTGCAGCTCTGCTGCTGAACTTGTTAGCAAAAATAACACTGTGCCCATTTCTATTAGCTCCCATCCAAATGCAAACCTTAATCTTCAGCAGATTTTTTTCCACAGAAAGGAAAAATACTCCCTTCTATGTATACTCCCAGACCTATCTGTGGTTTGAGACAAACAGAAGAGAAAAGTGGGGGATAGGGAAAAGTACAGCAAAAGGGAAGGAGGCAGCATAGAAGGAAAAAAATGAAAACAAGGAGAGATTATAACTATGGGAACAATTGGTCTTGTTAACAACTGTTGACAGATAACAGCTTTGGACTTGTTTAAAGTGTCAGAGATGAGAAATCTAGATGTTTGCATTGTTTTGGGGGAGAAAAAAACAGTACAGAGAAGTGTTTAAATGTCCCTGACATATAAAACTAAACTCTGCAGTTTAAAGACAGATTGCTTTGATTCCTAGTGGCATTACCCTGCCACTTCTAAAGATCAGAGGGGCTTGTGAAGCTGTGCGATTGCTGGCATATTCACTACACATGAAGACTGACTATAAAACAAAAATAAATATGAACATTGCATTTCTGACTCTAACAGGCATACTGCCTCTGTCCCTTTTCAGATGGACTAAAGCCTCAGAACAGGAAAATATCAATAAAAAGCTGAGCTCTCTCATAATTCTTATCTGATTTTTTTTTTTCCCTCCACACTGCTGCATTGCTCCTCTGTCACCCGCTCATGTATTGTCAGTCCTTACGCACCCATAAAGTAGTGGGAATAAACAAGTGAGAAGAATAACAAAATACAGGAGACGGCACAAATCAGTCAGGAAGAAGCCAAGAAGCCAAGGGTGAAAATTGCTTTGAAAACTATAAATACTACAGGGAAATAGAAGTAGTTCATGGATTTTTTTTCCCTTCTGCAATATCCTATTACCCTCTTCATTGAAAATGGATCCTATGTAACATTTTTATCTACAATATCACTGCAGTTTTACCAGCAAATTTTGCTATTTATAACATATATTGCTCACAGAGTAGATTACCGTTATTCAGACATGGGCCCCATACAGAGCAAACTGAAATGGATTCCGGTGTTTATCTTCACTTTACAGAAAAAGAAGCATCTCCAAAACGATTATGGAAGTCACTTCCCTACTGCACAACTAGGCAGATGGCCTCTTTAAAACTGAACAGCTCTTCAATGTTAAGAAAGATGAAGCTTTACATTATGGTCAAAGTTACAAGGTCGCCGTGACATTTAAGAAGCTCTACCTCACACTGGACCCATAAATAAACAGGTGACCTTCTCTCTCAGTGCTTTCAGTTTTCAAGTCTCATCTATTGATGTAGACTCAGAAAATCAAATTTCAACAGTGAAGTGGAACTGGACAAAAGAAAAAAAAAGTATAAGTACACATACAGATTGTAAAAGGATGCATCAAGTACAAAGTGTTTTGTCCATTTTGTATATGGCATTCCTAAAATTTGCAAGAATTTACTAACTTTCAAAACATTCCTAACTCAGATGAAAGAAGAAAAAAAAGTAAAGTTGTTTTAACCAGCACTAGCAGGGCTGAACTTTTAAGGACCTGTACAAATTATGGAAAACACCTTCACTGCCATAGCATGTCCTATTTCAGACACATCCTTCTGCTAAAACAGAACACGTCTGGCTGAGAATCCTCCGTTATCCCTCTAAGAGGGTACTCAGGAACGCGACAGTGCCTCAGGAGTACATAAAAAAATAAGCCAGCTCTCTAGTTTCTACACATCTGAATGTTGATATGTACTATGCTCTAAGTACAAATATTAAAAATTACACTGCTATAGGAATGTGTGTTTGAATAATTACAGAAATATTTTTCCGTCAAGTGAGACTGTATGCACACACGATACACATGGTATTCCCTCCTTTCCTATTAGGCAGACCTTCTTCCATCTTGCTCTTCACAGTTGGTGCCCTAGACACCTTCAGTCCTGTTTCAACAACAGCCTCCCAGAAAACAATTCCAAGTTGTTCAGGAATTACAATAGATCTCCCTTCCAATCTTTTTTTTTTTTTTTTTTTTTAAACTGAGAATTTGTTTGAAACAATTTTTCACACACAAAAAAGAAGTTCTTTAGGTGAAGACAGTCAGGATTTTGGTGCTGCAGTATTCTTAATATTTCTAATTTCTAGCAAAAGTACTTGGACATGTTCTGAGCGCAATAAATGCTACAGATGGCTTCATCTCCTCTCTGTATGCAAGCACAACCTTATTTAAACTATAGCTACTATTGATGTGTTCACAGAATAGAAAGCTCCCTAAGGGCTCCACTTGTATGCAGCAGCCACACCAGTCCCCCTTACAATTTCCACTTCTCTAAAAACACCCAGTAGAAGCACTGGACATTCAGTCATTATCTCCTGGTATACTTCAAGCAGTAGATCTCATCCTGCTCTTTGCCCTTTTCCATTTAGCTACATCTTTAGCAGAGATTTTTTTCTTCTCCAAGTCAAGCACAGCTTGGAAAGGAGTTAGTCACAGAAAAGGACCCTTTTGCTCTGGATACAGTAAATAAAACTCTTTCCCCCTCGGCGCTTCTCATGTGCAATCTTCAACTGGTAAAGAGTTGGTATCAAACCATCCCCTGCATACATTTCCTGGATGTGAATGTATGCATGGACTGACAGGCACGTACGTGCTGCTGCACTGCACATCTAAAAGCAGAGCCTCAAGCTGAACATCACAACTTGCCTTTTGTTTTCTTCCCAAGTCAAGCAGCAAATTACACCTAAGAAAAAAATAGCAGGGTGTAGCAGTAGGCAGCTGTGAAAATGAATGATTCGGCAGCAATTGCTACTTTAGCTCGGTTTCTCAAGTGCTGCTTTTAAGAGATCTTTGAAAGACTTGGATAGGCTGAATAGCCTTTCTCCGATCACAGGGGATGAAACTCAGTCTCCTTTGCACAACCCTGGAGCAGCAGAATTTCTTCCAGGTAGTAAAAGGAGATGTGGAGCAGTGGGGATAAAGGGGAGAAGGCCTTCACAGGCACAGACAGCTAGCTGTGAGCTTTAACCACAACACTGCCCTTTACACAGATGCTGTTCCTTCTCTGACAGAGAAACAGATCGTGAGCAAATGATCAAATTACCACAAGGCAAACTGGTGTGCAAACAAAGTGAATGACAAAGCTCTACAGTAGCACTCCATTATTAACACGGTCATATCCCAAGGTCCAGGCTGTACAGATGATGCCCTGGTGAAAAAAATGAGGTTGCCTTACACAAACTACCAGGCACAACCCTAACAGCTCATCTGTGTGCCCTCTTTGTTTTCAGAGACACTCAGCTGCACAAGTACAGAGTCCACAGCCCTCCTGTGCCCTATTTCACCGCCTGTGCAGCTTCCTCAAATGGCTTAATTACAGGCCCCTGGGAAATTTTCACATCGATTAACTGAAATTGTTCTACAAAAGTAAACAATGGACAAAATCCTGTTTGTATTATTCAAACAATTTAGAATACTTGTTACTGAATGAGCGGTGAGAGTGTATTGTGCAGGCCCTTCTGTGTCTGATGCACATCAGCCACATCCAAGGACATTGATACAGGCCCCGGTCACAGAATTGTAGCTTGGTGATCAAGATGCAGCAATTCATGCGTTTAGCTCTGAAAAGCCTTTTATCGATTCCTGCCTGTTGGCCCAGAGCTGATTACCAAGCATAGCGAGCAGTATTTGGCCCACAGCACGCTCCATTTTGAAGCACACAGCTGGAATCACCAACATAAGCAAGTGTTGGCAATGTTTAACTCTGACAGGGCTGCTCTGCTACATATGCTATGGGACTGTCCAAATCCCTGGCAGAAAATAAAGTGCCAGTGTTTAAGTAACCAAAGATTTAGAAATTCCGCATTTGTTTACTTTAGAAGCTCTAACTGTGCTCCCAAGGATAGCCACAGCACTGAAGGAAGGTTGTTCTGAGGATAATTCATTGCCAAAAGAGAAACCCTTATCAAATAGAAAATCAACAAGAGACAATTTCTCAGATTCATTGCAAGAATTAGCTCTGAACTGAAATATTTAGTCTTTAAACGAAATCTCATTCCTTCCAGAGTCCTGGATCACTTTTATTAAAGACTGAACCTTCCTCACTTTATCACACAAGTATCTGCTGGCAGTGGTTGTAAATCAGGAACTCAGAAGAAAAGCTGAATCTTTATCATGTTTACTGTGTCTTGCTCGTCTCCATTTGTTTAAATCGCCTCCTGTAACAGATTTGCTGAAATTGGTCCAGGAATACTGAAGTGTAGCAAATTTATGTGTGTTTGACAAAGTTGGCTGCAACTAGATGAAAGTTATGAACAACAACAACAAAAAATAAATAAAACCTCTTCCTTTGTATTCATCTTTCACAAGCTCACATAAACATCTGCCCCCTTTTCTGCACCTTATGACACTCTAGAATACAAGGAAGCTATGACTGAACTAGCAGACAAATGAAAGGCACCAACATTAAAAAAGATGAAAAAATCTGAAGTAAATCTTCAATTTCTAAAGCAATACTCACAGCTTCATTTACTATGCTTCTCAGAGCAATGCATCCTTTCACTCTATATTGTTTAAGTACATAGTACATACCTCAGAAAACTTTTTTGTCCTTTTTGCTAAAGTGTTTTGTACAGTGTTGGCTTTTGACTATTAATAACAGCCTGTAACTAATGTCGACCTGAATGCAAGTCCCTAAAAAATTGACTTGGAAATGTATGCTCTATTTGCTCAACTTCCGACGAGTACAAACATTCAATCTTTGAAAGTGATTTATTTCTAAACGCCCATTCCCCCACATTTAATTTTCTGACAAAAATTACCCGTAGGTTAGCAGAAAAGCGAAGTAGCAGTAGTCAGCTGCAGAATTTGTATTGTAAATGCAATTCCAAAGACAACCCTTTGCACAAGCTCCTTTTCCATTTTTTCTACGGCTTTCTTTTTCTGTCTTTAATTGCTTTCAGCAACATTCCAAAATAATTCATTTTTCCTCAATTTATTTTTAAAACTTAGGCACCCACTGAAGAAAAAAAAAATGCAAACAATGTTCCTTGTCTAGTCCAGGACTCCTGCTCATGAAACACGATGTGACTGTAGGTTAAAACTGTACGGAATGTGTATTTCTAGCTCCTCTTGCATGGGACCAAAGCACCAAATCATCAAAAGTCATACCCCATTTTCATAATTCTCAGCTACCATAGCTTCATTTTCCAGTCTCCTCATTTCTCGCTACATTTCTTCACTACTCTTGACGGACCTCCTGGTCAATCT
Organism: Anas acuta; assembly: GCF_963932015.1. Lineage (NCBI taxonomy): Eukaryota > Metazoa > Chordata > Aves > Anseriformes > Anatidae > Anas > Anas acuta. The sequence goes on from NC_088982.1 coordinate 58,328,636, forward strand.
ATTCATAACAGTTATCCCTGTCCTCAATTGCTCTTGTCCCTACGTGTTTCCCTATAGGGTGCATAGCATCCTATTTGTCATGAACTACTCTCAGCTGTTACATCCAAAATTGCATTATCTCCTTACCTCCAAAACTGAGGGAACTTCTGTTTTGACATTATAATCTCTGTTTCAGCCTTCTGTCCTCCCACTGAAATCAGGAGCACAAATCCCACCACTTTTTTCCTGTTAAGTTCCACAAGGTGCCTCTTAACACAAGAGGAGCCCATGCTGCTTTCCCAAGAGCTTCAAGTCTTTGCCTATGACACTGTAAGCTCACTTCTTAAAAGTGAAAAGAACTATTCAGTTACTAGAGATATAGTATGAAATGGTTTTCCCATCCTCTCAAGCTTGAGGACATCAGAGTTATCACCATCCCTGAATTAGAATGGAATTTTTAAAATTGCAAAAACTTAATCACATGAAAATCTGAAAGAGAATTGTTTCAGGCTAAATTAACTACAGTGCTTTGATCAAAAGTACTTTGATTTTTTTTTAAACAAAGGTAGAAATTTTCTAATTTTAAAGACCCCAACTTCCATAAAAGCTCCTTTTCTCCTGATCCTACAAAAGAGGCAGCATAGTGCCAATCACTTTCCTAGAACTAGCAAAACTGATTAGTATATTGCTGAGTAGCTATGAGACATCTCTGCTAGCAAGTGATATCTGAAGTCCACTTTTTTGTGCATTTTCACTCCAATTGCATTCTATCATCATCAATATAATGCATCATCTGTTCCCAGATGCACTGAATCCATCAAAAACCAAACCAAAAAAAAAAAAAGTACCACTATCAAAATATTCTCTTTCAGCAGCCTTTACTTCTACAGAAGTCCCTTCGTCTCTAGCAATCTATGTTTTTAGTCAGAAGATATGGCAAATTCCTCACCTCTGAAAAGCTGCGTCCCATCTATCAGGGAGCACTGTGGTCCTCTGATATGGTCTGCAGTAGTTTCAAAACAGAGAATTAAACTGGGATCAGTTCCCAGAAAAGTAGGGGAAAAAAGCTAATATTAATTTTCCTTCCCAGGACTAGAAGTTTCACTCAAAATTAAAGCTCAGATTGTAATGACTCCTAAGGCTGGAAATTTCAGAAAAATACCAAACATGTAACAATTAGAAATGCTACCTCAGCCTAAAAAAAAACCTTTCTGCCTCACCTCATCTCCCTGAGCACATGGGTGGCCTGGGGCTGCCTGAACAGATCAAGGGCTGACCCAGAGTGTGCGCTGACACGATCATCCTATTAGGGGCTGAAGATAAAAGTATAATACTAGGAACTGATGACAGAATTTGCTCTAATCACTTCCACCTACCTTGATAAAAGAGCAAAGGAAATGCCTCTGTCTTAACTATTCAGCTTGGAGAAAACAGATTTGCTATGTTAAAAAAAAAAAAAAAAAAATCCAAAATAATGCTTTAAAACATCTGTTAAAAGCCTTACACATGTCTATGTACGTCTTCAGTTCTTTCACCTGAAGGTCAGAGACAGAAGTAACCAGTGATTTCTGTCTGCTTGGTACCTAAGCACAGGAAAAATGTGAAAGAGAAAAATGGTACTTGAACTCTGTAGTTCAGGTTCACAAATCATTCTGAAAAATAAACCGTTACCCAAACATTTCAGTTTATTCCTGTGACTGAAAAAACAGATGTGCCATAAGATAGCCGAAAGCTCAGAGAGCTTTTGGGGGTAATCCTCCTGAGAATACCAGCTATTCCCTTTAACTCCGAAGTTGTGTACTTTACACTGCTGCATGCAGAGCAATTTTTAAACAAGAGTTTACTTAAAATAGATAAGAGACCAACGACATGTGTTTCAAACCGTTCAAATTCATAAGCATGACAACTGACTTACTAAACAGTGTTTATCCAAATGAAGGTGTGAAATCCTCACTGTTTGCCTGTATTAGTTTTAGATGACTTCTAGTACCAACTCTCTTCAAACTACGAATTTTGAGGAGGAAAACAGAACTTCTTTCAATCTGCAATATGCTTGGGAAAATGTGTTCCATATTGCGCTTGTGTGAATGCTTGCAGTCATCTCAGCTTTTCCCCCATCTCAAAGGCAATTTACCAGGAGGGGTATGGAACTTCATTTGCAAGCTAACAGCATTGCAATGAAGAGGATTCAAGTCCTTTATTTTAATATTATTGGTACACATTTAAGTGCCACACACTCTTACAGTACCACATAGAGAGATGATCTCAGACCAGAAGAGACTACAAATTGTGAACCTATTTCTGCCAGCTTTACATAAAATAGCTCATCGTAACTACTCCCTATGTACAAGCAAACCAACAAAACAAGTTCCCCTATAATTAGTGAATTTGAGCAGGAAAGAAAAGAATGGAGAAGAATTAATACCAAGAGTGATTGGTAGAAATAAGGGCCAGGGAGAGTATTTCGTTGTCTTTCTTTTTCTACTAATGTTTTGTGAATTGCATTATTAATATCTTTTGCTTGAGCTACTCTGGTTTGGTGTATTTCCTTTGATGTCACCAACAAAACTAAGAACTCTTGAAAGGATGCTTATGTACTTCAGTTGTCTTTATTTTATTTTCAGGCTCTTATTCCTGGAACTGGACAGAGCCCCAGCCAGCCAGCTCCCAAACAACCCTGCTGCCAACCAAAGCTGAGCCCATTGGCAAAACTGTAGAGAAGAGGGAGTGAAAGTATGGCTGGGGGGCGGTCTGGTAGCTCGCCCAGGCCACCCCACCACAGGTCCTTAAGTACTTTTACAGACCGGCTTTTTTGGGATACTTCACCATTGCAGATCTTTCTTTTCCTAATGAGCAGCAGCGATTAACACCTCAGAGTGGCACATCCTGTGTATTCCTTGACCACGCCACATTCTTCTGTTTGTTAGATGCTTTGAATTGAAACATACTCATCACTTACCTTGGATTACATCATTTGACAAATATTTTTTCCCGTGCAGTTTTGCCTACAATTACAAGTTACATGCAATTGCATCATCAACCATCTTTGTAACATTTACTACTTACTTTCAGGGGACAAAATGTTCAGTGAGCATCTGAAATTTCATCCAAATCTTTTAGTAATGGAATACAGATGATCTATGGATTTACACTACTTTTTTTCATTTGCATCAAAAAATTTAGAATCTGTTTTATTTGTACCAAATCCTCATCCCAAGCGTTTATGATTTGGTTATAACCAGGAAGCAAAACCAGAAAATCTTCTCATTGTCTATCCAAAATGCATTACACAGTAAGATTTGCCTTTTTAAATAACAGATACCACAGCTGAGACAATGAAAGTTTTTGCCATACCTATTTTCCACCTTTTACATAAGTCAAATGTTATATCCACATCTATTTTCCACCTTTTAAATAAGTCAAATGTTGTACCATGGAGCCAAAATCAAAATGATAGAGTTGATTAAATTCTGAAAAGAATAAAACAAGCAAGTAGTGCCCCAAAGCCTACCTGTCTGCTCGTACTGTTTTAGAGAACAAAGTGAGGTATTTCTGTGTCAAAATTTCTATCAGAATCATATATGTGAACACAAATGGGACAGGGTTTTACTCTGAGTCATTAAATCCATTTCCTTACTGTTATGGTGTACCAGGTCTGCCTGGGCTGGAGTTAACTTTCCCCGCAACAGCCCATGCTGTATTATGCTCTGCACATGTGGCTAGAACAGCAATGGTGTCACACCAGTGTTTTGGCTATTGCTGAGGAGTGCTGGCACAGCATCAGGACTCCCCAAAGTCCCCTAGAGCCAGCAGATTGGGGTGGGCAACACACAGGGAGGGGATATCACCAGGACAGCTGACCCTAACCAACCAAAGGGATGTTCCATACCATGTGGTGTCACACTCAGCAATAAAAGGTGGGAAAGGGGAAGGAGAGGGGGGCTCTCGTTATGAAAACGTCTGTCCTCCCAAACAACCACTGTGTGTATTAAGGCCCTGCTTCCTGGGACGTGGCTGAACATGGCTCATTAATGGGAAGTAGAGAATAATTGTTTTTCTTCCCTTTTTGCTTCCATGAAGACTTTGCTCATTTTTATTTCCTCCTCTTTCTTTTCCTTTTAAAAATCATCCTTACCTCAACCCGTGAGCCTTTTTTCATTCCAGCATACTGCCTTCTCCCCCTCTTCTTCTGAGGAGGGGGAGTGAGAGCACGGTTGTGGTGAAGTTTGGCTGCCAGGCAGGGTAAAAACACCACACTCAGGTGCCCACAACAGCAAGGCCTTCTAGGAACTTGTCAAGCTCCATCCTAAAAGCAGCTAGCTGTTCTAATTTCCACTTGCATTTATTTCTGCCCACTACCTATTATCACAAGCTATTCTAAAAATAACCTTACCTTACAGAATTCTTCTTTTCTGCTTACCTCCTAATATATTCATAGAAAAACTAATATTCCCTTTCAGCCTTCACCTTGCTAAGCTAAACAAGTATAAGAAAAAAAAATGAAGAGACGTGACATCTTCCATCTTCCTCATTATTCTAATAGCAATCAATTCTTTGCACTTGTTCAGTTTTCATTTTCTCTTTAATATGGGTGACCACGCAGTACTCCAGGTAAGGCCTCTTCAGGGACCACACAGTAATATTCATCCCTCTCTCTCTTTACTGGATTTATCTTGATAGATAGACTGGGCTTTTTATATTTTAAACATTAGCAACTCTTTTCAAATTAACGATTTCTACCCCCCTTTTTCCTCCAACTTAAGCCATTATTTATTAGGTGATACTATGTCAAATGCTATAATGAAATTCCAATAGATAAGATCTGATACATCATCTTTGTTTAGCAAAACTGGCACCAGATCAAAAGAAAGCAGTAATGTTAATTTCATGTAATTTATCTTTCAAAAACCACTGTAGCATTTTAATTCCATTTTACTCCATGTCTTCAAGCTGCATTTCTGTCAATAGGCTTGAAGGCAATTGTGGTCAGTTTTACTGACCTGCAGTTTTCATGAGGACTTTTGCCTGCTTCTCAAATACTTCTTTATTTGTAACTCTGCTGGTCTCTGGAAGACCCTTTTGCTTTGTTTTAAATATTTCCAGGTGGAACCACAACAGTTCTGAGAATTCAGAGAGGGAGATTATCTCAAAATCCTTCTCAAGTGTACTAATAATTTGAATTAATACACTTGAGTGTACTAATAACTTGAATTTCTAACCTGTTTAAAGTCATTTCAGTTTACATGCTCGCTTTCCATTATCCCTCTCACCTCAATATCACTATTTTTATCTAGAAAATATGCAGTTGGTTCTGGGGTGCTAGACCAATGAGTATTCTTTATCTTTACATGCACAAGTCTATATTCTTTCATAATTTCTAAATCATCTCCCAGATACTTATTTATCCAGCTAAACGTCTAAGTATTTCCCCTTAGCTGGGTTAAGTTTTCCCAATACATTTAGCAATTTACTAGCGTTCTCCATATTTGAGTTCCCAAGCTCTCCAGGAGTTCCAGCTGTAGTAGCAGTCATGGCTAACAAAAATTCCAAGACCCCACAGAATCTCTAGCCCAGCAACGACTCCACCAGCAGCATAGTGCAAAGCACCTGTGCTGATTCTGTGCCTGAGGCCTTGTAGAGGCACAATCACTACAAGTCACACCCAAACTAACTTGAAACTAATTTCAGATAGTTTAAAACTGACTTGAAACTTACAGAGCAGAGTACGGTGCCAAAGCAGTTAAATCCTCAGCTGGTCAGCCTGTTGGAAGTTGTAGTCAAGGCAGAAAGTCTGATACAGACAAACCTGGGATGAACACAGACAAGGTAGATTTGATATCTTATTTTAATATGTATGTATCTGCTGGAGTGAGCAGAATTGATCAAATGGATGACTGCTTCTCAGTTTAGCATCACATTTGAAACCATAACTGGTTTTCAGATGTTCTTTCAAAAATACAGAGGCTTCATCTACACTTTCCTTCTCACTGTAAAGCAAGTCAGACTGACAAGTTTACGACATCAAAGACTGCTTTTGAGTTTTACACTAGCAGTCAGAAATCACATGAAAAACAACAATGATTTTTAATGTTCATGCATTAGCTCTGTAAAACTTTAAAAATAAAGCTGTTAAAAAATAATTTTCCTGTTTAAAGTAGAAGATGACTTGTAAGTTCAACTACACGGATATATGTGCACAAGGACACATGTCCCCAGACCCCCAAGCCTAGCATCCTACAGAAAAATAAAAGATAATCTGGAAGGGAAAAAAAAAAAAACTCTCCTGCTGCTGTGCTGGTTTTGACAGGGTTAAGTGTGCAGTCCTCATATCGCACACTTGTAGTGCCCATTCAGATAAATGGGTTTCATTTTATTGTTTACTTGTAGTTGATAAGGTTCTAGGATTGATTCTGGTGGCTCACAATGCCTCCCAGGCACAGGATGTTTTTCTTACTACTGCATGCAGTGCCTTTCACAACACGGTGGTTTTCTCTATGAAAGGCAGGCAACTAAAACATTAGCCAACTCAGTTTTTCCATCTTTGTAAAAGAAGAAAATTCTTAACATGAAATCATTTCTATGCCAGCACAACAACCATAACAACCCTAAATATCAAGAGAGCAGGACAGAAAGGATTACTTTTTGCCTTTTCTGTCTGTGTTGGACAATACGAAGACCCTGTGGAATCCATGATTCACCTTGTTAAACCACACCTGGAAAACTACCTAACGTTGTTTCACAGAAGAAAGTTGTTTTTGTGTGTTTTTGGTTGTTTTGTTTTTTTTTTGGTTGGTTTTTGTTTGTTTGGTTGGTTTTGTTTTGTTTTTTAACTGGATTAATTAGAAGTATCAGCAATTCAGGTTCCTAAAATTGGGAAAGGAAGCCTCTCTCCTCATTCATCTTCATCTCAAATAGAATTAATATTAATGCCTGGTGAACTCCACAAGGATCTGCATGAGTTCGCAATGGGAGATACAGCGCATCTGATTATTTCAACAGAATGCTAAAATCAATATTGCTTGCATCAGTTCCTCACCTTGTCACTGACTTCCACAGTCTCAAAATAGGCACTGCTGTAATACCTTCATCTTTGCATCCATATGTAAAAGATGGATACTAACATATAATTACCTAACAGAAATGTCAGTAACATTCTTCATTATTAGTAAACAAGTTTTAAGACTTCATTTTTCATTAATTCAAAGAAGCCAGATAACTGATTTATTATCTGCACAGTCTGGTGATTGCTTTGAACCTCCAACACTGGAGCCACCTTTTTGCACAGTATTTCTGCTTGTGATCTTATCAAGAAAATGCAGAGATCATTAAAATGACTCAGTTTTGGATAATATTTTCATGCTTCCTGTGAGAATTTGGAGAATACATATATGTTTGTCCGTAGACTTCAGAAGAAAGCTAGCTCTAGTGTTTATATATATGTACCCTGGTCAAAACCTGCTACAAGTATTTGAGACTTCTGAGTTTTCTTGAATCTCCTCCAGCTCTTTCCTCCATGTTAGCCTGCCATAAATTGGTGCTTTGAGGCTGGCTGCACAAAAGAAGCCCACACTGCAATAGCAACTGCAGGACACCTGCATCCCATACGTCCTGCCTTCTCAGGGAATCCCTGCCAATGGACAGCACCCAAAGCCCAGCTGAGAGAGTGGCCAACCCTGTCGGCAGTATCTGCGAGGGCAGCCCCTTCAGCTGCCACAGCTACCTTTTCTAGAGTTTACCAATCTAGCAGCAGAGGGAACAGAGCAAATCAGGTGGCATATCCTCAGCTCCCACAATTTAATAGCCAGACTGCTTGCATAAAGTTATCTAGATGGCTGTTAAAGGCAATGCCGTGATTCACAGCAGCGGTGAGAGCAGCAGTAGCACAATCACAGCAAACATGAAAAGGATCGCAAATCAGAGCCCTTCCCAACTTCACACCAAAGACCACAGCGAGTAAGACGTGCCAGAGAAGGGGGATTCAGTCCTGCCTTTCCTCAGCAGTTACATCCCGCCAGCCCCCAGGAGGACAGGCCCGCTCAGAGCAGCGCTGCCGCTAGACCTGAAGGCCTGGAAGCGGGAGATGCAAATCCTACACCAGACAGAGCAGGGGAGCAAATCCCAGTCTCTGACATATTGAGTGATCACATTAGTGGTATGATAAAAAGGTGCAGAATGTTTGGGTCAAGGGATTTAAGTCAAGTGTACTCTTTTAGAAATATTTGAGGAAAAACTCGTTGGCTTACCATAGCACAATATGTTCAGTACCAACTTGGTGCCTCCAGAGCCAGTTCTCTTATACCCATGAGGAATTTCACACCTGTGTCTGCACTTTCCTTTCAAATTAGCTGCTCATCAACTCTATTACTAAACAAACATGAAGCAGCTGTAGCTCTCAGACTATGATTAAAATTAAACCCTTCAAATCCAGCCTAGCTTACAGAGCCTCTGTACAGTTGTACTCAATTGATTAACTCCAACTGGTTCACTACTAAAACTAATCTATTAATTTAACAGTCTGAAAAAGCTTCAGATAAAGCATTTCACATGAAGGGGATCCAAATGATATTTCAAGTAAAACACAGAACGATGATGCAGCTAAAATGCTTTAAGAAAAATAAATAATTTATAGTTTTAAATTGCCTTTTTTTTTTTTTTTTTGCCTTAGAGCAGTTAAACTGTGGGTTCTTTTATTGATTCACCATTCATTATTTTGCTTTGCAAAACACTGAAAAAGAAGAAGAAGAATGATGTTAGTGGTCTTCTAGCAGAGGTAAAGGAAGATCCTAGGAGTTAGAAGCCGATGAGCCCACGAGCCACCACGCACACACTACCTATGGCAAAGTAAAAACTGCGTGCTTAGCAGGGGTCTGCGTTCCACCTAGACTACAAAGCAGGCTTTCGATCTGAACTTTGCAGAATACATACCCTCTCCGTGCAGTCAGGGAAATAAAGGAAAAGACAAATGGGTCTAATCGCATTATCCTGTTAAATCATGATCTGATGCATAAAATATTATAGAACTAGTTCTATATTTTATAAAACACTAGGTGAACCAGTGTTCCCCTGCATGAACATTCAAAACACTTCATGAAACACTTCTTTGCCTTTACAGCTTCCCTTTAAGCAAGGGAAGATGTGAGTCTGCATGAATACTTCTCTGCTGCTTGCGGCAACTCATAAATACAAGCATTACTGACCCAGTAACATACTCTCATTTTTTTTGTTTCTACTTTAGGTTGAAAGGTTTTGTCTCGCGATCCACATTGTTTTCACTGGTACGCTGGAAGTGCTGCCAGTATCTCGCCCGCAAGATGGAGCTGGGTGTGGATTCCTTTTGACACTGCCTCCATCCCCACCTGTCCATCATATCCTATGGTACACCCCAGAGTACACAGGCTCTCAGAAAGAAAATCATAGTACCATCTAACGGTTCTAAGAAAACAGCCTGAGGCACTACATGGTCCCAGCACTAGGAATCTGTCTCTGAGCCAGATGGACACGTCATAGGCTCTAAAAACTGGCACACAATTGAGAAAACTGTCTGATTTACTTCTCAGATTGTAACATTTAAAAGCCATGCCAAACTAATGTGAAAAAAAAAAGTGGGTGGGGGAAGATGTCTGTAACAGGACTCAAAACTCTTCCATGGGAGATTGGAAGAGATTAAAGGCAAAACTTCTGTGGTTAGAGTTCATTTCACAGATGAATGAAGCCACCACACAGCATGCAGCCTGTGGAGGGCACAAGGAATCTCATTACCCTTCAGGAGGATGAAGGGAAGAAACAGAAGACCCCGAGGATCTAACCCTTCGGCCATCACCTGAGAGGATGGCCGCAATGCATTTCTCATGCCAAGAGCAGGCCACAACCCCAGCAGTAGCCAAAACCATGTCACCAGCCCATCCAAAATTATTCCCTAGTCTCTCTGCAGGGACAGGCTTTGTAGAGGCATAAGGCAGTATTGTGCATCCAGCCAAAACGAGCCCTCTGTCACCAACATCAAAGAGGACATTTGAAATGCCAGATGCCACCAGCTGCTCTTCCTCCTTCTGCTAGCAGGGGACTCACAGGTACCTTCAGGAAACAAAGGTCATCTCCTGATGGCTTTCATCTGAATCACACTCCCACACTGATGCGCCCTTCTGCAAGGGCATCACTGGCACCAAGGCTTAAAGTTAACTTACTCTGAAGCTCAGCAGCAGGGCAGAGCAGAGTGAGGTGCAAAAGCTGTCAAATGCTCCAAGCACTCAACCTGTTAGAAGTCTGATACAGAACCAGGATCAACACAATGTCAGTTTGATAGTCATTGCTAATATGCATGTATTTGCTGGAGAGAATAGAGCTGGCCAAATGGATGACTGCTTCTCAGTCTAGCATCACATTTGAAGCCATAACTGCTTTTTAGGCACTCTTACCACTGGCAGCAAGTCTGGGAAGTCCTGTCGTATGCCTCCCCGTGTACAAGAGGAAACAAGCAGTGGCACCTCCAAACAGTCTTAGCATATTTACCAGCTCCCACACCCCCAGAAGCAGAGGGAGGAAAGGCCTGGTGCCGTCAGGTCAGGGGAGTGAAATAGTGGTACATAAAGGAAGGGAGCGGGTTCCATAAAGCATCCATGAGCCTGACAGATCCCTCCATGCTTTTCCTTGTTGAGTTTTCACCATCATTTGGTGGATGGATGCTCTATTTGCATGCATGGGTACAGGTGATCTGGACCTTCCTTGGCCAAAAAGCCTTGCTTTCTTACTAACTGTGCTGCCTCAACAGCCCAGCGCAGCAGGGCAGCACCGAGGTGCCATGACCGGTGGCCTGGCTCGCAGGCCTCGCTTCTTGCCTCACACCACGAGACTACCAAAATCATTTTTAGACTAACAAAGCTGCTCGACTTAAACAACACAAGCCTATTCTCTGGATTTCACACTACTCCTGAGGGGAAAAAAAAAAAAAAAAAAAAAAAAAAAGAACTGCTGCTCTTTTCCTTTTTCTTTGCTCTAACTTGAGCCAGCTGTACTTGCCTTCCGTTTGCCTCGCTCAGGACAGAGAGATGTCCCTGTCTCCAGGGGACAATGAGGTGTGTGGCTATGGTGCACATGGCCAACATGTCTGACCGCGGATTGCCCGCTCCTGTCGCTGAGGCCTCGGCAGGACATTATTCCCCTTTAGCTGGGCTGCTTGAGGCTTTCTGCTGGACACTTGGGAGCTCCAGCCATGGGTACGAACCAGATATTTCATACCTCTGAGATACAGTAATTCTAGACACCTCAGGCAGGGATGAAGCCTGAGCTAGATTTTGATCATTTGCAAAGACAATGGCAACACAGGGCCCTACCAGTGCTAAACTATTCCCCTGGAGCACAACGCAACCGGATCTGACTGACACACATTGCACAAGAATAAGCATGCAAGGCAGGCCCTGGGTGACTTTCAGGTCTAGTGCTCCAGACAGGTTACAGCAGACCCTCACATGCAGCCCCCCTAGGGACTCTAGACTCCCAGAGATGTCAAGAAACAGTATGGATAGGGCTCAGTGCTCCATTAAGAAGTTAATTGCATAAGTTACACCACATCTGTTGCACATGCCAGAGAACTCTGCCTGGATTACTCCCTGGGACCCCGCTCCAGCCAGACACTACGCTGGGATGCACTGAACACCTCAGCCAGTCTCCCTGACTTCACCTTTTATGATCTAAACCAGATCACAACTTGTCACAACATAGTTTCATGAAGCTGTGACAGCAAAAGGGCTATTTTTATCTTTGGCAAATTAGGTTTGGGATTTTCAGGAGCAGGAGAGACCCCTTCAGCACAACAAAGCTTAACTGGGAAAAAATATTTTGTTCTGCACGTAGACTGTAAGCAAAACACTGATGTATCTGACGGTACGTTGTGGGGAAAAGAGTCAGAAAGCAGGTGATGCATGCTGAAATGTTCTCTCTCCTTCTCTCTCAGGATCACGATGTGGGAAGATCAGCAATTTCAACTCCCACTCACTTACCTGCTGTGACAGGACACAAGCCAACAGATGTTGCCAACTCAAAGCACTCAACAATCATTAGTCAGACCAAAAAAAAAACCTCACAGCAATGGCATATAAAAGCAGTATTTTTAAAAAACAATACATATGGTTGCCTTTTGTTCTGCCTTTCAAAGTTTTACACTCTTACAGTCAGGTTTTATGTCTTCTTCATAAACGCGAAGGAGAGGAACCCTGCTTTGTGTTGTATTTTTTCGGTGGAAGTTAAAAGCCTGACATTACTCATTCACTCAAATTACTGAAGCTCAAAAAAAAAAAAAAAAAAAAAAGTCAAGCAGTCAAGCTGCATTAGAACGGAGAATGCTGCCATCTCTGTCTGCCTCATCTCAAAACAGTTTCCATATACTGTGTTATGGCTTAGAAACTTTATTTCCTAATGGAAATGAGTGTGAACTCAGGACCTGTTTTGTTCTGCTTGTGCTGCTTTTAGAAAGTATAACACAAAAAGCAGGGCAAAACAGACTTACTAGATACCCGTGCAAAATTAACAACAAAAGAACAGCTAGATATTGATCATGGTCCTGATTAAGGTAAATATTTCTTAAAATTTCTAAAATTGCCTTTCAACTGCTTCAAAACCTAATAAATATTGTTACAATTTGGAGGCTCTTTGGATGAAAAACAAGTATGACAGTCTGAGTTAGGCTGCCACAAATATGCAGGAGTGTGTTTATTTCTCTTTTATATTTGGCCCAAGAAGGAAAATAAAACACATTTGGAAACACTATCACTTAATCCTATACATTCACAAGGAAGTGAGTGGACAGGGAGAACGAACAGCTCAGAAGTTCCTTCAGAGCAAAAAGCTTTCTCTACCTTTGCCTAGCCTGCACCTATTCTGTATGCAATAGCCTACAGGTCTCCCTCCTACCTCCACAATTGCTACGTCCATACAAAAGCATTTTTAAAACACACTCACTGCCACTGCATTAATAAAATTGCCTTTTAGGGGAAGTGCATCTGCATTCATGACAAATTACATGGAATCGGGAGCTATGGAGGATAAGAGAGGAAAATCACTTAGAATAGCTCTTCAAATTCAAATGGGCAATGAAAACAATCATAGTGGGTAAATGAGCTTGTCCTTTTAGAAAAAAAAAATACAGAAAGAAATTATCTGGTAATCCTGGGGGAGAGGAAACATAATTTACAAAGAAAAAGTGCACAGTTCTATGGCCAGGGAGGACGGCAGCACTGACAACGAACACCCTGCCAAGGATTTGCTCTCCTTTTAAGCTCTGCCAATTCATATCCCCATTGAATTTATAAAGGACATCCATGTTGTCTCACAGGACACAGGGTAAGAAAAATATATGGCCCGAAGGAAATTCACATACTCTTGAAGAAAAAAAAAAAATAAAGAAAAGAAACAGTTTTAGGAAAAAAAAAAAAAAATACAAGAGCTCTGGCTGGTTGTTTCCCTAAAAATCTTTGGTCTGGGCCAAAAGACAAGCTGTACCATCACAAAAGGGACCAGTGGGGAAAGGTGAGGTACATCCCCCTGTAAGCCACCTCTCTGCCGATGGAAGGCTGCCTTAACTCTTCCTAGCCCATGCAAAACCACCTGTTTATTTCGTACTAAGTGGCAAAAGAAATACAAAAAGGAAGAAATCTGTTTTGAAGCATTTGATAAACACTACACAGAAATGACATTTAGATTAAATGAAATACATATATATATATATATATAGGCTAAAAAAAGAGAACAACCACAACAACAGTCTGTATACATGAAATGTAGACTGCCCACTTCATTTTCTTTCCCCATGGATGTTGGGGCTTTCCTAAAGACATAATAAACTCAACCACAAATAACAAGGGAAAGGAGGCTCACTTGAGACGAGAATAAAAGTGCATTCCAGAGAGGTAAAAGTCTGCATGGGAACACACAGCACAAAGCAGGTAACTTGCCACAAAATCCTGTTATGTTTAATTTATATGTGAGTCTACCTGCAATACAGTACCAGTGGATTGGGGAATGGGCTTTCAACTACACTTGCATCAAGCAGGCTAGTTATTTGTCAGGAAACGTCAAAAAAATATCAAATACACTCAACTTACAGAATCAAATTTCCATCCCATAAAAAACAAAATTACAGTGTATAGCAATAAATTGTTTCTTAAGCACTGGAAGCAATGCAGTTTGATTTTTCACTCGTTAGTGTCCCATGATTTACAAGGAGTTTTTCCTCACAGACTCTTTCCCATATGAGGGTTCTCTCCCATCTCTAATATGGGAGTTCACACTGTAGCCTGTCCATCCATCAGGGAAGTTATAGGCCTTCTTCCTAACAACTCCTTCAGAACTCACCAGAGTTTAATTATCTTCATGACTTCCATTTATCCATTAATGTAGAACTCAACTGACCAGTTCAGAAATATTGATACAAAAACAGAGACCAACAGGCAGAGAGAGAAATGCATTCGTATACATACAACAACCTCCTTAGTAAATCAGGATAAAAATCAGAGCAACCAGTGGAAAAGAATCCCAGAATGTGTAAAAAGTAGACATGATATGGCACTGGAAATGGTATGATGGCCTGAGGCCAAGTAAATGCCATACAGAGTTGGTGCCTGTGTGAGATTACTGTACATTCAAGGTTTCCTATTTATTTCTCTTTTCATTTCCCCACTGTCCAACAGAAAGGGACTTTGGAGAGTGCACTGTCTGCCCTGCTAAGCTGTACTGCAGTGGTCCCAACATCTGGAGAAGCAGACATTGGGAAGGTCTGGCTACCTGCAAAAGCATACCCACAATAATTTTACAGAGCAAGAATGGAGGAAAGTGAGGGAGACAGGGATCAGGCAGAGCAGCAGCGGAGAAGCCACAACCATTACAGGAGCCCTGAGCACTGGGGCTCCATCCTGCCCCTGACGGGCTCAAAACCCCTTCCTATTTTCCAAATGCTCCAACTAGTATGCCATTTTGAGAATATTTACTCATCTGTGCTAAAAAAAACTAACACTAGCATTTTAGGTTTTAAAAAAGGTAATTTCGGGTCACATTTAAAATTGAGAAGGCGTAATAAAAGCATTTTCAGCATGCAGGATTTGAAGTGCCAAGAATCAAATTAGCTTTTTATATACATCTGTCATGTCACTATGATATGCACCATCATGTCCTGGGGATGCATCAACACTCTCACACAACTGCTGCAGAACATTATGAGAAACCACCGCAACGTTCCTGCGTATGTACTTCGTCCCACCGGGAAAAATTAAAATGTAGTTGCTCTGGTTCTAACTCACATCAGATTTCACTCCTTCTGTAAATGAGTAAACAAAACTGGATCAATCTTCACTGTTACATCAGTCAGCAGCTTAGATATTTCACAAGGGCCCCATACTTATAAATGAAAGCAAGAAAAAGCACACAGACTATTTGTCAACTCTGCTACCAAGAGACCTAATTCAAGTTTCTTTGCTTTGGGAAGGTATTTCTCTCTCTCTTAACATAAATAAACGAGACAGAAGAAAACTCCAACGTGACCAAGTTTTGGTTCGGGCTCTTAGGACACGAGGCTACATCCATGGACACTCAGTTTCAGCTCTGCACTTCCATAGTGTCTACAGGAAACATTGTTTGTAATGATCCCCTTCAAACTTAAACGATGAAAGTGCACATTTTGCAAATGACACCTCAGCCAAGCTGCCCCATCTGCATGAGAGATGGCAAATGATTTCACTCTTTAGGCATTCAAAATAAAATGCACATGCGGCAAATTCCAAGCTGGCAGGAAAAAAGTCCAGTCATTAAAAAAGTGATTTGTTTTCTACATTTGCAAACACAAAGGCTCCATTTATTTCCGTTGCCATAAGGAAAATGGACTGCTCTATTTTTTTAAACAGTTGTAGCCAGCACATTTTGGAAATGTTTTAATTTCAAAAATACTAACTAGCAAATTAGAGTTTAAATGGCTTTTCTAAAGTAGCACCATTTTAGATACGGTTTTCTGATTGAGGGCATCACTTTGCCCTGCAGGAAAAGATTTCACTGTCTTCTGTATATATGGTAGTGATGCCTGTTTGTTGCTGCAGTCGCTAAATTAAAAAAAGAAACCTAAAATAGGTCAATTGTAAATAAAAATGTATCTGTTAATAAGAAGGTATATTTCATATTTTAGGAGGTTAATTTTCATTTAAAATTAGAAGTTTATGGCCTCTGTCCCTCTGCCTGTTCCTCCATCTCTTTACAACGTGGAAATTAAACCAGCAAACACAATTGATATGGCCTCATCCTAAGGAAGCTTATGGCCATGCTTCACTTCACACATTGAGTTGCTTAATTGAACTCACTGGGGCTATTCCCAGTGCAAAAATGTAAGTATGTGTGTAATTCTTTCTGGGATCAGGATATGTAAAGGTGATCTGTAATGAAAATAAAACCACTCATTTTTTATTTTATTTTTTTTTTAGATTTTTTTAATCTGCTCTGATTTTTGTGGTTATAGCAGCCTCTGGTGGACAAGTAGCAAAGTATAAATCTCATGCACTTCCATCATATAAACACATATTTTAAAATACAAACCACTTTGACTTGCTTTTGTTTTTTTAAAAGTTAACAAGAAAAATGACAATTGCCTTAGGTAACTACTGAAAATGTTGAACTTCGAAAACTTTATACTCTTAACCACGAGTGGGCAAGATATCTTTGCTTCCTAAAATACTAAAATGTTACCTTTTTCCCCTCCCATCATCCCTCCCAGGAAAGTATTTAAGATTTTTGAAGTGTTGGTAATGGCAAATCAATGTATACAGACCTGCTTTGACAAGAGTATATAAATATTGCCCTTATGCTAAGGTTGCACAGTTAAGCAATCAAAAAGTAATAAATCATAAATAAAGTTGTAAATAACCAGAGCTAAGGAAACAATAGGAACAACCCCCCCCCCCCCCCCCGATGATTTTCTCTCCACAGAATCAAGGCTTAAATAAATAAATGAATAAAACCCCAGAACAACCAAAACACTTAAGAACAACTTAGCATGCAGTGTCAAAGCAGGGCGACGGGTGTGCTGACAGGCATTCTTTTTGCTTCACTCTTCTTCTGCGCTTGTTTCTAATTCCTACACAAATTGCTCTCTTATTTTTCTTATTCGCTTTACTAAAATTTACACATACCTGTTTAGAATCAGTTAAAAAAAAAAAGTAGCTAATGATAAAATGAGTCAAATAAAATTACATTTTTTAAAATTGCTTTGTGCTGATGCTAGCTTGATTTAGTTTCCAAACGCCTGCAGACAAGAGTATGTAGTACAAAAAATGGATATACTGAAAATACTTTTTGACTGAGAACAAGCCATTTTATCTACCACCAAAACCAAGGAAGGAAACTAAGTAACAACCACTCTATTATTGATTGTAAAACTCTAAGATGACAGTGCCAAAAGGTTTCTAGAAGTCAGGCAGTAATCTCTAGAAAGGTGAAAACTGGAAACAGAATGTATGTGAGGATGAGGTTGAAAGCAATGGATGGGTTGCTAGCAGTTTAACGAGGTATCTCAGTTTTGTAATTGAAAATACAGATGTTCTCTGGCCCTTCACACATGGTAAGACATGTGGGACCTTCACAGCCTCACTGGATACAAGCCTTTGCAAACACAATTCCCTGATTTGAGCTCCATTAAGAAATCAGAAGCAGTCAGCAAGGAGCCCATCATTGCCTGAAGCTTTCTGTAGTCTCTGCTTTTTCAGTTTTTACTTGAAGCCCTAATTACAGAGATACACGTTCCAGGGACTGGGAAATCAATAAATCCATAAAGTCACCTACTGTCTACTACAGTAGTGCCCTGCTTCAAGTTACCCACTTCCCAAATGCTGACCAAAGAGACGAGTGTCTTTCAGTAACAAACCACAGCGGGTGAAGACACAGGCAGAAAGGCAGTACGCCAGGGACACAATAAAAAAGCATTTTGAATCTACGTGCACCAGCAGCCTGATTCAAGTACTGCTTTTACTGACAAGCCCATGCCTCTTCCCAGCCTCCTTCTCCCCAAAGCTCCAAAATGGGAGACCTGCCAAAAATTCCTGTGTCCATTACAGACACACTGTTGTCTTCATTTCACATGGCAGATGTAACCACTCCAACACAGCTTGCAGACAAAAATGTGGGGTTACTCTCATTAGGCATATAGATAAAAATTAAAAGCATTTCTGTGAGAAATCGCAGGGTCCTGGATGCAATCAGAGTATCTGCAGAAGACATCTGCAGTCATCAGCAAACTCCTGGGTCATTCACTGAGAGAAGCTGCACATGTAGTTTTATCTCCCAGACATGATTTCAGCGATTGTAAAGACCTTAACATAACTGCACGAACCTCATTTATTACTTGCAGGAGGAACTTACTTGTGGGAGC
Organism: Anas acuta; assembly: GCF_963932015.1. NCBI lineage: Eukaryota > Metazoa > Chordata > Aves > Anseriformes > Anatidae > Anas > Anas acuta. Next base: position 58,347,009 of record NC_088982.1, read on the forward strand.
TTTGTAAGCATCGGCAGGTGATGAAATGAGAAGTCAGAGGGAAGTAACACAATGTGAGCACCTGGGTATGCGTCCGTGAGATTTGACAGAGGTGGTGTCCTTCACTTGACCAGTTTAATCAGAAGCAAACAACATTTGGGGCACAAAACCCCTTTGTTTGGTGTGAAGTGGAAACAACAGGCTGGGTGATAAAACGTAAATTAAAAACGACTGCTGCAATTTGGTGCCTGATTACACGTGTGCTACTGAGGTCGTTCCCAAAAGGAGAACGAATGGTATCTGTTAAGAAAGTGGGGCTAAAAGAGTCTGTTCTGGTGTAAGAGAAAGCGGGCTGATTCTTTCAATTTCCCCCTCAGGCTCGGCTTCCAACCGCCGAGCGGCGCCATGGCGGCAGCAGAGCGCTGAGCCCCGGGCGCATGCGCAGCCCGACCCTCCCTGCCCTGCCCTGGGTCCGACATGGCGGAGTACTCCTGCGTGAAGTCCACCAAGCTGGTCCTCAAAGGGGCGAAGGAGAAGAGGTGAGGGGACGGCTCGTCCTGTCCCTCGGCTGCCGGCTCGGTACCTCGCCACCGGCTTCGGCACGGAGGGGGGGAGGTCGCTGTAAAGGGGCTCCGGGTGGGTGAGGGTTTTGGGGTGCGCTGCCTCTCGCCCCCCGGTGCCCCGCTCCTGGGGGGCTGTGGCGGAGCGGGGGTCTGGGTGGGAGGCGTGTGCCCACCTCTGTGCCTCTCCTTTCGCAGCAAGAAGAAGCACAAGGAGAAGAAAAGGAAAAGGGAGGAGGATGCGGAAGAGCAGCTTGATATCGTCGGTGAGCGGCCCTGCAGGAGCTGTGTGGCAGTGGGGAAGCTGCAGGGGATAGCACAAGTTTATGAGGTGCTTGTAGGGCGCTTAAAGCAGGTTTCTAGCTACTTGTCACAGCACACTGTTTATAAGTCACGCCTTCTTAGGTACCAGAGGGAATTTCTGACACCAGTAGGATCGATTTTACAAGTATTTATCTTTTTAATGCACTTATTTGTTTACATAACCTCAAGCTCCTTATGTGCTTGTAACTCGTGTTTTTTTTTTTTTTCCTCAAGAGCATTTGTTTCAGGTAGAGAGACTTACATTTAGCGCTGTAACACCTTTGTTTTTGCTTGTATGTAAATGTCTTGTGTATGTAAATGTCTTGTGTTACTGTTACTTGAAAGTTCACTAGATGGGGTGCTTGTACTTCTTGCTCTTACTCTGCCAGCAGTTGCTTCTCGCCTGGGGTCTTTAGTTCACTCAAACCTTCAGTCCGCTAAAAAGGAGAAGTCTTGGTTGGTTTGTTTACTTGTTCTCAGTTTGTCATGATTACTGTGATGTATTCGCATTACAAACTTGCTATCAGTAGTTGAAACTGAAGATGACAAACATGAACCAGTATCCAAATATAATGGTGTTTTTTCTTTATTTGTGGAGGAGGAGGATCAAAGTGCGTATGGTCTTGAGTGATAACTTAGCTAAGTGCTGCCTTCTGGAACTGCTGTATGCTTGATTTATCACAGTTCACAAAAACAGCTAAAGAAATAACCTTGAAGCCCTGAGAGATACAGATATATACTGTAACAGTGCATGTTACAGGATAAATGGCACTTTCTGTTATGTGTGCACAGGCATAATCCAAAGCAGTGCGAGGGGAGTTATCCCTATTTTTCTGTTAAAACAAAATACCATATATGAGAAAATAGGCTATTATATTTTATGCTAAAGGAATGTCACAAAAAGACATGCTGAAAGAGATTTTAGAAATTTCATATGCTGATCTCTAAGCCATGACGTTATAGGACAAGCCTATTTGCTCTGTATGTTGTATGAAGTTAGGGGAACATTATTTCTGCTCAGGACCAACTTGCTGAAAAAAAATGTCATTCTGATTAATTTAAAATAGATACATTTTCTGTCTAAGATAATTAAGATTATACCAGGAGAAAGTTTTGCTCTTTAAAAATACAAATATCATAATTCCAATTTATACATGTGAGCCTTTAAGTTTGGATTCTGGGGGGCCAGAACATTTGAACACTGATTGTCCAGAACACTTTAAGTCTAAGGAATGCAGCTCATGAATTAATTCAGCAGCAAGATGAGAGGTTCTCCAGCACAGCAGAAATCATTACGCTAGTAATTGACTGTGACCACAAAACTGGAGGAAGCAGTTTGGGGTGGGAACGGGGGAAGGAAACTTCCTTGCAAGGTATATCTTCTGCTGGATCAACTGGATGGATCAATGCGCTCCATGGCCTAACAGCACTAAGAGAGGATGGAGTGCAGGAGCCTGCAATTAAGAGCCTGTTGCTATCTATAGAGTGCCAAATCTCAGAGTAGGTACTGGATTACTATCTCTTGAACCACTGTAATCAGAAGTTGTAATTACTCCATTAACTATGATGTTTTGTATTTTAGGAAACTGGTGGGCTGTCAGTAATTTCGGTGAAATTACAGGAACTATAGCTATAGAAATGGATAAAGGAGCTTACATCCATGCCCTTGATAATGGCTTGTTTACACTTGGAGCACCGCATAAAGGTTTGTTTCAGGAAACTTGGAAAAAAATAGTTTTAGTAATGAAAAGCATGAACATAGCATCACTTTAAGGCAAACTGTTTTACAGCTCAAGGCAGTTATTACATGTAATGCAATAAAGTTGGCTGTAGCGTGACCGAAACCTAATGACTACCAATCAGTTTCACTTACTTAGTTTGTTGCTGTGTTATGTGTATAATAAATTGAACTGCATTGGAAAGGATCACCTGTTAAAGGCTGTACAGCTTACTGAATAAAAAGCAGTATAACTTTTATTAAATTCTATAAAATGCATCTGGTGTCAACTGAAGAGTGAAACTCAAGGTAGATGAGCATCAAGGATTATTGCTGTATCCTCATTGTGCTGTATTTGTATTGTTGCTGTGCAAGTGGACTACTAAGGTGGTGGAGATAATCAGCTTGTCTCTTAATTTGAAGCTCGGAACCATCAGTCAGAAAAGAACTGTTCCAAAACACTGACAGTGTGCCTCATCTCCAGAGCGAGATAAAAACAATGATGACAGTATTATCTCACTTAGGTTTTGAGAGATGGAGAGTAGTGGCTTTTTGGATAAGAAATAAGGTTACCACAGCTGAACCATAGTATGTTTTGGTATGGAGAAAATAATGTTATAAGGAGATCACGTTTTCTGTGTTGTTTGTTTGTTGTTTTTTTTTTTGACACAAGGATTGCATTTGTATTATTTAAAGCATGCCAAATACATGAATGCAAATAAGCTCCTGCATTGCTTTTTATTTTAAGAGTGTGAATGTTCAAAAGGAATTTCTAAAGAAATGCAGTATTGTAGCTTTCCATAGTATTTAGCAAAAGCTGTTGCATAATTTTTCAGCTTGTTTGAAACTGCAGTATTAACAATTTAAATACTGTATGCATGATACTTAATGTCTAACTAATGAAAATTTCATTCCTAAGGTGATGAAGGCCCTAGTCCTCCTGAACAGTTTACAGCAGTGAAGTTGTCTGATACAAGGTAACTACTGTAACAAAATATTTCAAGTCTTAATATTTGTTTTTTTGTTTGTTTCTGGTATGAACAAGTTTTAATTTTCTCTTGGGGAAAAAAATTGCATACAAAAAAAAAATATGCTTGTGATGTGTTGAATATTGTGAATGGCTTTCTCTAAAAACATTCCTCATTGTTTCACTTCGTTTTCCCTTTGAGAATTGCTCTGAAGTCTGGTTATGGCAAATACCTCGGTATAAATTCAGATGGACTTGTTGTCGGACGTTCAGATGCTATAGGATCAAGAGAGCAATGGGAACCTGTCTTTCAAGATGTAAGTTGCTTCAGACAACTTTCTTGAGATTCCCAACATGTAACTGTATTTTGACTTGCAGCCGATATTGACAGGTAATAAGATGTTTACTGTGTGTTGCACTTTCGCAGTCTCTTCCATATTGTAACTTCTAGTGTTCTGTTTTCCCGCCTACAATGTATTTACTGTATTTCTTAAGTTTTTAAAGTACCTGAAGTTAGTGCAGTTTAACATACAAATTAAGAACAAAGGAGTCCACTAGCTAGCTGTTGAAGTGTTTATATGTCAAAGAACAGGACACGTTTACAGAGCTTTCTGAGGAATGAAGTAAATGTTATGAATCAAGGTTTATATACAAACTCCTTATGCTAATCGTGTGATACTGTTTTCTGCAGAAGAAGATGGCATTGCTAGCAGCAAACAGCCGTTTTATTAGATGTAATGAAGAGGGAGATATAGAAGCCAAAAGCAAAACAGCAGGGGAAGAAGAAATGATAAAGGTAATCCGTTTTCTACAGTTAAGTATCTGTATGGTACAGTTACTCTATGGTTACAAGATACTTTCCTGTTTACTGTATTTGTTTCACTAAAGAAATGGTGGGTAAGACCTTTTGTGTGGTACTGCAGATAGTTCTCAACAGCTCATCTCTCAACAAGAGAGATGAAATCTGACAGAACCAGGGACAAAAAAAGGTTAGCCAGAATGATGCAGGTGTGGAGACCTCTTATGTAAGAGGATGTGGAAGGACCATCTTGTCTTTCATGTCCAACAGAAAGCATGCCCTCCAAACAGGGAAGCATGTACTAGTCAGAGCAGTAATACTCTGGAGTCAGTTTTTCTACAAGGTGTTCTAGCCCTGCTTACTCTATAAACTGTAATGGTGCTTCTTTGAGATGAAAGCAGCTGTGCCTTAAAGTAGTATTAAGGACTATGTTTAATACTTCATATTTCAGGCAGCTTTTGCTGTTAACTGCTATTTCCTCTGGTTGTGAATTAACCATTTTCAAAGGTGATAACAGAATGACAGTCACAGATTTTTTTTTTAAGTTATGCAGGATATATTATCTTCTTTAACCTGCAACTTCTGTTTTTTTTCTTCTCAATGACTAGATTCGAACTTGTGCTGAAAGAGAAACTAAGAAGAAGGATGACATCCCACAAGAAGATAAAGGAAATGTTAAACAGTGTGAAATCAATTATGTGTATGTAGTTGAGAGCCTTTAACAGTTTTAAGTACCTTTTTTCCTCTTTTCTTTGGGGTTTTCTTTGGAAGGCTAAACTCCCACACAGTTCTTCGTTCACTTTCTCTTCCTCCTCACCGGGATAAGGACACAAAATAAACTGAGAAGGCTTACAGTCAAAATCAAGACAGGGAGCTTACTTATCAGTTACTGTTGCAGTTAAAACAGACTCAACTTGTAGAAAATTAACTTATTGACTAACAAAATAGATGTAAGTAGTGAGAAACTAAAATGTTTGTCTTTCCCCTTACTCAGCTTCATTCCAGAGTCCTCTATTCCCCTTCGGTCCTGACTTGTCATGCTAGTAGTAGAAGGAGCTGAAGTTCTTCAGAACTTGTAACCACACTGTGTTAATCATGTATGGTGTTGTTCCTACTTAGCACCTCAACTGCTTGAGTGTGTTTCACCTAGGGAAGTCTTACAGCACTACTTGATAGTATAATGGTTTATTGGATTTTATTAGGCCAGTTGCACAACAGGAGTTAAGTTGCTCGTCACAGTTTGTACTGAAACATAAAATTTTAAAGAAGTTAACTTCTTCCATTTTTTCCCTTTATAGAAAGAAATTCCAAAGTTTTCAAGACAAAAAGCTCAAAATAAGCAAAGAAGATACGAAAGCTCTCAGGAAAGCCAGGAAAGAAGGCACTTTCCACGAAACACTGCTCGACAGGTACTCTATAAGAAATAATGCACTGATTTAAAAGCTATTTGGAGATGGAATTGCAGTGAATTTGGAGTACAAAAGATGGCTAGATTTCAGGGAATAGGTGTGGGTGTTGCACATTTTTTTCCCTGGTTGGTGTTCTGCCATTTCTGTTTTTTTTATTATTCTGAGTTCTCACTTCGTTGGCTGAACTTCCCAGGTTGGGATTTACGCAGAAGTGAATTCTTTTGGACATCTATAAAGAAGTTTGCTCAGTTTGTGGAGTACAGCAGAAGTGAGGGATAAATCTTTCAAAAAAACAAAAAATATTTTTTTCATGTTTTCAGCACCTTCAGTACCAGAACATTTTGGAAAGGAGACAACTGCATTTTAAAGAGAAATAGCATTTATTAACTAGTCTTCACATTATCTCGTGGGAATAAATCTTTCCCTGTAAGCTGAGAATACAGAAACTGTCTTGAACTTTTAAAATATTTTGTATGGTATAAATATTTGTTGTGTTAATTCAGTGGGTGAAATGCAGAAGTTGACTTCTGATACTGTATTATTGTGATGTGAAAACACACCATGGCTATCATAGATTGAGTGTCAGTTTCAACTGTCACTCAGGTTGAATTCCCTCCCTGAGTGATCTGACAAAACACAGGTCCTGATTAGAAAGGAAAGACAAGGTGAACTTTACACGTTGTTATAGCTGTAGCTCCTTTAAATAAAAAAAAGTAACAGTTATGTTAGGCTTTTATGTGTGCTCTGAAGTAAAGTTTGAGAGTACTGCTTTCTGTGTCTGTTTAAGACTTTGGGGCAGTTAAAACATTCAGATGTAATCACCTTTGGTTTTAGTCTAAGTCTTGTTTCATTACTCTTTCCACACAGGCGAGCAAAAGTGAAAGCAGACAGATACTGCAAGTGACAACCAGCTGGGCTGTTTTCCTCTGCGTCTTTGATTATATGGTCAAATTGAAAACACAAGTAAAGTGTTTTATAATTATTTTTTATGAAACACATTTTGCTGATGTTTTTATTTTATTATTTTTAAAGGACTGCCTGAGAACTATAATTAGACATTGAACTAGTGTCACCTTCTAGTAATGAATAGCAAGATAGTTATTTAGCAGAAGACAAATTATTCTATCCAGAGAATCTCCTGAGGTTGATGAAATGAACCTGAACTTACAGTGATTAAAGGGCAGATTAGAATGGTGATAAAGCTCAAAAGGAAAATATTGTTAGCACATTGAACTATTAAGAAATGCATAACTGTCCTCAACAAACAAGAGGAAACAATTGCAAATGGATGTTTTAGAATACATCATATCAGAAACTGAGTAGGACATCTGTGGAGCCTTTCTGTGCTGTATCAGGTAGGGGCCAGAATATTCAGTCTTTCTTTAAACAGTGTTCAAAACAGACCCACTGTCTGATGGAGAAATAATGTAATCCATATGGTGGAAGTGTGAACAAGTTACAAGAAGCCCGTTACAAATGGAAATGCGGGTGTCTCATAAGAAAAGGGAATGACTGGCTTGTGTTAGCAGGCTGCATATTTTACAAGATGGGAAGACTCATTTCAATCAAACTGGCTGGTTTCTTGAGAGTATGGACTTGAATTTAAAAAAAAAAAAAAAAAACTTTTTTTAAGGTCATAGTGTAATACATGTTCCTAGTATCTTGTATAAAATATGGTTTTCCGTGTCTCTTCTGATTCCCAAGTTTTTCAATAAAAACATCTCCATAGGAACTACCTCAGATCACTTACTCTCTCCATTTCTGTAATCTGCTTCATAAAGATTACCTGGTAATATTATTGAGGATTTTTATGATGATAATTTGAGTTACCTCCGTAAAACCTCTCCTAGCTGTCAGTTTGAACTGCAGTAGTAGTACAAAGCCATAAGCTAATGCAAGATAATGTCTGCAAAAAGCATGAGAACAGGATAATAAAGTCTAGGCAGTAGTGGCAATTTAAATGGGTCTTATTTTGATCGTAAGTAAAAGAATAGAGAGTTCATGTGCATTGTAATTATCTAAACTGACTTGAATTTTCAAGATTGAAACAATAACTGGTAGGGGAAGATTAGCCAAGGGATAAATAAGGAGATAACCCATACAGATGCATGAAACCAAAAGGAGAACTACAAAAGGAGAACTACTTAGCAGAGCTACAGGCTGGGAGATGAGTGGTTGGAGAGCTGCCAGGCAGAGAAGGACCTGGGAGTGATGGTTGATAGTAGGCTGAGTATGAGCCAGCAGTGTGCTCAGGTGGCCAAGAAGGCCAACGGCATCCTGGCTTGCATAAGAAGTAGTGTGGCCAGCAGGGCTAGGGAGGTGATCGTCCCCCTGTACTCGGCTCTGGTGAGGCCGCACCTCGAGTACTGTGTCCAGTTTTGGGCCCCTTGCTACAAGAAGGACATCGAGGTGCTTGAGCGGGTCCAGAGAAGGGCGACAAAGCTGGTGAGGGGCCTGGAGAACAAGTCCTACAAGGAGCGGCTGAGGGAGCTGGGCTTGTTCAGCCTGGAGAAGAGGCGGCTTAGGGGCAACCTTATCGCTCTCTACAGGTACCTTAAAGGAGGCTGTAGTGAGGTGGGGGTTGGTCTGTTCTCCCACGTGCCTGGTGACAGGACGAGGGGGAATGGGCTTAAGTTGCACCAGGGGAGTTTTAGGTTGGATCTTAGGAAGAACTTCTTTACCGAAAGGGTTGTTAGGCATTGGAACAGGCTGCCCAGGGAGGTGGTGGAGTCCCCATCCCTGGAAGTCTTTAAAAGACTTTTAGATGTAGAACTTGGGGATATGGTTTAGTGGGGACTGTTAGCGTTAGGTCAGAGGTTGGACTCGATGATCTTGAGGTCTCTTCCAACCTAGAAACTCTGTGAGGAAAAAAATCATGGGCTGGGCAAATACATATGCAATGCAGTGATTCTTCAATGTGTATTTCTAGAAAAGCAAATGAAAATTTAGACCTTTCTCTGAGGACTCTTAAATTTTCCATAACCAGCTCTATCCAGTCTGAGTAAAGAGATTTGCCACAGGGCTTTCTCCTTTAAGTCATTGGAATTTATTCGTTTTATACCTCCAATTCATGTTATGCCTATTTTTTTTTTTTCTTAAACTCTTGCTGTAAGCAGTGTGGAGGCATTCATGGATTGTTCTTGGTGATGCTGTCTTCTGGCAGAGGTCTCCTGGCAGCAGCGTTAGCAGAAAGCTTCAACTGAAACACAGAGGAAATAAGTAATTTGTGCAGGCTGTACTTCTAAAGAAAGGAATATATCTACTAAGTAGATACTGGATAGACGAATAAGAGAATGTAGAAGGGTGGACATGAAGTACTTCTAAGGGTGTCACTAAGTGGTGTCACCAGCCGTCAGGTAGTACAGTTAATGAGTAAATCACGCATCTCAAACTACTTTCTTCTGACTTAAATTGATGAAAACTGATGGAAGAAACCTCGACAACAAAATGGAGGACCTGATGTAGCATGGATCCTGGAGACCAGGTGTTCTGATAGGAACCCGGCAGAATAGCCGTAGTCAGATAAACACAGGCATTCAAGTATGTTAACTGTTCCCTAAACTCTGAACTTCTTCAGTGAAAGAACTAAATCAAAGTACAAAGAGACTTCAAAAAAGTAAGTCATGCATGTGTAACATGACCATGACATTTTTTTCTTCAGAATTTGTAGTTTCCCAAAGTTCTTACTGCTTTTCTGCAGTTAAAAATGTCCAAAAGGTAAATTTCCTAAAGCATTTAAACTGTGCCCCAGAAAATAAATTTAAGCAAAAGGTGCTGCGTATTTAGAAAATAGCAGGTCTGTTTTAATCTGGTTATTTATCACCATAGACCATAACATATTCATGTACATGCAAGTAAATATAAAATTGTCTTACAGGTATTTGTTTTCAACCAAAAAAAAAAGTCTGGGGCCTACATATACTGCTTCATTTCCTATTTGTGGAAGACACTGTCACAAAAATCTCAAGCTTCTTGCGTTACTCTGTAATTTTCCTTCTTTCTTAAATCCCTTGATTGGTTCTATACCTTCTTCCTTGAGCATATAATACTCTTCTGCTTGACACCTAAAGTTTTGTGCAATTCTAAGCTTAAGTTTTGAGCTGATTTCTTCCTACACACTGTTGCACACCCTCCATTTGCCCAAGGCTTTCACACCTTATAATGCATTTATTTTATCCTTTCCTGTTTCTGCAACGCCGTGCAACCGTCCAATTAACCATCTGCCAGGGACTTACTTTATTTTTTTTGCCACTCTCTGTTTCATATAAGAATTAATCGCATAGCCAATTAAATCATGATATTAAAGAATGTATTGCTTGTTTTCTTTGTGCATAGGAAGATACAATGTATAGAACCTGATTTGGGCACTAGATAAGGCATGAGATGTAAACTAAAACACAGAGGTCCTAGAGCGTTTTTAATATTTATGCAGGACTTTTTTTTTCCAGTGTCTGTTGCTAACATTTAGATTATACACTCACCTGTTCACAATAATATAATACTTTTCATAGTAAGCTGTTTGTAGTATGCGTCTTACTCTGATGCTGACTTGTACTTCATATTAGAACAAATATAACATTTATTTATAGTAGCAAATAACTAATAGGCAATGTGTAGGGGGATGGATCTAATACTCTCTGATTCTCATTGTAGTAGAAGTGCTCCCTGCTGCGCGTGCATTTTTCCTGCATCCCTAAGCAGGCAAGGCAGAAGAACCTCCTTCCTCCTGCAGAAGGTGACTGCCTTGCATCTCCCATTACCATAAAAACTGCCTGCTTGAGAATCTCCCAAGCACAGAGAGCAATTAAACATCACAGTCTATACAAAGTGAAAACTGGTGCCACAGGTTTGGTCTTAGCATTGCCTGAGAGACACAACTTTATTTCAGGTTTTCTTGAGCAGAGCTGCTGGAGAAGTTTTCCTCGCATTATGCTTTCCTAGCAGCTTCCCTTTGCCACAGCTGCTGGCAGGTCCATGGTGCAGCTGGCCACTTCTGCAGCTGTTGTTTTAGGGTTTTATTTTTTAACATATCAGTCTTAGAACAAAAATTGGTTAAACACATTACAGGTTTTTTCCACTGTTGGTTTGCAAGATCCTTCCTTGCCTGCTTTTCAGCTAGTGCAGCAAGTGAAGAGTACTCTGTGGTACTGGATTTACTGTGTTTCTGAGAAATTTCCAGGTAATAAACTTCTGCCGCTGCTGGAATGCGAACAGGTCAGGGCAGCTAAGGCAAGGGAAGGTGGTAATGCTGTCATTACTTGAAAATGAGAGTGGAGCCTGTCGGGGAAGCACCTCATTTCCCAGGGAAAGCTTTGAAAAGGGAGTGGAGGGGGAATGAACACCAGAAACAGGGTGTGTGGGGTTTGTGTTTTTTTTTAAACTCATGACTGAAAGCCAAGCCTCTGCTTTACCAAAACGAAAATAAAAGGGCGGTGGTGGGAAGGAGGGGGGGGGGGGTTCCCAGGGCTCGGCACAGCCGGGGCAGGGGGCCCGGAGCCCACCGCTGAGGCACGGGGAGGGCTCGGCCCCTCTCTGGGCCCCGCCTGGCGCCGTCCCGGGGCTGCCACCGCCCCCTCACGGCAGGGCCGGGCGGGAAAGGGCCGGGCGGGGCGGGCGGCTGTCATGTGGGGCGCCGCACATGACCGGCGCTCCCAGCCCAGCCGGGAAGGGAAGCGAAGGGAGGAGGAGGAGGAGGAGGATGGCGGCGGGCTGGGGCCGGGCGCTGCTGCCGCCCGCTGCGCTGCTCGTCCTGGCGCCGCTTGTCCTAGCGCCGGACCCGGTGAGTCCCAGGGCGCGGCCGAGGCCCGGCGGGGCTGCTGAGGGGACAGGGACAGGGACAGGGGAGACGGGGCGGCGGCGCCTTCGTTTTCCTTCGTTGTTGCAGGTGTTGGGTGGCTGTGGTGGCAGACGGCGCTCTGGCGGCGGTGGTCGCTTGCTTTGGTGTTTATCGGGCTTGATTTACGTGCTCCCCACCCGCCTTGTTGTAGCTGCGGCGTATTTCCTGTAAATAAGTCGAACAAACGCTGCGGTGTTACACCCAAATGTCGCTTTTCAAAAGGAAAATGAAGGGCTTGCTACAAGTACACACGCTTTTGAACCTACTTAGTGCGCTTGCTGTCGTTTCATCCCAGAGGAGAAGTTTAGAGCAGGTGGGTTTGGGTTCCCGGTTTTATTACTATTTTTGTCCCAGCCGAAGTATTTCACCTTCAGAGGCAATGTCAGGTTTGTGTGTGGACAGGGCTGGCTTCCCCCTCCTCAGTGCATGAGCAGAGCCCTTCGTGCTTCCTGCTGGTTTTCACTCCCGAAGCACGCCTTCACCTCCTCAGCTCCCAAATCTCCTCCTCTTCCGCGAGGGGAAGGTGGCAGCTACCAGCACATTCCTGTGTCCCATCGCACTCAGCAAATCCTCACGCTTACACAGCAGCCACGGGGTGTCCAGGCTGCAAGTGGTGCTGCTGGGCAGCCAGACCTCAGGCTCGGGTGTTTGGTTTGTGCCACAGCTGCTGGCCTGCCACGGTCACCGAGGGATGAACAACGCTCCCTGGTCCTCCATGCAGCTGCTCGGGTTCTTGTCTTTTTGTTAGCAAAGAACACGCCGCCCAAATGCTGTGAATTACGCCATGAAACACATCACACTTCTGCAGACTTTCACTCCCTTTAGCTTTGGGTAGGTCTCTGCAGCCACACTGGTTGTTTTTTTCTGTCCAAAACGTGATTTAAATTGGCTTGGATCCCATGTCTTTGGTGCTGCCGGAGGACTTTGAACTTCCATGTACAGAAAGGTGAACGTCACCTGGAGTGCTGCAGCACGGCAGGATGTCGGCACTGTCCTGCCAGGGGAGAGGAGCAGAGATGAAAATGTTCTAGACCACAGGGTTCACGGACCAAAAGATGCTGAATAGAACAGGGTATTTTGTCTGACAGAGCGAATGTCGTGTCCTTTAACTACAGGACAGTATTTCACAGCATGAAGAGTGTTTTATAACTATTTTGAAATAGGAAGATAAAAAGCACTGAATATTAAGGGAGGAGACGAGATGACCGTCTATGTCAAAAACATTTTTGAGGGCAATAAAGAAAGTCTTAGCGAGAGCATTGTTTAAACAGGACAAGCTACATTCAACCTATTTATATTAATGAAGTCAGGCAAGGTTTTAATAACTCAGCGGTTATAAACCATGCATTAATTGTCTTTACTACAGTGAATAATAACTGTTATTAGGTAGTTTTGTTGTTGTTTTTCCAGGCAGCAATTCACTGTGTTAGTTTCTTAGCTGTTTGGTTTCTGCTCCACTCTACTTTGTTCATAGAATAGGCCATAACAAAACTATTTTGTATTATTTCCTTTTTTTTTAATTATTATTTCCATCCTTCCCCATGCCACATTGTCTTTCTCCCCCACTGCCAGCTTTTTCTTTTAGCGTTTTGGTCTTTTGCTGCTAAGCATCCATTTTTGTATCATTATGTGCCTACAAATTCTAAAGTCAGCTGTACATCAGATAATGAAAATACACAACCTACTAGCGAAAGGTGACTTTATTAATAATAAAAACAGGGATAGACATCACTTAATCACTTTTCGAGAATAATTGTACTCCTCACAGGAATGTTCAATGTTTGAAAAGTGATCTCAGAGTGACCTCCTTGTGCTAGGGAGCTTCTGCTGGCTGTTCCTAGGAGACCACCTGCAGCTTGTAAAGCCTGAAACTAAAGGTGATCCCCTCCTTGGTGCTAGGAGGCTGCGTGTGCTTCTCCTGGGCAGTGTTGTTGCTCTTCCAGTGTCAAGCCTCTGCAGAGGGGAGGATCTCGCTGACGCAGCACTAACCTCACAGCTGCTTATTCCGTCCTGGTGATAGAAAGTGCCTGGTGGTTTTTCTGGTAAAGAGTCCCTCAAGCAACAAATAGTTGTTAGGTTTTAGCTAGGTTAATAGCTAGTTAGTTAGGTTTGTGCTGGAAATTAGAAATCTAGTGCAGCAGCGGGAGTGTTTGATCTTTCTGAAGACCCAGGAAAACTGCACCAGCTCACGAATGGTTGGCTGTGACATCAGCCTCTTGAGGCAGGAAGCTCAGTTACACTGAAGTGTTTTTAAAAAGTTGACTTTCTCTTTTTTTTTTAACCTTGTTAAAGAGAAAAAGAAAACAGTTTTCTGTCCATTGGCAGAAATTTATTGAAATATATATATATTATTTTTTTCTGATTTGTTTTGAGATCCTTTTAGATTACTATTTGTCTGCCAGCATATAATAGTTTATGTAAAAAAATTGTTAATAATCTTGGCTTTCATCAGATGTCTTAAGCAACACTTGCAGGTTTGAGAGATGTAGAAGGGGCATTGTTTATTTAGCTTGCTCTATACATAGGCAGGTAAGAAGTCAGAAATTACTGAGATACAAGGACGGGATATTTTCTCTGTTCTCTATATCTCTCTTTTAACTCTTCCTTTGTTCCTTTCCTCACCTCTTTTGTGGCTTAGGTTGCAGAGGACTGCAGAGGACAAAAATAGCATCATATACAAGATTAAAATCTCAGGGGAGATAGGAATGAGATAACAATTAGTACCTGGAACAGCACTCTGAAATCAGTTTGCCTGGCCACCACTGTTTGCTCTGTGCTGTCAGCACAGATAGACTGTGCTGACAGATAACTGAGCTTTTATGGTGGAAGGATCCAGCAGTGCTTAGTACAAACTCCTTGACAGAGAAAACTGTCAGTAACCTTTCCAGGAAGCAGGATTTCCAAGCTGAAGTTCATTAAATACGTGACAATCTCAACCTAAACCTGTTCATGTGCAATTCATCACTTACACGAGTGTGTGTTCCTCTTAACCTGGCACCAGTCCTGTTCCCAGGACTTGTAGCCTGTCCTCCCGTTGAAGACAGCCTACCTGCTGGGTGGGAAAGGGACCCTTTGGGATTATTTTTGGTTGTAGCCGTCACCTGTCAGGAAGCAGATCTTGACAGCAGATTTCTCCAGAAGGTTCAAATTTGTGCAATCATTGCAGTAGGATGTATATGGGACATAGTTTTTTCTAACTTATTTTAGTACTGACGGATGGAAAATTTCCCAAGACAGTTGCTTTAATACTGTCATATGCTTGTCTTTGCATGAAGCCTCTGACTTTTGTTGCCTAATTAGTCACCTGATATCTTCTCCCACCCTCCTCATTTTGAAACTTCCTCGTTTTGAAAATTAAATGGGTTCTTGTGGCTGACTTTTGTTCCAGCAATGCCGAGGCTTTAACTGCACTGAGGGCTAGGAAGGGCATAGCTGCTAGCCATATGTGTGGGAAAGCCAGCCTTCACCTTGCACTTTCTCCCAGCCCCTGGAACCCACACAAAAAGAAAATGCTGTGATAATGCATAAAAATCAATGTGACTTTAAAATTCCCATTTCCCATTGTAACAAATTGTGCCAGTGCTTAAAGGTGGTGGCACTGTGTCAGCTGGTGCGTTTTGTAGATCGTGGCATTGAGAACAGGCCGTGTGATTAGCCCTAACGTGGCCATTAGGGAGCTTATTGAACGCGGATGCACAGCTGCTGGAGATCCTGCCTGTTTTTATTGTGGAGCATGTTACAAGGACTCGTTACTAATCTAATTGCCGCAGCCACATTAAAATTGGAAATCAGCAAGGAAGTGGGGGAAGGGTGATGTGCTTAAGTAGCTTGGGGGGCAAATGCGGTCTGTGCTCAGCTGGTTTGAAGCCCAAATGCGACTAACAGGCATTTGTTTGTATTGCAGCGGGTAATACATGCCTTAATAATGCTGGTGTGTATATCCATGTAGGTGAAGCTTAATACTGAACATATTTATGAATGGCATTATAAAGTGAAACTAACTCACTACACAGAACAAATTGGCCCATACCAAGACTCAAGATGCCTGAGTTTTTCTGAATAAAATGCTTTTAAAGTGCTCTTATGGTCATGTGTTTGAGTCACATTGCATAAAAATGGGTTTGTACATTCGTTGTAAACTTGGGTTTATCTTGGGCTATGTTGGACTGGTGACCTGAAGCTCAGTCAGGTAGCATATGGAAGTTGCAGTTCACCCATTGCCTCTTTTATTCTCCTCTCCTCCTTTTCCAAAGTCCCAACACTTTCACTTCCTTTATTATTGAGTCATTATAGATCAAATCAGTTGATTCATCTTAAAGGTCCAAATCAAAACTAAGTCTTCTAGAACAATAAAATATTGTAACAAAGAAGCTAAGCAGTAATCTGTTACTGTCTTCACAGTATGGAGAAGACTGCAAGACTAAAACGTACCCTCCGTCAGGACCAACGTAAGTAATCTGTTTGGACCTGTCTAACTAATTGCAGAAAAGTAGCGATTTGCAAGTGTCAGCAATTCGTGTTTTGTTGAGACTTGTTCGCATTACAGATACAGAAAATACCAGTTACAAGTGAAAAGCGCTTGTTTTGTCAGATGTATTTTCAAACTTCCTATAAATCTGCGCTGTCACTTTTCTTTTAGGTTCAAAGGGAATGTACCCACATATATCATAAATCTTGATTTGCCTCCCAGCAAAAGATGGGATGAGTTGATGCGTGACAAAAAGACAGAGGTATGAAAGCAGAGCTTACCATTCAGCATAGCTTCTGTGACTGGCATGTGTCCTTTTATTATTGAAAAGGTTATAAGAAATACTGTGCTGAAATTCTATTATTTTTATTCTAGTTTATATATAGAATAGAATATTTCTATTTTATGTTTAAAATGGTTCTAGAATATGGTAATTGTTTGACTGAACTTTCTTCTGTTCAACACTTGAACAAGGGGCGCTAACGGTTGGGGCACAGACAAATGAAAATGGTGCAACATAAAGCAGACTTTAATTTATAAAAGGTCTTTAGTCATGAAGTAATACAGCACGAGACGAGGAGTATATCAAAGCAACAGCCTCGGTAAGCAGAAGTGAAACTGAGACAGCATCCTTTCTCTATGCATCCACACTTCTCTGAAAATGTGGGGTGAGATGATGAAATGGTGGAGGGAAATGAAGAATGTCTCACCCTTTTTAGGGGTGTTAGTTGCAAAGCTGGGGTTTTTACAGGGTAAATAACCTTTAAAATACTTGATGCTTTTTCAGGCTATAGCTGTTCTCCTGAAGATTGCTGAAAATGCAATTCAGTAATACTAAATTTCACTAAAAAGGCTAGGGCTATATTGCTATTGATGGTTTTGCTATGTGTTGTATTGCTGTTGACTTTGACCTTTCAACTCAGAAAGTTAGACAAATTCTACTTACGATTTTTATTTTAAAAGTCTTCAATAAGGTTTTTATTTTCAATTTGTACAAGTGGGTTTTGGAAGCTTGAGGTTGCATCTTAAATGCTGAAAGGTTTTACCATACATTTTGGGGTTTTACCGTACATTTTGGAGTTACATCCCATAGTGTGGTGATCTGTCATTGTGGCCATTCTCATATTGCAAACAAAGCTTTTTCTACTGTACTTTCCTAAGGAAGCTATCTAGTCGTCGTCTTTTTTTTTTTTTTTTTTTTTTTTTTTTAAATTTAAAAATATCAATGCTTAAGCAAAGAGCTCATAATTAATGTTTAAAAGATGGAACAGTGCAGAATATTAAAAAACGATCACATGAGCAGAATACAAGAATGGCCTTTTCCTGTAATTTTTTTTTCTAAACAAAATAGGGATATGTAGATGCTGATCTAGAATGTTATTTGAAGAAAGCTTGGAAATTAACTCTTAAATGGGCAGTGGGGAGTGTTTTTCTCAGCAAAATCATATTTAGCACTTTCTTTAAATATATGTGTTTTTTAACAAGATGTTAAAGTATGTGAAAGAGTTTTGTTAGTATTCTAGCAATTGTTATGCTCAAGATCTTCTATTCAATAAAAGCCTTTGTTCTTTTTAGTTGAAGACTGTAGTCCAGAATATAAAAGATATAGCAAATACCTTCTTTCCTAGTGGCAAAATTGTTGACATAGTGGATCACAAAGTAGTAAGTACTTTCAGCTTAATTATTTTATTACTGTGTGCTCTGAGTACCAGAATTAAAATGCTACTAATTTTTGGCAATAAAGACCTTTATATGTAATAATTTTTCCTCTTGGATTATTCAGAACAAAAATGTTATTTTGAAGAGTTAAATTACTCTGAAGCCATCAATCCTAAAATGCTTATCTCCACCTCTTTTAATTTTTCCAAGAACTTTTCAAGTTTGAATTAGTCATACTGGGCATATACACTATTTTGACATAAAGCTACCATATAAGGGTAGTCATGCCAATGTTAGAGATTCCCTTAAATACGGACAACCTCAGGCTCAGTTTCAGTTGAACTCTTTTGTTGAGTCCTGTTTAATGCTGCTATTGCTGTCCTGCTAATGCTGTCTATTGCTGCTAACAATAATTAGATATTGTGCTAATCTCCATTGCTCACTTGTCAATATTTTGGTAAATAGTATTTTCTTTCCATAAGTATGTACTTTTCTTCCAAGTGCTCTACAAACATCCTCAAGTTCTACAGACTGTAGAAGAATTAAATACTTATTTTTATAGTGCTAAGAATGGGGAGAGGTTTGTTTCAAATAACCAAATAGCCTTTACTTACACGAACAACATATAAAATTTTTCCTTTCAGTCACACCTAACCGAAACACTTCCGTATCCTTTCAATGAAGAGCTCCAAGGGATTGCAAATTCATCTGGAGTTCCTTTGGGTAATAGTCTTCAATATTTTCTTAACATAATGGAAAACTAGGAATCTAGACTCATTTAAAAGTAGTATATTTAAAAATCTGCTGTATAGTTGTATTCAAGCTGTGACTTCAACAAATAAATTATTAATTAAGTAGAATAAAGCAATAAATTCCATCCCATACTAAGTGAAAACAGTATTTTAGAAGGGAATGGCAATGAATCACATAACCCTTTTATTAGGCTGGGCCTTCTCTGTGTAACTTCTTACCCCTGAGCTTTGGGAACTGGAGGGAGTTCTGGCTTCTGTGCACCTGGAATCTGGGGATTCTTTGGTTCTCTTTGGTTGCCTGTTCAGCTGCATCTGCTGTTGATGTACCAAGGCGAGGCTCGCTTTCATGCTGTGCTTTCTCTCCTTTGAGATCCTTATCACATGTTCCTGCCTGTCTTCTGCACCCCCTGCAGAAGAAATGTAATCCCAGGCAAGAAGCAGACACTGAATTCTTCCAGAATCTAGACAGAGAAGGTTCACAGACCTGCTCCCACTGCTTCTTTGTATATGAGCCAGACGCCCATTTCTTGCAAGGGAGAACTTGTGCATATAGCAGCTTATTTCTTTAAAGAGAATTTTACAGTTTGTTTTGAAGTTTCCAGAGTAGGAAGTAGCAGTGACTGTCAGCTTTCTATATGGGAAGGCAGAAGGCCAAGAGATTTTCATCTTTCTGTTGGCCTGTCAGGAAGCTGAACTGGTCATTTTAAATATCAAATGTGATTAAATAAATTCTTAAGAGAAATAGGATAGAATGCTGAACTTTGCAGTATGCTTTTTTCTATTTTATTTTTTTTTTAGCAAAAGTTTCAAATTACTCTTTTTCTTCTTTTCTAGGGGAAATTGTTATTTTTAACATCTTTTATGAAATTTTTACCGTGTGTACCTCAATAGTGGCAGAAGATAAAACAGGTAATGTATCCCAGAATTGTGCTTTTGGTTTTGTTCTATGGCAGGAAGGAGTGAAAATAAGAGATGGTTTCATTTTCTAAATCAGTTCTGCAGCCCTTGTCTGCATCTGTTCCTATTTAGGAAACTTCTGAAGGATTCTCAGAAGGCTTAACAAAAGTCTCACTTTCAGAGAAAGCTGGAGGTTAATCCAACATTACTGTTGGATTAACAATTTGGAACGTATATAAGGCTGAGATAGTGATTTTAAAAGTTGGTTGATTTCAGTTATTAGGTTATTATTTTAGTTATTAGGTAAAACATTACTCTGGGTAAAACAGGAAAAAACAACCATTGTTCTGTGCTTAAAAAAAGGAAAACTATGCAGTGGTATTTTCCCTGCTGATGTGTGTTTTCTCTTTTTTCTAAACTGATATTTGTCTTCTTCTTTAGGAAAGTTTGTATGTATATATTTACTTATTTTTTCATTTTACTGAAGGGAAGCTTTATCATGCCAGAAACTTGGATTTTGGACTCTTCCTTGGGTAAGTACATAAACTTGTACCTTTTGGGTTTAAAAAAGAAAAAGAGATTAGAAAGTCAGCCAAGTAGATTTCTATATGCCTTCCTTGAGCATAATTGAACGTTGTTAGAAACAGTGACAAGCAAGTCTGCATTACATATTGTGGAAGAAAGGCTAAAATGAACAAAAGGATTGTTCTGTGATCACATGTCAAGCTGCTTTGCAGTTGTAAGGAATGACTTTGCAAAAACAATTGTTTGTTGTTACTGAGTGCTTTCTCAGCTGCAGTTAAATCCATCTCAAACATCTCTAGCAAAGAACAGTCTGTGTAACCTTATTTCAGAGGCACAGTGTATCTTGTTCATGAAGTGATGGGACAGAAGCATCAATTTTAGGGTGTGCAGTGAAATGGGGGTTGGTCGAGGGTGGGTTTGTTTGTTTGCTGTTTCCAAATTATCCCCGCAGTTTCTGTACTGTGCTTCACTGGCATTTTCTATCATCATTTCTGCTCAAAGTCGGTGATTTATATTCCATGGATCTGGCATTATCACTTCTTGACATACAAACTTTGACTGGATTCTCTTTTAGTTCTCATTTCACACTTCATAATTGAGTATTTCATTTTGTTTTCTGAGTATATTCATATTCCCATGTATGCCTTTATTATATTACAGTATATTTTGTAATGTCACTTACTCAGATGACTGTTAATGTTCAGGTGGAATTTACAAGTTCATTAAACTTCTCAGCTGCCTGTCAAATAGTCAGATACCGTCAACTGTGATTGCACCTATCCCTTAATAGGCTTGTGTGCAACTACTCCCATGTGCCAGAAAGACTGGGAATGTGCTCCCTGAAAATTAAGGCAACTTTGCAAAGCTGTTCCCAGAACTTGGATTATTTCCAGAGAATGTAATTGTCTATTAAGTATTCCTTAGTACCTCCTCACATACAGATTGCTCTGGCTTACCTTACAAGCTGTCACTGGGTCTTCCCATCATGTAGAACAAATCCAATTGCACGCATTTGTTTTCTGCCTTTGAAATGAAAGAGTTTGAGGGAACTGGTTCATTCTGCTGCAGCACAAACAACGTATGCTTTCAGAATAAAACAGGTTCAGTGTCACAATCAGTATTGTAGTGGCTTCCCCCTGGCAGTAGGAATAGAATTAAATTATCATTGAGAAGTTACCATCATCATTACCTTAAAACAAACCAGCTATACTGATGGTGCTGTTTAATACAGAGTAGTATTTGTGCTGTTGGTCTCACTAAAACTTGGTTCTCTTCATTGACTGCCCACGCATTTAGACTTTCTGGTTGTCCCTTGCTCATGCTGCTCAGGTAACCACTGAGCAATACTGTCTATTGGTATGAGTAAGATCAGAGCACAGGCATCACACACAAGAAACCCATGGTTTGTAATTACAAGCTTTAAAAGCTACTGGGGGAGGGAAAAATTCAAATTTTTGTGCCATCTTCCTCAGGTGGGACGTTAAAAACAATTCCTGGACTCTGACTCGGGAACTGAAGCCTACAGTGGTAAACTTGGACTTCCAGAGAAACAACAAAACAGTATTTAGGTCTACAAATTTTGCAGGCTATATTGGCATGGTGTCCGGAGTCAAACCAGTAAGTATGGTGGGGGAGGCTGTCAGTTTGTTAATAATGCTGCAAGCTTCCCTTTAAGATGTAAATCTCCTACTTTAATCCTGTGTACTGTGATATTTTGATTAGTGAGCTAATTGCTTTAGTACACAGTATAGATATTTGAAGAAAGATGAAAGGAAACAGTGCTGCATTGTTCCGTCTAAAAGAATTTGGGCTAAATGGAACGCATTTGGACAATCCCTAAACATATGTTGAATTCTGAACATACAAATGAGTGACTATAAAGCGCTGAAGCGGTTGTTGTTTCTCACTAGCAAATGGAAGGACAGTGCTGTGATCCCAGAGGTGAAACCACATACTTGTGCTGTTTCAGTTCTCTAATTCTTCTTGGAAAATGCAATGCTGTTTTCTTCTTCTTTTCTTAAATCTGGTTTTTATCTAGACCTTAAAAACCAGCAGCAGAGAACTTGAGCAGAGAACTTTGGCTTACCGCAGCTCTTCCTTTTCTACATCCTCTGCCATTATCCTCTATTACAGTTGGCTCTTTTCGTAGTAGAGCATTGGCATTGCATCAATTTATTCTTGTCTTCTGATCTCAGTAAACTGACAAGACTCTATTCTGAAAATGATTCAATATGGCTGAATTTAACTTTCCTCTGAAAGAAACACTATTGGGAGAGGCCTGGGATGTGAGTCTGAATTGTGTTGCAAGTAGTGCACGACGAATTATGTGCAGCTGCATGCCCATATGAAAAGCAGCAACGTGGCAGGGTTTACTTAGCATAGGCACTTAAAATTCTGCCTTCAAACTAGAACAGTAGTTGGAGCTCTGAGAAGAAAGTACAGCAAGGGGAGGTGGTGATTCAGTCATACAACATGGAAAAAGAGAAAAACGGCCAGAGGCTTGACTTGATTAGCAGTCCAGCAAACTACACGTACATGCTATGCTAGGTCAGGAAATGACGAATGATCATTTATACTTCCTGAAGCAGATACTAATGAGGTTCTTCTCCACATAGGGTTGGTCTTGCAGCTCTTTACTCAGTGGGGAGTAGTCTAACGGACAAGAAGCTCAATTGGCATGTAAATTGCAACACTGCCTTTTGTCTGTTACTGATACTGATGGGTTAGTGACAGATGGAGGTTGATTTGTTTAATGCTTTTCAGGATTTGTTCACTCTGACAATGAACGAGCGTTTCAGTCTGGATGGTGGCTATGTTGGTGAGTAACGCTAAGCTGGTGAGTAATTCTTCCATTGTTTCAGTACAAGTCCTCCAGACCTCAGACATTGCAGTTACCTTTAACAGTCACACAAATAGCAATAAGATTCCAGATGAGTAGGATAAAACACGATTCATTTTAAAGGCTAGGGAAGTTAGAATAGCACAAGTGAACCTTTTGAAAAATATATTGTAACCAGTGCTATTTTTCAGGTATCTTTGAGTGGTTTCTTGGGAGAAGAGATGGTATGTGGATGGGCTTTCTTACCAGAGCAGTACTAGAGAATGCTACAAGGTATTGCTTTTTTCCACGTAAACATTTTACTGCTTTACCCTGTTTTGCTTCTGACTGGCATGAATACTGTAAATACCTGCTTAGTATCTAATGATATTGATACCTTCCTAGAAGCCTGCGCATTAAATAATTCTGGTTTTGCTGGTACTCTGGTGGTGGGAAAGACTTATAAAATTGTTTTCTCTGACTTTTTTTTCCCTAATGAAGCTACTGGTGTCTGAATGTGTAACAGCATTTTGCATCAAAATACATCCACCACAAAGCTCACATGTAGTAAATGATTTAGTTAGAAAGTAACACTGCTGTAGCACATCTTCATTTTTAATGTAGAGAACAGACAAAAGACACCTCTCAGCAACTATGAACTCAGTGGAGAGGCTTTACTTAAATGCGTTCTTTCACTGTGATATAATCTCTCATGCAGTACCTGAAAGGGGAAGAAAGGTGTACCCAAACTTTTCCTGTCTGTGAACTTTCTTCAGTACTTGAACCATTTATAGCCTTTAATAGTCCAACACCACTTTATTTGCAGCTACCAGGATGCAAAAGAGAAACTGGCAAAAACAAGACTGCTGGCTCCCGCTTACTTTATACTGGGTGGAAAAAATTCTGGAGAAGGCTGTGTGATAACTCGTTCCAGGACAGCTGCTCTGGATATTTGGGAGTGAGTATGGTTGACCTAATACCTGACTCCTCGTTCCAGCAGAGGACAGATTCCACCAGTAATTGTCACAGGTTTTTGTCTTGATTTTTGTTGCGTAAGAACTCAGTCCTTTAGCATCACTGAAATATATCTGTAGTGAGCCAAAAAATCTTCCAGTTCTGTATTTTGAATGTATAGTAACAGAAGCAAAACACAAATGTACACTTCTTTTCCAGCCTTGATATAAAGAAGGGCACGTGGTATGTGTTAGAAACAAACTATGATCGCTGGAAGCCTCCGCTGATCTTGGATAATCGTAGAACACCTGCAATGAGGTGCTTGAACCAGACAACACAAGAGGTAAACATCCTCCAAATACCTAACCTTGCTATTGTGAAACTCTTATTATACTGATCTGATATCTAGGGCATTTGGAAGCACAGCTGTAATGACAGTGACTAATGGCTTTGTGACAATTTGTCTACACTTCTGGATAATACGGTACCAGGTGGCTCTTCACATGTTTGGTTTTTAGTTGCAGGCTCTCTCTTACTGTAGGTGGGTTTCCTACAAGCATTTTCTGCTGCTGCATATGCAAAGAGATAATATTTCTCAAAGTATCTCCTGGTTTAAGTGTTTTCTCACTTCACTAGTTTGCTACCTGACAGTGTGCTTTAACTTTCCCACTGCCACTCAATTTTCCCCTGCAGTATTGAAATCTAGTCCACACAAGTCTTTGCAGTATTTCTGTATTCTTAAAGGTTTATCTTACTATGTAAGTAGTCACAAATAGTACAGTTCACAGCATTTACACAGTGTTAAGTAACAGGTTAATAGCCATTAACATCAATGTATTCCTTTCTTTCAGAACATCTCCTTGCCAACTATTTATGATGTTCTCTCTACAAAGCCTGTCCTCAATAAGGTAATGCTTCTATTTTCGCAGAAAGGTTAGAGCAGAGGGGTGAAAGGGGCAACAGACCAGGAAGTACTGCATTTCTAAGGAGGAGGTCACAGTGATACATTCAGTTTTTACCACACTGACAGGTTGTGGGAGGGCTAAATTTGTACTGTAAATGAAGTTTAAGGTATTAAAAGTGAAGCTAGAATTTAAATGTTAAAAATAAAACCGGTCTACCTTCTAAAAGCCTTTAATGGCCTCCCACAAGACTTCCACCTGATAATTTCCTTTCAAAATAAGCTTGCTGAAGGTTTGCTTATCCTGAGCCCAACTAAAACTAGATTTTAAGGAGAACAGAGTAGCTCTACTGGAAAGACAGAGCAAAAAGTAAAAGGGAGAAGGGGCATGGAGTTGTACAGGAAGGTTTCCTGCATGTGCGTGATTCAGGTGCATTGTCCTTCACTGCATGGGAAGGGAAGTAGTGGTTTTTTGTTGTTGTTCGTGTGTATTTTTTTTTTTTTTTAAAGACTGAGATGGTGAGGAGGTGGTGGTTGGGTTTTTTTTGAACAACAAGTTACTATATTCAGCGGAGGCAGCATTCTTGGCTGCGAACAAGCTACTTACATGTTGTTGACTTGGTGAACAGATCTCGAGATTAGACTTACGCAATTAGTTAAATAAGATAAGCGCACATTTTATTTGAACTGTTCAGCTAGTGTCTTTGTTTTTTGTTTTAAGTAATTCCTCTAATGAGGCTTTTTTCCTTCTTCCCACCTGTTTATTAGCTGACAGTGTGCACGACACTGATGGAGGTGTATAATGGTCATACAGAGACTTACCTGCGGGAATGCCCAGATCCCTGCAGTCCTTGGTAGTCCTGTATCTGTCCTGTGTTGGAAGCTGCTTGTCTGAAATGGAAGCCCTCCAAGGAAAAAATACTCCTGGAAAAAAAGATTCCTCAGCCTAACCCCTTTCTTCAGCAATCTAATGGCTCTATAGAAACATCAATGAGCGTCTAACAGTGGAAGACCTTATCTTGCATTGGACCTTCTTGCTTTCTGCTCAGCAGTTCTGCTGGCAAGAAACATATGATAATGTATATCTGTTTTGATTTCAGCTGTTTCTGCAAAAGGAGTTCAGCAGTTAGCTCTAGATCTCTTCAGTCTTGACAATAGTCTGGTTGGGGGGTTATTTGGTGGTTTTGTGTTTTTTGTTTTGTTTTAATTGAAGTACTTCTAAAGCACAAATGAGTTAAAATGGCACCTACCAAGCTTGAAAAGAGTTGTGTATTAAAGGGACATCTGTGATGATATCATTATGTTATTCTTTCCTAAGCACTCAAGATGAATAGGTACTGTTCTGGTCTAGTATGATGGTATGTCTAAAATGCCCTGTTATGACTTCTTGGCAGGTTATTTTATATCTATTCACAGAAGCAAGCACTTGGAGAAATATCTAAAACTAGATCTGAGCCTAAAACGTCTGTTCACTGATTTGTAGATCTCTAGCTGAAGTTCTTTCTTGGCCTGTTAACAGATATATATTTTTAATACAGATTTCTGTTGTTTAAGAAAAAAATAAATACTAATACAATACATACTCTGAAGAACTTCTGTCTTAGACCACAGTACACATGCATCAATTTCATACCTCACTGGAAGTCATCGGGTATATTACATGTCACAGGTCCTTCAGAAACAGGGAGAAGTGCAGGCACCTTCATATCCTAGGAAGCAGACAGTGTAGAAGGCAATACTTTTATCTATGTCAGTAGATCATTTCTGGGCCTAGTTATAAAACACAATGCCAACTCTTGTTTTATAATACACAAAGAGGAAACACTGGAGAGTAAGCATAGGGGCCTGTACACATATTGGTTCATGGGTAGTACTTTAACCACCCTAGGAAAAAGATGCTATTCATATTCCACTTGATAGTAGAGCCATTAATTTAAAATTGCCACTGGCATAAAGTAAGCGTTTGCTGTGTCTCTTTGGTATCTCCAGACTATCTTGCATAAGTCATTCTGCCTACCTACAGCGTTCAGAAGTTGATGACATACACTTATGACTGGATTCTTGATAACCAAGATATTCAAAGCAGTAAAAGTGTGTATTGCAGAAGCTTGGAACAATGGATAATAGTAGTCTCCTGTTCCGAACAGTGAAGTCAAATTATTAAAGTCTAGTAATTTATATATTACTAAATATATGTATATATTTAGCAACCGACACTAAGGAATCTACAGAAGAAGAAACAAACTGCCCATAAATTTGAGATACTGAGTCACCTCTCATCCAAGTTGGCTGGCTAAGTTATACTTAGTATTGTTTCCTTTTCTGAAGGAAGTATTTAAAGCTAACCTTTTGTCATCCCTTGTTTCAGGAACCAGGTTACCAGCTAACAGCAAAGTCGTCAGTTCTAATAAGCTTTCCTTTCATCAACAACAGAAACGGAAGAAGTGGAGATGAAAGTAATGCTAATTAGCCAAATATCTTTAGCATCTGCTATGTTAGGAAACATGCCTTCTTGCTGAAAAAAAAAAAAAAAAAAAAAAAAAACATCCTAGGTCTTAGAAAAAATGGTTGTAGCAGAGCAAGAAGCAAATCAAAGGGATGTAAACCAGTGGCACAGTAACACCATACAGAAATCAGCATCCTACTATTTAAACTGACCTTAAAAACAAAAGGTTGATACTAGTTGTGTATCTATTTTTTTCCCAGCTAACATAAGCAAGCAGAAGCATGTTAGAATGATTGCACTACCAGAGTCTATTTTCAGTCTGACTCTGGAATATTGAACCTATGTAAGGTAAAATCACATTTTAGATTAGGGGAAAAAAAAACAACGTGGTGTAAAATGGAGTTTCTGGGTCAGATGATTCATATAAAACATCAAGTCAAATGGTGCAGTCAGTACCATGAAGTCACGATACTGCTGAGTTCACACCTTAATCTGGTACGGGGTTGTTCAGATTCATTTGGAATTAGTTGCTTAACAGGCATAATCAAATTACTTTGCCATTTAAAAATAAGCAGTAAGTTTACTTGCTTAATTAGCCCTGTCCCACTTTAGAGTATGTGGAGCAAGGCCATGTAGACTATTCACAGCCATTAACTAATGTGCTTTTGGCATGTCCCTTGTGCAAGAGAATCTACCTTTCCACACTGGAAATTGCTTTACAATTGCAAAATCATAGCCAAATCTTGTGGAGATCTATCCAGAGCCTCAATAAATACAGCTGCTATTGACAAAAACAATCAAAGCTATTAAAAAAAAAAAAAGTATGTCTTGCTATGTCTGCCTTAATGTATAAAGTGATTAGTGCAATTAACTGCTTATTGGTTTAACCATCACCTGTTGATGCTGAAAGCATCAAGGTTCTGTTTGTTTTTAAGTTTAAATAAGGTTCTGCTTAGCAATCCTTACTTCCATTTGCTCAGTTTCCTGCTTCTCTTTCAGGAGCAGCATGCATTTCATTCAGAGTACAGGAGACTCACACAGCTTTCCTAGGTCTGATGTGAAAAATCACAAGACTTCTTTTGCCAGAGAGCAGGAAGCAGTCCAAGCCACCGGCCCATTATATCAGGATGCTTAGAGAGAGAAAGAAAAAATGATGTAAGCATCAAGACAAACTTATTTTTAACTGCTATTGCATAGTCTAGTTCTATGAGGAGTAGCTTCAGTATTTTAGCTTCCAGCAGATTTTTGTTGTTGCTATAAATACAATAAAGTTAATTCAGTGCTTCATTAAATAAGGCATTACAGGAAACAAGGCATTTGTTTGGACACTGGCATTTGAATGCAAGAATGTCAGTTTGTCAAGAAAATTTTCACCTCTAAATCTGAGAAAGCCACACAGTGAAGATTGTGCCATCTCAGGGGAAGAAAGAATGACATCTCCCACTCAAAAAAGCAAAACATGGGCAGCAAGTGAGAACAGGAGAATGAAGGAAAGGAATTTTCACCTCAAATCAATCCAAGGTTTTGGGACACACATGAAATTGAGTTTGCTTTTGAGTCAGTTACAAGTTAAGGCTCTGTTCAGAAGCAGAACTGCAGAAGCAGTGCCCACAGATGTCATGGAAAATAGCTGTAAGGAAAGAGCAAGATCAATAGAAAACAAGTTGGAGCAAGCAGCCGTGATGGGGAGGGCACTGGCAGAGCAGCAGAGACCTCTAAGCAGAGGCGAGAGTCCTAAAATCCCACTCCTTCCCAGCACACCTGTCCCACCTTCCACCCAGACAGCTCCTCAGCCTACAGGTGGAAGGAGAAAAAATAAATGCAAACAAAAGAGCTTGGATTTCACCTTAGTGGTTAACAGCAGGCAAATGACCTGCTAATGCTGAGGCTCATCAGCTGTTCTGGTTTTGGAGGACCAGAAATGGTGGTGAGAGAGGAACGCCCAAGCTCACCAAGCAGCAAAACCTCGCATCCTTTGCACCAGCAGAACAAGATTAGCCAGAAAGAATAATGCTCCATCAAAGCAGTGGCAGAAACCACAGTTTGCCTTGGGAAGAAATCTCCAGATATTTACGTATTTTATAAAAAGCTCCCTGCAACTGTCAGAACAGTCTGGAAACACAACACGCAAACTGGTCAAATCTGTGACCAAGAAGCAAGCAGACCATGCGTACTTCCCTCTAAGTCTGCCTACCAGTTGTTCAGAGCACTATATCTTGCAGTATCCAAAATTTTCAAGATCCTTTTTAGCTCAGTCTGCTCCCACCCTGTTACTTAAAAGAGATGAAATTAATTATGAAGGAGTTGGCCTGCTTACATACTGAGTACCAGGAGCTCAGGCCATTTTCTGCACTACAGTGAATCAGCTCTGAATTAGATTAATCGTATATAGGACAACCTCTCTCACTCTAATTTGTTTTGCAAAGTTTGTTCTCTTAGCTCAAGGGTTATGCGTGAGCGTAAGGAGAATCCTAGTAGTAAGACTGCCTCCGACGGGTGTGCGGTGTTTAAGGTAACTACAGTCATTAGGTTTGCTCAGGGCTTTCCACTTGCAGGGTTTTGGCTTTCTTCTGATCTTGCTAAGCTTTCTCCATTTCGTAGACACCTGATGTAGAAAAAAATAATAATAATAATTCCTAGGCTTTTCCCTCCTAATATTTCAATGAAAGTCATTTTTCTCTTTGAGAAATTTAAATGAAGAAAATAAATTGCCTATAGTAGGACAATAAAGCCATCAGCAGCACCGAGCTGTGACGGTGCTGGAATGCCACCTCCTTTTTACAGCGGACCATCCGGTACCTGGAGGTGCTGAGGTGAGCCACGGCCCTTTCTCAGGCCACACCTACCACCCGAATCACACCAGCAGTTACACAGAACTACTCAAAGGTTTCATTTGCATCAGCTTAGTTCCTGAAATGCTACATCTGCATTCCTGCAAGAGGTGTACAGCCACGGAAGACTGGAAACTGCTCTCCCAAGAAAGCCACATCCAGCTGCTGCAGCAGGCACACGCCTTCGGTACGAGGCGGGTGGGAGAAAGGAGCCGCCGCTGGGATGGAGAGGGGGAGACAGAAAGAGGGAGGAGCAGGAGCCAGATGTCAGGAGATGACAGAGGAAAGAGAAGTAAAATGGAAGACAGGTAAGGGTGGCAGGCTATGAAGATCTAGGACCACAGTATATTTCTTTACTGACCCCACTGCTCCCAAAACTAAGAATGTTTGTGTTGTCATCTGAAACCCCAACCAAAACGCACCTCCCCCCCCCACCAGCCTGTGTGCCACCACCACATTTTTTTCATGTATTTACCTGCTGAGAGACAGCAGATCTAAAACTGACCCTCTAAGAAAAAACACGGAAGTTAAAAATGCAAAGTGCCACAAGCAACCATTCCTCAGACTTAAGAGCAGGGTAAGTTACATGAAAAGAACACCAAGGCTGTAAGGAACCTGTCCAGAGGTCAACAAGCGTGGCAGCCACTCACCCCCTTTCCTTTTTGGAAGGGACACCACCTCTTTACTTGAGCCCAAGCTTCCTCTTACGGAAATCCCTTGCTTCATTCACTGCCTGGGACAGGCCGTGATGATCGAGGACAGCAGAAAGGCTTATGCTTTGTTCCGGTTTTCAAGGCAGTAAATAAATAATGCTTTGCAAGAGAAGGGATGGTGATGCAGACAGACAAATCTAAGCACTTCCTGAGAGAGGTGAATTCTCCCTGTGTTTCTGCCCCATGCTGCAATGGCAACCGAGCAGGTTGGGAGAGCACCCACTCTGTGGCACCAAGGGCTGTGTTTGGGAAGCACAACAGCCTCTGTCTTTCTGGCTATCAGGAAGGCTGTAACAAACTACTCAGAGGTCTGTAGCCCTCAAAGGTGATTTAGCTTAACACCTGCATCCCTTCAAGGATCAGGAATTAGGTAATGTGGGGAGAGCACCACAGGAAAACAGATGAGAAGATAAATCATCTCAGTGCAGGCTTTGGATGGTTCACAAAACAAACAGGGCTTGGGGCTGCACGCTGTTGAGAAGTAGTGCCTGCTGCGGTGGCACAGGCACAGGTTGCAAAAGGGGCAGCACAGGGAAAGAGAGAGGCGATTGTGCAACCCATAGCCCTGCGTGTACAGGGGAGCAGGGTACGTACTTAACCCTGAAGTCTTCACATTTCACAGAGCTCAAATGTATGTAGATGGCGAGCAGTTGCGTTCTGCAAACGGAGGGAGGTTTGGCTATCAGCTGGCACAGAGAAATAGAAGAGAGCAGAACCTAGTTTCCATGTGCCTTGCAGGACAGAGGCAGAGGGGCACGAATTGGACCAAGAGAGGACAAAAAAGCATCCTACGACAGCTCCCACTTGCCCAAGGTGCACATCACAACGTGCCACAAGGCTGCTTGCACCAACCTCTGCTCTGCCAACAGCCAAGTCAAACATCCTGCACGCACTGTGAGGCTCTTGAGCGCACTTTTGCTCCATACATTGAATTTTCTCCTTCAGCCTCTGACCAGGCTCCCTATTTATGTCTCCCACCTAGGACTACTCGGCTGACTCCCTGCCTTCTTTCCCTCAAGCAGCCTGCAAGTGCAGCGCAGTGCCTGTGCCATTCAAGCTCAACCTCAGAGCCAGCCAGATGGGCTTGAAACAAAGCCAGATGACTTCGCCTAGCCCCGTCTCGAGCTCCTACTTTCAATAATGCCTTTATTGCACAACATCACAACAACTTCACAGCATGAATCCTGCTTCCCACGGTCCTCACTGCCAGGGCTACATGCAGGCAGAAACACTTGCTCAAACCACTTTTTTTTTTTTAAGTTTTACTTACAGCTTTCACTCTGAGTGTTCATGCCACAGGCAGCAGAGCATGAGCCCACGCAGAGTAATCTCCCAGCTACCATCCAGGCAGGCACAGGGCTGAGCAATGCCCCTGCCACACAGAGCTTTACCCCTGCCGTGAGGAGGCTAACTGTCCTTACCCACCAGCCCTCTCCTTATCAGCCACAGCTTGCTCAGGTGCTTGTGGTTTCCTCTTTCTGAAAGCAGCGCTACCAGCCAGGCCATCACACACCTTAATTTAGGAAGCTGTTTCGTGTTTTCTTGTGATGTTTCCACACCTCCACACGCCGGCCAAGGACTGTCACATGAATAACAGCACTGAGGTTACATGGCACTTTCCCTGTAAAAAACACTCAGCGAGGAAACCCACAGGCATTATGCACTGTCAACCTTTCCCACAGGCTAAAATCAAGAGGTACCAGCAAGCAGTCATGCAACTTTGCATTTTATAATATAGCATCATAGCAAAGGAGCATGCTCAGGAACCACTACACAGAATGAGGTACACCTGCTTAACTGTTCCACATGAACATTTTTAATTTGCAGTTGAAAATTTATGCCGATTACACTTGTATCAGCTAGATGGTTTTTCTATTCAATGGAACAAAAAAGAGTAGGAGTAGGATTTTTCGCAGCATAAGGCATGAAACTGACCCCTCTTATACTATTAATTTCAGGCAGGAGCAGGGCTAATCTCAGGGTTTTTTTACAGTCACCTGCTCCCCCAGTTTCTAAATTGCTGTCTCCTACAGGCTCAAACCTTTGAACTATTTTGAAATCTTAATTCTTGCTGCAGCTAATAATTTATGAATTTTCATTTCTGGTACTGAGTATTTCTCAGAGGCACTACCTTCTGCTAGCCACATTGATGGACGCCAGCCAGACAACTTGTCCAATGGAGACAAACTCCTGCACTTCTGGGGCTCTCCATGCACCAGCAAGTTGGAAAATCAGAGCTCCAGCAACAAAGGTACAATACGTGTTATGACACAAACCATGTACCACATAGGACCAACCTCCACTGTGCACATATAAAAAAAATACATGAAAGACATAGATTTGAGGTCAAATATGATGATTAAAGTTCTAAGAGAATTCACTCTTCAGTCCCGGACTGTCCAGCATCTGTCAGTCTTATTTTAGTGTTGTTTTTAACCACAGTTGTCTCACTCATAGAAGGAAATGAAAGGATCTATAATTTTATCATCTAGAGAAATACAGTGAAAAAATTATTTTTGTTTCTTTTGAAGACATAAACCACCTAAAAAGATGAACATGCAAAAATGTAAAAGCTAGAAAATCTTAGATAAAAATCTGTGGTTTTTTTGTTTGTTTGTTTGTTTGTTTTTTCTGAAGACGTTCAATTTGCCAGGTTTGTTTGATTATGAAGCTTCTACACACAGATTATATAAATTACCTATGCTACATTTTTGGTTTGCAACAATAAAAAATAGCTAATTACCATGTTACTTTTAGTCCTCTAAAGTCATGCTAATGAAAACACTAATCAGAGATTGCAGTCACTTAAAATTCCAGCCTTGGTCTGTTGTAGGTGTAAGGTGTATTTCATTGAGCAATAAGATTTGTAACTTTATTATGATGCAAGGCATATGAGGCAGAATTAAATCAGTTCCTAACGAAATGTGATTTGGGGACTCTTGCTCCAGGTGGGTGATAATTAGGGCTTATCACAGATAGGTCTAGGAAAAGGCTGGGAAATACTTAAGCTTGTTTTGCAGCTACTCTTAGCTCTTAGGAAGGAGTGATCCTTCTGTGGCAGCAGCCTGAAGATTTCTGTATACACAGGACTGGTAACAATAAGTTTTTAAACTCAGTTGTAAATAATATGGTTATAGTAAGCCTGATAAAAGACTGCTTTAATAAATCTTTCTAATTTAGTGTTTTTAAAGCATAAGCTGTGATAAAAATAGTGATTTGCATAGCTTGTTGGCTCAGACAACTCAAGTAATATGTTAGTTCAGCAGCTGGCTTCAGATCGGCCCTGCAGAACTTGCTCTGTATGATGTCTGTTAACTTGAAATTCTGCTTTTGATCATTGCCTGAGAACACAATGAGCAACTCAGAGTAGGTTTCCTAAAGCAGAAGGATGGTCCAAAAGGCAGTTCTTGTATTCTCTCCTAGATGAAGGTTTTAATAGCTCTGTATTAACCAGAAGGGCTGCTCTGACATCTAAAATAGTAATACTAAAAACATAAAACATTATGAAAAGTGAGCTGCCACTGCCATAAAAATAAGTACTTCAAAAGTAGCTAAAAGTAGAAGCTAGACCATTATTTGTAAAATACCTTGTCAATACTGAAAAAAAAAAATGTATGAACAGCAAAATACCTTTCTTCTTAATGGAGACTGCAGCTCGGATCTGGAGCAGGTTCCTGCTTAAAGCCTTTCTGTGTCTGTAGTGAGCTGCTGCTGCTTTCCTTTCCTTTCCTTGACAAGGCTGGTCTCATGTTCTCCTTAAAAGAGAACTACTGCCTGTAGAGGGAAGACTAGAACAGCATTTAAAAAACAGCAGTTCCCCTGAACTGCAAGACTCCAGGCTGGAGTTATGAGATGAGGAAACACAGCAAAATGGACTAGAGAACATAACCTCAGATATAACAAAACGCTATAGAGAATGCTTCTTCTCCCCATACCTGTTCTGATTTTAAATAATTTTTAATACAAAATGAATACAGTTTGGGTCCTTTTGTAGCTTAAAAGAATGCTTCTTGATGGGTTTCTGTTCTCCATGCATGGCGTTTATTCCAGGCAAATTCTCACCTTTTTTGTAAAAATAAAAAAGGTAAGCCACTTCCTTCTATATTCAACCAAAGGTTTGTATATCTAAACTTCCATTGCAAATGAACAGTGAATTTATGGATGTGTTGAAAAATAACTTTTAACTCTTTTCCTAGTATATATTCACATTACTTACATTACATGTGGTTGGTGGTGGTTTTTCCTGGTGCGTGTGTGTGTGTGCTGTTTTGTTGGTTGGTTTGTTTGGTGGGGGGGTTGGTTTTTTGAGGGGTTGGTGGTGTTTTTTTCCCCTAAATAGTTCATATGGCTGTAATAGTCCAGACTTGAAGAGCTTTTAACATCAAGGTGTTTGGAAGCACTTCAGTGCAATGCAGACTTCTTAGCACTTCAGAGTACTGCTTGCTTTACAGATTCAAGTACCTAATGTAAGTCTGGGGTAAGGAGTCAGAGGAATTCATAAGCCAGCAAATGCCAAGCTTACAGCTCAGGTTTGACTTCTTCTTTAATGATGTTATCTACTTATCCTGCTCCCTTTGAAGTCATTTTAATACTGTTTGATTTAGGGTAAGAAAAAACAGTCATGAGATCTGCTCCTAAGAGGAGTCCTTTAAGTGTCATGGTTCTGCCCCACATTAGTCGAGGAATAGAGGCAAACAAGGTTTTTTTCTTTTATAGTGCCACAATCTAGTTGGCCTTTATTTAAAAAATAAAACAAAATTAGTAATCCGTGCAGAGGGCACCTCAGTCCTTTCTGAGATGCTAGCCCAGACTCATACACCCAGGGCACTGCACAACTGGTACTGTATCCCATGAAGCTGCTGAGGCTGCCCCTGCCTCTCTTTGGCCCTAGTTCCAGAAATAGCAGATCACTGCTTTCTGTTGGGCACACAATGCAGGTTACAGTGCCTCCTTCTGTAGGGGATTAGCTAGCAACAGGTAAGGGCTCAGTTCTCTCCACAGCCTGAGGAAACTCAAAGACAGCTGAGGGTGGCCAAGGACACTCACCTTCCTGCTGAATGTAAGCCACTGCACAGAAAAATAAAAATGAGGCTAGAAAAAGGAAGAGTTAGGGTACTCTGTATACACACCTTGAGTGTTATCATGTATTCAGATACGCTGCCCTGCTAGTATGTGAAAGTCAGATATGCTGATCAGTTGAACCTTTTTGGAGGATGAGTACAAAAGAGAAGGGAAAGAATGTAAGTGGAGAGGAAAAATATAAGAGGAGAGAGGGGGGAAAAAAAAGCTTTTTCTTTGAGGTTCTTATGAAAAACCATAAAACCATTCTTCTTACGGTCTATGGACTACTGGGGGAACTGACTGACATTGCCAAAGTCTCTCTCCTTACTAAGGTTAAATTTAACTCTTGGAACAGAAGATATAAGTTGGATGAGACCTCAGGATGCCATCTGGCCTAACCTCTGCTTGTGGAACAGCCAGCCTCAAAGCCAGGTCAGGTTGCTCAGGCTCTTCTCCAGGTGAAGATTCAATCTCCTCCCTGAGCAGCCTATTGCAGTGCTCCCCAGCTCTTCCTGTGGGGAAATTTAGGTCAGGGTGGTGCTGTTTCCTTCTGGGTTTCTATCCTCAGACCAGCAGGACTATATAGATTTACTGGAAAGGTAGTGCATCCCCTATAATGTAAGTTTAATCATGGCTTAACCACTAGGCTACTGCAAATAGTTTTGTTTGTTTCATAACTCAGATTTCTGTTGAAGGCTACCTGGAAGCTCTGTGCAGCAGCACACAATCCCCTGGGCTTGAGAATGGTGCCCCTCAGCGGTGGATGCCACTGGCAACCTACCATGCCATAACGTGCTGTCCCACCACCCGCCTACCCACCCTCTGGCCCAGCAGCAGCTCTACCAGCACCGTTCGGCCACATGCTGCATGCCTCTCTGCAAGGCAGTCTGGCTAGAGGCCCTGATGTCAAAAATTACTGTAGGGTTTTAATGTGCCTCAAACAAGGGAATAGGGATATGACTTCATTAAAGCTTACCTTATTTTTTTTCTTCTCCCTCCACTCCTTACAAATAAGAAATGGTTAGGACAGTTGGACTTGAGAGATTAAAATTAGTTATGTTCTAGTTAATGGGATTAGGAATTGATTGTTGCCAGAAGCTCTATTTCTATAGAGTAGAAGAGTACCAAGGACCTAAATGTTCTGCTGCAAATGTTCCCCAGTGATTGGGTGTGGTGAAAAACAAGGCTCAGCCTTGGACATTGTGCTGGGTGAGGGCAGTGACAGACAGGATGGAGCTCCAAGTACTCCAGCTGGGCCTTCACTTGACCATCACAGCCAACAGAGAGGAAAAAAAAAAAAAAAGAAATAAAAGTGTATGAAAAGGTGCTCAAACACCTCTTGTGGTTTTGTCACAAAAGGTGTAATCACATCCATTTCACATTGTTATGAATTAAACTAAAGATTTTTTACTTGACTTGTGTCCTGAGCTGTAATTTTTATGGCATATACTGTTCACTTCAGATCTTACTTGCCTGGCTTTGATTGAAAAATGGATTTGTATCTTCAGGAAGGCCTACACATGAAGACATTGTCTTCTGTGAAGATTAACATGAAGCCTCTGTTATCTATTTTCCTAGATAGCTGCTTTTTTTTTTTTTTTGGTTGGTTGTTTTTACACAGGAGGATGTGAATACTTGAGATGCAGTCACCTGTTCCATTTAACCACCTGAATTACCCAATCTTTGATATCTATTGATACCTCCCCTTCCCCAGGTGCAGGTTAAGGATTTTATATTAACCTATTCTCCTGCAGAAGAGCAGCACAGCAAATGATGGTGAACTCTAAGAAAGGTTTACTACACCTCACATCCATCTTGTTTGTTGTACAACCCTTCTCGCTTCTCTTTCTGGCAGTGGTTCAACTCCTGATGGAAGAGCAAAGTGTTATCACCGAAGTCCCAGCAGCCTTAAAGCGCCTGGCCAAATACATGGTGCGTGGCTTCTATGGAGTTGAGTACTCCTTGGCCCTTGATGTGCTGATCCGCCACCCCTGCGTGAAAGAGGATGACTTGTTAGAGCTGCTGAAGTACGAACGCAAACAGCTGCGTACTGTTCTCAACACGCTCAAGGCAGACAAGTTTGTGAAGCTGCGCATGCGAGTTGAGACGGGCCCTAATGGGAAGAGCACAAGGCACAACTACTACTACATCAATTACAAGGTGCTGGTGGATGTGATAAAATACAAGCTGGACCACATACGCCGGAAGATAGAAGCGGATGAGCGGGATTCGACTACCAGGTCCTCTTTTAAATGTCCATCTTGCTCCAGCACCTACACGGATCTGGAAGTCAATCAGCTCTTTGATGTATTTACAGGTGTTTATTTGCTCTAACCTTGAGAATAACTATGGTAACATAAAATTTGCTCCTGTGGGAACTTTGCATTGAAAGTAGGTTTGTTAGGATATACTTTTTTTTTTGCTGGTGGGAGCAGCACCTGGGACAGGAGGAGCTGGGAGGTGAGGGTAAGAGGAAAAGCTCTCTTCGTAGAACAGGCCAAGCAAGA
This sequence comes from Anas acuta, assembly GCF_963932015.1. NCBI lineage: Eukaryota > Metazoa > Chordata > Aves > Anseriformes > Anatidae > Anas > Anas acuta. The sequence continues at coordinate 58,385,111 of NC_088982.1, forward strand.
GGAAATAATAATCTTGAGTGTAAGAGGTGGGGTTGGGAATCTGATATGGGCCTCATCTTTTCTAGGAACAAGACATTTAACCTGGGTTAAAATTACTCATCCACCTTGTGAGTCCCATTTCCTCACATGGAAATGAAAACTGTACTCATTTTGTTCTGAATTTGTTCATCTTTGTGTCTTCAGTCTTTCTGATGGAAAAGTTGGATAAAATGGTTAAAACAGTTTGCAGCCACCTACTGCAATAAACATAGTGCAGATCAGCAGCAGAGGAGAGGTGTCCTATCACTGCTGTCTGTACTCGAAACAGAATTTCAGGCTCCTTGCAGGGCAAAATGAGGCATCCATAAAAGACAAGGCATCAGAGCTCAGGGGGTTCTCTTCTCTAAAATCAAAATAACTAGAGAGCACCCTTTCAAAATAAGTTAAAATGGCATCATATCGCAATATATTACTCTACAGCTACACTGCTAACATCTGGGTCACAGCATCTAAAAAGGAAGGGAGAGCCAGGGAAAATGAGCAATACTTTATAATGACTAACTTGAAATTTCAAAGGTCAAGTTAGTGTACAGTCAGTTAGCAAACCATTGCTTTGCTCTCAGTGCAGAGACTGTGACAACCTACTGAAATGCAAACGTTTCAGTGGTGATTGCATTTTAATGGAATGTGTTACTTTAATTTTGAGACATAAATGTAGGTTTTAGCATGTGTTTTGACCAAGTCTTTTTTGAACTTTAAACTTTGCACTAAAACCAACATAGGCTATTTATGCTTGCAATTTATGTGGCATGGAAAAACATGAGATCAGAAAAGGAGGAAAACAAAAAAACAACTTACTATCTAATGTTACTCCATATCTAGCCAACTTCATTTTTCCCCAATATAGGTATTTCTTTCTTGCATAGCAAGCATGTGAATAGCTGTCTTCAAAAACAAACAAAAACCTTGAACTTGAGTTCCTTTGGATGATATGAACAAATGCATAAAGTCTAGGAAGGTCAGAATATTTTGGAACCTGTCCAGGCTGTGGATTTAGCATGTTACTGCATCCTATGAATGTGATTTCCAATTTTGACACCACTGCAGAGACTTTCCGCTGCACTTACTGCAATACTGAGGTAGAGGAAGATGCTTCAGCGCTTCCTAAGAGAGATGCTCGGACCTTGCTAGCAAAACTCAATGAGCAGATTGAACCTATCTTTGCTCTACTGCGGGAGACTGAAGATATTGTTCTGCCATATGACTTGCTGGAGCCTCAGCCAACAGAAATCCCAGAATTATCAGAAAGGTATAAACATAACTCTCCATCTCCTACTCAAAACAAAACCATCCAACAACTTTCCTGTTGTAAAATCTTTGAAATACATAATCTTTGCTTTCTTCAGTAGCTACTGTACATGACTATAAACTGCTTGAATTATTCTACATTATGCATTTATAGTCTTATTTTTGTTCCTTTTTTTGTTTCAAGGAACAATTTTCCAGACTTCTCCTTTGGCTAATATTGTTCATAGCCCTTCCTGTGCATAAGTAGTGCTGCTCTAATAGTATGCTTCATCTAGAGACACATTACTGAAGAAACTATACAAAAATCAATGATTCAAAATCACATGCCTCTGTTATGAGGTGACGGGGAACGAAAATTATTTTAAAATTGAGAGAATTGGTTAATGCTAAGCAGCTAACAATTTTTTTTTTTACTGGGAACTGGGGGTTTTGCTTGTATATGATTTGTCCAAAATGGATAACATTTTGTTCAGCTTTGATCAGAAGACATGTTCAAGTATGCTGGAACCCTGTGTCAGACCTGAAAAATGGGCCACCAGAAGTTCATCGTTTGGCAACATATATACTCAAAACTTAGTTATTGATGTCCAAGATTCTGAGCCCAAGAAGAAAAAGAGAGAAAAAGCAACTAAAGAGCAACCTGTCTGGATGTCACAGAGCACTGTGGAAGGAGCAACAACAGTCATCAACAATATTGCTGGTAAGCTTTGAGCATTGGCAAATAATTCAATTCAGCAGCTTTATTACAATTAAATATAGATTTCCTATTGAAAATGTAATGAGCTTAGTTGAAAAATCCAGAACAAGCCTTTAATTCTGGACCAGTGTCTATCAAAACCTAGTTTCTGAAAAATTATTCTTTAGGCTGGTTTAGATAGCGTTCCTAAAGCCACAAGTTAGCCACCCACTCCTGAAATGTTCTGGCTCTAACCATGTGGTACCAGTGCTATTAACTTCTAAAGCAGGAACACCTGCACTTGAGAAAATTCTAAAGGAAGGGGTTAAAAAAAAAAAAAAGGTAGAAAAAATATTTTCACAGGATGGCTGTGTGTTTCAATAAAACTATTGAAACCTCTAATGTATTATGTATTAGGAGTAAGTGCTTCTGAAGAAACTGAGGAAAGTAATAAAGAAACCATCCCTGAGAATGAAATCATCAAGACTCTTCTGATCCATGAATCCAAGTCACTGTCTGGCACAGACCACGCTCCTGTTGTCAAAAGCAAACTACCCGAATCAGGCAGCGACACTAGTGAGTCTGAAGATGCCAAGCACTCAGGAACAGCACTAACAAAAGTAGGAGGCAGCAACTTTGAAGAGGAGGAGCAGGAAGCTCTAAATCCTGTTTTAATGGTAGCTGGTCAGCCTTACTCGTACAGTGAAGTTAGTGAAAATCCAGAGCTTGTATCTCTCATGACAAATGAAGAGAGGGAAGCTTACATAAAGGTAGGACAAGAAATGTTCCAGTCTGTCTTTGAATAAATACTATTATAGTGAATATGCAAATGTGTAGAGTGAGGAAAGTTTTCTTTTTAATTAAGACAAAAATAGCTTAAGTTCTGGTGTTAAATTTACCATAAATGGGTTAAATTTTGTTTGAATTCCTTGCTGTTATACAAGACAGCACAACTAAATGCTACCTGTAGTAGCCACCTACAGTTCAGAATACTAGCATTGCAGAGAAAGTAACCCAAGTTATTGTGGGGTTTCTGTTGTCTTAACGCTTAGACTGTGCAAATGCTGTAACCAGGGGTTTTGGAACATGAATCATTCCAGGACACAATGGAATACAATGATCTGATGAAAATAAAGTTTCAAAAGCAATGTCACAAACTCTTAAGAAATCAATTATTGCACCTTTCTCCTAAAAGTAGCAGGTAGTTCTGTAGCAAATATGAATTGAATTCCACCACGATTTGGTTTTGCTCTGTACCAGTGCATCCTATTGTCTTTTTGGCTCATTCACCACACAGATATACTGTTGTTACAAATGTTACACAGCACCCTTCCTCTAAGCAAAGAGTTGCTACTAAATTCTGTTGGCTATACAAGAGAACCAGCTCTGGTATATTACCTTTCTTAATTATCTGAATACTTTGTACTTACTGCTTCACAGAACTGTTCTTAAAGCGATGAAGAGTATGCTGGAATTCAGAATCTTGAATAGCTTCAGGAAAATGGTTGTTCCCACTTCACAGATGACTTTTTTTTTCTTTACTGAAGGCTGTAGAGCAGGTGTGACCTACAAGACAGCCATTTAGTCAGTCACCCCAGCAGCTACCTTCCCCATTTTTTCCAACATGCCCATATTGAGTGGTGAACTACACTATTAATTTTGGTCCGGACTGATAAGCAAGCAGTTTATCAACCAGAAAGCTATGCTTAGAAGTCTGCTTTCTGTGTCTCATTCACATTCTGCCATTTTTTTTTAAGCAAGATCATTTCTACTAACACTGAAAAAAATGTTCTACCAGGAGAAGTTTAGGTTGGAAATAGGGAGACATTTCTTCTCAGACCAAGTAGTCAGGCATTGGGATGGGTTGCCCAGAGAGGTGGTGGAGTCCCTGGGGGTGTTCAAGGAGAGGTTGGACCTGATGCTTGGGGGCATGGTTTGGTGGGTGACATTGGTGGTAGGGGGGATGATCTTGGAGGGCTTCTCCAGCCTTAATGATTCTATGAACTGGACTACATAGAAGATGCACCTTAATTCCTTTGGTAAATCTACTCCTTTAGCAAGGAATAATGGAATATATGGCTATGAACTGAAGTACAATAGGTTCTATCTGAACATCAGGAAATATTTCTTTACTATAAGGGTGACTGAGCACTGCAACAGGTGGCCTAGAAGTTGTAGAGTCTGCCAAACAGATAATTGAAAGCTGTCTGGATGTGGTTCTGAGCAGCTGGCTGTAGGTGGCCATCCTTGAGCAAGGGGCTTGGACAACTTGGTCTCCAACACTACTTTTTAACCTTAGCTATTCTATGATATGAACAAAGGAATGCTGAAAGTAGATAGATTCGTAGAGAATTGACTTACACAGTGTCAGAGGTTGGGAGAATTGTGAGAGGCTTCCCTCTTCATGTCACTCTCATGATAGAGAAACACAACCAACATTGCCGTTTTTTTCTATTAAAAAAGTTGTATCTTCAGCTCATTTAAAAGCAGTTGATATTGATTATCTTTCTCCTGCCTCACATGACTCACTAAATGGGGGCTAGCTTGACATGCAGCCCAGCATCACATCACTTTGAGCAGTGAAACAAGTATAAGAGCTATTTCAATTTTTGTTAAGATGCTTAAAAAAACACTCCACCATGACAGAAGACTTTATACCCTTCCCCCAAGCTTACTAACAAAAACTAAGACAAAAATCTTGTTTCTGTATAGAAATCTGATGTTATTTTGGAGTTGTAAAAGTGTATTTTAGATGGACATTTTGTAACTAAGATTTCCTTAACCAATTACAGCTCACAGAACAGACACTATAATACAAGAGCCCTCTGCAATGTTATACACGTCACATACATATGTAGTCAGTATACAATAAAGATATGGCATTTTTAAGAATGTTACAAGTTGGCTTGTTATTTCTTATGCTTGGTTACTGTTACCTCATTCTTTCCTCAACACCTCAGCTTCCCCATTTCCACGGTTGTCACTGTGTTATGAAGATCAGGGGGCTGCAGCACCTCTCCTGTGAAGACAGGCTGAGGGAGCTGGGGTTGTTCATCCTGGAGAAGAGAAAGGTCCAGGGAGACCTTATAGTGGCCTTCCAGTGCCTAAAGAGGGCCTACAGGAAAGCTTAGGAGGGACTCCATCAGGGCATGTAGTGACAGGATAAGGAGTAAGGATTTTAGAGTAAGAGGGTAGATTTAGATTAGATGTAAGGAAGAAATTCTTCACTCAGAGGGTGGTGAGGCCCTGGCACAGGCTGCCCAGAGAAGGTGTGGATGTCCCATCCCCAGAGGTGCTCAAGGCCACCATGGATAGGGCCCTGTGGGACCTGATGTGGTGGGAGGTGTCCCTGCTCATTGCAGGGGCTTGGAACTAGACGGCCTTTGAGGTCCCTTCCAACCCCAGCCATGCTATGACTTTTAGTGTCTTTACTATTTTCAGCTTCTTCAACCACAAGGAATGTTCCTCAGTTCCATCCATGAAATTTGAAAACAGAGCATTTAATCCAGAAGTTGCAACTGGAGACCTTACTTCTGCATTATACCAAGCTTCTTTATTGTCCCTGAAGGTGTCAGAGCAAGATCCCCTGCAAAAAGCTATCCTGAGCACAAAGACTTCTCTTTTAAAGACTTGTTCCCTGCTACACCCACCACCTGCAAGTAACATCATCTCTACTGGCATGACCAAAGGTCAGTATTCAGTTCTCTAAGAGTATTGTGAGGTACAGTGCTGGTGTTGAATATATCTAGTATAAGCACTCCTTTTTCTACCTTGTCTCATTCAGAATGATATTTAATCAATACTTCAGTAAGTCTAGACTTTCTTTTTTAATTTTGACATATATTATAATAGACAGCTGTTCCTTGAGCATAATTTTAGGCTTCAACATTAACTTTCATAGGAATTTTAATCTAACACTGCCAACCATTGTTTCATTTCCAAAGTTACAATGGATTTTAAGCATATTTCTTCAACTGCAATTTGATTCCTTGTCCAAGCAAACCCAGTGGCACAGCTGCACTATCTCTTGGTCTCATTAACAGTTTATAATTTTTACAGAATCTAAGCAAATACTACTGGATGTCACATTTTGGTGAAAATTTGATAACCAAAGGCAGGCCAAATCCATTAAAAGGTATTGTTCATGTACAGCATTCTTGAATTCTTGCCCTGGAATGATCTGTGCTCATTCTGTTCCTTGAGTTTAAAGCTTGTTTAACACATTAACCAAATTTTCATCTTAAACAGGGCACAGATCTTCTTGTTCTATGTATGTCCTCTTTGAAGTCTACTGATTCCTGTGTAAAGTTCACGATTAAAAGCTTTCATTTTTGTTTCATTTTCATATTGTGACAACACAAACCTGTATTTCCCTTGTCCTCTGCATACAGTATGACCACGAGTTTGAAGCCTGCACAGTAAGTAAATGTTGCTGTTACAATCATACCTCTCTTCTCCAACCTGCCATTTTAAAATCCACTCTCAAAACCTGGGGAGACTCAAAAACAAAAAATAAAACTTAAACTATTCTATTCAGATTTCAGGCTATTTCAGGAGTATTTAGAATTATCACTAAAATGTCTCCTTAAGCATATAGTCACATTATAGAACTAACTGAAACTGAATTCATGATTTTATTATTATTATTATTAACTATTTTGAGAAAAACCTTGCCCTAATTTAAGATAAACAGGACCTCTAAGTTGGAGCAGATACACTGAATAAGCTGTATCTCCTATATTGAATATCTCCTTCTCTGGAGATATTCAAGGCCTGTCTGGACGCCTACCTGGGCAGCCTGCTCTGAGGAATCTGCTTGGGCAGGAGGGTTGGACACGATGATCTTTTGAGGTCCCTTCCAACCCCTACAGTTCTGTGATTCTGTGATATCATAAAACTAAGCTAGAAATAATGTTAGAAACTCTGATGCAAGCAGGAATATTAAAGAATAAAGTTTTTCTTCTGGTTTAGTTTTCTTATCTACTTTTCTCCGATCTTAATTCTGCTTTTGCTACGAGACTTCATTAGTTGCTGACTTTACCTGTGTTTTTAATAGTAACTTCAATTGTAATTTCCTAAATTTCTTCCTTTCTATGTGAAAAGCTATCACCAAGTCAAATACTTTGCAAACAAATGCTACAGATATTCAGCTGCAACATTACATGCAAAAGGATACAAAAATTTTCAGCCAAGTTTATCCTCCTTCATGTTGAAAAGTGCAGAAGTAGAAACGTAGAAAAACAGATGGTTTCTGCAGTTAAGTACAAAAACAGGGTATCTACTTCACCTCAGACCACGGTGCTGAGGAAGATTAATTCTACAGGACATGAACAGAAATTATATATATATAGATATATATATGCATACATTAAATATATATATATATTTAACAGGCCAGCTATACTTAGGCTTTAAGGCAATGTAGAGATACATACTGTACCTACAAGTCTTAGTTGTAGATGGAGAAACTTTGTGGGATGAGAAGTTCTCATCCCAGGAACATTAGTAGTATTTCTCTGAACAGGAGTAGCAAAGTGCTACAAGCAGGCCTACACTTAAGCCAGTTAACTTCCAACAACAAACTCTGCGTATCCTTTTATAAGTAAGAGGAAAATTTTTCAAAAGACAAATTTACAGACAAGTCCAAACTTTATTTAAACTACAATTCTGAACAATTTTAAAATTACTAAACAAGTCACAATAAAAAATAAAAAAGATTAAGACAGAAAAAGAACAGTGCAGCAAAACTGAATAAAAGAGGATTCAGTTCCAGCTGTTTGAACTGCCACAGGCAGAAGTTAGCATACCTATCCTAAAAGGCAGAGTGTCAAAAACTATTTTACATTTTTATACACTTTCAGAATTTGTGAAAGTAGTGATCTTCCATATGCATTTGTATACATGGAGTTTACATATGCGGGTATCTTCGGATCATTTTCACACACTTTGAACTCCAAAAGTTTCTGTAAAATAAGAGCATACTCATTACTGGCTAGCAACTACAAGGTATTGAACACAGCTCTTGACCACACTTCATCTCCATTTAAGTATCCATTATTTATTATACCCTTGATGAAATATTTGATCCTCACCTCTCCTTCACAAGTACTTTGAGAGCCTACTTAAACAGCTACAGATATCCCACATACACAGACGAAGAAAGTCTTAGTTGCTAGCTACTGATTTTCTGTGACGATGCATTCTTATACAGACCATTTCTGCACCATGCACCTGTATGCACCAGACTGACGTGACAGACTTCTGCTACCTTAACTATGACAAACAAGTGATGATGAGCACTGCATGAAATGGAAGGGAAGATTTTTTTTCCAATCACACTAATCTTGAAAGTCCTATGCTGTCATTACAACTGCAGTAAAAAGTTTTCATCTACTTAGACTTTTTGCAAAATTGGGACTAGCTATACAAGCAGAAGCCTCCTACCATAGGAATACTCAGTTCATGCATTTATACACATACTTTCCATTAAAGAACTATGAGCCCAGCAATGTATCAGAAGACTGATACAATAAATTGTCACAGCATCAGTATCACATTGCAAGAAAAGCAATTTTGACATACATTACCATGAAGTTTTTGGAGCTACAGAAATAGTTTCATGAAAGCAACAATGGAAATTTTTATTACTGTCACACATCCTAAAGAATTTTTTCTACCTCATGGCATGGTTTATATCAGAAACATTTTCTTTTCTCTTAAGAGATATTTTACTTTTCCAAGAAGTCTCTAGAGCTTCCCTATTACAAATACTGAGCAATCTGTCAGCAGATTTTATTAAGCATTCAGATACTACCAATCAGATACTAGCAATTAAAACTTAAAATATTAAACCCAAGCTTATATAACAAAAAATAAGAATGCTTTTAATAAGTTTTAAAAACATGAAGTTACACTGTGCATTTTATATGTTAATTTTTATGAGTTTTAGGCACAGAATTTACTGGAAATATACAGAAGGGACATGAAAGGCAAAAGTCTTCATATCAATGCGTTATTTGCCAATGCATGATCATATAAAAGGATATGCTTTCTGTACCACTGTGATTTCTTACTTCAGCCAATGACAACAAGATATGTAAATTCTAAGGCCATTTCAGAATGTTTTCCCAATATGTGGAGATGATTTAGAAAATAATCCCTACCTGGTTCTTTCAAAGTTTGGGCATCTCCTACTAGTTCTTCATCTTGGGCTCTACCTCCATCCAGTAACTCATCAGACAAACTGTTGGTTTGGGCCTCTGATGCTATTTTCTTCATTAAATCTGCCTTTGTAACGGATAAAGCAAAACTCAGAATTCTAGATAATTCTTACTGTTGTCTTGATGATAATCAAGACATTTAAAGCATGCACTTCCAAATAACAACAAAAAACAGCAAAGTACCTCTGAATAGACTGCAAGTTTAAGGGGCAAGTCTTCAACTTTCACAAAGTCATCCTCATCAGATTTTTGACTTATATTTCCAGAACCAGCTTCCTGTTAATAAAAATAGTGACATTTAGTGCCACTGTTTTATTTTCACTCCAAAACTAGAATTTTTAACATTTTAAGCAGTACATCAAAAAGAAATGCCCACATCAAATTTGCAGATGACAACTAAACGAGACTGGAAACAAGAAATAACACTGAAATAAATAAAAAAAAGCTTTTCGTTTTTCTTAGATGTATCCAAACTGAATTACACGTACATATTCATTCACTAATACAGGTGACTCTGTATCAGGACTGCCAGCCATGGAGCTTTCAGAACTTCCAGCAGATGACTTGTTTACCACGCATGCTGTATCTAGCTTTTGAGTTTCATTCCCTGGTAACGATGAGCTCATTTCTTCTGTTTTCACACTGGCTGTTATAAATGATTCTGGGGCGTTGACTGTTAAAGGTGGTGTGTTCTCCATGACATTGAGGTAATGAGGCAAAAGTGTAGCTTCATCTTGTTCACCTAAAACCATAAAATTTCATTTTAACTAGGTAGAAATGGTAAAAGATTCTGAGTGTATAAAAAACAGATTATATTTTTTTTCCTTAAACAAATTATGATTCAAAGCTACAAATAAGCAATGAAAGTGAAAAAGTGAATTAGACCCTCAGACCTACACAACTTGTTGAAATAAAACATGTGTTACTTGTACTTAGAGAGTGCCATACACTATGGTATCAGCAATTATCATAGGACAGTATCTGATTTAAAAACTTCTGACTTGATAAAGCATTTTTTGTTTTTTAAAACCAACTCCAGAACGGTAAGGCCTACTGTTAAATACACCATCTAGGTATAAGGAGATTCAGAACAATAAATCCCCTAACATTTTGACACATTCTTGTGTTGATGTTGAATCTATTCAAATTCTGCTTTTAGTCTAAGAAAGATAAAACCCCAAACCAGTATTTCCAACAAAAGGACACAGAAAAAGCAGGAGATTACAGCTAGAAATAACATCCATACCAGTTGGCTGTTTTGACACAGAAAATGATTTCTCAGTTCTTAATCAGTTACAACCCAGCATAAATCTTCAAAATGTAATATTATTTCAATTGCTAGTAAATGGCAGTAGGAAGAAAAAAACATGTACTAGACAAATCCAAACAAAATCCTGTAATAGACACACTATATAGCTACAATTGTCAGTGGCTGCAACAATTACCTGAAATTCATTTAAGTGTTAAACATCAAAAACTGTAATGCATCTACCTATATAAGATTATTTCAAGCTTCCTCTTTAAAAGATTTGCTACATTTATATTAACACAGATGCATTAAGCCAAATGACAGTATCATGAGAAAAAACAGCCCAACAAACTCTTGCAAGTTTGGTCATCATCCTCTCAATTATCACTGTCCCAGATAATTCTCACAGTATGCAATTCATATAGAATTGTTAATCTCTCCATTCATACTGGTCTTACCTTTTACATTAGCAGATTCTTGTTTGGATGACATAGTATCACTGCCTTTTGTTTTATTCAGTTCTTGGTTTGGAGTCTATTGAAAAGGTGAAAATGAATTAGAACAAGTTCTACTAACCAGTTTTGTAGCTTATTGCATAATTCACTCTTCCTTAGTAATTAAAAACCACATTGTACACTTATTCAGTGTTTTTGTCTTAACTAGCATGAAATAAAAATATTCGGTTCTACTCTTGGAAATAGAATTCAATCAGTTGGTCAACCACACTTTAAGAAACTATTAATACTGATACATGTGTGTAGTGGGTTTACGTGGCAAGGTTTTGGTAGCAGGGGGCCATAGGGGTGGTTTCTGTGAGAAAGATCTAGAAGCTGCCCCATGTTTGGGAAGGGCGCCACTGTTTTCCAGAGCTGAGCCAATAAGCGATGTTGTTTTGCGCCTCTGTGAGAGCATATTTAAGACAGGGAAAAAAACGCTGCACCACACAGCAGCTGGGAGAGTGAGGAACGGCCTTGCAGGCGCCAAGGTCAGCAAAGAAGGAGGGGGAGAGGTGCTCCAGGCGCCGGAGCAGAAGTCCCCTGCGGCCTCTGGTGAGGACCATGGTGAAGCAGGATGTCCCCCTGCAGCCCATGGAGTACCACGGTGGAGCAGGGTTCCACGCTGCAGCCCGTGGAAGAGACCACGGTGGAGCAGGTGACCCTGCACCGACGGAGGCTGCAGCCTGTGGAAGACCCCTGATGGAGCAGATTCCGGGCCGGACCCGTAGCCCATGGAGAGGAGCCCACGCAGGAGCAGGTGATCTGGCAGGAGCTGCTGCCCGTGGGGGAGCCAGGTTGGAGCAGTTTTCTCCTGAGGGATGGACCCCGTGGTACGGACCCATATCTGGACCAGTTCTGGAAGAGCTGCTGCCTGTGGGAAGCCCACGCCAGATCAGTTCATCAAGGACTGTATCCCATGGGTGGGACCCCACAGCACAGGGGACGAGAGTGACTGAGAAGGAGAGGCAGAGAAGTGCTGTAAACTGACCATAACCCCCATTCCCTCGTTCCCCTGTGCCGCTCGAGGGGAGGAGGTAGAAGAGGGTGGATGGGGGGGGGAAAGGTGCTTTTGGTTTCTTTCCTTTGTTTCTCACTTCTCTAGCTTGTTAGTAACGAGCAATAAATCTTACTGTCTTCTTATGCTGAGTCTGTTTTGCCCGTTACAATAATTATTGCGTGATTTTCTCGTCCCTATCTCAACCCTTGAGCCCTTTTCACATATTTTCTCCCCATTCCTCTTTGAGGAGGGGGAGTGAGAGAGCGGCTGTGGTGGAGCTCGGCTGCCCACTCGAGCAGAACCATGACCATGTGTTTTATCTGAACATGTAATTTTAATTTTTTTTTTTTTTTTGCTATAGTAGTTCCAAATAAACCTTCTGGTTCCACTGGAAATACCTAATATTTTAGCTTTTAAGGCACAAAATGCTCTATAAATTGCCTAAATGTTAATAGCTTTGAGTAAACCAGAGTTTCAAAAGACTCAAAACTCCATTTTGTTAATTCTTTGGATGTCAGTAAACAAGTCTCCAGAACCAGGTCACACACATCCAGGTGTTTTTAAGAAAGCTAACAATGAAATAGCAATAACAACCAATAACATTTCACCACTGTTCTGGAAAAAAATATTACATACCTTGTAAAAAGGAAAGACAAATCAAAGACATGTTAAAATACAAATGTCAATGCCTTCTGCAAATTAACGCCCAATAATTACCTTATGTCAGCAAGCACAGAAGAACAAGTTAACAGTGTATTAACAGTGTAAAACTTTTTTTTTTTTGATAATTTACCTTTCCTATTCCTTATGTTTTATCTCTGCAACAGCAGACTTAAACATGCATATGTGTGCATCCATGCTGGCATCAAGTATGCCAGCAATAAATTCAGGCAGGCAACGAGTAGCAAGCTTTTTTTTTTTTTAAATATAGCAACCATTGGTTTCATTTCATCTCTTGCGTTGTTTCTCTACCTTTATCAGTATGAAGTGTGCTACAATATATTTTTCTGAAAGGTTATGCACTGACTTAGCTTTCTTGTGTTGTGTTTACAACTTTGGTGATACCTGTTCATTTTCAGTTGCTGTTTCACTGCTAGCTTGTAGTGATGTCTGCACATCAACAGGTCCTTCCTCAAATTCTATTTCTTCATCTTCATTCTCATCTTCTCCACTGCCATAATTAGTCAAAGCTTGGGTTTCTGCTTTTGATAAGCCTAAACGTAAATCAACATAAAACCGCCTTCATATTGGATCTACATATTAGTATAACTTGCTGTTATTTTCTCAGTAAGAACTCTTACTGATGCATCTGAAAGAGTAAGATGGCTGCAAAATCCAAATCCCTTTAAGGGATTTACTGCAGTCATCACTTGCAACTCTAAGGTCAAAACATTCCTTTAAATTACAATCCAGTGATGACATATTTTCCACTATTCGTATGCTCCACATGAGCCATATTATCAAAAAATATTTCACACCAACACAGTAGTATTTAACTTATTAAACAAATTGGTGTTAAGAATGTAAGTAGGGGAAACCAAGACACGAGTTGTTGGTTTTTGACAAACAGGACAGAATTGATTAAAAAACATGCAAGATTATTAAAAAATATGAAAAATAAGCATATTCAATCATCATCAAACTGAAAAGTTGCATAGAATTTTGGCAGCTTTCACATTATTCAGCTCAAAGCTTGAGAAACTTCAAGTTTGAAACAGGATAACTTAGCAAGCTATGAATACATTTCCAACATGTGCTTCTACGATATGCAGTAATTAGAAAGAGCAAAAGCTCCTCTTATTGGAATGTTTAACCTTTGACAAGGTATTAGTAAATACCATACTGGAAAACTTTCACTGGAAAAGACCTGACTAGGAAGCCTTTGAAGGAAGATGTTTCAAAGCAGCACTTCATGAAATTTCTGTTGTAAAATTAGCTGGTCAAGACCACGGTGAAAGCACTGACTAATGAGCTATAAAAAGCACTTACTTATAGCCACTGGGGCACTCTCACTTTCTTCATCTTCTTCTTGGTCAGAAGCATCAGACTTAATGCTCTCAGGAACTTCATTACCATCATACATTTCTGAGCCCTGTGCTGGTTTCACAGTTTCAGTCTCATCCTTGTCCTAGGAAAACAAAGAACATTGTGCAATTTCATGTTTGTTTATCTACAGATTAACTTATGGTTCCTGCAAAGAATCACCTTTTCCCCCCACCTCAAAATCAAACACCTGCAGGCTAAAAGCAAACGTTTAAGAAGGATGTAAGGCCTTGAAATGAATGCTGCAAAGGTATTTCAGAAACAGCATCAGAACCTACTAAGAGAGATCACACATCATTCAGACTATCATCCATAAAGGAAACCATAACTGATTATTTCATTATCTGAAAAGGCTCATATCCATTGACTTTCTAGTTTTAAGCATTTTTCCTTCAGTCAGGTACTTCATTAACATGAGGAGGTGTAGAACACTTGCATTGTTACTGTCTAGTGGTTTCTTTTCACTCCTAAATGACCTCTAGTAGATATTAGGAGTATTCCCTAATGCTTCTTTTAATTTCTTTGACAAAAGCTACTCAACAGTTTCTCTGCTAAATGATTTGCTAAATACCTTAAGTGAGAAGTTTCTGCTCAGTCTATATGAACCCAAGATAAAGCCCTGAGTTCTCCCCTACCGCAATGATTTTTAATGGTTTTCAAAACAAACTTAAAGGGAAAAAAAAGGATGTTTCAGCTCCTAACGTTTAGTAACTCAGAAAGCACACGAAGCAACTCCAAAGATCTCAACTATGTGCCCCAATGCAGAACATCTGTCTTCTCTTCACGATGAAAAATAATTAATTGAGTAACATTACAAAATAAAACATCCACTACTAAAAGTAGCTGAGCACCATCTCTATTTACTGCCCTCATTACTTGATTTTTCAAAGAATGACAGCATTCTCAGTGCTTTGAGCCAAAGATCAAATCTGGTAATACAACAACTTTGGATTTTTTTTTTTCCAAACATAGAAAATAAATACTGAAATGAAAAGAAAGTTCCTACACTAAAGCAAATAAAGCATCACAAATTACTCCATTTCATGCTGAACGTTACACGACTGAACTTTGTTCTTTTTAGACTTTACATAATAGTTCACCAGTAAATAAAAAAGTATGTTTAATGCTGTCTTTGTTAACCTTACCACACTTGTTGAAAGATAACAAGATACTGTTTTGTAAGAAATTCATCAGTGTTTACACTGACAATGGTTTTGCAGTAGTAAATGGAATACAAACTAGAACAACTAACAAACCAATATCCAAGTTATGTTACTGAAGGCATATGATAACAGAGACTTACTAATTAAGACTTTTTTTATACTTATTTTCCAGACTGGCAACTCAAATTATAAAAGGGAAGTTATAATTTACTTTGATAAAGTAAATCACTGGAAATAACATAGCAAAAAAAGCAATATGTTTAATGAATTTATAAACACTAAGAAATGGGCAGCTTACAGCTACTGGATTTATATGATAGGAAACAGTAAGCCTAAATCATCTGTGAAATTATCTGATGAATAAAGACAGTTGAGAAGCGTAAACATACTTTGTCCTCATCGACATCTTCAGCAGATGAACAAACATCCACCTGGAGACCTTTTTTTGCCTAGAAGAAACACAAACTGTCTTCAATTCTACACTGAAATAAGTTCGAAATACTGAACCAAACTAAGGCTTCAGGGAAGGCTGCCTGAAATGCAGTCTTCCCAAGAACTGCTACCTGGCTAACTGTGGTAAGCCATGGGGAATTCTAGACTATGAGATACTTGCACAGATGTCTTCACAATTTTAGAGTTGCAAAATATTGCAAGAAGTACGCTACACCTTTTTCTTTTAAAAAGCACGTGTACACAGGCTATTTCTCTAGACTGTTGTTGAATCTTACTTAACTATAGAATTAGGTATGCCACCTCTAATCAAAGAAAAGAGCTGTGTTTTTCAGCACGGAATCTAAAACTAGTTAGTTTACTGAACTCAAGACAGTTACAAAATGGAGTAAAATCAGATGTGCCTGTATCAGGATCCTGGATCTGAAAGCTATGAGAAGATTATATAGAGATATTTGTATGATCTGTACAAAATATCCAGGACCTACCAGTTCTGGCTCACCTCAGCCCCCACTGAATCTGAATTTATGTCTCAGCAACAACGCAGACACTGAACTTTAACCCAAATTCACTGACTTCCACCAGGAGATGAGACAAAACGACAGATCTAATTTGGCTCCATGCATTCTTATGGCATGGTATAAACCAATCCTTTATGTAAGAGGATCCAATGACCCACTTCAGATAACACAGGAAATCATATCCAAATCTCTCTCAATTCAGATCATCTCTTAGACTGTGGAGCCGCTTGTAAAGGAGCCAATTTCACACTAGCTACAGTACTGGCACATCTAAGTTGAGGTATACTGAAATTAAGTTGATGCTATGGCTAAAACCACAAGTTCATAGTTGAGGACAGATTCACAGTATCTTCTGTTGTCATTTTAAAGTATGAATGACTTTATGGATTATTTTTTTTCCTATTTGTATTTTTAAAAGAAAGCTGAAAGGACTACACAAGAAGAAACACCGAGGTAGATACACAATTAAGTTAAGAGTTATATGAATAAGAGCTCTTTTAGCATTTCGTTTGTAAGCAGTTTGCCTTACTAAAAAAAAGTTACGTTTGTAAAAACTGCAGGATTGCAATAGAAAAAGTCACAAAACATGTTTAATACTATAAAGGGTGACAAAAGCAACTAAAAACTGCATTGTTAGAGCAGAATACGTAGTACAATCTCACATATTTTCAAAGATACATGTATATATATATATATATATTTATTTTTTTTTACCCTAATGCCAGGAAGACATAGATGGTACATATGCCAACAAGCCAACTGTTTGATGAATACCTAGCTATAACAGTGTTATAAAAATATGGTGCCTTAATAAGCTACCGCAAGGAAAGCTGTAGGAATAGCTGAAAACACGATGAGCCAGGACACCTGTATGTCGAAATACTTGACTACTTGATGGCCCCAGATATATAAATATTATTTCATCACTTGACTATTCTGCCTGATGTGCACATATAACCATTAAATTACATTTCCCATTTATAAAGTCTACACAACTAGACATCTGTAGCAGAGAATCAATAAATTATGACCACACAGAAAACCACACCATAACCACCACCCATATATACAACATAAAACTAAGTTAATCAAACAAGTTTAGGAAATACAGACATCTATGAAATTTAGAAAAGCTAAATTAAATATAAATAAAACTAACCTCTTTAGCATAAGACTGTATCTCTTCAGTTGTTTCTATTTTTCTTTTACACCTCTGCTTTACAGAAATACTGTTGCTGTCCAAGTCTTGCATGAGTTTAAAGAAGGCTAATTCATTAAATAACACCTCAGAAATCTCCACAAGAAGATCTTCCCCACAATCTTTTAGTTTTCTACCAGCAAATTTTGCCAGTGAATCCTATGAAGACAAATACTTCAGTTTTTTAAACAAACTTTCAAACTTCAAAGACTAAGTACTTGACATATTCTTAACTCTCAAAATTACTCAAGTATTAAAAATAAAATTACAAACTATTATGAACAGGTTTAGTGTGTTAAACAGCTTTCATGTAGAATCTCTAGTACCATAAAACAGAACTTATCAAATTACTGATTCAATCTTCATGTTTGTAGAAAAAAGAAAACAGTAATTACTGATTTTCAGAAAATCACAAGGGCTATCACCAGAGTTGTAAAATATTGCTTTTGGGAATCTGCTTTTAGCTGATTATCCAAATTGCAATATAGTATTGCAAAACAATATTGAAAAGCTACTAACCTGAAGTATACTGCCGAGTTGCTTATGAAAGAACTTCACGAATTCTTTACTTTCATCATTCTGTTGTGTAAGAGTCAAGACCATACGTCTTACTGATGTCAGCAATTGAGAAGAACATACTTCATCCATGTGTTCCTAAATATTACAGGATGAGCTTAGTTACCACTAAAAAAGAGTCAGCCCTCATCTCAAATATTGAAATTAATGTATTTAAAAAAAAAAATGCACTCAAGGAATCTTACTGCAGGAATAGATTGCTTAGGTTCTAGCTTCCCTCACAAACCAGACTGGAACACAACTATAGCAGATACCATACTTCGTTAATGACTGATCCACCATGACACATGAACTATCTCACTTACATGTCCAATACATACTAACACACTGGATGTATGTGTGTCATCTTGTACCATTTGAACAACTGTATTACTGTGTTACATGTGTATGAAAGTGTACCGTAAGATACCTACTGCTGTAGGCTTCTTTAAAACTGCAAACAAAACAGAAGCCCTCATGCAGTGAGGTGGTGGCATGTCAATCATACAGAGTTTTTAAAATTGCAACTAATATCAACTAAGCACCTTATCACACAAACCTAAGCTTATACACTGGTCAAATTATAAAAGGGAATTTGAACTGAATGGAGATGACTTACGCATTTTACAACTCAACATTCTCTGTTCCTTAACCTTGCAAAGAATGAACTGTGATTATTTTTCCTTCTTTAAAGAATTACATTTCTCTTCTGTATAGACAGAAGTTCACAAGTTCTCCAGAACTTTAAAGATAGTTGTAAGCATGAAGAATTAATGTTAATCAACAACAACAACAACAACTATTTTTCAAAAAATATCTCAAGTTAAATCGTATGTAGCAGTTCGGTTAGAATTTTCAGTTTTTCTGAGCAAATACTTCAGAAATACACTTCCAAACATTTCTATATGATTGAGTCAGCTCCAAACAAAGAAATCCCTGTTCTTGAAACCAAAGTCCACCAACCTTATGCAATCTAGAAACTTTACCATTTCTTTTTCCCATTAAAAGCTCCACTGAATCTTTCAGTGGAGTATTTAATCCTTACTTCATTCTCAGCAGTATCTGCAACTTAATACATATTGGCAGCTGTTCCTAAGATGTGTTACCCATTTTAAATAAAATGGAAACTTGAAAGATATTTGATGGTAAACTTATCTTAATAACAATTTAAAGTTATTTTTTTTACAAACCCATTACAAAATAAATCTATTATTTTGGATCTACTCTTCAAGTACTGAAACACATTCACACATGTTCAACAAAGTGCAAGCAAATAAGTTTGCTTTCAAACGGTAAAAAAAGTATTATTAGTTGAAATCTACTTTTATTGTCTTAAGCACGGAAAGGCTTTCACCTTTTCTACTAATTCAATACTAACAATATTCTTCTATCCAAGTGTAGAGCTTGTCTTATTCTCCTAATTCTTCAGATGTTCCTGAAAAGAATTCTTACCTTCAGAAAAGGAATGACCTCTTTCATAATGGCTTTAATCTGCCGGTCAAGCTGCTGAGTATCTATGCGAGGACACGGAACAGCAGAAGCTTCACTTGACTGTGGTGCAGAAAGACATTCACTGGTGCTTGGACCTTGTTAAAATAGAGCACACGTTTAAGTCATTCAACATTACTATTTGAGAAATACCATTTTCAAAGATATACGTTTTCTTCTTTTAAAGTAAATGAAAAATTTGCTTAAGTATGTTAAGATTCTATGAAGCTTTGCTAAGTTTTCAATATAAACGAAGAGGAAAGCAAGTCAGCCAATTAAATTATTCTTGATATTTAGAATAGTTATTTTCTAAAACTAAGCAAAATATGTACATATGTGCATACCTTCTAATTTAGCAGCAGTAGCACCCTGAAAATTACTAGAGCAGCCCTCAGAGTCAAGGGTACTTTCAGCTTCAATTTTCATACGCTCATATTCCCTCATCCTAGCCAAAGCTTGATCTAAGTGAATCACTGTGTTGCCTATATTTAGAATAAAAACACCTTTTAATCTAAATAAAGTTTTCAGTGGATAGACAAGTAAACAGATACACATTAGTTCAAAGCCATAGGTTTTTAAGTTTACACATAATCGCGGTTATATTTTTATATATTTTTTTTTACATACACTTTGATCAACTCAAAGTGTTTCACAAGTGGCTAATTGCTCCAAGTTTTGTAATAAAAACATGTAGTTACGTATTATATCAAAAAGAAGTGCACTATATAAGAGTTCATGATTGCAGGCATTTTTGGAGAGCACACAAAGGAACAATACTTGCAATGTTGTAAATCACATCATCCTTACCCAGGTCATCAGTGGCAAAGGGTTCAAAATGTGAAGATGTAGACATAGTACTCCCATTGTCTGCATCATTTGGTTCACAGTCTTGGCATGCTTCTGTAGGGAAGTTCTTGTCAAAAGTTTCCTAAAAAAACATCGATCAGCTGAATACAGAGCATAACTGCACCATACTCGCACAGATGTGAGAATGAGTGAGCAATTCTTTTCAGGCACATGCTGTGGTATTAAGGATTGTCACCAGGCGGCGTAACTGGTTTGTATCCTGAAAGCCAGGTTTTTGCCCCAGTCAGATAATTCTCGAATGTTTTTTTTTTTTTTTTATTCTCCACACACTTAACTATAAACACATAAGAAGGTAAGCAGAGGCATCAGTAGTTTCTTAAATACAAAAATCCAAAAATTGCTTGAGAACCTTGTGTGTGATCAGTACTCACCTGACTTTATTCACGAGGGTGGGTATTAGCTATTTTTGAGCATTAGTATCACATTTATTCCCTTCATATCCCCTCTGTGTTCTGTTCCTCCCTATCACATCACTAATTTTCTGTGTAAAGAATCCTTCCATGTCTAATCACTTCTGCATGAAGCTTCTCTTGCATACCTTCATTCAGAATTTTAGAATGTTTATTAGTTTTTGACAAATCCAGCCACTACTGTGATTATTTCTATACCCAATATGCATGTAAATTGAAAATACAGGAAAAGCTGACAGTAAATGAGCTTCTGAACTTGAAATTAAAACTTACATCATCTGTAGAAGCAAGGCTTTCACTGGGAGTGAGTTCAGAGTTAGATGCTATCCATGTTGCGGAATTCAGCGATTTTGTACATTTGCCTTTCTCATTGTTCTCAGATAAATGTCTTGTCACTATATCCTGGAAAAGATAAACTCTATACTGTATAAAAAAAAGAGTATTTAGATTTGTTCAGTTCATACATAAGATACAAAATTCTGTGCATACCTGTAAAGCATATAGAGCCCTTTGTCTTAGGTAATCTGTGTTTAACAGTTGTAGCTCATGGAAAAGTTCAATTAGAAAGTGGGGACGAGACTCATTTTGAGAAATAAGAGTTGCAACTTCAGAATAAATTGTGTCCCGCAAAGCTTCAAACATAGAAAGATCGCTACCAGTTTCTGTAGGAGAAAAAAACAGAACTCATTAAGTTCTTGACATCCAAATGAAAGAAAACCGTGTTACATAAGCAAGTTAGACTTCAATCACTGTAGATTCCATTACATAGCTGCTTTCTTAAAGTTTATTCATCTCCTGAAGGCAACAAAGATTTGAACATGCTGAAATAATTACTCAATCCTTTAAGTACAAAATATAAAACATTTGTATGGAAAAGGTTTTGTTCTTACTATCAAATATTTTTATAAAGAATTCCTTATTAAACAGAACATTACACACAACACAATGTTGCTTTCAGAACAGGTATTCAATACTGAAAATCAACTTTTAACATATACAAAACAAGACAACCAAAGGCCTCAAGCATATATAAATATTCCCTATTTTTGCAAGGGATAATTAAGAACATGAAGGAAATTCTAGACTGAATTCAGCCACCCCTCCCCACACAAGCATAAATCCTATGTTCGCATACATTACCGAGGCTTACATAAAACCTCCTACCCTTAAGCCCAATTACATAGACACAAGAACACAATGTGATTCCTAGTAAGACTACTAACCCTTTGAAAATTACAGGGATTGTCCTTATATTGCAACTTCTAAATTATTACACACATATTTGGACAAGTGTTGAATGGGAAAAAAAAAGTTATATTTTAAAACAACTCAGCTGAGTTTAACAGATGCATATTTGTTAGTATTCAAGTTAATGAAGTTATCAGTTATACAGCTATTGTTACTGCAAATAGTTTACCAGAATTTTTAAGCATAGAGGCAAGCTTTTTCAACCTGCAATAAGCCCTCAGAAATTGCTTCCCTTTGTCATAACTAAAATATAATAGCAGCTTTTACATATACCAAAAATGTCCACTGAAATTCATTTTTGTTGTAGAGTCTACCTGTGTATTTTCCACTCATAATTGTGACTGACCAAGAACATGATCAACACTATCCACAACCACAATTTAAAGTAGTATGTGTTGTTACATATCATGCAAACTACAAGTTCTCTTGCCTCGTTTATAAAGAAGGTGCTGCAACACCTAGTTTTGAACATCTGCTAAACAGTCTGAGCTGTAGGATCAAAGCTAAGAGGAGTAAAAAAAAAAAAAAAAGTAAGAGGACATCGTTGAAGCTAAGCAGTGAATGCATTACCTGGCACTTCAATGCATGCATTTCTGTTAGACTGCTGCAGAATTCTCCTAGCATGTGCTGTAGGAAAGTGGGGATAGACAGTGATAAACACAAAAATGCGCACCAGAAATAAAGACAGGGTCTATACAAAACAGCAGGAGGAAAACTGCTTAATCATCCAAATCACGTCAAAGCTGCTTATTGTGAAAACTTAACTGGTAAGAGTTTATTTTATATATACACACTAATAAACAGCTCTCAGTGTGGACACAGCTACATTGACAAAGCTGCACATCGTGCTACAACAACTAACATCTGCATCTTTCAAACAAAACAAGGTACTGGCAGAACCTAAGAAGACACAAAAAAAGAATATTTTTATGATATAGACGCA
The DNA here is from genome assembly GCF_963932015.1 of Anas acuta. Classification (NCBI taxonomy): domain Eukaryota; kingdom Metazoa; phylum Chordata; class Aves; order Anseriformes; family Anatidae; genus Anas; species Anas acuta. Next base: position 58,407,923 of record NC_088982.1, read on the forward strand.
AGAAAAGCAGTGCAGATGGCAAAAATGTAAGGGATTATGCAATGTTATAAGATTTAATTTGAATGATATTTGATAGAGCTCCTTTAAGCATGGACAGAAAGAAAACATGCATGCAGTACAGGATGTAATTAAAATGCTAAACAAAGTTGCATCTGTTGTGCAATTATTACTTTCCATAGAAATACCATAGTCAATACCCATCTGTTACATGCTTTTGTTTACAGAATCTTTAGAAATTAAAAAGCCAAATCCACATGCTAAAGTGTATTATTGTCTTGTGATAATACATTGATTTTAAGTAATATACTAGCAACTAAGGAGACCATTTATACATGACCAAGTTCACATGACCATAACTATTCAAGTTCACATGACCATAACTATTAAAACTCAGAAAACAATACCTGAAGACATTTCTGTAGATCTACTGTATTTAATTATTTTTTCTAATTGTTCCCGATTCCTTTTGCTGAACACCTTTGCATGAACAACCTCTTCAGAGTGTTTGCTTTTATTGCTTTTGCAGGGTTCACACGCACTAGAAGCGCTTGCACTTTCATAACCTTGTGGGAGGGAATGGAAAGGGAATTTAAAAAAAGCTTACAATGTTTTATCACTGTTATAAATAGGTTCAAGGACAACCTCAAAGATGCAAAACACCAATGTTGTTTCAGGTTTTCCTCTGTTCACTGAAGTGAAACAGCAGCACTAAATCCTCAATGACTGCAGTAGTACTATGCGTGATACTGTCCCTCTCAGTAACTACATTCAGCTAATTCTGCATTTCACTGAAGTACCTCTTTCATCAAGTCGTTCAATTTGAACATGAAGACCTAATGAAGAGGAAGATTCTCCAGGCCATTTATTCCGTATTTAATAAATCTGTATCCACTGTGCATTCAAATCATGGTTCCCAATAATTTATGCTTTTCATTTACTGAAATGCTCAAAAAGCATGTGAAATAAATTCTTAGTCCAGTAACATTTATTTCAAGAACGTATTACAGAAAACATTTATGGAGAATAAATTCTCTGTAATGTAGAGTTCACATACACCATGGCAAACACAACATGAATCAAGATTATTTTACAACCTACCAGTATTTTTGATTCTGCCTTTCAGCTGAGAACTCTTTCTCTTATTCTTCGATTTGGGTGTTTTATCTTTTGATGCCAAGCTTGCTTGCGCTGATGCTTTTCTGGATTTAAATGTCTTTGTCACAGTAGTTGGGTCTACTGGATCAGGCATGCTACTAAAACTTTCCAAAGACTCCTCCTCAAAGTCTCTTCTCCTGCTCATATCAGACTGATTTTTATGACCAGAAGCAACATTTTGTACTGAAACTGGAAAACCCGCTTTCAGGTGAGATGGATCATCTTTTTTCATTTCTTGGCTATCATTAAGCCAAGTCGATCTTTTTTCCACTTCCTCTTCAGGTTGTCTGTGACTCCTTCCATCAAAAAGAAACAAATAGTACAACATATTACAACATAATCTCTCAGATATTCTCAGCAGGTATTACCAAGCAAATACATAACTTGAATTATGGAGGAAGCTGTCTGCCCTAACTACACTAGTCATCAACTGAACACTACTTTAAAAAAAGTAGCAAGAACCCTACCAAACTGAAAACCAACATCTGAAGAAATTCACATTTCTCACTGATTTCAACCTGAATATAGTTATGCAATTTATGTTGTATGCTAGTATTATAGGACAAAATAGTCTTAAAACAACATTCACTACTGTAGCATAAAAAAAAGCCACTGAATTGACTCATCTCCCCTTGTCATTTCAACTGCTCATGTTCAAGACAGAGAAGTTTTCCTCCACTTATTTTTGCATCCAAAAGCTATTCCAATGCTGAAGTAAAGCTTAAAACATTCATGAAGTGATACATTAACTAATATACAGGGGAAAAAAAAAAATGAAAAAAATGCACAAAAATCCCTTGAAACTGCAAAATTAAAGCTCATCTTGTAAATCACTTGTTTTCATTACATTCCCTGAAAGAATGATGAATGCCCTCAAGTCCTGTGAGGCTGGGATGGGGAGTGATGAGACCACTTAAAGGAAAGTGGCACTGTTGCAATCGATACCTTGTTTTTTCTGCTCCGTTAGAGGGACTACTTTCAAAAGGTTTGGGGAACGCCATATACTCAGTTTTCCCGGAAGCATTATGATCTACAGGATGTTGCTGCTGCTCACTGCTGTGTGGGGAACCATTGTGTGCACAATCTCCAAATCCAGAAGGAAACACTGGAATGTAGTTAATACCTACGAAGTAAACGAGAATGTTAGAAGGTACTACATCATTTGTCTGTGCAAATCTGAGACATTTTACAGCACCATAAAATTTTGGAACAAAACAATTGGTCAGTGAGCACCGGCACAATTTGTCCAGAGAAGCTGTGGATGCCCCATCCCTGGAGGTGCTCGAGGCCAGGCTGGACGGGGCCTTGGGCATCCTGGTCTGGTGGGAGGTGTCCCTGCCCATGGCAGGGGGTTGGGACTGGGTGGGCTTTAAGGTCCCTTCCAACCCAAATCATTCTATGAAAAATTTGGCAGAAAAGTAAGCAAAAACTTCTCTCATCCTGAAAACGCTGCATAAATGAGGACTTATCTTAAGTGCAGGTTCCAAACATCACTAAATGCCACACATGCCATTACAATCCTATCAGTGTACAGATAAAGGTATTTTAAGAATACTCACACCTACAAGCACAGGTAAAAATTACAAGTTCCAAAAGCAACCCACACCAGAGTTCTGAGAATGAAGACTATCAGTTCTTCAGTGACCAAACTGACATGAAAATTCCAACAGTACAAGTATTCACAGAGTCAAAGATAACATTACACTTATTTTAACTTCAGAATCTTCAAAGCAGTAGCAAATTGAACATAACTACTCTTCTGTGCAGACTCTGTATTATTTAAAATATGCTAAAACAGAAAATAGACCTGAGACTCTGAAAGCTACCAACTGTATTTATGCTCATTTTCCGAGAAAGCTAAAACACATTATTGTTTAAGACAACTTAGGAATATTTTTTTTATTTTTTTTTTACAAAAGAACACAGTAAAATACCTATTTTCCAATTTCAAATTCAGTGGTAGAAGATTTGGTGATGAAATTTGGTACACTGTATCTAAGCCAACACTCTACACATCTGATGCAAACAACAGTAACATGTTATTTACAAGTATTTCAAACCATAACAAGTACTTAAATACCAAGAAGTGAGAAACTTCTGCTCATTCAAGTACCGTTTAAGAACTTAAAGCCACAAAGTTCCAGCAAGTTCACATTAAGGTTTCAATTAAATGAGGCAACAAATTTTTAAAATTCACTTTTTCACACTTGTGGTAATACTCACCTGGAACAAAGGGAGAAAAATTAGTAAATCCTGGTATGTTAAACAGGTTCATAGGCTGTGGAGGAAAGCTGAACGGACAGCAAACAGGTGATGGAGGTGGTGGTGCACTACTGCCTCTCTCCTTTCTTGAAGGCTTCTCTTGACACTGTTGTTGTTCTTGCTGGCGCATGAGATCGTTTAACATTTGTTTCAACCTTGAAAACAAGAAAAAATAGGCACTTGGTGAAAAAACATCTCAAAGCTTAAACAGCACAAGAGAATAATTTGATCGAAATAAATCAGTAGGATACTTGCATTATGGAATGACAACACCATACTAAAAATGCAACCATGCTTACAGAGCTCAACTATAATAATATGATGAGTTCTTAAACCGAAATTCCTTGACCCAACAGTAACTCTAGCATTAGACATAAGAACCACTAAGATTGCCTTTGATGGTCAGTCTAAAAGAAAACTGAATTATACTGAGTAATCTCAGATTCTTCTTATTTCACCTGCCCCATATAGCCATCACAAGTTAAGATGCGTAAACTACATTTTCAGTATGCACGTGAAGTGCTTCTCCATTTAGCTAGCCAAAAAATAACTTACTTAATCCTGAGTGACAGGCATAATTTAAAATCAACCGCTCTGTACTAGTGGTCATGTCCACAGCAGTTAAACATCCTTGCAAGAATGACAAGAAATTTACTCAACAAAAAAATAAGTAGGAAAATTAAATAAACAACGCAAGATGCAAAAATACTTGAAGCAATTGTCATTAAAGTATTACACAAAAGAAACGGTAAATACATGTCACTTATCAAATACAAAGCAAGGATGAAGATCTTGACATTTCCTGCCATGAAGTGACGTAACTTGATAGTTATGTTTAAAAACATGATCATTTTTCAAAAGGTAAAAGTAGCATGTCCAAGTCAAGTATAATTTAGGAAAAATTCTGACTGACAACCCCAAGCAAAGCAAGTTTTCCCCACCATCTTTCTATAGCCATTAGAATTCATAATCCTGCTGGGTAGTCTAGCAAAAACTGAAGCCATAAAAGCAACATTCAAGGAAGCAATTTTATATCAAAAAGCCCAATAAAGCTATTGCAATAGGTTTTTGGTAAAGATATTTGCATCTCTTCACTGATGCTTATTCAAAAAGAACCATCTCAAAGCTACTAGAACACTCAAAAAAGTATGTAATTTCAACAGGTTGCATTGATTCAGATGCTCAATAGTCTCTTATTTAACCATTATCTCTAATCTCTTATTCTCTATTACTGAAGTATTTCAAATTACAAAGAATTACAAATTACAAATTCAAATTACAAATTACAATTTAAATTACAAATTCAAATTACAAATTACAGTATTACAAATTACAATTTCAAAATACAGACAAACCTCTGAACATTATTCTGCTGCCAAGTCAGCTGAGTATAACACTGGTTTAACTGATGCATGATAAGATGTACTTGTGAAGATGCAACATTATTGGGCATCATACTGTAAGGGCCTGTAAGCAAAGTCTGTAGAAGACAGGAGAGTGCCTGTGGAAATAAAATACATGACAGGGACAGAGTTACCAAAGCCAGAAGCTATTGCTGGAAAGAATTCCTAAAAAAAAAAATAGAGTCAGAATGGTGAATTAACTCTTCACGCCTACCTGCTGGTCCTGCATCAAGGTTTGACAAATGCTAACACTAAATTCAAGTTGTTTCTTCAACTGATTGATCTGTTCTTGCCATTGTTCTTTTTCTTCCACATAGGAAACTTCAGACATCCACCGAAGGTTCTCCTGACGTCGCATACTGACGTTTTGCTGCTGCCTGGTTTTAGACAATGGACGGTAATTCCCATCTGCTGAAAGGGGACGGACATTTTTCCACCTAAGGGAGGGATGGGGCAGAAAGGAGGAATGAGTACAGAAGCTGACATTTCAGATCTTTCCCTTTAATGACACTTCTGCTATTTGAATTATGTTGCAGTTGTAAAAACAAACAAACGAATAAACAGAAAGTAACAGCCACCACTGTCAAAAACAAACAGAACTGCTGAGGATGTTTCTGGATCTTTTTTTTTTTTTTTTTTTTTAGTATCGTCCAGTATTGATTTACCATAGATTCTCAGATGAAAATAGAAGCTGTGCCTCTGACATCTTACTGTATTATGTTGATTGCTTCTAAACAGGCCTTATACATTAGTATTCATTGCAATTATTTTGTTATCAAAAAGAGGAAAGCAATTGAAAGTGCATGTTACTTTTTAGGTGGCATTTTCATTACAGCTCACACAGATTATTAATGAAATCAATCAGGTAAGCAAGAGTTAAAAACATTCATGTTAATTAAAAAACAGCTAAGAAATAGTTTTCAGTGCTGCAAAAGCCAGAAAACAAAAGCAAAAGTTTAAGAACTGTTTTTTAATTCTGAGAATATCTTATTTTGAAAAGACTGAAGAATATCACAGCAAAAATTTTGATACAGATTATCTTCCACTATGGTGCTTAAAATAACACGGCAACGTAGGGAAATACAATGCAACACAGCCGGAGAACTGAACGGCAGACAACACTTAATAGTGTGGAAACAGAAGACAATCTAGGTTAGTCATTGTCTTATCCTCTGTGGTTACAGAGGATAAGACAAAAGTACCACTGCAAACAACTCACCAGCAAGTAAGAAGAAATTCCACTTGGTTGCAACTAGGGTGCCTTTTTGATGCAATGCTTCTTCCACCCCTCCCAAATACGCTCAGACAAGCACCAGACCAGCAAACAATGCCACTCACCTATCCTTGTTTTCTTTAAGAAAATACATGTTTTCTGGTATGTGGTTATTGGGATAAACAGAGAAACTGTCATTCGAACTTGACGCATCTTCTTCCTCCTCCTCTGCCTGATCAAGTCCATCAGAGAGATAATCTTCATCTCCATCCTCTTCATCTAGTGCACACTGGGTAGAGCCTCCCCAGGTAGCCATTGTCCTACTAAATATTGGGAAAAAGAGGGCTGTTTGTGAGAGGAGTATTTCCTCAATTTATGAGGAAATATTAAAATGATCTCTTGCCAATTACAAGTCTATCAATTAATCAAACTGGAAAAAAAATCATTTAAAATCATTTAAACATTATCTCACTAGCACAGATGAAGCTGGTATTCTTCCAATAGTGTTGAGTAAAATAACTGGAAAATTACTACCACTGCAAGTGGTGTAAAGATGAGGAAACTGAGCATTTGGCACGCATTCCTCTCTCCTCTCTTCTGGTGAGCAACGGAGATTGAATATGCTGGGAAAACCCACAAACAGGGCAAGCTGCCAACTAACAGTCACTTTAGAAATCAAGAAAATAATTTACTGCTCTATTATATCATGCTATGACAATGCTCAGAAAAAAAATCAGAAATGCCTCAAGACCGAAACCTCGCTAAACAGAAGCGCCCACTGACTGTTGCAAAGAGTGATTCATGTTCTTACTTTTCTGTCCTGCTTTGCTGTGGAGTATGCTGAGCTTCTGATCCCTCACTTTTAACAGAGGCAGCAACAGTAGATATTGTTTCTGCCAGCTCTCTCTTCCTCTGATGTTCAGCCATTAAAGCTTCAAGTTGCTTTCTTCTCCGTCGCAACTCTTCTCTCAGAATCTCATGTCTTCTCATCTCAGACCATAACTGTTTCCAATAAAAAGGAAGGCATTCAAGTGTAAACAAAACAAAGTAACTCAGATTTTTTTATTTTTATTTTTTTTTTAACAACATGAGACAAGTTATCCTATAATGCTCATCTGGAAGACAAATTCTGAAGTCCTCTTTTTGAGGAAGCAACGTGCAGCTTTTTTAATGATAACAGAACACGCGTTTCTCATTCAGCCTCATCTAAGCTGTTAAAGTGAAATTTATGAGGAATGCTGATGATGTCAGAGAATGTCACTTAAAAAAAAGGTATTTTTCAGATAATTGTTTCTGATGTCTAGTCCCACTGGAAACAATATTCTTTGTATCTTCCTCCACATCTACACATACTACCATAATTTTCAGATCAAAAGACAGGATAATACCCAGATCTGTAATTAAGATGAATTTTGGGGGAAGAGAGGAAAAAGTATGCAAAACATACAGTAAATTTCAAATAGTGCTATAATTTCCTTCACAGATGACTTGCCTGTCATACGCCCTATCAAATGCTCAAAGCATGAATTTAAAATTCATTGAACTTCCCCATTAACATTCAACAACTGCTACCTTTGGGCAAAGATCTTTTGCTAGTTCAGGTCATTATTTACTTCTTTCCACACTTTATTAAACTAGGTACTACTCTACTCTCCAAACAAAGCACTCAAAAATGTGTCCAAGCTACCTAGAACTTTTTTCCTTTTTAAGCATCCCCTCTTTTTTAAATCTAAAAATATCAAGTATGAAATACCTCATTGCCAACTGGTACAGATTCATCGAAGTCAAGTAAAGGCTTGCCAGCCATGTTGCACTCATTCATGGCTGGAGTTGAGGCTGCTGGTGAAGTTTGCCTATTTGCTGGGCAGTTAACCAGGCCAGCTGACAACTGAAAGAGAAAGCAAAAGACTAACTTTCTAAAAATTTATCCACTGTTAACACCCAAAACACTTCAGCCTTCTTGAAATAGCATAATTAGTATTCAGTGAGAACCTTGATTTGAAAGCCCCTTAAATACTTAAGAGAAAGCAACAAAAATTCTTTTTATGTAATATAGCATTATATAATGCTGTAGATGCACAGTATTGACCATTTACTGCTCACTTCATAGAAAAACATCTTCAAAGAACAGTACTGTTCAATTCATTTGGAGTACAACTGCAAGTACAAGATTTTGATCACGTTTATGAGACACAAAATTGTTTCACAATACCAGAACCTGCAATGACAGAATTGAAAACGCAGAGACTAGCTAGGCACAGAAGATAGACAAATTTCAGTCTAACAATAAAATAGACGGTTCTCCACTTTTGAAGACCTGAAATTAGGCTGTGCAACTTTTGAGGACCAACAGCAGCAAAACAGGAGCTTGATACAGCAATCACTGAGCAAGAGCCTACAAAGGAACTAGATAACTAGAGGTCTTTTTTCGTTTTAGAAATCCAACTTCTCATAATATGTAATATGACTGGTACCAACTGTAAGTTTTTTAATCCAATTATTATATTTGGAAAAAAGACAGTTTGAAAAGTACATTTCACTGCTGAACAGCTTAAGGAAACAAAGAAATTCTACCTACTTGAAGGTCAGGACAAGCTTTCTGTAGCACTTGAATTTTTTCTTGAATTTCTATCAGCTTTCTTCTTTCTTCTTGTAACTGCTTAAGTTCCTGTTGCTGCTGCTGAAGTTTAGCTTCATAGAATTTCTCCCTGTATAATTAAGTTACCCACATTTTATTTGACAAGACATAACTTAAAGCATGATTCTACTGTCATTAGGCAAAGACATACCTTGCTTTTTCATTCAGTCCTACATCTTTTTGCATCTTATTGGTACTAGCTCGGACATTATTTGGTTGTTGCTTTGTCTCTTCCATCTCACCCAAAAACAAGTCACCCATATTAGATGCATTTGCAGCTGGTGCTTGAGGTTCTGGATCGTCATCCTGAAAGGGTGTTAGAAAGGTAGTCAGGCTATTTTCAAATTGATACACAAAAAAACAAGTTCAGTTTGTCAAACTAAATTATTTTATTCTAAACTAAATAGTCTATACAGTTTTACCTTTAGTTCAAATGATAAACAGAGAGGTTACCTTCATGTCATCCTGACTTAAAGATACCTTAAATCATGGTTCTCTATTCCATTTTTTTTTTTTTGCGAATTTTTGTATTCATAGCTCTCAAGTGAATCTGAAAATACAGAGCTATAGCCACTGCTTCTTTTTTTTTTCCCCAGCATGACACAGCCACACAAACCTACAGTACTATTACTGATTGCAAAGATGCAAACCTCATAAATATGAGGGAAAGATTGAAGACTTGCTATTTTTTTAAACGCTGCTGTATTATCTCTAATTCTGATTGATACCACTATGTAGCTAACATCTCTGTAGGGATCATAAAAAAAACAAGCCTAATGCAGATGCTGAGAATTTTCTGACAGCAGTATAATCTTGAAATAGCTATATACTATCTACACTGTTGCTATTATGAAACATTCTCACTCAGATTGATTTTAGACTTCTCACATAAAACTTTCCCTGTCTCTCATACAAATCTGTGCAGACATAAAATTAGATGGTGCTTAGATGTAAGGTTTCCATAGAGACATTAGATTTGTGAAAAGCTCTTTTTAATATAAATCATGAAAATTAGTGAGACATTTAAACTAAAACAGTTAATTCACAGCTGGCCCTTGAGAGTCTTAAAAAAAAAATATCCCCCCAATCCCACTCAAACATGTTGCAACACTTCAAATACATCTGAAGATTTTAATCAAAAAAATTCATTTTTCCCAAATGAAACAACACTGCAAAACCTAGGATTCCAGAACTAAAATTGATGAATATTCATTAGAAGCTTAAAAATGTACATCAATACTCTTTATATACATATATATATATATATACACACACACACACAAGAAGCCTTTTGTTTTGTTTTTAATAATCCAGTGCTAAAGTTAACTATTAAGGCCATTCTTGTCTTAGTTTAGTGCCCCTCAGGAAAATTACAGATTTGAAATTGAGAAGCATCAACCTCAGACAAATCAGTGTCTCCTTTCCCCAGCCTAATAACGCATATTATAAATAGCAAGCTAAGCAAGAGTTTCTCCCTTCTTCAAACTCATATGTTACGTGAAATAATGAATAAAAGTTATATTTTTGTACAGGGATTTATATTTTAAAAGTACCTGCACCATAGCAGCAAGGTTTTGTAACTGCCTCAGTTTCTGCTTTGCAGCTATGAGCCTATTAATCTTCTGCTCAAACTCAGCATCTGCAGCATCACCCAGGCTGCTTCTGTGACTAGGTATGGAATCTTCACTAGCTCTATCTTCTTCCACTTCATCATCTTCACCTTGTGGTAGGTCAGTCTCTTTGTCATCCTCCCTATTATGGCAGTCTGGAGGTGTGGAGAGGGGAGGAAACAAAACAGTACTAATGACATATTACTGAACTGCTGACTTAACATTTTGCTCAAACATAGTTCTCCCACAAAACATCACGTGGATATCAAAACTAAACTGAAATTATTAAAAAAAAATAGAACATACCTAGAGCAGAAGACATTTTTAGAGTCCTTATATTAGCAGCAGATCGGTTATTTATTTCACAGTCTGTATTAAGATGTCTTCCATCTCTGTTATTAGTTCCACACTGCACGTTTGAGTTGCTATTTATTTCACTCCAGCTAGTGATTCCCTGAGGATTTCTAGGGTAAAATGCATTACTTATGTTAGCTTTTTAAGAACTGGCATTGATGGAATTTTACTTCAACCATTTTATTAACTGGCTTTTATAAAAATGTGCCTATTTTCCCGATCCTTTGTAATAAAAAAACAAGTTAATCCCTCCTAAAATTCCCTTCTAAAATTAGTCCTGCTGTTCAGAATTTCTCCAACAGATTGTTTTAAAAACAATCAGAAGCAACTACAAATCATCTCCCTGCTGCATTTACAACATCAGCTTACAAGAGGATTTCAATGTGTACATCTTCACCAAAAGCTTTACATGATTCATAGCCAAATTAGTATTTATTTCTGCACAGTGAAGATCCTCAGTGCACACTCAAATGCATCTATACCCTGAAGGTTGTTTCTATTCTATTTTTCTAGATCCAGGCCCGTTAATCTTCTAATGGAATTTCATACACATTTGAGCGCTTAAGTCTAGAGTGATTACAGATTTTTTAATTCCTTATAATGATTTTCTAAATGTACGAATTAACCTACATTTGCTGTAGTACAAGATTAGTAATAATCTATACAAGAAAGCTACTTCAAATTAAAATTTTGGAAAAATTAATGTAAATATTAATGTAAATAAGTTAACGTAACCACGGAATTAATTGCTTCTAGTTGATTAAAATCTTGTATTGCTTCAGGATAACTGTGACAAGTTGCCTACAAAGCTTTAGAACAACAAAAATTATGATAACCTAATATTTGTAACAGGCTGTGGATCCCCATGTTCAGAATCACTTTCTGACTCTTCTGTTTCTTCCTCTTCCTTAGTGTTTTCATTCACAGCATCTGTCATCATATCAGATGTTTGTTCATAGTAGTGAACTAACTCACGCAATTCATTCAGCCTCTTACGAACCTCATTTAGCTTCCTGAGGAGAAAAAAAATGTTTGTTATATTAACTAAACCAATGAAAAATACAGAGACATATTTATAGTTCTTAAAATTTACTGTAATTTTCCTAGCTGTAAGCAATTTCTGCTTCAAGTTGAGCACTCATTTTACTATCCATGACCATCTAAGTAGTCCATGATACTAAATCGGGTACATTAAAATATGAAGTTTCTTAACACAGAACTTACTATAAACAACCTAGAACTTAACACTCAAAATCACTGAAGCAGATTATGGAAAAAATATTAAAGAACTTTTACTGAAGCTTTTCTGTTGGATTTAAGTTGTCGTCCTCTTCACTCTCATTCTGAGAAGCCAGGGTATCAGGAGGATAGGGAGCAGATGCCAGACTATTTGATTCACCATTGACAACAGTTACCACTCCTATAGGAGCAGAAGCAGCTGAAGTTGTACTTCTTTGGTCAATACTCCTCTGAGGAGAACCTGAAGCAGGAAAAACTACAGAAAAGACATATATATCATAACAACCTGCAAAAAGGAACTCGCCTATCTGAATTTCTTTAAAATGTAACTACAGAAAATATTATCAACATACAAAGCAGCAATTAACACCTCTCTCAAAAGAACAAGACCTTCTGTCTTAAGTTTCATGAAAGGCAATGCCATCAGACAGTAACAGGCAGCTTCTGTAAACAATACTTAAGTCAGCTCTCTTTAGCTATATCAAACTTCAAAGCAGCAGCTTTCGCGCTGTCAGTCTGCCCTAGGACTACTTTTAAGGGCTAATTTGTGGATGAATTGCTTTTCTTGAAACTTAATGTTTCAATGTTTCAACATAATAAAAAACTTCTAGCTTTTTTTTTTTTAAAACTCTTAAGCTCTTGTATCCATATGCTTTAGAACATGGCTTTAAGATCTGATGTTTGCTTTGTCCAGCTACTTAAAATCACATCCAAATACATTCATTTAAACGCATGTAGGAAGAAAGGGTTACAGTAATGTAACTATCAAACCCCTCTGCCCTTCTATAGGAGCACGCTCATTTCTTAATGTTCAGACTACACAATATCATCCCTCAGTAATTTCTAGCTATATAACAAAGCTTCACCAGGGTAAATGTGAAGGTAGAAGTAGAATGTTGTAACAAATAGTAGGCCCACATGAAGGCTTTAAGGATAGGAAAGTCATCTAAGAAACAAAACAGAAAAATCTAATCCATTCAGACAGATGAGCTTCTCTGGTATGACCTGTAATCCAAGTCCCTATTGATTAGTGGATGAGACGTTCCTTGAACAGCAGAAAAAAATCAAACCTGATCTTGCCATAGAGCTCTTAACTCTGTATTCAGAAGTACAGAGTACATAAATTCTGTACTGTGATACAGTACAGAAAGTTCATGTGGTATGCTCCAGGAGTCAGAAGTATCACTGACAAGCCTTGAAGAAAAAAATCCAGTCATCACAACCTCACTAGTCAACTGTAATAATGCTACAATAAGTGCTACTAGCAAAAAAACTCATTTGTGCTTGTCTAGCTCTCCATCAAGCCTGAAACTTTTACTGCATTAAAAACCTATTACATAACATTGCTCCATCACAGCTTGATCACCTACTACATTGACAATTCATTATCCAGTCACAAATTGAAAGACCACCTTACAAACATATTTAATAAACTGTAGTTTTGAAGAGATATAATTCTGCTTATGTTTACTTACAAGAGGAGTTATTTAGATGTTGGTCACGAAGTGTGTGAAGTTCTCCTAACAGTTTATCCATTTTTTGCTTTTTACCCTGCAACATCCGCATCTTGTTAAAAAGCTGTGCCTTCTCATCTGACAGGTGTTCTGACACCGAGGAGTTTCGGCTTTGTGAAATCTCTCTGGTAAGTGAAAGACTTTCTGCTTGCCTTCTATTGTCTGGCACAGACTGTGTCTAAAAAGAGTAACTTTGTTTTATTCAAAGTACCATGCAAAAAAGCAAAATATATTGTTAGAAACTAAAAGCCGTCTTATAGGCTTGCTAGGCTCAACAACAGAACAAAGAACATTATAATAAAGTGAAAATGATACTGAAAACAGTCTCATGATATCCCAATTATGTATTAAATTTATTTATCATTATACAGCAATATTGAAATTATTTCTTTGGACTTTCATGAAGAACTGTGAGACAGAAAGGATAGATCAGTCTTAGATAACCCTTAGGAACACAACGATGCTGAGTTTTCAGATTTGGAAGAGCCCTAATTATTCCACCAGTAGATGAATACAAATATGTAAGGCAAACATTTTAATTAATGTTCAAAATAGTAAGAAAAACAGACAACAGTAGAACTTAAAGCGCAATGCAAGAACTGACCTGAGAATCGTGCAGCTGGTTATGAAAGCGTTGAATTAAGTCATTTAATTCTTCATTCAGTTCTGATGTGAGACTTACTCCTGAAACACTACCTGTAGTCTCTGTTACAACTGGGCATGCAGATAAAGGAGGAAAAACGTTAGTGCTTGCTTACAGCAAAGAAATAAAAGGCCATTTGATGAAAATGCCTGGTTTAACAAGCATTACAATATTCTACCTTTTAAAACAGCAGCATTTACTTTTAATGCTGTGGCCTTCCCAACAACTTTAACTTTGAAAGATTATTTCCCTTGCAAGTCAACTTACAGCTCCTTCATGAAAAGGATATAGAAAAAAAGACTATAAATTAGAACTCTGTTTTGCAAAAAAAGGTCAGCAAAACAAATATAACCAAATTTTTTCGGGTTGATGGAAACATTTTGTTTATAAAAAACAATTACTAATATTAAATTACTTCTTTTACCCAGTAGAGATAAATTAAAGCATATTGCATTTAATTTACTTCCTTAAAATATTAAGCAGCACACCAAGCTTTCATCTTGATTTAAATCATAACTTTTACAGTTGCAAAGTCTCAAGGTTTCATCCTTGAAAAACCTTTACAGAAAAAAAAAGCACAAATGTTTTCCTCCTTGAAAGCTCAGACTGTAACAGTACTAAGATATGGAACTGACAGTTCAGAGGCTCAAACAACTCCTTTCTCTCCAGATATAAATCAATACTTCATTAGACAACCAAGCATAAATATTTATTTTTCCCCATAGATCATGACTTTATTATCTGCTCTGGTCACAATAAAGTTCTGCTATTCTCAAATACAAAAACATTTAGCAAGTTATTTTGCCCTACATTGAATTTGAACCAATTTTCTGCCCTACAATTCTGGTATATTTTACAGCTTTAAGTAAGTCAACACAAATAGCAGTAAGAAACTTAGTAAGGGTGACATCACTGGAAATACTACATAAATAAAAATAACAACAAAGTCCTAATTTATCATAAGCAATCCTATTTTCTACCCACTTTGTGAACAGAGCTTTGTTTATTCTGAGGAAAGTGGAGAGAGAAGATTCCACCACAGATCTACTGCAGTACAGCACATAGGAGAAAAACAGTTACTGGGAGCCATTTTAGAAAGAAGCAAGAAAATCCCTTTAAAGCAGCTTGCTACTTTTGCTCCTGTAGTAGCTTTCTACAAGCTCTCTACCAGCTTCTCTGCTTCTCTTCCTATAGTAAAATCTAATTTTCCTAGCTAGTTCTACCTGCTGTCCCATAGCGTATCTAATCAAGAACAGGAAAAGAGAACACAAAGAGGAGCTCATCAGAACACGGAAACTTGGACTTGTCATAAAATACAGGTATCAATGCTTGTATTCCCTACAAATTAAGTTATACTGAATACAAAAGCCAACTGTAATAAGAACTGCTGTTCCACGTAGCCTTCTAATGAAGCCTAATGACAGCTTTTATGGGGAAGAGGTAACAAGAAGAACAAAGAACAAGATATATTTATATATCTTGTATAATAAATAACATATAATCTAATAAATAAATAATATAATAAATAACATATAATCTTATAAATAACAAGAAGAACAGTAACACGGTCTGAACATGAAGTTACTCAGTACAAAAACATCATTCCCTAGGATTGCACACAACTGTAATCTACCTCATTTGCAAGGAAAACAAAAAACACGATTTGTGGAGACATAGACGAAGGGTATCATATGCAAAAAAAATTATTTTCTTATTATAAGCTAAAAGGACTAACCCGCAACAAAGAACAACGTAAGATAACTCACACATCAATGGCGCTTAAAACAACTATGACCTTTCAGAATTGAGCATTTGAGAAAACATAACTCTGCTGGCAACCTTTAAGTACATAACAGAGAAGTCTCTGTTCTAAAGATAGCTTTTAAAAAGTTGGGCGTGTATGAAAACTGATTAGAAGAATGTTTTTCAACTGAAGGTTGTAACATAATGGCGGTACACTATTGTGAGAGCCACCTCAAAATACACAGGGCAATGAATTTTAGAGTTCTAGTTCCATATTTGCTTATGTACTGCTTTAGCAACGTCCTCCTTTTACTGCATAAACCCTTTGTCTATCAATGGCTATTAAACTGTCAAGCAACCACCCGTTAAAAAAAAAGCAAACAAAAACAGAAACAAGAAAAATAAAATAAAATAAAAACCTCAGACTGCCTATGGCCAAGATATATGGAGGGACAGAAGAGGCAGACTCCTAATCTGAGCTGGTAGACCAGTTCTTAGGGAAAAACAACACACATTTAGAATTTTACAAGTAAGCCACAGAAATCAACTGCATGTTTTTAATTGACACATTATTTTACAGTATTAGTCATTTTTTTCATAAATAGAGACCTTGCAGTAAGATTTTAAAGATTATAAAAAATGTATTCTACAATCGCAGCTTTAATGATTTAATCAGCACGCTACCATAGCTATGACAGATACCGTCATTCCACATACCAGAATCATCCATGACAGCAATCGCTTGCTCTGCTTTATGCTGCAAAGCAAGAAGAGCTGCCTGTCTTCCTTGAAGAGCCTTTAATTGTTCCTGCTGTTGTAGCATCCTTTTCAATAAATCATGCTGCTTCTTCAAGTTTTCCAGCTCCTCCTTAGCTTCCTGTTGAGGATCTCTGGCCTAAAAGATACAGAAAAGCACTGCCATAACCACTACGATTTACTTGGAAAGTACCACTGCTTTCAAAAGCAGGACTTAAATAGAATCAAACAGCCTGGTGCAAGTGAAATGGGCTACCTGAAAGGTGAAACATTTTCAGTCTAAGAATTTTAGACATAACAGGAGGAAAACTGTACCACCAAGATATGCCTACCACTCCTGGGGTAAAGTTTTCTTTAGAAATCCCGTCAGCCACCTAGCACGTCCCAAAGACTAAGCCAAGCATCCCTCCATCCTTCAAATCATAAATTCACAGCAGAGTACATACATTTATAAGACTGCTAAAGCTAAGCAACATAAGGCGTGGTATCATGGAGTTACAAGATCTAGGTTGATTTACTAACCTAAAATCTCTATATTTTCAGCAGAAAATTTTGCGTAGTTATTCTTCTCTAACCTATTTCCCTGCCTATGGCAGGGGGGTTGGAGTTAGATAACCTTTAAGGTCTCTTCCAACCCAAGCCATTCTGTGATTCTACAGTGTGTATTTAGTTTTGCACGCTACATTTTTGCAACAGCTACTCAACTACCCCACCTAGACTTTGGCAAACCAATTTCAAGACAAGACATGCACAAACCCCTCTCTATTTTCAACCATATAGAAATAAACTGAAGGAATGAAAGCATGTTGTACAGTTAAAATACATTAGGAAAAAAATTACTTTCCTCTTACTACCCTAATTAATAATTGGAAATTTTTTTTCAGGAATTATCAGCAAATTACGTATTTCAGGGAGACATCCCACAGGTAAAGATCCCGCTCCTGTTTAAGTTTGATTATTACACTATGCAGATAAAAACATGGAAAATTTTGCCTCTTTTTCCTTAGCAATATTCTCTTCAAATATTTATGAATTCCTGTCTTAAAAGCATTATCTCTCCACATAGTGCTGAGTTCCTAAAAGACAAAATTCTCTAAATGCAAAACAAACTCAGCACTGAAAGTCAGAATAGGTATTTTATTAACATGTCCTGGGTACCACGGAACTCAGCTTCCCAGCAGACAAGGGAGAACACATCTCGAATTCTCAGCTTCTCAGAGAAGCATCACTAAAACATGCACTGCAACTGGCACTAAACTTTCCTGCTAAGTGTTTGAGTGTATAAAGCAGAGTAGAGGCACAATGAAATCAACAAGGGAAGGAATGGAGGGAGGAAATGGAAAAACTCTGGGTCTCTTGAGTCTCACACACCTAATTAGTAACCTAAGCTTTAATCCGTGAAGTACCAGATTTGCCAGTGTTCATTAAAAAACAAACTTCTCAGGTTTAGGTCTACGATTAAAATGATAAGCTTGACAAAACATTTAAACGTTTGATTTATAAAAAATGCCTGTTTTATTTTTTTAATCAGAAATGAAGACAAAGCTGTAGAAAACCTACAAACATATCAAATTCTAGACTCCAAGACATTCTGGCCTTCAACTTCCAACCAGAGATTTTTATGAAAATCTATTACAAAAAACATGGAACAACTGACATCTAACTCCCCAATTCATTTTTCCCCCAAAAATTTCTGAAATTACTGTGACAAGCGTCTGAAAGCCCAATTTACAATATGCTTTCCTTGAAAGAGATCAGAGAATTTGGAAGGGTCATCTATCACTCCGTCAGAACACCTTCTGTACAGCTGATGTAGTTAGATGTTACAAGTATTATTTTCTCTACCAGTATTGACACTTGAGAAGAGAATGCTGTTAAGCAAAGAAAACAACTCTAGGTAAAGAAAATGAATTCAGTGAGAGGACAGCTAGATACAGATAAGCTGGGCAAATGGAAACATTCAACAATAGGTAACAAATACATCTGAAGCAGGTTAACAGGGACAAAAATAAAATCAGCATATATAAACCATGTTTCTGAGGCTAAAATAATATTTTGAGGTGTACCTTAGATGACAATCCATGTCCTTGGCTATTAATTCTACAAGGCCAGATCTCCCTGTCATTCAGGGCAGCTGTGTCGCTTTTCTCTTTAGGTCTTGCTCTAACACCAATGTCTGTAACCTGTTCTTGTAAAGCTGAATTCCCCAGTTTGTCCTCAATGCAGGGATAAAAGCTCAAAGACACCTCCTTTGCTAAACAATTAGTATATTAGATTTTGTACTCCAGCTTAGCACGCATTTTTAAGCTGCAAACCAACCCACTTGTATCTTGGCATATACTGAAAACTACTACCAAATAAAATCTACTAAAAAGCAAAGATATTTTTAGTCATTCTTACAATGTGTAACAATGAAACTCCACATAGCAATCAACTTGACAAGAGCAGCAGCATTCATTCTGCATATATTTGAACTGCGTATAAAGAGAAATCAGCTGCAAAATGAAGAGCCAAATGGCAAACCAGAGCTCCTTTTGCAAAGATGAAGAAAAATGCATGTTTATATTAATACCTCTTGAAATCTGGTCTTTTTCCATTTTTAAATTAAATTTTATAAAGTTAAAAATACATATTCCCTGTCTGTACTTGAATTTCTTTACAGCAGCAAAAAATATTTCAGAATGTAATTACAAAGATCCCTTAGGATCTTAACTGTTGCTTTACTTCTAAGCACTTCAGTTACCATTTGTGGAGCACTGAGTACTAACTGGGTACAAGAGCACCAGCTATTATTTTTCCTCAGTGCATTGGAAGTATTGGAAGACATAGAACACAGGACAGCAGTTTAACTTGCCTACTACAAGAACTGCCTGTGATATAGAGGTTTTATAGATAGGAAAGAAGATGGTCTGTGAATTTCAGGATTAATTCAGAAAATGTTTTCTAACAGATGCCCATCTCTCAAAAAAAAAAAAAAAAAAGAGAAACTTCTGTGTTCAGCCAGTATTTCTACCATATGACTAGGAAGGTGTTTGACCAACAGCTCACTGATCACTCATTTATAACCCTCTCATCCCTACCTAACACCAGTAAGTTTTCCCACCAACAGAAAAACTTACAGATGAAAAGTCGCATGAAAAACTATTCCTTCCTACATCAGTTCCGTGCATACCTTTACCGAAATACACATTTAACCCTTCAATCTCCTTTGAACAAAGATTAAAGAAAAACTATCAGAGATATTGTTGTGACAGAAGTATTGATTTTTAAATTCATATTGAAGAAAGTCCCACATGTGCATGTATACCTCCTGAACAGAAGGTTAGGGAATTTAGTATTTTTGAATTAACTGCAGATCATGTCACTGTCACAACAATTAGGAGGAAAAAACAAAACCCACACGAGCCTTCACTTCTAGCACTTTAATTACTAAATTACTAAAAAGCAGCTTACCATGGTATCTGAAGCCTCAGACTGCACATCAATGTTTAGCGATGTGCTCTCACCTACAGAACCAGATCTCACAGCTGAATCTATAGTCCGAACATCCTCCTCCTCATTTTCTCTAGCCTGAAATATTTCAGTGGCATAAATCAAGAGCTATGCAAATGGGGTG
The DNA here is from genome assembly GCF_963932015.1 of Anas acuta. Lineage (NCBI taxonomy): Eukaryota > Metazoa > Chordata > Aves > Anseriformes > Anatidae > Anas > Anas acuta. The sequence continues at coordinate 58,428,069 of NC_088982.1, forward strand.
GTAAAAATGAATTATGGAAGGTACTACATCTCAAAAACCAACACCCCCAGTAGCACCATCAAAACAGCAACAGTGAACTCCTTATAAAAATCAAATCTTACAGTGCAGAAACAAATACATTATGTTCTCAAACTTACAAGCATCTTTTGCAAAAATTTCAGATAGGATTTCTCCTGCTCTTTAAGGTGATCTATAAGGTGTGACAAACGCTCAACATTGGCCGATCTTTCATTTTTCTCTACAAGATCATCCCGCATGGAGCTGGCCTTAGCAATATAGTCGCGAATTTGAACTAGTCTGCTCACAATCTGTAAAGACACTGAAATTACTGAATGCATTCAGCTACAGCTGTAAGGTCTGTAATGCACAAAACATGGTGACAGCAACAGTAAAGTAGCAGCAATAGGGTGGCATACTGGACTTTCGATCATTTAACCACTTACAGAAATGTGCTTATAAGTCAAAAGCCTTTATAACAAGAATATACATGTATGCATGCATAAAGTGCTGAAGCACAGGGCTTCTTGTTGACATAGCCTTAACAGAGTTGAACTAATACTACTAACATATGAAAATACTGAACTATGAGACTATTTCCTCAAACTGTATAACAGAGAACTAACTTCTATGATGAAAATTAGTACTTTTTAAAAATGGGAATAAATGGACAGTAAGGTCTAATGGACAACACATTAAGCTTGGTTTCATCTTTTCCTCAGGTTGCCTTGTAGAACAGTATTTACTAATAAGGACATACAATACAAGTTTAACTACAACAGTTATACTGGAAATTAAGAAAGATGCACCTGAAAAGTAATAGGGTCAGTAAAACCTTTTGAAGAGTGCTTATTCTGTAGACCTTACAGGCTAAGCAAGTACCTGGCTGCTATCCATAGCTGGTTCTCCTCTTCCATCTTCTTGATGAGAGAGTTGACAATTCTGCAAGAAATCCTTACTTAGAGCAGCTTCAAACAACTCTTTACATTGCAACGGTATCCCGCTTTCTTTTTTTTGGGAATCTGACGCAGGACCTTTGCTTTTGTTAGTGTTTATCTGCAGTGACAAGAAGTTGAATGGTTTTTTGTTTTCATTAAGTTGACGTTTGTTGTTAGCAGCCGTTGCCCTGCCTTGAGAATCACTTCCAATGCTTCTCTATAAACAAACAAAACAAAGAACAATTGCTTTATTTTTTTTCTCCAATATATTCTCAGCTCTGATTAGTTTCACTAATCAAGACCGTGCCAGTGGTCTCTGTCACAGTTTCCAGAAAGCAGCCCACCCTCCCAGAACAGCTGAGAAGTGGAAGGGATCTGCACTCCCACACAAAGCTCAGCTCCTCAACCTTGCTGTGGCCTCCGCCTTTGCTATAGTGAACGGCATCCTACTTCTCCAGGTATTTAAGAGAATCATAAAACCAAACAAGAACAGCATAAACTTGCAGAATATAATCTCATATTTTAGCTTTTCTTTAAAAACTTCTGAACACCAACTTGTTCCAATAACATACATTTCTGGAAGCAGCTCTGCCTGGTTTTTATAGTCTAAGTCAAAACAATGAATCACGTTTGAAAGATAATCTTCACAACCCAAACAAGTTAACAGCAAGCTTTAGTAAAGATTAACAAACCTCTATTCTGAAACTGTTAGCACAAATTTATCACTCTGTTGACAGTGAGATAATCCCTCACTTCCCATTGCTTTGGACAAGGGAAGGCTAAATATGCCAATATTCCCAAAGAAACAGTTATGGCTCAAGAATTCATGATGTGCCTTTCGCTGTACTACAGAGCAGCAATTCTTAATGCTGCTCTTCTGCTTAATGCACAAGGATAGCAGTGGTCAGAATCACAAACTATGTCATTTTAAGAACATACTTTCAAATAAGGTAACAGAAATTTCCAAGTGGCAGACAAGTATGATGAGTAATAAATACTCATTTAAGGACACAGACATTTGTTAATAATTGAGACAAACAAAGTGAAGACTGATGGCATACCCTCAGGCATAGGAAAGCCATGGTCTTCAACTTTCCAGTTTCCTCAAGTTCAGAACTGGAGCTGTGATTTGGCTCCCACAGAACATGAGATTTATTTATTTTTAAATCTAAGTTGCTTATGAAAGCTTTCTTTATTCATTTTTGTAGTCACATTTACAGTGGAAGCTAGTATTCACACAAACCTGATCCAGATCACTGAAGTTTATTCTTTGCTTAAGTCTTTCTAGTTCAGCCTGCTCTGGAACAGACATCTGGGTCATGTATCGTGCATGAGGAAAACTATGAGGAATCCTGGTCTTCCGTCGTCCCATTCCAGGTGAAGATTCTGGAGATATATCATTAGTAAGCCTCGTTTCTGTGTCTCCACCAAGCTTCTTCTTGTTTTTTTCTGATGATCTGTTTGCTTTTTTCTGTTGACTTCCCCAGTCCTTAAGGCAAAGGAAATGAAAGGAAGTAGTAGTCATATTTACTTTCTGTCTGTGTGGATAGCAAATGTTTAATTCAGTGAAAGGGATTTTGCTTCTCTTTTAAAAATAAGAGTGATACCAAAACATGCGCTGCTACTAAGATTCCTAGAGCAAATGTCACATTACAAAGTATCATTTTTTGCATTGCTTAAATTCAGAATAGCTTGTCTGGAAATTTTTAACCTGTACCATCTTGCTATGCATTTAATTAGCTTACAATAAAACTAAAATTGTATCTCTTCTTTGGCAAACACTCTTAAACAGTTTAGAACTTTTGAAATTGAGAAGTACTGAAAAGACTTCGTTTTTTTTCCATTGTTGCCTGCCTAACAGAATCTACTTACTAATTTTAACATACAGCATAAAACGACAACCGAGAGCTAAGATGAAGTATACCGTGTTGTTCAGCCTGTCATCAAGGCTCTCATTGCTCCAGCTGGGCAAGTCCTGCTCATTCATGCCTTCTTCAAATGGACCACCTCCCGTTGCCATGATAAGCACCCACTAAAATGAATCTAAAAGAAATAGTTGAGAGGAATAGGCTACATTACAATCCGTTCATATAGAATATTTTACATTATGATCTCTAATCTGAGATGACAACTGCATATTTGTAATAAAATGAAAACAAAACTTGTTTTAGGAAACTAAAACCCGTGTACGTAAAAATGTAACAGTGAGAAGAACACAGATACTGGCATTAAAAATTAATCAAGACGCTGTGTGAAGGGAGTGCTGGTTTTATGTGCTTGCATGCATTTTGCTCAGCTTTGTGTGTATTTTTTTACACCCCTTTTGCTTTTCCTTTTAAATCACTGCTCTTAGGAAACAAACTATGTTTGAGCATCTCAATATTCCTCACTTTAAAAGTACACTGCAGAGAGCTTGCAAAGACCACTCTGGGATTCATCAAGCTTACACTTTCAGGTCCAGAGTGGTGTCTGTTCGATACTCGACCTCCAAAGTCGCCTCCTGGATGTCAAAGTTCTGCATTTGTTTCAATATTAAGAAGCTGACAGAGCACCGAAGGCAAGACATGTCGATACAACACACAGAAAATGGACATCAACAGGAAGTTTGTTATATTCTTTACTACAGGTTAAGTTATTTAAGCTGGTAATGCCATGCCACTTACATAATAGTTTCTAGGTAAATAAATGGTTTTCCTCGAGCTTTACTGTTCTCATTAACTGTCTCATTCTGTGCAGATTCAGCAACCTTAGGAATTCTCACATCCACTACTAGTTTTGACACAAACAGGAATTTTAAAAATTGTTAAAGCTGAAAGGTCAGAAACAAAGTATTCCTCTGTAGCACAAAAATTAGATTACCCTGTTCAACAGGAGGCAGAATACCTAGCTGTATGTACCATCAGGCTGCAACAAGACCTGTGTATCCTAACTACCGCTCACACAGGTCCACTGCTCACAGCTACAAACTTGCTCCTCATAACAGCTTTACAACACAAAGTTCTTTACAGAGGTAGAAGAGAAACCGTCTTGTAAATACTTTCTCCAGGAAGGTTTAACTACAGTATTAGCTCATGATCGCCATTTTATCTTTAACTGAAAAACACGGAAAATTGACTGTTCATTTCTAAGCATTTTTCTACACCCTATCTAGTAGGAATTTTCACACCAAGACTTCACAGCATGCAGCTGAAGAAATCACCTAAAACTTAAAATTTTATGCAGCATCTAAGAAACATCTTTATAATCAGTTCCAGGATGGGGGGTGGGGGGGAAGCTGACATTTAAAAGGCTGCACTAGTACACCTAAGTCATTTATATATATATAGTATTTCACCAAAATCACACCGTACAGCTAACAACAGTAGGTGGAATTGCACAAAGCAGGATTTGGATGCAAACACACCTTAGTACTGCTACACCGTTTAGAAAATGGGATCTACAAGGCATGCTCACCCCACCACAACCACCTCTCTACTTGGCAGTGGATCACCCTCAGTCACGCTAACACACTGCAGGAGCAATTCAGCTTCCGCAGCCACAATCAGAACCACGATACTCGTATAATTACCGCCTGCTACTTTGGAAAGTGGCAGATCTGAGCCCCACTGTGCTTGCACACCCATCCATATCCCTTCTTTGTCCCACCACAAGCATTCACTAGTCCAAGCAACCAGAGGGTACCACCTATAAACTAGTCCAGCCAACTAACAAACCAAACAAGCAAAAAAACCCAGATAAGTGGATCAGCTCTCCAGTCTGGCTAGTCATATGGCTCTATAAGCTCTAGCTGTAGGATTCAGGAAAGCAAATAAAAGCCAAGGCATGCCAAGAGCAAAACCAAGACAGATCTATACAAACACACCTTCTGTGCCACTTTCATCCAGGGGAACTGTCAGATTAATTTAGAAAATAAAAACACGATGCCCTTCCACAGGGTGTTTGTTTACATGTGGAAATGAAACTATCCTACAAACAGTTCACAGAAAAACTCTCCCACCAACTCCAGGTAAATTTGACAAGCACTCAAAGCAAAAACAGAGTTACCAATTTAGCTTATTTTAGCAACAGCTGTTTTATAAACACTTTCTCCAGTTACAGAAGGCCTGTTCAGCTGTGCAAGACCGACATTTCCACTGGCACTCCAAACTGACCTACACCGCTAAGCACAATGAGTTCATCTTGACAAGCTCGGAGACCATCTGGGTTCACAGCCAAATTCAGTAAGCCGTTTCCTCGTAATACCCTTATATAATTCTACTGAAACTGTAGCAAAGGCAATTTTTCCTACCTTCCATGCAAAACCAAGAAGCGGCAGTATTTATCTTCACATAATACAAATAAACGTTTACATTTATTTCACTGAAAATTTCCACAAAAGCTGTTTTCACCTATCCTTGTTCTAAGAGTTTCTAATCACTTGTGAAGTAAGTTCACTACCACAGATGCAATATTCGGAAAAGTTTTCTCAAATAAGAACCCCAGGCTCACTCATTAGTATTGAGTATTCTACTAAATTTAGTATTCTACTAAATACAGCTCAAAAATAACAGCAACCTGATTACTTTCACCAAGTGAATTTTAAGAAAAATATATTAACAGAACCACGTCCTTCTCAGACACTAAGTCTCTAAGCATTCATATTACCGTTCCTCATGTTTCCAAATAAGTTATATTCAAATGGGCTTATTTTCTCTCTTATTTTCTCTCTTCACCTCAGTTATAACAACATGGAAGCTCAGCCAGCTTTCTTCTCAGAAATAAAACTCTCACACAAGCAGCTGTGCTTTTTCTCCCCCACACTTCACCGATTTGTGGTCTGCCTTCCTTTACATTTCCCCAGCTGGATGAAATCCTCTCCTAAGAGCCCTGGTGCCCTCCCATCATCCCACTCCTGCAACCAGCAACCCGATCGCAATCTTAGTTCCTTGCACATTAGGGAATCTGCACAAAAGCTGTGCTTGAGCGTGTGCATGCTGCCTTACAATAATTATCAGGAACTTGAGGAAAATAATAATAATAATAATAAAATCCTCTCAAGTACATTTATTACAGTAAAAATAAGGTAACAGGGCAGATTATGGTCAAAACTTGTACCTGCCAGAGCGATTAGGATCACACACATTTTGTGCATGCTGCAGCAATATAAAAACTACTCTGAAGTATCACAGGATTTAATAATAAAGATATAAATTTAGATTTTTTTATTTATTTTTTTCCAGTATTTTTATCTGCACCAGATCCGCCGGCACGTCTTCCCAACAGCACTCACCCCCGCTGCAACATCCCCCCAGAAAAACCCTTCAGCTTGCAACTTCGCCTGGAGAAAGGCAACAGCTATAAAAAAACCCGGTAAGAGCCCCCCGTGCCCTCAGCCAGCCCGGGGCCCGCCCCGCGGCCTCCTCCCGCCGCCGGGCAACGCGGAGCGGAGCGGGCGGCCCCCGCCTGGCCCCGCAGCCTCACCCCGCGGCGGAGGGGCGGCGGCCCCGGGCCCGGTCGCTGCTCCTGCTCCTGCCCCGGCCCCGGCCGCGGGCGTCGCCTTCCAGCAGCGGCGGGCTCCGGAGCGCGGCGCTGCCCGCGGGGCCTCACAGCCCGGCCCCGACCACCGCCGCCGCCGCCATCTTGGAGGCGCCGCCACAGTGCGGGAGGCGGGCGGGCGGGCGCGGCGGAGGGATCCGCACCGTTGCCGTGGTAACGCGGCTCGCAGGTGCCCTTCCGCGCTTGCGGGTGCGCCGCCCCGGCCGGGCTACGTGACGTCAGGGCGCGGAGGACGGAGTTTCCCGCGCTTCTGCGCGCCTCTGGGAGGGGAGCCCTGCGCAGCGCGGTGGAAGGGCGGGACGGCCGGAACTCCAAGTCCCAGCGTGCACCGCGCGAGGAGAGCGCCCGCGCTCGTTCTAACTGGCCGCAACGCCTCCTGGGAGGTGTAGTTTTCCAGTCAGGGCGGCGCTCAGCGCGGTGGCGGGGTTAGCGGGAGCTGGCTTGGGGCCGCCTGTAAAGCGTCGGGCTTGTTTTGCTCCTGAAATAAAATACGCAAACTGTGATGAGTTCTATAAACGATTTTACCTGACTGGAAGATGACTAGTAAAATCACGACGTCAAATCCATGAGGCTCGGATGAGGTCCGGAGCCTTTATTTACGGCAGTTTCGCCTCACGCAGTGCTGTGCTCGTTTGGTCTCCTCCAGGAATTCCCAGCTAAAAATAGAGCAGGGGAAGCTGGAGGTCATTTCAGTCAGTTTCTGGTCGTTTTCTACTTCTTCTGCGTTGCTACTGCACGCTCTTAGCGACTTGCTTTAGGGCTTGCAGTTTACAGGGCTGGGTTCCTAAAACTTTGCTGAAGAAAAAAAATAGGGAAAAACAAAAAAAAGGATTAGCCATTTTTTTTTTTTGGTAGTATTTATGCCGTCATTTACTCTTATTTTCCATTTCTTTTTCAGAAAAGCTAATAGGATTTGTATTTCAGTCATCGTGGTCCAATTGTCAGAACAGGGGAAAGAAGCTACCGTTTTCAGGATATGCATTGTGCTGGGCTCCAAGGCAGAAACATTAAGGATCTGAGCAATGCTCCAGGTTCGTGGTGGGCTAGAGGCATTCTACCGATACCACCTGGAGGTAGGGTTAAATCCCCAGTCATTAATACTTGTGCCGATGTTTTTTTGCTCCAGCAAAAATCTAGATGGCACATCAATCCCTCTCTAATTTAGAAAGGGAACAAAATCACTGGAAAAAAATCTGCAAAACAAAAATACTTCAATAAAAATATTTTCTCCAGCAAATGCCCTGGCATCAAAGGAATAGCTCTGGACAGCACCAGATGTGTGTGGAAGGTGAGCTAAGCCTGTTAGTCAGCACAGCATTTTGCTCACATTCCTACCGTTGCAACATGCGTAAGAGAAACATTGCAACATGCATATCCATAAGAGAAAGCACTTTAACGAAATTCTACAACAACCGTCTGGACACTCTACATATAAGGAATAGATATAATTCATCTGCATTGAAGCTTCACCTCTTATTTATCAGCTTTTTAAAGTTGTAATTGCAACTGATTAGTTATAATGTTAGAGTATCATAAAAGTTATATAGTGTGTATATAATATAGTGTATATGGTATTATAAAAGTTAAAAAAACATCTTTTTATCCTGGCCTCAGGTACCATGTCTGGATATTCAGCACAGTACTGGCAATGTTGCTGTTGGCAGGATGCTATTGTCACAGTGGCATACCTCTCAATGCCCAGCAGGTGGAAGCAAAATTTAAGAGGAAAAAAAATGCCCTAATACAGTGATTACAATTGTTTTTGTCACTGTGGTTTGTTCTTAAAATACAGCTCATTCTTTGTTTCTTGAAAAAAAAAAAAAAAAGTCTTACATAAAAATATAATATGCTCTTAAGGAAAACCAATACATTAAATAGATATTAGAATGTTTTAGAAACAATATCTTTATTGTACTCTTCTATGTATCAAAACTGTATTTTCTCATCCTTAATGTAGGATGTGATATATTGGTAGTATGGCTCTTCCAGAAGCTTAAATTATCATCACTCTGATTCCCACTTGACATTTGGAGAATAATTTTTTTCTTCTTTTTATTTTGCTGTCCCTCTTCTGGAGTTGGCTGCAAATTTGTTACCATATAAAAAATAGAAATAAAAAATAATTTAAAAGGTGCTTCAAAGAAATAAAACAGTACCAGCTGCTCAATATCATTTTTTATTGTGTGTGGTAGACTAAAAAAAATGTGCAATAAGGAACCTTAGATCTGCAAGAAGCATTATTGTAGATGGTTCTCTACTACTGCTATAAAATAACATCTTAGGATTTGGGAAAAATTGTGAGCCAAAACAATATGGCTTGAAGAATGTCTTGTTAATTAAAATCTAAACATACCTTTTGGGGGTGGTCCCATGTCAACACTAATGAGCCTCTAGACTGACAGTAACTAATTCCTCCTACAAAGATCTCTGCTCTAAGTGCTGCCATCAGCAGACATACTAATGAATGCACCCTCACAGAAACTGACTGGATTATCTTTTGAGATAGTCCAATTTAATTAGTATTGAAAGCTATGTCATAGACATGATGATTTTTGCTTGTGCATCTGCTGGCCTTATCTTGTTAATTTTACTTTATTATTCTGGGGTGAAGGAAAAGAAAGCCAAAAAACAATAATAATAATAATAAACACAGGCATATAAAGACTAGAGACAAAAAGAAGTGAAGGTTTAAAGTTTAACTGAGACTGCAGAGATGTGAGAAGCTGGGGAGAAAGATTTTTAGGGGCACTGAAACAAAAGCAGTAATTAACACAGCATTTGAGTAATAGCAGTAATTGTTAGCTTTTTTGCTGATTTGTCACAAAGATGCTTTTACTGCAAAAATGTAACTGGCCCAAAATGTTTAGACTACCATAATATGGCTGCAGAGCATCTATCTGGCCACCAAACTAAAGTTTTTTTTGTTTGATTTGTTTTGTTTTTTGTTTTTGCATAACATTGCAATGGAAAGATGTTTTTCTCTTAAGGCAATAGCAAAGAGTTTTGAGTTGATTTATACAGGAAGATAAAGTGTCTGTTTATCCCTGTGAAACCTGATAATATATTAAGCAGGCGTAGGGCAGAGGCACTGGCATTGAATATCCCCAAACCAAGCATTAGGCTAGCCAAGGATTAGACAATTCATTACTGGTGAAGAAGAAAGCAAGTTGTGATGATCCACATAATAACCATCAGAAGCAATAAAGGAAAAAGTAACTGGCAGTTACAAAATTAGCTTAAATAGCTAACCTGCTTGGACCTTGGAAAAACACCTGCATGTTGGCTGAAGAATTGACAGGACCCCATTGTAAACCTTCACCAAAATCTGTAGGGATGGAGCAGGTAATCCACTTGACACTGCTTTTATCTCAGCACTCCGTAATATTTGCTATTATGCACATTCCAAGTATTCTAGCAAAATGCTAGTGACTGAGATCATCCTTAGGCTCAAAAAGTGACAAGGTAGAGGCACAAGGCATAACCGGTTTGGTTTTATTAAACATGCTCATTTCACACAACCAAAACACATCAGGAGAACCACTGTTTATCCGTAACTCTAGGACCATAAGTATTCTTATTGTCCACTTTGAAGAGCCCATTTTGAAGATGTTTTCAAGGAGGTCTCTAACACACAAGACAGCAAGGTCATAAATCACTATTCCACTCCTAATTTCAGATCCATTTTTTATGAAACAGTGTTTGTGAACAGCCTACAGATCCAGTGTTTAATCTGAATTTCCCTTTTTGTTTGTTGTTTAGTTTAACATTGCATTTGATACACTGCACTCTTAGTTATATAGTCTAATTTTTTAATTTTTTTTTCTGTTTCCAGTTCAGTAGCACCATCTTCAGTTTCTTCCTTGGCTGACAAAAGCAGGCCAAAATGAAACAAAAAATACTTCAATTATTCTGAAATGTCAGATTTGGGTTAAACAGGCTTATCTGCAGATTCCTCAGAAAAGTGAGTAGCCACAACTTGTAATTTATAATATCTGGGATGGTCATTGTATATTATCACATTATCTAGGCACTTCCACATTATTTAGAATTCTGGAGTCACAATCTAGATGCATGCTTGACTGAAAGAAAACAACCAACCAACCAACAACAACAACAACAAACATAATCAGGAGAAAGATTAGATTAGATAGGTTGGAAATACCTCATAAATTTCTCCCTCGGAGCTGAATCAAAGGACAAGAATCCTAAAGAAGTAAGGAACCCCTTTGTATATTATAAAGAAAAGTCCAGAATCAAAAGTTCTCCTGCCTCCCTGCCCAGCCCCAGATATTTTTTTTTTTCCATTTTGCAATTAAATCCATCATTATTAGCTTTTTATTTTCCTTGGTTCTGAGTGTAGAGAATGAAAGGTCCTGTACAACCATTTGAGAGTTCATTCTAAGAGGAAGGGGTTGTAGATGCTTTCTTCCATATTTTTTTTCTGTAGAAGTACTTGAGTGAAATATGATGACCAGGCACTTCCAATGACGATGCAAGGTTTGAAACTGGAATAATTTTGAAGTGTTTTAAATAACTTTGTAACCTAGATCATTTTTCCAATAAATTTGCTCTTGTCGTTCCTTTTTTTTTTTTTTTTTCTTTTTTTTTTTCCTGATGATAAGAGGAATAGTAGAGATTTGGTGCTATGTGATTTAATTAGTACTGCTGGTTAGAGATGGCGCCAATGGAAAACAAGACTCAGTTGACATATACTGAAGAGAAATTAGTTGGTTCACTTTTCTACAGTGATATATATACATACAGAGATGATATGATTTGCATGGTAGAATATAGGTGAAAGGTGTCTTTGGAGAGAACAAAAAGAAAAACTGAGGTGAACGGGAACCTAGGGAAAGGAGACAGTTCAGAGAAGGCATGGTATCTGAGCTGTTCTTGTAAATAAGGTAGAAGATTACAGACTGTGTTCTCTTCCTGGCTCTTGCACTGAGATCTTGAGCAAGTCCTTTCTCTATCATATACCCTTCACACAGCAGAGCTTAATTCAGTTGAATGGAGACTGTTACATGCTTTCTGTTTCATCCTTAGCATTACACAAAATAAATGCAGAGAAGAGCATAAACAAATTAATTCATAACAGATGGAATGAAAGAACATTTTGGCAAGCACTGAGTTACAATGTCATGGCTGTACAATCTTTGACCCTCCCACATTTCTACATGATATTTGAAGGTGATTTAAAACTTTCCTGGATAAGAATCATACACATGAGAAAAAAAAAAAAAAACTTTACCTTTTATAAATAGCGTTTAACCACCTGCATTAGAGCTTATCATGGAAAAATGATGTTCAGTATACTATTAAAGTTTTTTGTGTGCTTGCAATTTCCTTTGAGTCTGAATGATAAAAGGATGATATTATGAACACATTATCTTGTGTTTACTGATTTTACAAGCTGCTAAACTTCTGTTAGATAAAATACCTCAGGAAGTACTCAGCCGAGGGCTGAAATATAATGGGAACAAAGAGCACAGCTTTCTTTTGTTAGCTATTTCTTTTAAACATCCACAAAAGAGCAAATATTCAATACAACTGTTTTTGCTCTACTTATGGGAGATAATAAACATATTGAGTTAGTGTAAAAGTGAGGAACAGCATTTTATTCTTTAAATACTTTTTAAAAAATGATAAAACAGTAATTAACAATCCTTGCTATATTTAGTTTTAATTCTGTGCAAACTCTCCCAAGAAGAGAAAATCCGAGTAAGTTCTTTTTGAACAGCCAGGTCGGTCATTACTGGCCATGTTGAGGTCTATGGCATTTGCCAGTTTCCTGTATTTGATATATCTGATAGGTCAGAAAAAGACTCCAAAACCTTTCTCTTTTCCTTTTGTGCTTATATGACTCCTATTTGTATAATCTTCAAGAGTCTTCTACTTAATGTCTATTCTTGCAAAATCATTCCAATGATGTGCAGCCTCTGGAATACAGATCTCTGACTCGATGCCATATCAAATTTCTTGTTCTGAGTTCAGTCATGTTTAACTGAAAAACAACCGGGGATTTCAGCCATCCCATCTTTGTTTAAAGACTTGAAGTGATGGAGTATCTACTTGTAGCCCTCAATAAATTGTTTGAATGCTCAGAGTTTACAGTTTTTAAGTCAGAGTTTAACATAACCATGCCTTTTTCCACTTTCTCAGTCCAGAGCCCACCCAGTGAGTCCCACTATACTTTCCTGAACTAAGTCGGGAGTCCCACTATCAACAGGTATCCCCCTCCTACCAAAGTCATTAGCCATAGTAAGATTCCCAGTAACAATGAATTGTTGAATACTTCTATTGAATTTTTATTTATTATAATTTTATCTTATTTATTATAATTTATTCCACTTATTAACTACTTGAAATTCAGAATTTGAAGTTAGGATGTAATAGAATGAGAAAAGAGAAATACTGCCAGGTATTTATAGCTGTGGAATGTAAAACTCCTTTTATTGCTTTTGTTCACTATTTCCTTAAGAGTTCACTTCATCCAGAAGCATTCTGATAAGTATTCTCATTTGTTGAACTGTTTGGAAAGAGCCAGCATAACAGAAGGAAGGCAAACATGCAAAACAAATAACATCTTCAACATATATTTGTTGTATTCATCTGGCTCTAACAAGCTTACAAAGAAAATGATAGTGTCAAACCAAGTTACTGAGACTTCTGGGTGCCTTCCAATTTAGATAAAAAATACCTACATCAAACAGCATTCTTTTTCCTTTTTTCCTGTTCCCTTTGGCTTTGTCTGTATTAGGTTTCCTCATTAGTTTGTTTTAAGCAGATTTCTTTATATTTTATCAGCTCTAAACTGTAACCTATAGTCTGAGAGTGTTTTCCTTCTACATCAGTCAGGTCAGATAAACTCCCTATAGCTCTGAAGCCTCAGAGATTTAGGTTCTGGTTCAGGAAAGCTGAATGTCACGCTGAGACCAATTTCCTGGATCACAGCAATGAAAGAAAGTGGATGATTCTTTGTTCTTTTTGGTCTATTTTTATTTCAGAAGTGTTGTGTCAGGCACAAAATTACCATCTTCTCCTTCTTATGTTGCAATTCAGAGTTGATAGCTGCGACTCCTCAGTAACATTCCTGCCCACTGACTCATAGCAGATGTAAGCAGCAGCACTACAGAATTTAATAGCAAAAACAATCGCAGTCTGGGAAGGGCTCTGGAATTCCTTGCATCAGCTTAAGAAGATTTAACAACTTTGAGTTCTGTCCAGAGGGGAAAGGTAAATGTTTTAGGTACCTGTGAGGGAAGAAGAAAGAATTTGGGGTAATTTCTATACTTATGGATTAAAAGTAGTTTTTGAAGGTTGTGTAACCGGTGCAATGTTGCTAATGATGTAGGAATGTTGCTTCGGTAGGATCTAGCTATTTTGCTATGATGAATACTCAGTTTGATAATAAACCCCCTATTCAAATCTGTACTTTCTAAGTGTCTAATAATGTACGGCTGGATGAATAGGGCTGCTTTTGAGGCCTAGAATTGGATCAGATCATGAATGATCTGTCCATTTTTCAGATGAGGAAATTGGCTCAATTTTTATAGCACTACCTAATTAAAACAAAGCAAAGTTTGTTCATGAGTTTAATCACTAAAACAGGCTTGGCTTCCAAATCCTTAGCTGTCCTTTTGGCAGACAGATTCTCATTTATTATTATTGTGTTTTTTAACATGGCAGTTCTTACTGGCACTGTGCAAACAGAAATTGGCATCTGAATTTTATATAGCTTGCTGTCTCCAGAATTCAAGAAGGAAATAAGCTGAGATTTCAGTGCTTTCACAGCACAAGAGTTTTGCTCATATCGTCAAGTCTAGTCAGTAACTTGTGATTGAAAGACACAGAAAAATATTAAATTTGGTGGAAATTGGACCATAGGATTTACTATCTGAGTAGCCTGTAAAGAAATCCCAAGTACAAAAATGCAAAAATATTCAGAGGTATTTTTCTTTAATTTTAATTGTGTAGCTGTAGGAGAAATCTTTCCATATGGTCATGCAAATGCACATTCCAGGTGTGATCTTTGGTATCTGAGTAATCTCATAAGGATAAAATTTCAAGGTTTTGCAAGATTTGCACTTAAACCTCAGTTTTGCTAAAATAGAAAGCAGCTAGTTATTAAAGGCTTGTGCTTTCAACTCAAAAATGTTACAACGAGGTTTTCTCAGTCTGTCTTGAAGTGTAATAATCAATCTGCATGTCTGCTGTCTGAGCTGAAAGCTTTCCTGGCAAGGGGTCTTCCCTGCACAAGTTTGTTTGGTTGATGCTTTTGTTATTTGTTTGCTTTTAAATGGGAAAACTGTGTTATAACCAAAGCTTTGGAAGTCTCTCAGTACATATTGTCTCTTTGGACTCATGAGCATCAGCAATACAAAAATAGTTATGCAATTGTCTTCATCTGTGACGCGGATTAAGGCTTGGGTGGTTTTGGTTTTGTTTTGTTGATTTTTTTTGTTTTGTTTTGTTTTGTTTTGTTTTGTTTTGTTTTTCCCCCGGTATTTTGCTATGTTTTTTTACTGTATTATGTGTGAAAGTTGTATTCTCTCCCTACATTTTAAATTATTTTACCCTCCAGGCATATTTCTGGATAAGGCATTTTAAATAGCTATGTAACAACCAGGCTAAATATTTCAGTGGGTGGAGAAATTAGTTTGAGAAATTGACTTTCAAAACTGTCTTCCTAGAGCAGGATTTTAAGCTTCCCTTAAACACAGCTTTAGCTTTACGTATCACCAGAAGATAAATGTACAGTGTTGGAGAACTGTCACTGAACCAACCTATTTTGAAACTTTGAGTAGAAAATAAAAAACTAACTAATAGGTAACAACATTAATTCCCAGACCAAAGCTGTTTATTCAGTCAGTGTGTGCAAAACACTTTGAACATGTATTAGGTCTGATCCTATTGTTGATATTTTACTGCTTTTTTAATGACTTTTCTGACTGCTCAGTGAATCTCCTGTGATTGCAACTGTGGAATCAGATAACTACATGCATTTATATCCACTCACAAACTGCCTCAAATATTTCTGCTTCCAGAAACAGCTATGCTTACTCTCCTCTGCCCCTTCTGGGTCTCCCTGCTGGGCAGTTACAGAAGCAGAGGAACAACATTAGGTGAACCATTTGCTTTCAGACCTTGTCTCCTCCTAGTCTTCTTGACCTCTCCCTCTCCCCCCCCCTCTCTCTCTCTCTCTCTCTCCTCCTCTTTATTTTATTTTATTTTATTTTATTTTATTTTATTTTATTTTATTTTATTTTATTTTATTTTATTTTATTTTATTTTATTTTATTTTATTTTATTTTATTTTATTTTATCATTTCATTTCATTTCATTTCATTTCATTTTTATTCCCCCTGATGACAGCAACAGAAAGATGTTGCTTTACTCAACCCTTGTTCCTACTTCAGGCCTACCTCATTTTTTTTATTTTTTTTTTTTCTCCTGTGTCCTCTCTGTTTCCCTGTTTTAATATTCCCTGTTATTGGATGACAGGTCTGCCAAATGGAGATCTCAGTTGCTAGTTGCTCCCTTTCTATATGCCCCTTAATTCTCTTATGATCACAGTGAACTCAAAATTATCATGACTGACCACATGATTAACAGTGCACCAGAATGCATCGTGGCTTTATTGTCTGACTCCCTTTCTTAAAAATTAAACTCCAGGGTAAGGATACCTTGAGAAATATATTTAAAACATCACTTTATAATTTTATTTATGAGAGTACTGAAAGTGATACTGACAACATTGTCTTCCAAGTGTAGCCCTCATGAAGTTTTCCACAACAGGAACATACTTTAGAAAGAGGCACACTTTAAATAGAAAAGTGACTTCATCATCTGAAGGTGACAAACCAAACCAACTGCACAAACTCTTCAGCTCTTGGTTCCTTTTGTGCAGTATGCTTGCAGGAGCTCACACATACTGTAAGAGAAATGGTCTGCCTTGACTGTGACTCACTTTCTTAGCTAATATAAATTGTTCTGAACAGTATGTAAGATATACTCGAAAGTCTGATTCTTATTTTTAATAAGAATATTGTATTTATAAAGATGTGCAATCCTTTTAAGATCGATGCAGCTTTCACAATAAGTGAAATCATAATATAACATCTTGAATATAAAGATTAATTGGAGGAAGAACAGTGTGCTTTTATAATGAAAATAGCAGAATTGAGCAGAACAGTTAAAGAATCTCCCAGTGAAAAAATATAAACCCTTCTTTCCTAGAAAACATTTTCAAGAAATGCATGTAGTAGAGACTGAAATTATCTAAGATAGGTCATTTGCAGCTTGCCCAGACAGCTAATGTGTTCTTTGGTCACTCCTCTCCCACAGCAGTCAATGTCATTGCAATAGATGACAAGAGCTGCTACTATTCTAGGTGAAAATGCATGTTTTATCATGGGAAAAACCTCTGAAATCCAAATTAATAACAAAACTCAATGCCAGACAATTCTTGCAGATATAGCCCCCCAATTTTTAAGCTTTAAATTCATAGGACTCACCACTTTAAACAATAGCAGAACTTGTACTGAATTTTATTAAAGTTTCTAATTGAAATAACATAACATTTATGTGGTTAATGTCAAGAAAAACGTACAAGTTAAAATTTAGAAATTGTATGGCATAGAAATAACAGATTTCAGGTCACACCTTCTATTCATTAAACATTTTATAAATAATTTACAAGGGACCCCTCTGGAATCCTTCGAGATAGACATCAGCTTAGTGTAGTGCTTTGCAGCTGAATGGTAGATTTTGCTTATGTATTTCCAAAATTCTTTTAAAAAATCTCTCTGAGCTAGCTGTAACATGGGGTGCTGGGCAACCCTCAACACCTTGCATTTCCATCCAGTCTAGTGCAAGAAGCTGTGTGACAGGATTCATGCAGAAACATGAACTCTGCAACAAGTTTGATGTTTTCAAACCAGCAAAACTCAGAAATAAAACCAGAAATAAATTGCCTTCTTAAATAAAATTAGTATAATTTAATGTCCTTAGTATTTCATAGGTGATTAAAGCCTGCAATTGGACAGCACTGTAATTTGTACTCTTGCATGAAGCTTTTGGAAATTGGTGAAAATGAAATTGAATTTGTCAGATTTTATAAAAACTTTTTTAAAAAAAAAACATATTTCACATAAGCACCTTGGTTTTCTTTGTACAGTAAAAAGCACAGTCTGCCAAAGTTCCACTGGTATTTCATCTTAATTCCTGCAGAAATAAGAGTGGAAATTTCCATAAAGTTGATTCAATAAACACATGTTGAAATTGAATCATTAATCTCTATAATGTATCTTATTCTTTGTCTAACCACAAATGCTTTAACATGTATTTAGCTGATTTAGTTTAATAACTAGAAAAAGCAGAGTGAACACATATTTTGGTTTAAATGGAATTAGCATATCTTAAATGAAAATTTTGTAAATTTGAAAAAAAAAAACAAAACACAAAAAACACCACAAAAAAAAAAACCTTCAGCTGACCATTGCAGCAGTTTAATTTAAAATTTGAAATTGATTTATGTATAATCTATGTCAATATTTTACTAGTTATTGAAGTTGGTTTCTCATCTGTGAAATGAAAAACATGCATCTACATTCTGGGAAGTGTTGAAGATATATTAACTAACATTTGCAAGGCAGTCAGATACGATGGTGATTTTTTGGCATATTAAAGAATTTTCCTATGAAGTAATGGGACTTAAAATCCTATGGGCTGTACAGTACAAAATATACACAGCTATCAGTTGATAGATGTCATCCTTGTCACCACTAGAATAAAAGCTGATAACTGTTACACATTTTTTCCAAAATTAATGTGACAGAAAAATTATTACCTCCATCCTTTCCTGGGACAAAGGACTTGCACAAGACATTTTCTTTACTTCAAGGACAGCTAACCAAATACAGATTTTAGTTAACTTGAATGTATGGAGACCTTTCTCCCAACTTTCAGAGCCCAAGGAATATTCTTCTGCTTTTCTCAAAAATTTAAAGGAGTATTTTGCTTTTGTTTTATTCTGCAGTAAGTCGTGTCATTTTGTAGCCTTGATTAACCCTCCTAAAATGTTTGGAGATCTCTGATCCTTAATGGCCTAAAAGGATAGGATTGTTTTTACTGGTTTTTGAAGGTGTATTTTATCAGACTATTTTATACATTGTAATGAAGTCTAAATATACGCTGTATTTGTGAATTATAGAGAAATAATTATAGGTTAATTTGATTATTTGCAATAACAAGTAAAGATGTCAGGTGTAAATCTTTAGCTTTAATGTTTAAGTTAACTACTATTTCATTTGTCCCTCTACTTCACAGCTTCCAGAGAATGAAGATTTTGATAGTGATTGATTTTGTCCTTGCAGCTAGCCTGACGGATACTATTGCGAGCTCTGTAAGTTCTACTCCTTAAGTTTATGTTTAGAGTTTCTTCTAAATAAAGAAGAACTTCTCTAGTCCTTACAGTGTATCTCAGCTAGATCTGATGGCAGAACCTTTGACGGAAAAGATTAGAATACAAAACAAATCCAGAAGACTGGGGAAATAGCCTCTACCAGTGTTCAGTGGAGACAAGTTTCTGATAAGGAATGACAAAACAGGAGCATAAATATACAATGGCTGAGCAATAGCACTGGAGAAAGTAATCCAGTCAGTTTGTGACTGGATCCAACATGGAGAAAGAGGCAATAGAATACCTTTACTAAAAAGTTATCACATAATGCGTTAACATGAACATTGTAGAGGATGCACTGAAGGCAGTTATTGCACTGAAGGCAGTTATTGCTTCCATTCCATGGTAATGCTAACTCAGAATAACAGCTTCAGTTTTGAGTAACGTACCTACAGAAAGGAAAACACAGCTCGTGTCTCACAAGCTTGGTGGCTGCAGCAGTGCTATGCTGATACAAAGCATGAAGAATGTTTCTATCCTCTTCTACCTGGTCCACTGGCCTTAGGACTTTCCCTCAAATCAGATCCACAGCTTCACTGTCTTACTTGTTGCCATGTTACTACGTTGTAGCTCACAGTGAGAAACAATGAACACAACTCCTTTGATTCTGGCTTCCCAGACTTTCTACTACTTATTTTGTGTCTCCAACAGAAAAACAGAAACACATTTATTCAACCACTTAAAATAGTCGTAACCTTATCAGTCCTGTACTGCCTGTCTTGGCTGTCCTTTCTAGTTTAATATTCAAGTCCTAATTGGCAGGGACCTTGGAGACTGAATTGTTTTTTCATAATTGCCTCTGTGGAAGTGGTTGTCAAATTTACAACTAGGTAAGCATAACTGTTTGTGGCTGTCTTAGGAAAGCCTTTTGTTTAGAAAAGTAGCTCTACAGGGAGAAAATAGGTAGGATGCACCTGCCTCTGCACCTTTGCTTACTGAAGAAAAAAAAAAATGATTTTTATAGAAACCTACTGAGAAAAAGGCAATACAATGAAATACATTTGATTTATTTTGATTTTTTATTTTTCAGTTGGAATATTATGGGCTGTGGCTGACTGTGACTGAGAGCTGGGAACATTCTGAAATTCCTCTCTAAGTTTTCATATTTAATCTCTCTAAAATACTATTCTCATTTGAGGTATTCTTTAAGCTCATTTAAATTCTAAAAATACAGGAAAAAGCACCTCAAAGAAAGAGTTGGTATTTTTGTAGCTTTCATAAATTATTCTAAATATAATTTGTAGCATCGGTTTTAATGAAAGGACATTGGCTGCTAAATAGCCCTCACGATAATGAAATAAAAAAAAGAATGTGAATGCGTACTAATTGCAGCAGCTGCTTAAATATGGAACCATGTGTCCAAGAGCAGAGCTGTCAGCAACAGTTAGATAATTGCTTCTCAATGTGTAGTACAAACAGTTGCTTCACTGAAACAGAGAGAACAGGTCGTGTTCAGTCTAGTTTCAGTGGGCACTACTGTCCAATAGAGAAAGTCATGGTCAAATTCACATTTTCTAGAGTATTTCACTATTATATTTGCTTTACTTTGATCCATATCTAACAAAAGGAATAGCAGTAAGTTATAGCTGCTAACTCTTACACTGTAACCCTAGGGTACCTTTTGCTTCTGTATTACTCTAGCTGTGCACTGGTTTAACCTCAATGATTTTAAAAGAGTTATCCTGTGACAAAGCGGAGTAGTACATGCAAAGAGCAATCTTGTGACATGCAAATCTAAAAGCCACATCGATCCACCTTGAAAGTTACACAGCTAACTTGGGATTGTCCCATGGGGAAAATACATCTGGGATTCCAAATATGAGAATTGCAGTGTTGCTGTTCAGCAGCAAAGCATAACAGGAACTGGTGTTCACAGCAGGAGATAGCAATGAGAAGACTTGAGTCAGGGAGAGAAAGCAAAATATCAGGTACAAGTACCGTTCAAGGTTGCTTTCAAGACTAATTCTGTTAAATCATTTGTTTCTTGTGGTGTACTTAGTACTGTTCATGGTTTCTTTATTGTCACCTAGTACTTAGTCACCTAGTCAGCATCAGGAGCTTAAATCTTTTGCAACAGGAAATTATGATGTATAATGTAAATATGTTATTTCTTACCCTATAGCAAGTGTGCAGTCTGTAAAGAGGATGAGAATCAGTTCGATGTTACTTTTCCATTTTCATGAAAAAATTCACAATTTTTAAGTAAACAAAATGAAAAGATAACTTTAAAATACAAAGTTAAGAATAATATTTGGAGATACAGACTGGGTGGTTTTAATTTGATTAAAAGGAACAGACCTTTTATGGCAGCACATGAAGTAGTGTCACATTAAAGGTAGATGGCAAGTTTTTCTAAGGTACAATAAGGCTTTTTGGAGATCTGTACTTTGCTATATAATTTCAAAAAAGTAGGAGAATGGCTGTCAGCAGTACAGGTAGGCAGAATGATACATTTTCACTAGACCTGAAAAAAAAAACACAGTTGCCTGTAGCTTTCCCTCCTCAAAAGCACAGACTTTAACTTTCACTTTAAGTGAAAATAGCTCTTCATAGTTCAGACCCTGCCACATGGGAAAAAAACTATCTACCTGAGGTCTTGCTTACGACATTGCAGGGGCCTGGTTGCAGGGGCCAGCATTTCCAGGATAACTGAAGTCTCTCCTGTTTTTTATTACCATTTTCTCCAAAGCTGTGCGTACTGAGGTAAGACTGATAAAGGCCAACCTCCTCAGTAAACAAAAGCATGGTAGCTCCTTTATAACTTACTATGATTAAGATTAATATTTCATCTGAAAACTTTTTTTTTTTTTTAACTCACTCTTTCTCAACCCACCTATATATCTGTCCAGTTCCCATTCATTTTCTGTGTGCACTCAGGAGCAGGCTGAGAATTTGCAGAGAACTTTCTCTTCTGAATGGCTCAGAATGGCTCTACTCTTTTTTTTTTTTTTTTTTTTTTTGTGAAAGATTTATGTGAAGCTGCAGATACAAGCTAAAATAATCATCCTAGAAAGACTTTCTTTGTAATATGCAGCATGTAGCACACTTGTCATTACTTATGGTCGAATAACCTATAAGCCTCTGTAGAAAGTGTGTACATGCATGTATTTATTTTTCTTCTTAATTTCCCTGCTAGGAAAAAAAAAATAAAATAAAAATAAAAGAGGGCATGTTAGGGATCTTGTATAGCTATCAACAACCAAAACAGATTTTCAAGGGAGTATTCTTAAATAGCATAGGAATTTAGGGATATTAGGTCACGGGCTGCTTTTGTTTTATTTCCTTCCCAAAATTTTAGTGTTTGGTAAATTGTGCATCTCACTTACAGCTCCTCCTTGTGGTCAAGCACCTTCAAGGCTTCTCAGGACCTAGTAGGAAGCAGACAGTCAGAGCCTGCAGACAAACCTGTTGACACAGCCGGCTGACATGGGCAGCCCAGCCCCAGAGAGGCAGCCAAACCTTTTCCTCTCAGACAGGTCACCGACAAACTGCCTAGTCCTGCCGCATGTATATTCCCCATTCTTTTATTCCACTGTATATATTAGATGGCACTTAAACAGCCATCTGATACACTGCAGAAATACTCAGAGCAGAGGCCCCTAATCAGGTTTGTTTGCAAAGACAGCAAGTGTAATCAACACGTTTTTCAATGAGACTGGACATTACAGTCAAATGGGACATAATGGCTAGGAAGCATTTGAATGAACTCACGGACATACAGTACTCTCCTGAAATTTGTCAAGTTCATTTGCCTATGTTGAAAATGAATTCTATCCTCTGTATTCAAAAAGCAAAGGGGTTTGGACATCAGCAACACTTATTTCTATCAGAAATGACATCATAGTGATGACACTGTTCATAGAGATGTTTCTCAACAGTAGCAGAAGTTCTGCTTTTTAACTAGTACCAGAAATTACTTATAAGTCCATATGTGTTGATCATAAAATGTGATTTCTTATTAATACTGTTAGTTTAATTTGAGTTTGCTCTTAGAGTTGTGGTGAGGTACTAATGGTACTTCAAGGAAGTCAGTCCAACCAGAACCATGCCTGTGCTGCACAGAAATGTACAGAATGGTACCAGCTTTTCACATAGACAAAAATAAATAAATAAATCACTGCAGCAAGAAAGTGACAAGAACCATATTGATGGTAGTTTTCATGGAAAATACATGAGGCCTGAGCCTGGTACAAAATTATGCTGATGCCAGTGGAGCTTCACATCAGTATGCTGCTTCAGATCTCTCATTCAGCGTGATAGGGCAATGTTCTAAGATATCAGCTCTTCCATATGGATGGCAAGTGTTACAGGTCTACATTCAAATAATGTTGCCCTATGAATAAGGTTGTACCAATTTAGAACTGCTGTATATTTGATCTCGCCTATCAGATTTCCAAAAGGTTGCTCTCTGATTTTACTTTTACAGTGCTGGTTGTGCTCTCATGCAAACACCATAGCTACTAAACTATTTGCTCATATAAAGTTGCAGACACAATGTTACTGATACAAAACCTCATGTCACGTTTGTAGAATGTATCATAAAATCCCAGAGGCTTTCCCCTCCCTTTTGAAATCAAATTTGTTTATTATGTATTTGAAACTGTACAAGCTGTTGTAATTTAAGCTCCCTAGCTCAGGCCATAGCCTTACCATAGCCATTAATCTAAAAAATAAATAAATAAATATATTGCTCTGTATACATTGAACAAGTCAGAATTTGGGACTGTTATTTCAGCTCTCCTGTGTCATATATCACTATGTGCAGTGAGTGGAAGGTATCACTGTATTAAAATCATCCCATCTCCGTTACTCCGCATGGTAAGATAGGAGTACAGGTCATAGCACGATACCGACTTTAAGTTTTAAACTCTTATTTTTCATGCATATTTGCAGTTTCTTAGGGGCTATTTAATTTAGTGTGCCAAAAAGAGCTTGAAACTTTACAATGTTTATGTTGGCAATGTTAAGATCCTTATCGTAAGAAGTGTGTAATCAAAAAGCACTTGAAAATGAACAATGAAATTGAAAAGGTATCAGCATGGACTGCATTTCTTTAAAACTCTGGCAGTTTTGGAACCCGCACCATGTTGGTAGGAAGCCTCACTGGAAAGTAAATCTCTGTGCATGATGAGGTGATAGAGAATAAACAATCTGTATGCTAGTGTTTTTATGGAGTCTCCTCTGTGTGTTTCTAGAGAGAGCTGGTAGCTTAGCTGATAAAGAGAGGGTCTCTTTGCAAAGCTGGTGTGGTTGGATACTCTATAGCGTACTAAATCAGTTAAAGTAGAGGTAACAACTAAGGTGGAAGACAAAATAGTATCTCTAGGGAATTAAGACAAAAATGCTTTGTTCAAGTTAATTATTTTTTTTTCTCTACACGTTAAACTTGACAAAAAAATACTGATTTTACAATAGGATGCATTTTCATTTTTAGGATCTACAGAACTGTTTTCGAGAGCAGATACGACTTCAGGCCCAGGTGAGACTTCTGGAACATCGTGTGAAACAGCAGCAGTTAAAAATTATACAGCTTTTAGAGAAGAAAGAGATACAGTACAGTGACAGAGGAGATGAAAACAGTGCCATTGACTTGGGAGGAAAAAGACAGTATTCAGGTTAGAAATGAAGCTATTCTTTTCATTTCCGTTCATTGTAGTGATACCCAGAAGCTTTAGCACAATTAGACCCATTGACATATTGTTTTGCAGCTCACAGAAAATGGTTTGTTTAAAGCACAGTATTCAGCTGTTACCTAGGCCTGTGTTCATCCCACATAGTATAAATCAAATCTGGATTGAAGAGGTTTATTTATTGATTAATAGCACATAATTAAAAAGCAATCAGTGAAAAATTCATTTAGAATCAGTATCAGCAATGCAACTGATAATAGTTTGGTGATATCCCAGTTGTTTTTTAATCTGGTTGACGATCAACTTCAGTAAATTTCATCACTGATAATTCACCGTTTCACATTATCATTTTAGAGGCAACCATCATCTCAGAAAAGATAGTTTCAGATATTGTGCTCACACACAGAGCTTGTAAACTCACATTCCTATAATGTCAGTGGTTATCTTGGTCATGTTACCACCAGGGGGTTGTACAGGCACCCTGACATCTATGATAACTCAGAAGAAAGTCATGCTTGCTACGAAGAGCTATACCTTTCAAGTGGTTGGAAGGAGAATGTGGTAAAATGGTTTCCTTTTACTTTTTGTTTATTTTAAGTGAGACATCATGATGGAAAAAATATATTACACAGTAGCTGTATGATCTACTTTGTCTCTTGATTTCTTAATAGATTTTAAGATGGCATTTTGACAGACAAAGCCCAAAAGGATTTTAGGGGCTTAGCTATCTTTTGACTGCTTTTGCAGTCTTTTCTTTCTCAGCTGCAAACAGTAGTAAGGTTTCAATTGATGTTTCTCTCAGTATAAGAGAGAACTGTTTAAAGGAATACTATAAATAAAAAATAATACCTAACCATAAGATGCTAGTATAGTTAACAATACCAATAATAATAATAATAATAATAATAATAGCAATAGATAATTCTAGTGGCCTGTTCCTCATAAAATGAAACCATTTGTAGACTATGCTGGTTATGGGGAAAATATGGCTTTTGTGGTTTTGCACATTGAAAAGGACTGGTTTCTGTTACAAAAAGGCAAATCATGCTAAAGAATTGCAAGTACAGCACCTCTGCAACCCTGAAGCTTTTGAGCATTCCCATCTAAGAAATTCCTAATGAATTATTAATTATCTCCTAAATGTGGTAAAACTGTTGTTGTGCTATAGAACATACTCGTCCTAATAACTCTTAGAGTTACATCCCAAATGATTTAGTTTAATACAGGTAAGGCAGATGAACTAAATGACCAGGAAGGTCTCAGAGGACGGAGAGATTACTAAATACAACTACCTTAAATTTACAGTGTTCTTCCAACAGAACATTTTGAAAACTGGCATGTAGAAGTAGAAGCTGTTCAGTACACCATTACTAATCTTTCCCATTTTAAGATGCTTAACTGCCAAAAATTGGCAGCATATTACAGTCTTAGGTCAAATTGCTAACAGACCAAGGGATATTAAAATGTCTTTGGTATTCTGTGTTATCACCAGTAAAGATGTTCTCCATCAGAATCGTACTTTTATTCCTTTAACATTGGGGTATAGTGTTATAATTGCTAACCCAAAATGAATGTTTGAATCTAGTTTGAAAGCTGAGAGTTTGATTCTACTTGCAGAATAGTTTAAAGAAGGAGTTTTAGAAATTATTTGAAAGGCAATGGGATTAAAGAAGTAATATATTAGAGACTCTTGTTGTACAAGAGACAGCAATATCCCAACATATATTAAGTCCTCCATACTCTGCTAATTAAGTAACTCATTCAAAAATAGGATGTCTCTGCAAAATAGGAAAAATCATGAACCAGATGGACACATGGCTAGCAATTTAATGACCTTACTTAACTGGAACTTAAGATGCTCAACATCCAAGTCCAAACCCCAAACTGATAAAGACACTCAAAACAAAACACCTGCCATGCACAATCCTCTTGTTTAATACAATAGGTGTGTGAGCTCTGATCTGTAAAGTCCCTGAAGCATCCATGTTTACACAAATAAGCCTGCAATTGTGATATCTGGATCTCTTATATTCTTTATGTTGCAAAACTGTGACTGAGTGAGGTTCAGCTCCAGACTTCACAGTTTCTAAAATACTGGGTTTAAGTTGTTTTTATTCTGGTGGTGATCTAGTCTCTCTGCAGTGGAAGAAGGCAGTGTGTTAATCCGTCATTGCTGGAGTGAGGTCCAAGTTCATCTAAAATAATAAAAAAATCCCAAACAATAGCTGGATTGAAAAATACAATTTGGGGGTCTGATTCTTGGATGGCGTTGCTTTCTAGTTGTCCAGCACTAGAGAGTCCTAACTTCTATAAGTTTTAATAGGCTTGCTTGAATATACTTGTAGTATTTATGCTTCTGGAAGAAATCACAACATAAACCAAGGCATCACATATAATAAAACACCATTAAAATAAAATTGAAAGCAGTTATGAGTTTGACTTGAAATTTTATTTATATATTTATTTACATATTCAGCGTCCTAGAAGACTTTTTTATTATTATGGTTGACTTATTTTTTACTGGAAAAAAATATTAAAACCACATTCAGATGAATGTCTTTTTCCTTTGTCCTCTGTTTATTTTCTTAAAATGTGATTCTGGATAACAAATCTAAGTTCTTGTTTTCAGTTTCTGCTGATTCTTCTCCATCCTCCCCCTCCCCCCCCCCCCCTTTTTTTTTTACTTTTACTTTTACTTTTTTTTTACTATAGCTTGGTAAATGTTTTTCCCCATTGATATTGCATTATTTCATTCAAGCTGCTGTAGCATTTTAATGTCAACAGAGCTGGATAATTTGGAATTAGACAATGAGGAAGGAATTCCATATATATACCTGCTTAAGATTAAAATGCACTTAGGTATTTTGCTAACCTACTAAGAAAAATAATGGACACCAAAAAACGTATTTCTACAAGGCAGTCAAACATTCTCTACAAAGACATCTTGGTTGTCCTTTAAAGGGTGTATTTTTTTTATTTTTTTTTTCCCTCTTATGATTTGTTCAAATCCTGGCATAGCTATTTGTTTTCATTATAAACTGTTTATTTTTTTCTATGTCTAATCTTCACTGATGTTTTCACTAAGAAGAAATATAATAGTTCACAAAGTTCCAATATGGCCTGGAAGTTCAGCCAACACGTTCATAATGCATTCAGGGAAAATCTTGCAGTTAATAAGCTCTACTTTTGCCAGGAAAAACAGAAATGTTGAAAATTATACATCTTTTCTGTATGACTGCTTGATGGTACGTACTGATTACATATAAACAAAGAATTCCTTTCATTTCTTAGCTCCTAGAGGAAAAAAGATTATGCAATTACATTGCTGTTACATTTTCATGAGCTCTAAATTCTGTCATTGCTTTCATTAAAACCAACCCAAACCAGACTTAAAAATTAGTATCAAGCCGAAGTGGTATGATTTTAGACATACATTGGGCTTTTAGGGGGATAGTCTTCTGTGTATATTTGCACCTCTTTGATACAAGGGATAACAGTATCAGGTCCAGCAATTGTTTCCTCTTTCTAACACTGGTGATTCCATTCTCTCCTGTTCGGCAGTTCTTCTGGGGACTGACACAGAAGCACATCTTTGTTTTTGAAGATTACCGAGTGGTTTATATGTAGAGAAATTCTATGATTGTAACAGGATTCGAATGTGGATTATACCACTGTAAATTGGAAGTGGCGCCACCTAAACCAGAGGAATTATTTTGCTAGTTGAGTGAAGACAGAAATAATAGTGTTTTATGGTGGAAAAAAAGATTCTTTCACAGAAATGTCAAAATAATTATAGCTCAATAAAGTTTTAAAGCAACATAAATAGAAGAAAATGCCAAAAAGTCATAAAAAAATGTATTTGCAGAGGTATTTGCTTTCTATTAGCCAGGTTCATATGTGACTTTACCTGACATGGCTTGATTTCTTTCATTGACTTGTTTTCTGGTTTTGTCAGTAAGTATAGGATTAAAAGAACTGTGTCCAATGGATGTTTTATGAACAGATTGTGCTGAAATCTACAACGATGGCCACAAGCAAAGTGGATTTTATAAGATGAAACCTATCCAGAGTCCTAATGAATTCCTGGCCTTCTGTGACATGTCTGAAGGGGGTGGTTGGACTGTTTTTCAGAGGCGTTCTGATGGCAGCCAGAATTTTGATAGGTAGGTACTAGACTTGGTCATTAAAACTGGAAACAAAGTGGAGAAACATAAAACCAGATGGAACTAAGTTAAACATTAACTTTAGAATTATATGAAGTTATTATGTCAGATAAAAAGTAGGAACAGTTATGCTGTGGAACAGCCTCCAGATGAGGTATCACTTCTGGCTCTGTCACAAACTGTCTGTATGATCCAAAACAATTCTCCTAGGTCAAGTCAACAAAGTATTTAAGATCTAATTTCACACTCTTCATAGCATGCATCTTGTTGGACTTGGTGCAGTGTGCACAATGTTAGACAGAAAGATAAATCAATACAATGTCCTTGAAATAGGAAGACATCTCTTTTAGTCTTTTTCTGACTAGTGCATTTTACATAAGGACATTTCAATGTCAAATGAATTAACTATTTTTGGAGCAAGGACTCTTAATGCCAAGCAAAGGACTACCTTGTGATTTGCAAATAGTAAAAATGTAAAAAGTATGTAAAATGTAAAGAGTATGCAAGCTGTATTCTGGAAATAAAATACCATTGGCACACAAGTATGAGAGAAACCCATCATGAAGTAATTTGTATTTCATAGTAAAATGCCTCCAGGGAAGATAAAATGTGTGAGCACTTGATATGTGGACATGTAAGCTCCTTACCTTTGCCAAGACTCAAACATTTAGAGGGAATGCCCAGAAGTGAAATTTTTATATAATATATATATATGCAAATATTAGAAGCAAGAAGAAGGTTTGTAGGACATCTGTTTTGTCCAATTTGCATTTCAGATATCTACATCCTTATGCGGATCTAAGGCTTATTCAGCCTGGAGAAGAGAGGGATTCAGTAGGACCCAATAGCAACCTGTCATCCTACAAGGAGATCACTAAGAAAACTGAGTTGTTTGAGAAATCCTTGAAAAAATAGGCTTCTCACAATAGCATCTCTTGGGTGTATGAGAGACAGTGCACATAAATTGAAAGAAAGAGTTCAGGCCAGATATAAGGAAAATCTTTTTCACTGTGAGAATGATCAGGCAGGTTGCCCAAAGGGGATGTGAAGTCTCTTCAAGACCTGACTGGACAAAGCCCTGAGTTACCTGGTCTGATCTCATGACTGACCCTGCCTTAAGCTGGATATTGGAGTAGACGACCTCCCAAGGTTTTCCTTCAGGTCAAAATATTCAGTGATCTATGATTGTATGATAAAATAAATATTCAAACATACTTCTTTGGTTACTCAAATTAGTAATTTATGCTCCTTTTCAGAGGCTGGACTGACTATGAAGAAGGCTTTGGAAATTTTGTTTTGACAAATGGTGAATATTGGCTTGGAAATAAAAATCTTCATTACTTGACCAGTCAAGGTAAGATTTGTATTGTGACAATAATCTTCTATTGTTTCTGATTCTTTGTTCTTTCCAGGCCATTTTTTTGTTAGCACAAATCTTGAATTGTGTTGTTTGTCTGCGTGGACCTCCCCAAAGTTTCAGAACAAAATACATTTGAATATGTATTGAATATGTATATAAATCTGTATTGGAATAATTCTAAATTTTTCGAAGATGAAGCATGTGAATAAATAGAAACATAGCAAGATATGCTTTAATGAGCATAAAGAAAAAAAAAAACACATAATATGCTGTGATGATACAGATAAGATTCGTGATAAAAACATAATGAGTATTTTAATATTCTACTGTAATGCTCTGCTCTGAGAAGTAGTGAGATTGGCTAGTTTAACAAAAATAATTTTTATTGTCATTTCTTAAGGGAACTATACTTTAAGAATTGATCTAACTGATTTTGAAGGAGAACGGCGTTTTGCACAATATACAAGATTTGGAGTTGCCAGTGAAGAGGTAATTAAATATTAAATAATAACTGGGAGTTTTACTGAAAATGTAGATTCTATAGACAGAGACACTAAATATACATGTTCCTTTATTTTCATAAAGATTTATTTAGAGCCTTATTAATTTGTATTCTTTCTTACAAATGCTTGCAATTTTCAAATATGTAACAATAGTCATTTATATGGATATACTGATTTCATTCTTTCTGTAAGTTGGGTGAATTATTTGTTCTAGAAGTCATGGATAAAAGCATTTTTCCGTTTTCATTTATATTTCTAACAATAATGGTACACAATGTTCTGATTTGTTAATAGGTACTGAAAACTAACTCTAATGTTTTTATGTTGCTTATGCACAAAGTTATTGACAAATTTTACCCTGGTAAGCATCTGTACAGTCCCTTGTTAGCTAGCATGCAGTGCTTAAGTGCCATGACAATTCTGGGCATATCAATAGTAGCGAATGGAACAATAGAACAGGTTAGTTTCTTCTGTGTGGTTTCACTCTCTGATGTGCTAAAAGCTAAAAGCTACATTGGATTACTTTTTTTTTTTTTTTTTCACTTTTTTCATTAGCATTCTTATGAGATGAACTGTGGTGAATATTCTGGCACAGCTGGTGATTCCCTGACAGGGGGGTTTCATCCTGAAGTAAAATGGTGGGCTGATCATCGAGGAATGAAATTCAGTACTCGAGACAGGGACAATGACAACTATGAAGGCAACTGTGCTGAAGAGGAAAAGGCTGGTTGGTGGTTTAACAGGTATTTTAATTTCATAACTGAATTATCAACTATTCTACTTTGTATGTATTCATACAATAATAACATACAGTCAAAGACAGGATATGCATTGTTTATTGTAATTGCAATCCGTCCTTGACCCCTACCAGAGATCTCAGTGCTGATAGGACCAAGACCCGCATTAGAAGTGCCAATACATACTGAACAACTCAAGGTGTCTGTGAAATTTGCCATTTCGTTTGCATTTCATTGCCTGTTTGCCATGGGCTTTGGCCACCTTTGTTCTCAGACAGTAAGGAGGACACAATTTTGTCCCTTTAAGGTAACCAGTGTTTACACAAGTAGGTCATGTAGAGTTTGCAGACGTATCCCTGCTGTACTTCATTCCTGCATTTCTCCTTTGTTTCACTAGACTAGATGCAGCAGCACTGACGAATGTCTGATGAGTTAAGCTAGTGCTGGGTTAATAAACCATAGTTTTTTCACCTCAGTTCACAGCATTTCATTCTTGTTATCCTTTCTATATCAAGATGGGAATGCATCCACTCAGTTTCTCTCAGTGCACATGACTGGGCTAAGAGGAAAAAAATAAATTAATAGGGTTCAGTAAAAGAATTTTAAGACAATCCCTAAATACAAAATAGCAATTCAAAAGAAAGGATAAACCTTAGCACTGCCTGTATAGGCAACTATGTTGTTTCACATAATTAATTAGATAAATCTAGCCATAAAGAGAAACGATGTAATGTATCTGTGTAATAGATAGCTTTAAAATACAGCTCTGGGAAGCATAGTACTCTCTCACTGTGATCTCAGTTGACTTGGCAGGAACTGCCAGGCTGGATCAACTCCATTGTTTCCCTCTGTTGTGTCATCCTTTGTATCTGTTTTTTAACTCCTCATTTTCCAAATTCTTTTTCAATAAGTAGTCTTAAGCTGTGACCAGTTTAGCTGATAATGAGGTAGCTATTACCCCAGTGTTTCACAATTAATTAATTATTTAAGTATATTTCAGGGATGGTAGGTTGGCAGATTATTTGAGAAATATAGAAAAAAATCACACGTAGACATTTATTTTTTTTCAGTTTTCATAAAGGATAAGACGTAAAAGAGAAAAGCAATTGTGCTGGAGATACTTTTCCAATGAAATCAGAACTTTTGTGGATTTAGAGGAATGTCTAGACTTCAAATAGCACAAAACTGTGATACCATGACATGGAGTTTATTAACAGAGAATCATCAATCACTTATAGTCAACTACATATTTTTTTTGTCTTGTATAAACTTTCTTTTTATTTTTCATTTATTTTTTTAAAATATCAGATTGGTCCGACCAGAAAAGTGATCCCTTTGCAATACTAACTACATGGCATAATTGACAGTTATGAATACCTTGTAGTTGGTGCTACATAACTACTAAAGATAGCTGACTCCTACCAGGCTAGTTCCTATTATGGCTGTGTGTCTGACACTGTTAAAGGGACAGTCTGTCTGGATAATGAAAGTGAGTGACTAGTAGTGTTATTCCACTGTCTTGCTACTGGCTTTTTTAATGTTAAACTTAAAAAACTGAATCCTGCAAAATACTAGAGATTTTTGCTATTCTGAAATCCTACCCAAAAGAACAGCGCTGGCAGACCCAGAGAAAGGAAAGCACCAAGAACACGAATATGTCATGCACAGATTAGCAAACATAGAAGGAATTAGTGTTCTTGGCTGGTTTGTATAGGAGCTCGCAGCTAGGCAGGAATTTTCTGTAGCCAGCTCTATGCTATCTGGACTAATGAAATATAGAAATGCCCAGATAATATGAATACCAAGGGACGTGATACAAGTGAGGCACAGGAAATAGCACATATCTCATTTAAACCCACTGGTCTTGCTCCAGCTCTGCACTTGTTAACTTGGACTTCTGCAGCAGAACGGTCTCTCTGCGTGACTTTGTAAGCAGAGATTTGCAGCTTGGATGCAAGTCCCCAGAGCTACCTTCTTGCTGGTACTACACCCAGTTCATAGGGCTTCCTTCATCCAAGATGCTGCACAGATCAGTAGGTTCACAATGGGAAAGTAAGAGCTAATGAGTCTGTTTGGACATGAGCACGTTGTCTCCCCCAGCACTCCCAGTTCTCCCAGAGAAGCAACCCCATCTCTCTGCATATACAGTTAGTATATAACTCAGATAAAATGTCTGTGGATAATTGGGAGTTGACTGTGCCTCTGAAACTATTGCTGTGCAGTTTTTTGCTTTAAAAAATAGCCTATCAGAAAGAAAAGAGGAACATAGGCTAACTCTAAGGTGATTATTGACTTGTGAGTAATGGATGTTGCTTCATATCATTGCATGCCAATTATTTCTTTAGTATGTCCAGTTACTTCAGCCTGTATCTAGTCTATTACAGAATACTGCATATTCTTCGTCTTAATGCCTCCCAGCACTAATTACAAGTTAGTACTGGCTCATATTACTGGCGATAAAATCAACTTTTGACTGTTTCCAATAGAAGAAGTAGAAGAAAGGATTCCGTTGATCTAGATACCTCTTATCAATTATGATCCTTCTACCAAAATGTTTTGATTTAAAGTAAATAAAGTGCCTGCTCAGTGCAGGATTTGAATGGCTAGAAAGGCTGTGACAGCTCTCATACAAGTTTGTCCTTATCAAAAATGAAGTCACTTTTGATATCTTCAGTTTATTCTCAACCAGCTTATTACCAAAATCCAGCTTAAAACTTGTAAGCAGTAAATAAGCATATATGTAAGAGAATTTTCCTATGAGATTTTTATCACTGTTTCTATTTCAGTTCTCAAAACCTGTTGTTAATAAAGTGTAAGCAAAGCCAAAGGGACTAGCATTTGCCAGTAATAATATCCATTTGGACTGTTTCTGTTTTAATATTTTCTGAAGTCTGCTTTGGAAATCCATTGTGGTGTGGGACAGTTAGATATTAACAACACTAATAACAAAATACTGAATTGGCAGATAAGCAAAGCAGCTTTATTAATGTGTGCTGCAGAAGAAACAACCATTTTGCTTTCCATATATACACAAGGATCTAAATTTCCTCCCTTCTCATAGAAATGCCAAATGAGTATCAAGATTGTGGTGGTATCTAGTCAAGCCTTTTGGGTTTTGATAGCTTTTAGTAGCATTTTTAACTACTGTAACAACATTTCTATTTCAGTGTGTCTAACAGCCAGAAAGAATGTAGTTTGTATAATCCAATAAAATGCCAGCTCTGATGATCCAGTGAAGTGGTACATATATGTTTAATTAGCTATAATAATATTATTGTTATTAATTGTTAACAATAAAAAGCATCACTATTTCTTTCCTAGAGTTTTGCTTGTTGTATGCTTTGCTGCTACACATGACCTGAAGGACTCTGAAATCACTCTCCATTGAAACAGATTAGCAGGCAAAACTCAGAGACCTACTGATGTCAGAAAACTTGTAGAAAACGTAGAAATAACTTTTTGTTTCAAAGATGGTATAAGCACTTGCAATTGTCCCCTAATTAAACTCTTCACGTGTAGAGGAACTGAAGTCCACAAATGTAAATTTTTGCAGCTGTCAGACTGGGCTGTTAACAACATAGTGACTTTTTGATTTGCAGAGAAATTACAAATGCTCTCCACTTTTGGACAAGAGGACTTATTTATGTTTTCCTTTACTTTTCCACCAGGTGTCACTCAGCCAACCTGAATGGTTTGTACTACAAAGGCCCCTATACTGCGAAGACGGACAATGGAATTGTTTGGTACACTTGGCATGGGTGGTGGTATTCTCTGAAATCTGTTGTAATGAAGGTCAGACCAGCAGACTTTGAACCTAATATTGTTTAAGTATTTTATTAAGACGATTTGTCCAGTTAATCTTTCAGCAAATCAATCCAAACTAAAACGGATGGGCAGATTTTTGCTTCTCATATATGCTTATATAAATCTGGAATAATTCCTCTGCAACTAAAAGCTTTATGAGACATAAATCAGAAGAGAATCTGGCCTATGAATTCATAGATACAAACACTACTGCTAATATGTCTATGGGTTTGTTTGTTGTTTTTTTAAAAGGCAGAGTTTGCCTAGGAATAAGGACATCTTTGTAAGCATGGAGTATTTTTGTCTTGGAACAGGTTGCACAGAGAGGGTGTGGATGCTCCATCCCTGGAGGTGTCCAAGGCCAGGCTGGATGGGGCTTTGGGCAACCGGATCTAGTGGGTGGCATCTCTGCCCATGGCAGGAGGGTTGGAGTTGGATAATCTTAAAGATCCCCTCCAACCCAAGCCATTCTGTGATTCGATGATTTTATGAAAAGTGCCTACAAATCCTTTAACTTTTTTAATAGAAAAATATATTGTCACTGTCATGTCTCAAAAATTAAAATGAATTGTATGCATTGCACACAAAAAATTATCTAAATAGAACCTTAAGGTTGGTTTACTCAGTGGATGTACTTTCTCTAGAATGAACCAAGGCTTTAGAAGAAAGCTGTTGTCTGTAAATGCCTCTGATTCCTTCTATTTGTTGCATGTGTTGTGTACAGAACATATATAAAAAACATAAAGAATGATGCAGGAAACTAGAGGAAGAGAAGGGATGCTACTAGGCAAGAATCAAATGAGTTTCTAGAGATTTCATTTAAATCAAAGATTTTCAGATGGTCAGTAATTATGCCTTTCTTCTTTCTGGTAACCAGATAGATATCCTGGACTTTAGTATATTGACATTTTGGAGTTTACCAAAAGGTTTAATAACAAAAGCTGCAACTAATTTTAATGTGAGCTATGCTTTGAACATAATGCATGTGTAGAGGGAATTATGTTTCACGTGCAGTCTGGAATCTGGCGTTTAGCAGTTCTTAGCGCTTGATTCCATAAATCCTTACTATCTTTACGTACCTGTTAACTTCCACAGCTCTCACAGTTTGAATGCCCTGTTCAGTCAGTTCTAAGTGGTTCTGCTTCTAAGCCTCTATCTTCTCCTTTTCTTCTGTCTTTCTCTTGGCTCTCTGGGCTTTTCCCCTTCTCAAGCTACAGATCCACATTATTCTTGTACAAGAAAAATCATAAGAGAAATTCTGCCTATCCATAGCTTTTGTGCCTAGCACCACAGTAGACTGTAATAGCCAATAATAATAAAAAATACTGGTTGATGCATTCTGCCATGGAGAAGGATAGACACACTCGCTAGAAAGTTACCTGATGAAATGTAATCCATTTCAGCTGAGCAGATAAGAATGATGATTTTATAAAACACGTGGATCTGAGCCAAATTTAGACACTTTTCTTTTCCTGCTTTCACAAAACAGATGCTACTTTTGTGGTTGGACTATAAATCTATCTCCTCCTGTCCAAATACAGTATTTGAACCTCAAGACGATTTTCAGTCAAGATTAACATAATAACTTTTGGCAATCTACCAGCCATCTCACATCTATATTTATATGAATACATGTCAGCCGAATGAGAACTCCCTGCATAGCCTTTGTTCCTTCCATTTCCATTCTCTAAAAACAGAAGTTGGGTGAGAATCCTTGAAATAAGTGCTTGGAATAAGGGATGCAGAATCTGTAGAACAACTGGGGAAAAAAAGAGAGGTTCATATAAAACAGTACCTCACTCACTGAAATAAATTACATCTAACCAGAAAATGGAAGTTAAGAAAAAACGGGGTTGAGGCAGCTAAAAAGAAAATTGTCCTGTAAAAATAACATTGATAAACATTTGGAATACAGAGATTTTTCAGTCTGAGCTTTTTGTGGTAATAGGAGGTTTTCTAGATCATACAGCCTTTTTCTTAATGTATCAAGAGATACTCTGCTAGAGATTTCTAGTTTTTAGCACATTCCTGTATCCCTGCACGAGAGGAACAATGGATAGCTCTATAATTGCTTATCTGAAGCCTTGGTTAAAAAGTTAAACCAAGTTAAATTCTCTATCTGACAAGAAGACACCCTAGCCTCTGTATGTATGGGTGTGTATACATATATATGAATATGTACATGTATATATTCAGCATTCGATGTCTGATATGTATCCAATCTAATTAGAGAATTCTAAATATGTTCCTGCATAACTCTGGGAGCAAGTCTATAGGTTTGGGTCATTAAAAACACAATGGGAGTTTTGGAGTGGTTTAAAAACATATAAGTACAGTATTTTGTATCATGATTTTCAAGTTATTTTGCTACTCTAGGAGGAGAAATATTTAATTCCTTGCAAAAACATGGATAACATTATGTTGAAATTGTAAAAACAGTCTTAATTTTTCACAGGAAAATGGAAAGATTAGCTCATATATTTGGAGAGTATTAAGACAGATCACATAACAATTTAAATGAAAGACATAGAAGATTTAAGGACAACAAAGTTGGATGTCTAGCACGGACTTTTGCTAATGTGTACAAATTGTTCTCATAAAATCTGCAGTATTTTTGTTGTTGTTTGTGGCAACATAAATCCATCCTCTTTGCTTATGAGAATGTTAATGACATCTTCCAGCTGAGTGAGGGGTGGAATATAATTATTATACTCTGATGTAAAATTTGACCCCCTTTTCTATATTGGAAATCATAAAATGGAGGAACAAATCTTTCTTTGTACATCTCAAAATGCATTTATACATTTATTTGGACTGAATGCTCTTCAGAATAATGTCTTTGGCATCCTAGCTGTCTGAAAAGCACCTAGCATATTGCTAGCAATACACAAATACAGTTTTTAATTCCTACCATCTCTATGGTCTTTTGTTGCTCCATGGCATTTTGGCTCTATGGCTTTTTCTCTGTTGATCCTTTTGGTTACATGTGAAAGAGGAGTTGTAATTCAAAATGGTCATATAACTGTTCTCAGATAAACAACCGCTTTATTTTCAAAGAGGAAATTTAAATACCTTCTGGAAAGGAGATTACAGCATAGAAGACCAGCCACGAGTATTCTTTTATTTGCCTGGCATGTCCTGTTGGTAATTATTTATTTCCTTAACAAGTATGAACATGTTGTAGGGGAATCTTTATTCTTACAAGATAGAAGAGCAAAGGCCAGGTTTTTTTTTTTTTTTTTTTTTTTTTTTTTTTTATTGTTGTTGTTCAGGCATTAGAACAACATAATAACTCCCAAATAGCTGAAGATGAATGCATATCTCTTGATATAAATCATATAACCCAAAAGAAAAGGAAGAAGAATCAAGGAAATAACAAGGAAACTGTTTTGTCAGTGATGATTTCATAAAGAACATAATCATAGCTACAAGCAACATGCAGTCAGAAGTGCCTCTTCTTGTAATACTTGTTCAAGGGAAACATCTTTATATTTTCAGTTGTCTAGTTCCATTTTCTTCCATTTGCTAAACATTTTGGATATTAAAACAATGGAAACCACAGCCCAGGTGAATTAAATGGGTGGTAAAAGAGCCCTATGTGTTACAACAGTTGTTTTTGCTACAACATTTAGTACACGCTGACAATGAGCTGAGGCCTACTTCTGACCTGCTTCTTTTCCAGGAGACTCGTCTCTTCAGCTCTACTGTCTGTGTCTCCCCAGCATCCCCCACACTGCTATTTCTAACACCAGCTCTTGAACCTCTTCTCTGCTCTGTCAAAGCTACTTCTTGCTGTTAGCAAAATGGTATACATATCCAGAAAAACAAATTGAACCACAGCTTGCCACATCCATTAACATTCCTATCATGGTTCTTTAATTTACTCCTCATTAGCTCAAGAATGAAAATGCAACTTTTTATACTTTTTTTTTTCACTTTTTTTTTTTTTTTTTCCCTAGCTTCAGTAGTAGGTGCTCTTTGGCAGTTGTGAAAGAGGTAGAAAGAGCAGAAAAAATAGCCAGGAAAGTATTCTGTATCTAGATTTTCAAACATGTCTACCTATTTCTGTCTTGTTTTCTTGTTTGCTTTTTGTTCGTTTCTTTCTTTGTTTGTTTTAATTGACTATTAAAGTTTAAAGTAGAAAGCAAAAACCAGAGCTATTCAACACCAGGAGGTACTTTGAAATAAGTATGACTGTGTGCTTGCTGTTTCCTTAGAGTGTCTGAGAGCTGGGAAATCAGCAAGGTTTCAAGCATTCAGCCAAACTCCATGTGCAACAGATGCTTAGAGAGAGAGGATTTCTCATTTTCTGTTAGTTACAATGTTTGTTCACCTTCTACATAAGAAGAGAATGTGAAACCTTACAGTGACAGTGGCTCTTCAACGCTCTATTACCTTTTGCTGAAAACATAGCATTCATGAAAAATCATCTTTTTGAATTCTCTGGGGCCCTTTTCAACCTTTGTTTAGTGCAGAATGCAATCCAGCTTGTCATCACTACATCTTCAGTTAACTAAGACAGTTCCTCTTAATCCTACCCTAATGCTAAATAGATCACATCAAAAAGAGTGTTGATATTCAAATATTGATTAATCAACCCTGGGACTGAAATCATGTATTTATTTGCTTCCAGAAGAATCAAAATATGGCCTTTGCAAAACCAAAACAAATCAAACAAACAAAACAGGAAAACAAACAAACAAATAAAAAACCTGTAGCTCACTTTTCTCTGCAGTTCCTCAGCAATTAACGGTAAGTCTTTTCCCTGTCTCCTACAGAATCTCAGCTTCCTCCAATTCTTCATTTCTTAATGACAATCAAATCTTCAATCTCACCCATTAGTCACGATTTGCATACACAACCGGTGAATGCTCAGCTAAAGGAACCTGGCTAGCTGAGGCTCTGCGGAAGCCGAGCAAAGGCTTTGAGGAACTAAATGGTGCACTCAAGTCACTTAAAATGGCAGTTAGATCTCTAAATCTGGTGAGAGAATTAATGTCCAACGTGGTTTATAGCTAGATTGGACTGTGTTGTTGTAATGAATGTATCACCCAGCACTGTGGGCAGCAAGATAAACAACTTCCTCTTACAAGTACATGTTTCTCACAAATGATTACCCAAATTTCCGTGCTTCCAGCATTGATTTCCAGAGCTGAAGGTCCCAAGTAATTATATTGCCACAGGAGCCACTGGGCTGGCTCCTTCTACAACATGAGAAATGTTCAAATTAAATTAGATAAACACAGTCAAGTGACATAGGAGCAGAAGGACTTTTATGTTAGGGATATCCTGCACTAGATGGTGCTCTGTACTTGTTGTATTTTCTCAGGCAATATCACATTTGTAGACTAGTGCAAACATTTCTCCCCCGATAAGTTATGTAAATAATTAAGTCGCAGAAAACAAGCACAAAATGTTTAATTGAATATAGTCTTTAAATCATACATGAGATCCTAAGGTTACCAAAACCATATGGAAATTCACAGAATCTAATTATCTGTAAGTATGGTACTTTTAGGCAGCTAAATTGTGGTCTCTGTAATTTAGAAAGCCTCCTATTATGAAGTAGTTAACATCTGCTGATTAGCAAACAGAAAAAAACCTGCAAGTTCCAAACAGTGCCCAAATGAATGTATCTGCACTACTGTATTCCTCCTATGACTCCCCTACTGCTCTTCCCTGATAGGATCTCTTTCTATTTTTCACATCTCTGCTACCCCGAAGTTGAAAGGTACTTTACTGGAGTGAATCCATATTTCTATCATAATGCAAATGATGCATTTGAATGTTCCTCATGATCAGGAAACTGGGATCTTGTGAACACTTGTGGCATCAGCAGGATAAAGTGAAAGTGCCCGTGCCACAGCGGATTCACTGTGGGGAGAGCAACAAGCCCACCTTCCACCAAAATGCCATACCCCCATCTGGGAAAAGCACCCTCCCTGAAATGATGGATGTGATACCTCAGTGTACAGAAAATGTAAAGTTCCTGCTGCATGTAACTGCCAGAAAGTCTTGCAAGTCTTGCTCAATATGCTAGTATTTAAGTTTGAATTATTAACACTTGCAAGATGTACGAACATTTTATCTTGTGATAAAGGGGATTTTATGCATTTCCTTTTCTTTTTACTAATAATTTTAAATGACTCGTTTTAAATATCAGATGTAATTTTTTTGAAATAATTCTCATTCAAACTGCTCCAGTCCTCTGCCACTGAGTCCTCCTTACATCTGCTATGCAGCATGATTAATTAAAGACCTCAGCACAGGTCTCATCTATTCCTCTTATTGCCTCTTCCTAATAAGAGACTTAACAGCTTCTGAGGTGGTTTCACTGCCCCTCTGACTCAGGACAGAAGAAGAGAAAAAAAAAAACAAAAATCAAACCTGGAAGAACACAAGTCTCTCGTAACTTAAAATGTCCAAGCAAAAAGTTCTAGGGTAGTGAAGGAAGGGAAGGGCTTCCTTTT
Organism: Anas acuta; assembly: GCF_963932015.1. Lineage (NCBI taxonomy): Eukaryota > Metazoa > Chordata > Aves > Anseriformes > Anatidae > Anas > Anas acuta. The sequence goes on from NC_088982.1 coordinate 58,469,669, forward strand.
AATGTTTATACAATGTGGGGAAAAAAAAATAAAATATTTTCAGTCCATGACAATAGCTTTAAATTTGACTTTATTTTTCTCTAAATCCCCAACGGTAAATGAAAGCACTTGAGCCTCTAAATCTGGCATAACAGTTTCATATTTAAGATACTAACAAGAAAACACATTAAAACATGACATACTGGACACATTCCCAGTCACATAATCCTCAACTTTATTATTTATTTTTTTTTTTTACAAAAGAATGAACAGAGCTAATCCCATGCAAATCAACTGAGTCCAGTGAAGTTACACTAGGGATGAATTAGCCCTGTCATCTGCTCCTCCAGCAGATCATTTACATTGTATCCCAAAGAAAACACAGCTTTAACAACAAACCCTTTCTAGTATTCTACATTTTCATTACAGAACTGTAAAACATATTCATTATACATCATTCTATAGGGAACGTAGCCCTGTAAGTTTGTACGTGCTCTGTAATTCATAATATACCAATGATCAACAACCTTCTCCCATGTTACCAGACAAAAAAATGTTCACTTATGTCCAGCTAGAGCTGGAAAGTGCTAAAAAGAAAGGATCATAACATCTCTGACTTGTTGATGTATATAAGGCTATAACAGGCTGTATGTTCTCTATGTACATCGCACAAGGTCTCTGTCATTTGTACCTTTGCAAACAAAATTCAAGAGGAATTTCAATCTCCAGCTTTTCAAAGAATGCCATCACTAAAGGCCAATGAATGAGCATCAGGTTGTCCAACATCCTGACGGAATAACAGCATTACCAAATTTACTTGTGAGGTCTTTTTACATCACAAAGTGATTTTAGGGAAGATATGGACTTCCTTAGAGAAGAGCACTACCACAAAGATTTCAGCAGGTGAAATACAATTTATATGGACATTTGCCATTATTTCTTACTCAATAGTAATCCCCTTCATCTAAGACAGCTTAAAAAAAAAAAAAAAAAGAGAGAACTCTGTTTCATAGACTTTGCTTATGAAAAGCTCTTATTAGCGACTACAAAAGACTACCTGTTTCACAAGGAATGTGCTGCATTATGATTCTTTGTACTATCAGTGAGAATACTGATATTTTTGAAGAACTCAGTGGAAGCTGATGTCTGGCAGCTGCCTTGTCTCTGTTATTCACCTCCTTTATTTTACCTACAGTATCTCCTTTCAGCTGAATAGTGTTGGAACCAAAAATGTAAAATGAGACTCGAGAGAAGTCAGCTGCTAAGAAAAGGTTCCACTGTCCTGCCTTGCTGACCCACTAATTTAAATGCAAGCAACTCCAATGTGATATGAGAGAAAGCCTTCATTCGGCTGTATTTATGCTTAATCACTAAAAACAAGTTTCAGCAGACTGCCTCTTGGAAATGTTGTGACATAAATCTTCAGTGAGAAATGTGTTTCTTAGATCATTTGACAAAAATAAGTGTTTTCAGCAAACACTGTATTATTGTCTGAAGGAAAAAAATACTGCAATACTGTTTATTTCACTGTCTATTTTACCATCGAGGAGCCCACCAAAGTGGGAGAAGAACATCTTACCAAAATTAAAACCCCTTCTCTGGGACGTACACATTTTGGAAGGCAGAGGAAAAAAATGGAACCATTCTGATCCATTGATGTCACTTTCTCACTATAAAGAAGAAAAAAAAAAAAAAAACCACTACATGCATGAAATGAAGAAATGAAACCTAAAATTCAAAATGCAGTTATGAGAGTGAGCCTGAATTTTTGTCCCCACCATCTCTGATTTTTGTTGTACCACATAGCAAGTCACTGAGCCCTTTGATAATCTCTCCTCATACAGGAGAAAAATACCGTTCGGCTGTTTTACAGAGCACCTTGAAACCTCCTGAAGAAATATGTAATTCAAGGACTAGGTTTAATCCTGTTACTAGGTTAGGCTACTAGTTATGTCTGATCCTTGTGATGATCAGGAATCCTCAGGTTTTTCACTTGGATAAAACCTTGCTAGCAGCATTTGCTTGATGATATACAATACAGATTGTTAAGGGTTTTGTGCATTCTGCTTTAAGGCAGCAGAATGCCTCAGTTTGGGAAGCTCTTTGTGGAAAGAAGAACTCAGCCTCTGGGAAAAGGTGTAGTGTGCAAGTATTTCAGGGTATATTTAAAATGCCCAGAGTTCTCCCTGAAAATTACCACTGATAGCTTGCATCCAAACCATGTATTTAAAGCAAAAAAGTGCTGACTATAGCAGAAGGCTCCACTGTACTTAGGCCTTATTGTCTTCAATTTCCAGACCAGTATGATTAATTAAGGAAGTCTGCAGCTTCAGCTTCCACGGAGACAGCAGAACTAGAGAGCAGGAAGTAATCAGCTGAAGCTGGCACCACCATCCATTATATCAGTATGCACGGAGAGAGGAGATCAGTGACCCTTAATGTGAGTGGTGCCTGGTACAGCCATTTAAAGCGCATTGCAGGCTGCTCACTGTAAATGGCAAATGAAATCCAGAAGCAGAAGTCGATGTGCACGGTATGGTATTTCAGTCTGTCTCCTATGATACACAAAGTACGAAAAAAAGCCATACAAACAAGGATTCCTTAGAGAATTCTAGTAGCACATAGGGGCTTAGAAAATGCTGTTTGTTGCTCCGGAGTTCATTTCAGACTGTGGAAAAGTACAAAAACTAACAAATACCCACTAATAGGAGGCTGAGCAAGGGATTGTGGTTAAGGAGGGCGCCATGTGGGACAGCAGGGATGAGTACTTCTCCACTGCACATTCCAGCTGTGACTCAGAAGCCCGTCACAACAGAAAACGTGCATGTTTGTGTAATCCCTTTTGCAAGTAAACTGACTTCTGCCTTCAGAAGATTCTGATATCTGGCATCCTGGTGGCTGACCTACATGCTAGCCTTAAGTTCAGCTAAGGGAAAACAAGTAGTTAGTCATGCCTAAACTAACATTTCATTCCTACTACAACTTATCTTTTCCTCCTACTGTCCAGGACTACTGGGCTATCAGAAAAAGGAACTGAAGTGAAAACAAAGAAATAGACTGCCCAGACAATGTAATGTTTTGTAACTTCACGTTAGACTTTTCTTTTGTTACAGTTCATTATACTTCCAATTAATCCCTGAATCAGCACAACAGCCAAAAATAACATATGCCTAAAATATTACTTCAAAATTTATCTAGTTTATTTTAAACTTTGTTTATTTGCGCTGTCTTAATGGTATGAAATACCAATACCACAATTTCATAGTGAAATCCTACTGTATCTCGGGTGAAGAGTGCTGTACAAACCTAACACACGCAATACCTTTCTCATTCACCTGCAGTTTTCCAACAAGATAATATTCTTCTCTGTTTCAGATGTACCTGATTCAGCAGTAAGCCTTGCCCATTTTGGAAGGTCAAGTGGTTTGAAGGGAAATCCTAGACAGGACTAAATTTTTTTTAATGTAAGGCCTGTCCAGCCATTAAAACCACACCAAGAGCAACAGTCTTCCAGGCTGTTGCAATTAAGGTGGTTTTTGTTTGGTTAGTTGGTAGGCTTTGTTTTTTTCCCAAGCGACACTTCTTTGGTTAGTTAGAATGAGTATTGAAATGTGGAGCAAAAATAATACTTCATCAAACCTGTTCTGAGGAAACTAGGGATTGTTTCAGACATGAATTCACATAAGACCTCTAAGTGATCCATGCTGTAGGAAAAACATGGACTAAAACATAATAAGTGCAAATTAAAAATAAAAATTAAAAAAAGTATTTTTTTCTCCCATTGGATTATTTTCACTCTAGATTCCATCCATACGGATTTTCTCATTTTCTTCTTTTGGCTTGTCTTACTACCCAGGAAAGAAAAAATCTTAAAATTACATTTATTTTCTTGCTCCCATTGGATGCATACCATTTCTTAAAAATGACATCCACAGAAGGCTTATTTTGTGTTTTCTTTGCTCATTTTCCCCCAATCTTTTATTGTATATACAGCAACCTTTCATACATCCAGACCAGCATTCAGTTTCCCTCACAAAATCAAAAGCACATGCTGTCCCTTCGTTAACACCAGAATTCATCCATCCATGTTAGAGAGGGTGGGGAAAGAGAAGAGGAAAGGTTTTTATTCTCCAGTTGTCAGGCTTTTCACCTTTAACAGATCCCTTTTGAGCAAGTAGTGCAGAATCCTGCCAAAAGCTGCTGTAGTGCAGCTTCCTCGCAGAGTTGTTCTGTTGCCTCCTCTCTCATTCAGGCTCAAGTGGGGATATTTTGTTAGATATCCCCATAGAACTGGTTTCAAGCTTTTGCTCATTATTTTGTTGGGGCAAGTCTCTATTTTTAATTAACGATTTTTATGACAGTTACTCCCGTTACTCTGTTGTTTCTGCCCTGTTACATACAGTGTAAATAATTCTAAATAGGACTATTCCAGCTAGCATGAATCTTGGCAGAACTGGCAATATTAAGGAGTTGTGTGTCTAATGCAACACATATTTGCATACATAGAGATCTGAAACCCACAGAAGACAAAAGAGAAGAAAAAAAGACAAGAAGAATCCCACTGCTGATAGAGCAGGGCTTAAGCAAAGAGACATGTGTGTGGCACACTGAACTGTCTTGTGAGCTCAGAGGTACCATCAAGTTAGTGCATATTAACAGCTCATGCCTCAGCTGACCTGCAGAAATTGTCAGCATGTATTGCTTTGGTTTTGCTATAGGCAAAATGGGCAAGTTAGCTTAGCCTTCCCTCCTGTCAGTACAAGTCACGTCACCACATCTTTGCTGCAGGCTAAGAGCCTGTTCATCCCCATGTCCACAGTTGCCACAGTGCAAAGGATACTTGCTAAATCCTGCTAACCTAAATCTCACTTCCAAGCCTCACATCAGGGAGATGCTGCAATAGCAAGATTTGTTTCTTAATCGTAGGAAAGTCACCAAAGCAAGTAATTTTCAGCACCATTTAAACAGCTGACTTGCTATGGATAAGAATGGAATTCTCAGAACTGGTGCAGAGGCATAGCCCTCAGAGGCTGGGAACACCTGCTCCTGGCAAGAAACAGTTTCAGGTAGGTCTGCACAAGTGTATTCCTGGAATTTTATCTTCACCTTGCTTTCTACTTCATTTGCTTTCCCACAGACAGGTTCCTTGAACAGAAAGATCTTAAGGAGGACTTCTGGAAGAAAAGGTGTTTTATTTAAATGGAAAAACAAAGAAACAATAACAGAAACACAAAGGAATGATCAATGACAGAAAAAAGTAACAATATGTGGTGCTGGCTGCTTGTCACTCTGCACTCCAAACTAACGTCTCTGCTCCTTGTTTACTGTTTGTAAGAGTTTAGATCATCTTCCACTCTTCTTATTTCTCAGATGCCTCTACCAGCAACTGGTCAGGAGAGTTCCTCCATTTCTCCTCTAACTTGCAGTGGTTCCCACAGGAATTTGTTGTCAGCCGTCTTATCTTTGTCACAGCAAACAGTCCCACCTGCAAAGAGATCAAGCTACCATCTCTAGGCACTTTTTTCACACATCTCTACTCGGTCAGAGTCATTTCATTGAGCTAGTGCCCTCGTGGTAACTTAACCATCAACTCCAGTTCAACGTGGCTGAAAACCAGGATTCTTAATTTCCTTTGTGTTCAATCATTTCTTGACATCTACAAAGATCACTGGTCTCTTAGGAACTGGGCAAGTATGACTGGAAATCTTCATATTCTGGCAGTATATGAATCTCGCAAACATCTTCTGCATATACTCGATGATTTAACCTTTCCTAGTAGCTACCCTTCCACCCAGCACGCTTTTGCAAAGTTTAGCCACCCCCATTTTTGTCATAACCCTTTCTGTTGCCTTAATTGCGCTCATATGCATTGAAAATACCGCTATGAGGATCACTTTGCTGGGCTCTCCAGTTCACTATATAATCTTTTTTTTTTTTTTTTTTTTTTTTTTCCCCAAGCAGAATAGACAAATAGCCATATCTGGTATTTTTGCATAAATTTGCTTATATAAAAGTTGGCTTAGAAATAGAATACCTGGAAAATATCAAAAGGTAACAACGGCAGGTACAAAGTAGTACATCATTCTCCATGAGGCTATACAAGCTCACGATTATGACACCAAAGAAGCAAGGGAGAAAAACAGTCTTTTTTTTCTAACTAGAAAAAAAAAAAAAGTAGAAAAGTAATTAAAATAGTCTATAATATACAAATTCAATCATTAGTATCAGGAAGAAGAAAACAACTCCCATCTAGATTTCTCAAAATACTCATAGGAATAAAGTAGTTAAACTGTTATCTTAACTCCACAGAAGATAAAATTTACCCTTTTCCTTATTAATTTATTTGCCCTGAGACAACATTTCCAAAAATTACAGAGTTGTGCTTCAGAATTGTGCTAGAAGCCATGAGCCAATTCTTTAATGTGCATTTGGAAATAATGGAAGGAATAAATTATTAATAACACATACAATGCAGGGGGTTGTCTGACTGATAATGGCCTGGGAAAGGAAGAGTTTTATTACATTAGGGAATCAAGTGAACTCCAATTAGTTTAATGTTTAAAGCTTTAACAATATTTTCTAGTTCTCCACCAATGCTGCTTGTAGGTATAGCTCTGTTTTGGTGAAACCATATGAAGAAAATGTTTACTTAAGGGATTAATTTAGGGCAGAGATCCGTGATCTGTTCACCAGAACTTTTTGTGGGTGTGCCTACAGTCTGACTATTTTCTGAAGCGTGGATGAGAAATACCAAAGATTCTTACAGAGAATGACTTTACTTGTAGCCATTACAGGTAAAATCACCGCTAAGATTACAGGATTGAGCCCAAATTACCATCCAACAACATTTTCAACATTTTCAGGAGGGCTACTCCTAATGATTTTCTTTTAATGAACATCATTAGTGTGTTGTCAAAGCAGGAAGTACACAATTTTACTCAAACAGGCCTTGGGCGGAAAAGAAGTCATATGAACGTGAAGTGTGTGGTAACAAAAATTAAAGAATGCTCATTAGTAATTGAGCCTCAGAAGATAATGAAGACTTTCAGCTGTGGTGCTATACTTTTCTTCAACCAAAATTAGCACTGGCCTCCAGAAAGGTTTGCTTTATATTAAGCAGCACTTTAAATGTAGTCTGCATGGGCAAACAAAGGGGAACAGTACTTACCGCTTGCCAAAGAACTTAAATGCAGTTATCGCCATTCATTACATGTCTCCACTGGCCCTCTCCCCACCTCAAAAAAAAAAAAAAAAAAAAAAAAAAAGAAAATCAGAACAGAGGACATTCGCTGCCCACCCGCTGGAATCTTATCTGCCAGAAGTCAGCCTCGCCATGCCGCGAATTACCGGTGAGCATACCTCTGAAGAGGAACAAATCCACAGCACAATGCTCTCCCAAACACAGCTGAGATAAGACTTATCCCAGACTACATGTACAACAGGACTCACTGTTGGAGAACAGTCAGGAACCCCATGATCTGGCACCGGTTTCCTAGCCCATAGCTCTGAGCCAGGCACCCCCACATCCTCGCACCACGCCAGAAGTGTCCATACCTTGGACCAGAATCTTTAGCAGAGTGTGAGAAGCACCTGAGCTGCCAGCTCCTGATGCTGCAACGACAGCCTTCCTGGCACCTAACGCAATCAGTTCTTGCGTTATGCTGGAGCAGGGTCTGCCCTTCGACTTTGGAGTCTTTCAAAAGCATGCTGGCAGGAAGGAGAGGGACTCTCTTAGCAGCTCAGCAGGTAGAGCTTAGAAACACGGAGAGTCCTGAGGATGACACTGAATCCCTATCTCTCATGTCCCAGGGAATTCCCTTTGTCACCAGGCCAGAGGCTAGGTGAGAGGAATGCCTTTCATTGTGCCGGCTGAAAAGCTGTTATTCTGAGACAAACTAATCCACATTCATTGGGCCAGGGGAGCAAAGCATCATTTTGCAATGCAGCAATTAAGGTACATGGCTGGGAGCAGAGAAATTTGAATTTCAATCCCTGTTACAAGACTGCTTTTATAGTCGATTACCATAGAGTATTAAAGCACACAGCAGTCAAGCATTAAGAGCCAGGAGCAGAAACCAAGTGAGCTCCCTAATAACATATCCCAAACCATCCATTACCCTGGATACCAACAGGACACAGACTTGGCCATCCTGTGCTGCTGCATTTTTACTGCTATTGATACTCAAGTTACCTGGTACCATTTCAGTGTATTTACACCTGCTGCAATCATATCTATTATTAAAGACTGTCATGCACCCATGTCAGCAGAGTTTTTCTTCCCAGTCCTTTCAGAGGCACTTGTGGAGCCTAGTCTTGACTAACTCCTTTTGACAAGGGTATGCAAAACTGTCTGTCACTCCATTTCTGCCCATTCCCATCTATTGATACACAGCCTATGCCCTTTTTCACACCTTCCTCTGGTCTCTCTAATTCTTTCCCATGCTTTATTCCTCTTCGTAGTCCTGGGTGCCTTCCCCCCTACCATCCATGCTCCATTTCTCTTCCTTTAGTAAGTTTTTTGCCCTTTCTTACCTCTTCTTTCCTTTCCCTCCTTTTTCAACATTAAGAAACATAACACTTCATTCTTCTTCATATATTTATGAAGAAAAAAAAAGGACCAGAAGAACCGAGGAGGAAAAATAAAAAAGAGAGGCAAAAGTCATTTCATGGCTACTTAACAACAGAAGGGCTGTCACAAGGTTTTGATCAGAACAACTGTTTTCTGACAGTTTTTGTGTAGTATCTCAGGAAAGAGACCTTCAAGAGCAAACAATGCAAAAAAAAAAAAAAAAAAAAAAAAAAAAAAAGTATATTATGCAGACCTCAGTGGCCTTGCTGGTTTCTTCTTCTTCCTTGCATTGAGAATCCTTGGCCATTTTTTTGAAATCTTCCTTGATTGAATCTGACAAACTTTTCCTCTGTGTATTGATTTCTACTATCATCGTCTACCTGAATTCCAGCCAAGTTGAAGGTGGGAAGATTTTAAAGGAATGCCAGTACAACTGTTCCCAAATTCCCTCATTATTATCTCAGTTTAAAACAATCCAAGCCTCATACTTGTTTTTTAATACATTTTTTTTTCCTTGATTACTATCGTATGAAAGGCCTAGACAAACAGCAAAACCAGGAAAAATGAAAGCCATCAGGGTGGAACAGTTGCATGGTACACTGAGTGCACTGTGATCTTTGGTGGGATAAAGATCAACATGACAAGCTTTCAGCTGTAGCAATCAGTCGATACTTTCCAGACCATCCCTGCGGTGACAAAGACAGAGGCATTTTCAAGTTGTAATTGAGATTAGCCTCGATACATACAGTTGGAGCCATGCCGGTGAACTTTGCTAAAAGGCTGACTATGTAAACTATCCATCACTCAATTTCACATGAGCAGTAATCTAATGACACCACAAAAATCTCACGATGTTCCTTGCTCCACACGTCCAGCCACAGCAACAGCCTCCTGACAGAGTGCTTCAGCTGCAATACCAGAGGGTTTGCCTTCCAAGATCTGAAGCGCTGCACGGACCCCGCTTAAAGATAGGCATTATTCCCTCTCAGGGTGTCAAAGTCTTGTACAATGCTCAGCCCTGTAGTCTGGCAGCCCTCTTGCTCTGATCCAGCTCTCTAGATCTGCAGTCACATGCCCATTCCGAGCCCATGCATACTGCTACTGACTCCAGCACACTTTGGACGAAGCCCATAAAGATGGGCAAGATTGCTCCTCATGGATAGGAATAAAATATTTTGTTTGTTACTACTAAGCTAACCACAACAAAAATAAATAGTTCTCTTTCATGTGGTGATGGAACAAAGCAATCATGCTATATCCCTTTTTTTAATTATTAGGTTGAAAGATTCAGTGTCTTTCTGGCATGTGTAATTCTGAATCATATTCATCATATATAAATAGCCAGCAACTGTATATAGTAGCGGAGGGTGGAGGGGAAGGTCAGGGAATTAGTGTGACATCAAGAAAGCATTTCCTATGGAGTCACCAGATCTGTACTGTACACAGACTCCCATATGGGCACACCACGAGCCCCGGGGCTGTATGGCACCATGCACCAGACACGTCATGTAAGCATCTCCAGCCTTACTGGCACTAGAAAGCTCTTCCAGCCCGGACATTACATAGCAGAACTTATCTTTTGGGGCTTTGTAAAGATGAGTAAAAGATTTTCCTTCTGTCCCTCCAGTTATGGGCAGAACCGGTTGCAGATGCCACTTTTGTGCCGAATCCCAAGAAGCAGCTCCATGAGGTCAGGGCTGTGTTGTCCTCACTGAAACCTGCAGGGCACAAGGGGAACAGGTGGTGTTATTAACCCTGGGGGAAGGATTTGTTTGTCCAGTCAAGGTCCTTCACAGCAACAGTATCATTTCTGATAAAAGAGCAACTTTTCACTCAGGGTGGCCTTTAGACACAACACTCCTTTCCCTGAACTCCCTGAGCTGCTCTGTCAGATGTGGCCTCTCTCTCCTTCCCTCTTCCGCTGGGTTTTTTAGTCCCAGGACATCACAGGAGTTATTTTGACTGATGCAGTCCCAGGACCCCCGCTGGAAGGATGCAGAGGCTCTGGCTACCACTCGGATCCCGGAGGTTAAGCGCACAGAAGTGTCAGCAACACCAAGGACGAGGTGTGTAAAGGCAGAGTTGAAGTCGTAGCACTTATGGAGCCCATGGGCTTTTTGTAACCTACTCTGCACACCGATCTCTCCTCTCTGGTGACCAGCGACAGACCCCAGGGAATGGTGTCAGGCTGTGACAGGGGAGGTTCAGGCTGGACACCAGGAAGAGGCTCTTTGCCGAGGAGGTTGTTGCACACTGGAACAGGCTCCCCAGGGATGGAGTCACGGCACCGAGCCTGTCGGAGTTTAAGAAGCGATTGGACTGTGCTCTCCATTTTACGGTCTGAATGTCTGGGTGGTCCTGTGTGGAGCCAGGTGTTGGACTCTTTGATCCTTGTGTGACCCTTCCAACTCGGGATATTCCGATTCTCTGCACCCAGAGCAGCGCAGGTGCGGCACCACACACCTTCCACCGCCAGGAAAACCGAGGCAGCCCCTGCTGGGCCTCTGGGCTCGGCTGCACAACGTGACGGTGCCCTCAGGCCCGCGGCTACTCCTGCAGGACACCCTGCGCTTTCCACGTGTGGGACGGGGAGCTCGGGGCACGCCGGGGCCTGGCAGCATCAATGCCTGGGCGGGAGGGAGCACGGCCGGGCCGGGCCGGGCCAGGCGAGGCAGGGGCCCTGCCGGGGGGAGGCGGCCGCTCCCGTCCCGCCCCGCCGCTGCCCGGGGGTAAGCGCTGAGCCCGGGCCAGGCGGCGGCTCGGCCACCTGCGCCTCCAGCCGGCCCCTAGGCGGCCGCGTCCCTGCCGGGTCCCTGCCGGGTCCCCCCCGTCCCGTTCCCTGGAGCACCGCCCAGGGGCGGCCCGGCGCCAGGTGAGGGCAGCGCAGCGCGGGGGGCCCGCGGCGGGGCTGCGGCCGGGCAGGTGCGGGGCTCCGGGGGGACGGGACGGGACGGGGCGGGACGGGGCGGCGAGCTGAACCGAGCCCAGCCCGGGCTTCCACACAAGGGAGCCGGCGGCAAGTGCGGCTGCAGCGCGGCTCTGGCTCGGCTCGGGCTCGGGCTTGTCCTGAGGGCGCAACCGAGCCTTGAGAGCAGGGGGGGTGGCGACTGCGCGCCGGCGTAAGTACCCGTTCCGGGCTTATTTTATTAAAGTTTGCGTTTCTATTTATTTATTTATTTACTTATTTATATATTTATTTATTTTCCTGTTAACGGGGAGCGGGTGAAGCCCGGTGCCGTTTGCTCGCGGCTCACAGGGCGCGGGGCGCGGGGCCGGGTGCGTGCAGCCCCTGCGGCGGGGTGGGGGCACAGCCGGGCTGCACCTCGGGTGTCGGGGCTGTGTGGAGACAGGCTCGGCTTTTGCTCCTAAAGCAAGGTCTCGGTTCCTGTGCTGTGAGGCTGGTGACAGTCTGAAGCTGAATATAACGTAAAATGCTGCCTGTGCTGTACCTAGTGTAAGAAGCCCAGCGATGCACAGCGCTGGGTATTCGTGGTTGCCCTGTCCTGGCTGGGAGGAGGGGTAGGCTGTGCACAGGGCGAAACCCAGCTCTGTGGGAGCAGGAAGGCTTTGAGCTGCTCGGTTCGCATCGCTGAGGGTTTCGGAGGGGGTGATGACGAGCGGTGTGGATGCGGTTCGCAGTCGGGACTGCTGACTGCGATGGGCTTTACAAATAGTTGGTGCGATGCACAGCACAGTGGGGTATTGTGGTGGCAGCCGCACGGGACCCCACAGCAGCCCTTGGGACAGGCCTCGTCCTCGGCGCTCACTGTTGTGGGTGAGCAGTGGTTTGTCCTTCAGCTCTGCTGTCACAGAGGTTCATTGCATGTGTGGTGGCGAGGCCGTGTTTAAAACTCATCCAGTCCCTCTTTAAAAATATCGGGGAGTTCGCATTCCTTGCCGAGGGCAGCCCGCCTCAGAGCTGTGGCTGAGGTGGTAGCAATAATGAGGTGGTTCTGGTGCTGAAACTTTGGTTAGAGCTGTTTTCTACCCAGTACAAACATCGCCGTGCGTTTTGGAAAGCTTGGACCAAATGTTAAGCCTTTAAAGGATGCCACCTTAAGGCTGGTTTCATGGTATCGTTCAGGGCAATTGAGATTAAGGCTTGCTATTTGCTTAATATGGGATGCATAACTTGGTTCCCCATTCTTTTTTGTTTTGCTTAGTCACTTCTGAGGTATTGATTTCAGCTGTAAGACTAAGTCTGCGATAATGCGATGTAAAGGCCTTGACAAAGTCAGAAATTGACAAAGTAATGATGCTTTAAATGTGTTTTGGCTCGTATTTCTAACTCTTGCATTTTGTGGTTTCTGCAAACTTTTGTCTGCAATCACACATGAAAGAAGTGGGCTTTTTTTTTTTTTCTTAGGAGGAGCAAAGATTCTTTCATAGAGCTGGATTATTATGGAAAATGTCAAATATTATTTTTTCATAAATTGCAGGGCTTAGCATTGATCTTAGCTATGTGTCAAGCAGCTAACAATCTCAGCAGTCCAGCGAAATAGAAACTGTAGAATGCACTTAAGCTGTCTGACGGTAAGGGATTGATTTATGGGATTTTATAAAATGTAATATGTTACAGTCATATAAGATGTTAAAGCATGCCCCCATTCTATTACGATTGGGCACGTTTTGTAGCTGGCTGTTGAGGTACCCTCAGAGCCTGAGTGCCACGTGGGATTTTGATCAAGCAGAAATCGCTGAAATGGTTGCCTACCCAGCAGTCCCCATTTCTCTTTAGGTCATTTTGTTCTCTTAGTTCCCTATCACGATGTATCCTGGCTGCTGTTAAATCAGGAAAATTGAGCGCTTTTCAAGTTGACTGTATCCTGTGAATTCAGGGGATTACCTGGCAGGCTTCAGGGACGCTCAGGCGGTGCAGTAGTGGAGCTGAAGCTGGATGAGGTTAATGTCCTTTAGCTGGCTTTACTGGGTATCTTTTCAAAAGAGAAACAAGACTCGGTGCTTCTTCAGTGTTTACAAAGCGTATCAGGCTGTTGTACAGTTTCTCTTAAACATTCCCACTTTTATGAGAACAGTCTAGTTCTTTTCCAAGAGAATACTTGCACTGTGGAGTGTTGTCCTTTTCCTACCTTATATATTAAGATGTTTTCGGGCTCAGCAGTTGTTCTGATAGAGGCGTGGGAAAAGTTAAGCTGTTGACTGCTTTTGTATTTTCTGTAGTTACTGAGATAACTATGCACAGACAAGGTATTTTGCAGAATAATATTTATTACTCGGAGACAAAAAAAGTGCTAGTTGATATTTTTTTGTCCTCCAAGTGACAAAACAGTATCAATAATTATTGTAGTTGATTTTCTACATTGGTACTGGAAAATAGAAACTGCTAAAATGTTATTTTGGGATGTAACTTTCTACTGAACAGTACAGTTTTTCTTTTTATCCCATTGCTAGCACCTGTATCAACTCCAGTTTTATTCCATTGACTTTTCCTTCACTGGGATGAATGTCTTTAATCCTTAATTATTCTGGCACTTCTCCAGTTAAGTTACTTACCTCAAACTGCTTCAGTGAGTATCCAGTTTAGTTGTTGCATCAGGAAGAGCTCAAGCTGCTGTTAGGGTATGGCTGTGCTGTGGTCTGCGACCACCCACTTGTAGTAGCCCTCCAGTCTCCGTTTTCATTCCTCTTTGGTTTGGTTCCCCCCTGGCTCTGCTGTTCTGGTTGACTTTTTTTTTTTTTTTATCATAAATTTTACATTAGCTCTTCCAGGTTACTGAAGTCTAAATACCAAGTTGCCAATGTGCTTTCAGCAGTCTTCAAATACTTAGAGGTTTTGTGATTTGTTTATTTTTTTTATGTTTGTAAATACCATATTAAAAATGAGCATTAACATATTTTTGCACATAATGTAGATGTGGATTACCGTGCACGTATCCAGGAGAGAGCACGTGGGAATTTCACAGGGAAATGAAGCTGGTGCACGTAGAGCACTGGCAGGCAAGATGTCATGACCTGCGGTGGGTTTGGTGAACTGGCTGCTGCTGCAGGTTCTGCTGAACGTGCACTCAACTCTTGTCCTTCTGCCTGGACTAACATCAGCCATCGGCTGCACAGGGTCAGGCAGAACAACCTGTGTGTGTGTTACTTTGTTAACCAAGTTCTCTGATGTTAAAAAAGCTGGATTTAGTTTCATGTTTTGGTACAACTTCATTCTTTCACATGCTGCACATGGAGAGCTTTGAGGAAATTGGCCTAAAGCGAGGCATTGGTGCCCCCTGGCTCTAAAATTAAACTGGTCTGAGAAGTCATCCTGTCACTGTGCACTTCAGGAGAAGAGGAAAATGGGTGTTTGTCATTGTCTACCTTGTCAGATAGCAATCATTCAGCTCCTGTGTGGCTGTTGTAGCAGTCATCTAGTATGATGTGTGTGCCTCGTTATTTCTGACTCGCACCTGAAGCTCTCAATGTCCTGTGGGTTCTTCATTAATTCTAACAGTCCAAGCATAGGAAGAGTTTCCCACTGATGCTATACCCACCAAATCTATCGCAGCTGTGTTGCATGACAGCAAAAACCTCCCCTCTGACACTGCTGGTGTACAGCTATTTGATGCAGCCACCTCTGGACGTGCTGGCTTAGCGGTTCCTGGCGCTGTAAGCAGGCTCCATGTGTTGCAGCACTCCCATCTGGTTTGTGCACTGCGTTGCTTTTCTCCCATCAGTAGTCTGGGATCCTAACACCATTACTCTTTGCCTAGCTCTTAGCTGCTCTAGGAAACCTGTTGATTGTAATGCTCTGCTGTTGCAGTGCTGCCTAATCGTGTGGCTTGTCTGCTGGTTTTGCTTCTGTGAGGCATCTTCGGCCAGCTTTAATGCTGACTGTGTGGGTTTATTGCACGGGAGGTATGTAGGAGACTTCTGTAGAACCTTAATGGTTCTTGATGCTGTCTCCTAGTACTCTATGGACAACTCACTGCTTCAGCTATGCTCTCTGCCAGATGTTTGTACCTGGGCAGCCTGTGTGGTGCACGTATCAGCTCAGCTGTACTTTGGACATCTGTAAGTCTGTGGGAGCTAATAATGCCTACTGCAGTCTTCCACTAAGGAGGGTACTTTTTGGTATGTTTGATTTATTCCTCGCTTAGTGATGCAGGGCAGACTGTGACAGTTTATTCTTCCATCTTTCAAGCAGTGTGGGCCATGAACCTTTTTTATTGTTTGTAAAATCTCATCTTTTTCACATCTCTATTAGATTATCCAGCAGCTGCAATCAACAGCTGATGTGATTTATAGTTCACAGAGCAGCCTGTCTCATCACATAACGTGTAGCTCAACTTCATGAGTTGGTTGCCAGCAGTGCCTTTTTGAGCAGCTTTCTGCCCTCGTGTACCAGAAGACTCACCGTGCACTTGTTTGGATGCAGTGAGTATCTTTTTATTTGAGGCTTACTTGCAGATGATCTTTTTTTGTCAAGGTTTGTGTCTATAGGTGGATAGCTGGAATCCTTCCTTCACAAGCTTTCTCTAAATTAAAGGATTTTATTTCAGATATTTTGGTCTAGTTGAGTTCTTACCCTTACGTCATTCTCAGTACAGAAGTGTCCCAAAGCTACAGATCTCCCCTGCAGTGCATCCATTTCCCGTGCCTTGTTTTTTGCTCCTAAATAGATCCTAGGACCTGTTCAGGACTCGGTACAGCTGACTCTTATGAAACTGAACTGTCTGGGTGTTGTCTCTTGCTAAAATATTATAATCGGCCAGAGCCTTGATGCCAGGAGATAATAATGGCTGGTTCTGCAATCCACATGGGTTGGTGGCCTCAGGCAGCTGGGTGCCTTTAAGCAACTGCACTGTCAGTATCTGCCTGGAAGGATGGCAGAGGCTTGCCAAGCGCTTTGGGAGCTTGCTTATTGCAGGGTGCTTGAACCTGGAGCTGTAGAATAAATGTTCCTGCTGTGCACAAACTCTTCTGGTGAATAGCTTATTTTAATGCTCATCTGGGGTTGTGCAGAGCACAAGGTTTCTTCGCTCCTTGTAGCTCCCTGATATTGAGGCTACATCGAGGTTTGTACAGGTGGTATAAACCTCATGAGCTTGGCAGTTTTCTCAGCAAATTTTAAAGGCTGCTGGTCACGTGCTTCATAATGTATAATGCATGTGGTGAAAGCTGTCTTCTGTATTATTAGATAAACAGAGAGATTGAGACACCTGAGCTGCTCCTGTATTTGGTTAGGACTCATCACTACCTGC
This sequence comes from Anas acuta, assembly GCF_963932015.1. Lineage (NCBI taxonomy): Eukaryota > Metazoa > Chordata > Aves > Anseriformes > Anatidae > Anas > Anas acuta. The sequence goes on from NC_088982.1 coordinate 58,486,424, forward strand.
CTTCCCTTGCCCTGAACTTGGGTTTGCGTGCTGTGGATTTGGTGCAATACCGGCAAGTACAACTGGGATTGCAGTAAGCGGGCTCCAAAATCAAATACTCTAAAGCAAGTCTTTCATGTCACAAGTTTCTCATAGGTTTCCCAATGGTTGTATGGGGCATAACCAGTATTTGTGCATGCTTCTCTGCTCTACGTAGCTCTGCATCTCAGTGTTGAGGTTAGTAAATCTGGTTCCAAATTTCAGCTGGCTTCAAATGGTGGTTCATTTACCAGCTTAATTGCAAGGTGATGGCTGAATAGCAGCTATCTTCAGCTTCCTAGATGAGGGTGCTGCATCATTAGCCCTTCTGAAGTCTTGCGAAAAGCTGCCTCTACTGAAAGAGGTACTGAAGCTTTAGCCATCACTGTGGTATTGCGTATGCTTGGTTTTACTTCTTTGTGTTGGAATAGTGGCTGGCTGCTGCCAGGGCGAGGCAGTGATGCCTGCCATCTTAGTTAGGGTCCCTGTGTGGCTTTTTCTGCCTGTCCTGGCCTCATGACAGTATTTTCCTTCTCTCCTCTGTGCCCCATTGCCCATAGAGCAGTGTCCCCTCTCACCTGAAATGCCACGTCCCATGGGTCACTGTGCTCTCTTGTATGCCAACGTGTAGTCACAAGCACGCACGTGTGGAAAAAGACACTTTTTACACAAGAAAAACGCTGTGGAGCCCTGCGAGGTATAATCGTAATGTACCCCAGAGCTGCTTGAGAGGAGTGCAGGCAGTGAACCGCAGTGGTGAGAGCAGCCCCTCTGGCAGGACGCTTGGCATTTCAGCTGCGTGCCTTGGCACGTGGGCACGGCTCCAGCGTTTATTCTTATGTGGGGTACGCTCTAGGTAAGCGGTCTGCTAAATATAGTAAGCCTGGGGTGATTTTTTGTTTCCTTTTGTTCCCCCCCCCATCCCTTCATGGGTTATTTTCAGTGCCAAGTAAGTGGGAAGCCTTTGTTTTCCAGCCTCGCAGCCCTTCACGTATTTCCAGTCGTTCAGCTGTCTTACTCAAGACAATGTGGAAGCTGTGGTGGGCTCTGGGCTCACTCTTCTTGTCCTCTGATCTATAATGGGATGTGTATCATTGATAAAAGCAGGCTGGTGCTGTAGAGGTCGTTCCATAGTACCCACAGGAGTTATATTTAGAGCTTGTTTATATCGCATTTATGGCAGAGCGAAGCTACTCGTAGGAGCTGCCTGCTTATTTATAAACAGCACGGCGAACGCCAGCTTCCTGCAGAGGGGCAGCCTACAGCTTGGGTCCTGTGAAAAAATTGCAGGGAACAAGGTTTCTAAGGAAAAATATGTATATAAGTTGCAATATGCTCTTGAGAGCTGTTTTGTTTTGCCAGCCAGTGGCTTTGTGTAAAGCTAGGTTTATGCTTCTCGAATGTGAGACACCACTGAACAGCAGGCTTCTCTCTCCAGGTCTAATGGTCTCCAGACCATGGTCTCCAGATAGCAGAAGTAGGTTTGCAAAGCACTTCCAAAATAAGCCTGATGGCTTCTTCCCTGCTTGTCTTTTGCTGATCTTTCGACCTAATCGTAAAAAAAAAAAAAATCATATTTGTGTTTATTCCAATTGTTATCTAGCTGTGCATTTCAGAGAAATTTTAGAGGTCAAAACATATATATATATTTGGCCTCAGAATAACATTGAATAACTGGGTAATCATACAACTTATTACAGAGGGTAAATAGCAACACTGTCCTTGTTTATTCAGGTGTTAGCTGTTTGGTAGCTGCTTCTTAAACTTAGATATGAGGTCAGTGTTGTGGTGGGTTGTCTTGCATGTTTTTGTTTTGCTTTTATTATTTTATTTTATCATATTTTTGTAAGGGGGTGTTTGAGTCCTTGCACTGTTTTATTTTTTTCATTATGGGGAGATTTTAAATATTTGCTTTGTTTGACATCTAGCCGTGCAGAGTGCTGCTTACTTCTGTCTGCTATCTGGTTTTTGGTGTAGGATAAGCAAAAGAAAAGATGCCTGTGGAATTCTTCAAAACTTCTCAACTTTCCTAATGCCAAACAGTAGATTTTTTTTAAATGCAGGAGATTAACAGAGAGAGCCAGAGAGGAAAATGTCACATACTGTGTATCTACACTTCAAAAGAAAAGAAGGCTGAAGTCTGTCAGTGAAGCAGTTACAAATACTCCAATAACTTTTCCATACTCTTCGGCTCTTCCAGAAATCATTTTCAGAGAGTGGCAAAATGGCCTTTGCACTCGGGATGCTGGCTGGAGAATGAATTTAATCTCTCTGGAATAATGGCTGCCTGTTTTTTTTTTTTTTTAAACAAACTAGTAACTGTGAGGTTAATGTTTAAATATTTAAACGGATTTGGCATGTTGCCACTTAAGTAGAACAGCGTGTGCCTAACCCTGAGACACAAACCGTTCCCAGTGTGGCCAAAAAAAATAAGAATTGCTCAATAGTGCAGTAGTGCAGTGATCTGGTAACTTCAAAGACTATAATTTAAGGCTAATCCTGGACAAGGATATCCTAAAAGGGGACAATTGACTCGATTTTTCCTATTTAGTTGAGGGGAAGGGAATTCTTGCAGATGGTATCAGAACTTTATACCGAACTCTTTAGGTTAAATAAAAGCAATGGACCGTAAATCTAAATCCAGGAAAAAATAAGCTAGTGTGGACTCTAGCAAGAATAATCCTGAAAGATACCAATCTGTATGTAGCAATTTAAAACCCTTTGAAACCTGGGTAATGTGTTAAAGAGAACAAAATATAAAATTACCTTGTTTGGACTGGAATGCCAGGGCGAAGCAAGGGTTTGATAAGCGTAGAGCTCAAACTTAATTTGGGAATCTCGGTACTTAAGGCTTGAAATGGAAAAAGTTGAAGGGACAAGCCAAAAGCAATTGCACTGAAGTTGGTTTCCAATGCTCTTTACCTTAGCCCAGAGGACTGTGTTGCCTATCCCTGGAAGAGAAGCGGGGGCTTTGACCCCGGGACTGTGTCTCTAATCTGCTTTTATTCTGACCTCACGTTTACTGAGAACTCTGCTAAAAGCATCCCCCTCCCGGGAGCTTTTCCTGACTGTCATGCCAGATGATGCAAACCCCGGTTTTCTGCCAAGCATTCTGAGTATTTTCTATTAGCAGCCTGGTCGCAGCCACGCTACGTTGGTGACGGGATGCTCTCTGTACTTGAGGGAGTGATGCAGCGTACAAGGCATGCTGAGATAAGGCTGGTGGGGCAGAGACAACTCCATGTCCTCATCTTGCTCTGCTTCACAGTTCTCATGTGCAGGTTAAACAAGTACGTGAGTTTCTCAACATGCAGAGATGCGAAACCTGACACTCTAAGAACTCTAAAATCATCACAAATCCCTTAACTTCAAGCCTATAAAACAAATACGTAAGGTTCCTAGACAGCTAGTGTTTTGTTCTACCCTGATTAAGTTGTGGAGTTGTGGGGTATTTTGTGTTTCAAGCACAGAAACAAAATACTCTGGGCTACAATTACAGGTGAGTGCTTGACCTCATGTTTGCATATCCCAAAGAAAAGAGAAGTACTGCAAATGGCGAGCACAGAAGTAACACATAAATAAAAATATACTTAAATAGCTGTTTCACTTGCTATCCCATGAGGGGAAGGCAGATGTGCTTCCGAGTGATCAGCTTCTTCCTTCACATCATTTGATGGTGGTTCAGAGGAGAAGGCCCGATCAGGCTAGAGAAAGAATACAGAATTTACTTCTGAGTGCTCCACAAGTACATAATAAAGTGATAATCTGTATTTTGGCCACGAAATAAGAAAACTTGAGGGAATGTAGTGGTCAGTGATGCCTTTTCTGCCTGAAGGTGTTTGAACTATAGCTAAGTAGAGTGAAAGTGTGTTAGTCCTCATGAGGGCCATTCTTGTTAGTGAAGGGAGGCTGATAAAAGAGGAACATCTGCACACAGCTCAGGGCTGAGGGGGTACATACCTCAAAGAGCAGCTCCATCTGAATGCCCTGTCTTTTCAAAGAGACCCTTAATGTCATGAACAAGTGGTAATGATGTCTTTGAGCAGTGATCCAGGAGGGTCAGGTAATGTTGAGGAGATGGCCAGCTCACTGTAGCAAGGGAGGAATGGCCTGGAGGTGCAAGCTTCAAGTGGTTATTTTGGGGTTGGTGGTAGCACATGGTTGTTTTAGGGTTACACTTATCCTAGTATCCTGCTCTGTCATCTATGCCAGCTGAGCAAATGCAGGATTTACCACCCTGGAAAACTGAATGGAGAGTGCCTGTGGTGCTCATGGGATCTTTTCCCAACTGGATGTCCCACTCAGTGGTTTATTGCTCTAGTTCATTCTGATTTCTGTGTTGTTTTCTTGGCTTTTCCAGTGTTCTTTTCTTCCACCAGTAACGTAGTGGAGCTGTTGTGTGCTCTGTCAGATGGAGTCTGAAGCATGTTGCTGTCCAGCTAACTTTTGCAGGGTTCTTCCAAAAACAGAAAAAGGCTTGGATTTGCCAAATCACTTTGACACCTGAAAGCATTTTAATGCTATAGAGCTCATAGGTAGAGATTGTTATCTAGGAGCATAGGTTAGCCTAAAGAATGCTTGTTTGCTGCTCTGAGAGTAGGCATTTCATTCAGTCAGTATCTGCTAAATGCTGTGGTGATAGTATAAGGATTTTCATGTATTTTTTTGTTGGGGAAAGAGTTAAATTATGATCTTTTAAGGATGACCATCTTTTAAGGATGGTCCACTGTGGATGCCCCATCCCTGGCAGTTCTCAGGGACAGGCTGGATGTGGCTTTGGGCAACCTGTTCTGGTGGGAGGTGTCCTTACCCATGGCAAGGGCCTGGAACTGGGTGGGCTTTAAGGTCCCTTCCAACCCAAACCATCCTATTACGATTGCATCACTTACTGTAATACTTACATATCGTCAAGAGTACACACATTACATTTTGTATATCTTAGGTTCTTTTCTTTGTATTTCAGGAAGTTACTTGTAACAATTCCTGTCTGTGTCATCTCAGTCACATATGTAAGTTCAGTTCTTACCAAACCCAACTTCCATCTAGATTTGGATGCAGTTTCGACTTCTGAATGGAATTGGGGTCGAACTTAGGAAACTGAGCTTTAAAAGCAAAAAGCAAAAAAAAAAAAAAATCATATTGACATATTGAAATTGTTAGTTATCCGGCATATTTATTATCTTGTTTGTGTATGAGCTGTTAAGCAACTTATTACTATTATTCTAGTTAAACGAGTAGAAAACTGAAAATTTCAGAAGTATTAGAGGCTGTTTTTTTGTTTTCTTTAATTTTGTGACCTCGTATGAGGCTTCAAATAGTTTTCATTTTCTATGCCTTGCAAACCTAGTCACGGAATTGAACGATTTAAATATACACGGAGAAAACCCCGCTTCTTCTTCACAAAGAGAAATTCTTCTGAAATGCTTAACTCGTCAACTCGGTGTGCCCAAAGCCAGTGGCTTGTCTGTTTAAAATGTTGGCAGCTCATGCTACTTGGATGCCTTAATTTGAATGATGAATATGTTATAGTAGAGGCATTTTTTTTAATACAGCTGTCATAATTTCACATTTAAATTGACTTTGGTAAACTCTATTTGTTTGCTTATTGCAATTCTTTTATACCCCGAGGAAAGAAATATTTCAGAGGCTGAAACTATCTTATTTTACATAAAAACCCAACATTTTACATAGCTAGTGTAGCTTTTTTCTTCTTTTCCTGTGATGCTGAATTAACTGGAAAAGCTACAGTAAGGAGGTGTAAAAGCAAATTATGGACTTCTAGGGTAAAGGTATGATGTGGTTAAATGGATTGGAGGGAAGTTTCCAGCTTGGCTTTTTGGAAGTATTGTCTGCTTCTTTCAGTGCCTGTAGCAGACAAGAAGAGGCTGCAGTTTGTGTCGCTTGAAACAGGTGAGGGAGAGCTGTTATTTCTCTAGGGGAAAAATGAATAATTGCTTGACATGTTGTGACATGGCTTTTCCAAATGACTGTTCTTTCCTTGGGCTATCTTCAAGTAGGCTAAAACTACATTTGTCCAAGCTGCTCTGCAGGCTATTTAATGTAAAATTGTCTCCCAGGGTAGGTGTTTGCTGTGACTCGTGGTGCATGGTGAAAGGACAATGTGGGGAAACACCTGCGTGCCTTTCTCCTGGAGACTTGGAGCACAGGTTTCCTCACCCTGGTGCTGGTTTAAAGTTAAATTATTTTTAACTTAAACTATTTTAAATTGAAATAACACGATGTTACAATCATACAGGTAGGTTTTTTGACCTTCAGGTTTCTTGGGTTTAAAGCTGTTCTTGCCCCTCCAGCCACCCGTGGCAGGGTTTCCTGGTGCAGTGGCTGCCCAGGCTCTCCAGAAGTCACCAAGTAACAGAAAGGGAAGTTCGGCAAGGCCGGCTTCCTTTTGCTCCAGGCATGGCCAGGCAAACTGACTGCTTACTTCGCTGGACAGAGCTCTCATCCCTAGCCATAAATACGATCTGAACCATTACAGAGAATACGTCTTTGCAAATGCCACCTGTGAAGTCCTCTTCAGATCTACTCATACGACGAATGGCTAGCACATGGTGAGCTTTGATGCGCTGCTGGCAGAGTCCAAGGGAAATTCTTTAGCTGGAGCCTATTATTGCTGCATGACTGAACTGAGCTTTGAAAGCTGACATCTCATGAGAGAGCTCGATATAGTCCAGTTTCCGTGTTTTATTATGTTTGATTTTAATTTTTTCCCCCCTTGGTCTTGCTGTTTACTTGTCTTCTGGCATATGGCACTGAGGAGAGCTTGTGGTGACTAATCTCGGCCTCAACTCATCTCTTTTTAAAATGTTTGGGCCTTGACTTTGGTGAGAAGTTTGTGCTGATTCTTTTCTACCCCCGTGCCTTTGTATGAGATGCTACTGTATTCTCAATAACTTCCCAGATTTATTTGGGTGGCTTATAAGAAATTGCTTGTTCGTTAAATGCAGGAGCATACACTTGTATATGGCTCTTACTCTTTCTTGTTTACTACACAGTGGATAATAAGATGACTTGTAACTAAAATGTTCGCTCTGGACTAGATTTAGATATACGACTTCAGAAAGTACAAGAATTATTTAGGAGCTGATAATCCTTGTGAGGGAGGTTTGGTAAGTTACACCAAATGACAACCACATACTGTCATTGGTTTCAATGTTCCCCCGGTGTTTTAAATTTAAGAGCTAAAACAGAAGTATTAGTGGCTTCCACAATTAATGCTAAAAACATGCCAGGCTAAGTTAGAAATGCCAAAAAAAACCCTGCAAGTGGTTTCCATATGTTGCTGACACATTATTTCCTGGAAGGCTGGGGCTGATGTGTTGGCAAAACTAGTAAAATGTGCCATTTTCTGTGGAAGTTTGGGAAGAACCATCAAGTTGCAGTTCATAAAATGGAGAGCCTGAGATAATAGGGCTCCACTTAGGGACTTTTTTTTATTATTATTTTTATTCTCAATATCTGCGGTGATCTTTGATCTGTGATCTTTGTCACGTTAAAGCATTTTTTCCCCCGTCTGTTGCTATCTTTAGCTAAATTAAGGTCCTGAAATGGGAGCTATCAGTGTTTTGATTTATAAATAGAAGGAAAGATCAATCAAACCTTGAAAGGTGGTAAAGGAAATCTAGGCAGCTTCTCTGTAGGAGGGGGGACCTATACCTAGAAGGGGGGAAGAATAGGAAATGAAGTGTTCCAAAAGGTATTTACATATTCAGCTAACCAAGTTACTGATTTGAATGTATTATCAAACTGTAATAAATACTGTTTTAATGGAGCTGGACTCTAGGTATGACTAACTAACCTACAAACGAGTACCCAGCACTTGGGAACAGAACCAGTATCAGGCACAGGCAAGCTGTGGACTGCTTAAAAAGCCTCAATTCGGATGCCAGTGGGCTGTCTTAGTACTGTTGTCCCATGGTGATTCAGGTGATTTGGGTCAAATGAACAGGTAGCCACGGCTTTGCCTGTACTTCTAGCTCTGCTGTGTTGTGCATGTTTTGTTGTTGTTTGCTTTATTTTATTTTATTTTATTTTATTTATTTTTTTTTAAACATTTCTTCCTGAAACAGATACGCAGGTAGAAGGACTGGATGTGGGAGTTGGGTCTGAATATAGGTCTCTGTTCACAGAAATTCCTGCTATTTTTATCTACTCTATTTCTATTCTAGAGGCAGCTTTTGCAGGGTTGTAATGCAACAAATAATATTTTAAATTCACAATTTCTTGGGTTGTCTACTATTTTCTTTTTACAATGTTATTTCCAGTGTCCACAATTCTAATTCTAAAATAATTATAGATTTCTAGTTTCATGCCTGTATTTCTGCCCCTCACATCTTTACCTCTGGCTTCCTGCTGATGTGGAGTAGGACTAGTAACAATACTTTTCTTAAGCTTTTTGGTTACTATTTTTTTTTTTTTTTAATATATAAAATATTTTCATCTTCTTTGCACTAAGAGGTGAGAAGTGTGAGGATTAGTGTCTAAAACAGTGGAAACTGTGACCAGAGTCAGGTGTCCAGCAGCACCAGCAAGGGTTAAGCTGTAGCCCTGTGGGCTGACATCTCCAACCAGCAGGTCTGGAGGAGTGTAAGTTGGATCTGTTTAAACATTTAACCAACTGGGGACAGTGAAACTGCTGTGAACTCTGCTCTACACCCCTCTGTGTCTGAGCAGGCATATTTTTTAAACTGAAAAGGAGAAACCATTATCACAGCTGACTAAGCCATTATCACAGGTAACTAATGTGCTGCTTTCCATTAGTCTCCCAGCTTGTCTTTTCCTCAGCAAATGGAGGGAAGGAGTGCAGCTTCATGGGGCCAGTGGGTGCTTAGGACTGCAAGCTCCCTTTCCCATTTAGACCTTTATCATGGTCTAAATGAGCATGGGATCTGAAGTGATCACACAGTGCTGGCTGGTGCCCAGCAATGGGCTTTGAGCCAGGGGAACAAATGCAATTTCATGATCCTTGCATATCTTGTGCCTTTCCAAACCTCAGATCAAGCTGTGATACTGCATCCAGGTGCCTGAAAAGCAAATGTGCCCTCCTCTGTCCTGCAGCCTGGGCTTCCTGACTTTCAGCTGTAAACTGGCTGTGCTTTGCCAGTGAGGTTTTAGCTGGTGAGAGCAGGTGATTTGTGTTTGCATCAGTACAGCTGCTGAGCTGTGTGCTGTGTAGGAAGTTGTTTCTGCCACTCAAAAGTATCTGATAGTCTGCAAACACCTCCTGTCTGGAGAAGGAGCTAGAGGCTGGTATTTCTCTGTATATATTCTTTCTAAATAATCATGACAGCATTGACATCTTGTTTCTTTCTGAATATGCTAGCTATTAAGCAGAAAGTGATCTTGTGACTCTCATGCACCTCTTATGCTTTTTTTTTTTTTTCTCCTAGTTGGTATTTTAAAAGTCTTCCCTGCAGTTCTGCTTTGGATAAGAACTCTTATTCAAGTACCTTTTACAGGCAGGATCTTTTTCTTCCTGTGCTGACTAAAGCTTTGGTAAGGCTTGAGCCAACTCCTAGGGCACAAGTAAAGAAACTACTCAATGAACTAGTTTGTAGATGGCAGCGTAGATTTTCCAGTGGTGGTAGAATAAAGTAGGACAGTATAAACTGACAGACTAGATTGGATAGAAACTGAAATCTGTGATTTTTTTTTTCTCCCCATATTTCTTTTCAGGCATCCATAGGTTTTTAAGGCTGTGTGTTTGTGAACTTGTCAGGGCTTGTGTGCCTCATGGGGAGGGCTGGTGTCAGTCAGGAGAGTCTGCATTGGGGTCCTCCCCAGCCTTTCTCCCCTTTTGCTGCTGCAGTCCTTGTAGCTGTTACTGCTGCACCTGAGCTTGCAGCTCTTATTCCTGCAGCTGCATTTCTTCAGCTGTTCCAGGCTGCTGAGGTGGTTCCTCCTGTGCCTGCTGGCTCTGCTGGCCCCCAGCTGGCTCTGTGCATCTTGGCAGAGAGATGGGATGGCATGAGAGGGTTGTCACATCTTGTGGCTCGTGTAACATGAGATGCATGAAACTTGGCAGCCTCCCTTTGAGAGAGGTCTGGTGGCAAGACCCCAGGAATGTTCTCTAAGTTGGCATTTGGTTTCCTGCCCCGTAGTGAATATTTTGAATGCATTGACCTTTTGGGGACAAGCAAGGTGAATCTCTCCAGGCTGTGGACTCCACAAATGTGGACTCCTGCACAGTGAGGTGTTGATGCTTGTGGTTGCTGATGCTCTAATTTTGAATATCACAGCCTGACTTTGAATTTGTTATTACATTGCTTGCTCAGGATAGAAGTTCTCCTGTAGTTGGTGTGGGATTTGAATTATTCACTGATCTAACTGTTAATTTGCATGTGTATTTTATATTGGATGCTTAACCCAACATATATATGCTTAGGACATATAGTTGGTGTTATTTAAAGAACTAGGATTTCATAATTCTATTACCAGAACTGGTATGTTCTCCTTGTGGAATACAAATGAGCTACCCTTTGTATCAAAGAATAAGGCAGAGATAGGCATCTGATTCATCAAGTTATCCTAACACTAAGCTCCAGTGTGTTACTGCACTAAAGCTGTGGCTGTGATTAGACTTGTGATTGTTTTGTCAAACAGCTTTTAAAATACATTTTTTCTAGTGTGTGGTTTTATGAACAAACATGCAAGCACCTGACATATAAATAAACCTGAACAGCGAGGTTTGTTCATTTTTTTTTTTTTTCTTCTGCATGTGGAAACTAATGCAGGCTTGTTTAAGTAAGCCCAGTGGGCTAGTGCTGTACCTTGTGTTCAGTCCATTCTGTGCAAAATAACTGACTCAGATTGTGTGAAATACTTCAGGAGGTTTTAGTACAGTTTAATGTTATGAAAATGTGTGTTTTTCTGCTGCCTTCCTCATCTGCTGTTCTCTAGTGATTTGTGAAAAAGTGGTCAAAGGACTTGGGCTAACAATATTTATCAGTGTGAAGACTTGTCTGACTTGCTGAAAACTCGATTTTTAGATCTGTGTGCATACCTCAGTAGAAGCTGTTTACCTGTCATGTGGTTAGTTGAGAATTTAGACCTCTCTGCTTTTTGCTTCAAGAAAAGTCAGAGACCAGCTGTAGGTGTTCGGGTTTTATTTAAAGACCGTTCTATACAGTCAGAAATGCAGTGCCCCGGCAGTCTGTGATATGGAAGATGAGAGAAGCAGAACTAATTTGAGCATTTTGCCTACAGTACCAACTGAGCTTTGGCCTTCTCCGTAAAGTTGTCCCAGGGCCCCCTTGCTTGTGGCCTACCTGGTTTCGAGTGGGAGCTTCTCTGTGGGTACAACAGATCCAGGCCAGGGCAGCCATGGTGTCCGGCGCCATCTTGTATCCGTTTGGGCAGACTGGTGTCCCTCAACTATTCAGAAGTCTTTTGAACAGTGATAGGTCTGACCACCGAATGGTACATGTTGTGCAACTCCGAAGTCGTGGATGTTGATGAACTTTCCAGAAAACTAACTGCCAGCATTCTACATGCCAGTCCCTTCTATCCCTGCTTCTTGTGAGGCGGCTTCCTCTGGAGAAAGCTCCTCACGCAGCATTAATTGCTTGCAGTTGACATTTGTGAGCAGTATACAACCCAGGGATTTGTGCAAACACCTCTGGTATGTTTGACTTGGCCCATGGAACAGAGAAACCCGACGGTGTGTTTGAAGGAAAAAAAAGGCAAGGTGGAAACTCTCTTCTGTTCGGTCTCAAGACCTGGTGTAGGAGGGACAGAGAGCTCGAATGTTTTCTGAAATTAGATAAATAAAAATGGGAGCACCAGCAAATGGAAATCTTGTGTAAGTGCTTCCTGTACGTTGTGTTCAGCTCAACCTTTTTTTCCCTCAGCATTCGGCAATTAGGCCCATGTGCTTTCCTACCAGGAGAAGCTTCGTAATTTCTCTATTTCTTTATTTTCTTGGATTACTCAGCACTGGATGTGTGTTTGTAGGTTGGGGTTTTTCTACTTTTATTTTTATTTTTATTTTTCCCACCCTGTCTAGGCAACTCATTTCAGTTTAGGATTACCCAGCATTTTGGGATTTCATTTACCAGATTACTTCAGGAAGCTGAGCTGGACATAAAAGCCTTGTTTGTGTACTGTAAATTGGTGGATTTCTAGAAGGAAATCTAGAATCTGCAATGTTCTTAACATGCTTTGAACTTGATGCCCACAGATCAAATAATTCTGTCCTGCAAATTTAAACTCACTGCAATTATTTTTTTGGGGAAAAAAAGTTGGTCACAGTTCACAGGACAGTTCAGTTCACTTTTGTATCAGCACCGAAGCAATTTTGGTGGTTAGTTATTCAGCAGTCTTCATTCCTCATTTGCACAGAAGCCTGCTATGAAAAGTTTAAATATGAGAATTATTTTCTTGTGTCTTTGAGCTGAAATGCAGGAAGCAGTTTCTCATCTACGTGCTGAAGTAAGATCAGTTGTATGAAGTTGCTTTAGTGCATTTATTTGTGTTAGCCCCCTGTGGAGTTCTCCACCTGCGTTACAGAGTGGTGCAGTGCTTGCTGTGTGAAATGCCGGCGTTTCTGACTTACTGCTGAGGTGAATGATGGTTTCATGACTTTGTCCTGTCAAGCGACTGGTTGACCCAGCAGCTGCCATTTGCCGCCGTTCCTTTTCCTCATTTGACTTCCCAGAATTAAATAATGTAGGTCAGTGACCAATATAAATCCAGAAATAATGTTCTGTCTCTGTTGCCCTCCTAGCGAAGGATGTCCTTGAAGGAGCAGCCCAGAAAGCACAGCTTTGGAGAAGTTTGCACCTAGTGAAGCTGTACATCCTGTACATGCTCTCTACAGTTTTGAGCAGGGGGAGATTTAAACTTTAACTATAGGAAAATAAATCATTTAACTTGAAAGTTTGTATTGCCTGACCTTAGGCAGAATCTGTAGAAATTGCAGTATTTCTTCCCACTAAAATGACTTAATTTTTTTCCCCTCATGGTAGTAATGGAAGATCCCTTTATTTTTATGTTCTCCTAGTTATTTTCTAAATTCAGGTTTACCTGTCAAAATGTAGTTTAGCCCAAGAAATAGTATTTTATAGGTTCCTGCTATGCAACTGGATGTGTGGTGGTAGAATGATCACTTAAAATGTACTGTGACAGACCAGTGTCCCTTAAATAATCACACTGCTATTCTTACTCATATGTAATTCATGTTTTCCTCTATTGGGCTTATAAAACTGGTGAAGTCAAAGCCTAAAGGGTTAAATGTGAGGTGAGCTGTGTTGTAGGCTGAGTAGTTTTTGCATGGCACCAAGTCCTAGAGGCTTCAGAGAGCCTATCCATGTGTGTGAGTGAATCACTTGATGGAGGATAGCATGTCTAATGTGTGATCAGTCCTTGCAAGAAAAAAAAGTCTGCCAGTTATTGCAGAGTTATGACCTAATTTTATAATAAAAGTAGGGTGCAGCTTTTTACCTCTGTAGCCCAGCAGCAGTACTTTCCCGGCATGTGGAACATCCTCTGCACTCCTCAGCTCAAGGGACAGCCGCAGCAGGAGCTGAAGCTCTCTTGGGAACAGCAGGTATGGATGTGGCGCCAGGTGTGTAACGCTTCTGTCACTGCCCCTTGCATCGATTTTGGTCAGTCTTAAAATGAAATGAAAGCTAATATTCTGGGCCACGTGAAGCTGTATTTCCAGGATGCTTGTCGAGATCTGGTTGTGTATTTACTCTTGTGGGACCTGCTTTTATCTTTGCTCTTTTGGGAAGCTGCCAAGTCAGCTAAGTAGACGAACAGGGAGAATTGTTTGTGAGGTTAGTATTTTGAAGTTGAAATAGTGTTTCAACTATCTGAAAGTGCTGGTGTAGAGGTTTGGCTGTACTGTAGAAGCTATAAAAAGCATTTGGATTTGATCTTAACGCTTCTCCTTGAAACAAGTTGCTTAAAGTTAAAGTAATGGGTTTGCATCTCCTGCATTTTAACAAAGAAATTATGATTCATTGCTAGACTGCAGCATTCCTGAGCAGTCACTGAGGGACTGATGGGACACTTTCTAGGCTGTAGCATCAAGTCCCACTGTTGCCCAGTGGATGCAGAACCCTCCAGAGAAGCGCTGCTGCTCCATGCTCAAGTGGAGCCCATTCCTTGGAGCTGAGGGCATCTGCAGAGAGCAGGGCGGCAGGCTGCACATCTGTGTCCAGCCCAGATTATGCAGGTCAGACAAATAACCCCATCCTGTCGGTCTTGCAAGCAATTTGTGCCCAGCTTCCCCTTCTCTCTGGTCCTGCCCCTGTGAGGGCCAAGTGGAACCTGAGCTCTCACAAGGCTGCCTGCATCTGTGGTGAAGCTGCATGTGGGAGTTCGTGCTTTCCAGAGAGCACTGATTGTTGTCCCCCCTGGCCTAAGAGTTGTGTAAATCAAGCTGTTTTCTCAAAGCAGCTCTATAGAACTGTCACGGCATCTTTGTTTTTGTAGCTTTTCTGCTACAGAGGTAGAGGGCTATGTTTTTGCTCTGCAGGGCCAGTCCCTGTTGGATTCAGTGTTCTGAGACCAAAAATAAACAAATAAAAAAATGTAAAAAGGAGTAAAATATAAAAACAAACTCAAGCAGCAGAACTGATCTCACTGTGGGAAACAGTTTCCTTTGTAGGAAACATAGCATTTTTTGAATATAAAAACAATATGATAGTTTTTTTTTTTCCTCCCTCTTGAGACTACAACATTTGGAACAATGGTTGTGATTCGCTCAGTTAGTCCAGATGTCAGTTATGCAGCACTGCAGGTGAAATATCAGTGACGTTGTTAGGATTTACACGTATGTGGTTTAAGAGAGTATTCAGCAATACTTGCTGAAAATCCTCAACAGCTGCTGCACCTTTAGGACTTCCAGTCATTGGGTTGGAGCTGTTTCCTATTTGGCTAACAAAATATTATTTCTGTTAACCGATTTGTTGAAGTGTTAGCAGATTTTGTTCCCATGTATGTAATCAGTAGCCTTGAGTATGAAAAAATGCATAGGAACACTTGCTCTTTAATTTGGTAAATAAAATCTTCAGAATTCAGTTCTGCTGTGACGCTGTTGCTGCGCAGTCCTAATTCAGTGATAGGATTTCTTATAAGGGAAGTGGAAACTCTTTCCTGGCTGGCTGTAGCCTTCCTTGACTGAATGACAAGTTCTGCGTAGTAGGCATCTTTGAGTCTGCAAAAACTGTGAGCTGATTAAACTTCTGACCTGGTTAACTTGAGAAATCCTAAGCATCTTGACTAATAATCTGTACTGCAAAAGGATATCGTGACAAGGATGCTACTTTTTCGGTCATTAGAGGATGTGTTGACCTGCTTTTTTCAGGTACTTAATTGGGTTACAGATTTGTTGCACAGAATAATCCACTAGAGCTAAATAATACTGCTGGACTTACTGTATCTTACTTCACTACAGATTATGTTGGAGGTATTCCAAATGCTCAGTAAACTAGTTCATATTGTATGTCGGTGTTAAATATAGCTGGTTGCTGAACTGTCTCTTGGTTTAGGTGAAGATCTGAAAGGACACGTGCATGGGAGCAGCTCAGTCTCCCTGTGGCCTCAACTACCTTATTCTAAGGACACAATTTTTTACTTGCCACAATACCAATAATGTCCATTAAATGTTGTGTAGTACTCACACTAGACACAGGGGCACAGATGCTTCATAAACAGTTCAGGAATATGAAAAATTTCGAGTCCACATATAACCTGAGGTAGTTTCAGTGTATGCTGCCTGGCATGTTGTGGTATATTTGTTGGCATCAAAACTTGAGTGCGAAGGCAAATATCTAATGCAGGAGTTATTTCAGTGGTAATGGTTAAAGCCATCTCTGCTCTGACTTGCCACGCATGACTAAGTTGTGGCTCACTGGTAGGAAACAAGAACTGTTTTCTTTTCCCCAGAGTTATGACTGGCATTTGAGCCACCACCTTTGTAGTGTGGTGTTCTGGCTCTCGCAGAGTGCTTCTGCCATTTTGGTTGTGTGCTGCTTTGTGAAGGCCTTGTATTCCTCAGTCAAGAGGAGACAGCAGCAGACAGTCTCTATTTAATCACAGGTTTGTAGACTTAATACTTGGAGGTGATTCTTTTGTTTGGGCCAGCAGCTGCATCCTCCCTCTCCGCTCCTCAGGTTGTAGTGAGAATCCAAGGTGCAATAGGTATTCTGGTGCCCTGTGTGCCTGCTTCTGGGTAAATGCACCTCTGCAATGGCAGCGATGGAGGAAAGATCAGTTTAGCTGAAATCCAGGCAACAGACGAGGTGAGCAATATTTGTAAGTACTATTCAGTTCAAAAACTCAAATGCTGGATCAGGGTTAGTGAGCATCAGGCTTGGCTGGTCCCAGTCCTGTTTGTGCTCTGCTGCTCAATCAGATCTCTCAAAAAGGAGGACTTGAACCTTGACCTTCCCGGGAAGTGTTGTAATAAACGTGCTATTTTCTTGTTTGAGTTTTAGCTCCCTGCTTTCATTTCAACCTGAAAATCAATCCTTATTTGTATAGGAACTTAGGTTGCTGCTGATAAAAATGCCAATTTTGATAAAGCTGGAGGGGCTTGGAGGGGAAACACATTAAAAACCCAAAAAATCATATTGAAAAGTTTGTGACTGTAATTTAACTGGGATGTAATAACAATGTCATTTTTACAAGTTTCAAAAGTGACAGGCTGAATACTGATCTCATGGAAAACCAGGCACAGTCCTTGTTCCTAGTAGCATTTGCTAAGCTAGTGCTAGATAAGTATATAATAGACCGTGTATTGCAGTCATGTATTGCACCCCAGTTTGAAATCCCTGTGCTGCTTGTAGCAATGAATACTGTCTTAACGAAGCTAAGAATGAGTGCCTGGTTAAGTCCCAGCAATGGAAAGTCCCAGAATATCCAAGTGAGAGGTTTGCTGGGATTCTGACCTGCATGTTCAAATAGGTGGCTTTGGTTTTGTTTGATCATGCGCTTAATCTCAAATAATAAAATACATTTGCTTACTTGTGCTGCCTTTATAGCTAGGGTTTGTCACCAGCTTGTGTGTGCTTATCTCTTACTTCCGCGAGTTTCACCTGGCCTGGTGCTGTTAAACACCAGGGAAAGGCGTGAATGTGCAGAACTTCCTCGTCAGGCAGTTGTACTTCCAAATACCCCAATGCTAGATCCCAGTTTTAGACTTTTTTTTTTTTTTTTTTTAATGTCTTTAGGTAACTAAGTAAGAGAGGCATTTATTTTACTTTTAAAAAAAGTCACTGGACCAGTCTTCCACTTCTGAATGCAGAGTTCTCCCAGAACATACTTTAATAATCCCCAACTTCTGATTTTTATTTTAAAGGATGCAAAATTCTCTTACCAAGATGCTGTATTGATCCATTGGAATGGCTGATTCTTCTTGCTTACAAACAACAGCCTGAACTTGGAAATAGAGACGGCAGCCTAACTGAACTTGTGCGTTATTTCTGCTTACCGTGGCAAGTGTCTCACATTGATCTTGATTTTTCAAATGACTTTGACTAACGCATAAAGAAGTTGCTTAGCTCTAGTGCCAACACTGATGGTATTGTGAGTTCTTAGGCACGTGGTGATACTACCAGATGAGCACTTCTTGTAATTCATTTCTAGGAGCATGTTGCACTTGTAATGTTATAAATGTTTGGGTGAAGTTGTTCCAGAAGCTTAACATCCTCTTTCCTCATAGCATGAATTAGCACAGACCCAGATTCATCAGGATGGGAAATAACTCAGGTTACGCAGGGAACACTTCTAGCCTGCCTTCCTGCTCGTAGGAGCACACCCTTGACTTTCAGATCTTCCCCCCCCACCCGCTGTGGTACAGAACATGCCAACATAGCTGCTGGGTTGGCATGAGTGCTAGGAATACGTGGCTGAAAGCACCCAGCTCCAGATGGAGCACCAGGAAAAGCCTAATTGCCTTGCGAGAGTACTGCAAGCTGACTTGCATTCTTGTAGTAATTTGGAAACTTGCAGCTTGACTTATTTATACTAATTGCTATGGTTTTGGCTCCGATTTACCCAGCACTGAACCAGTCACTGTCTGTCCCCCGTTACTTTTACAGTGCACATGCAAACTGCCCTAGCCTTGTAGATCAGTAGAAGCTGCAAAATCGTGCTCTGAACCCTGTTCTGCATGTTGTAGTGTACCTCTCCTGAATCTGGGGCCACTGGCAGCTGGTCTCTTGTCTTTTTAGAATTTGCTTGCCAAGCTCCCTTCCCTTATTTTCCACAGCAATGCTTCTATTCCCACAAGCTCTTCTATGTATGTTGAGGAAGGGAAATAACTAGAGGCTTGATAAATAAACTCAAAATGAGTTTAGTAGTAGTATTTAGTTCAGGTAATTCCCTAAGTCCATTAGTTTGTCAGGACCAATGTATTCCTGGGAAAGAATATTCTTGGGAAGGACAAATATTTTGTCTGCCTATTTGCTACTGACCACTCATAGAGGAAGCAGTTGCTGTGGTTAACATCATTTGACCTAGTGTAGCAGGTCATAAATGTAAAGAACTTCTTGCCTCCAGGAAGCTTGTAAGCCTGATGAATGTGTTTTGAACATATGAACCCTGCCTGCAGAGCTACAGAATGTAAGTTTTTTGAGGAGTAATGTTAACTTATGTTACAAATTGTTATATGCTCTAGTTAAGCCTTAGAAATGTCTCACTTTCTGTGAAAGACACTTTTGGACTCTAAATGTGGATACGAAGCAGTATTTGAAGCTGATTTAATGGATTACTGAAGTGAGAATCAGCTTTGAAATAGTTAAATCAGAAGTATGTATTTGTATATGTTGTAGTTAATGGTGGACTGAGCAAACAGAACGCTATCTGTGCATGTACACATATGTATATGCAACTTAAACTCACTTATTGATTTTTCTATTTGGTCTCAAAGCTGCTTTTATTTTTCTTGGAGCTTCTTAAGCATTGATTATACCAAGGTTTACATAGCTGCGTCTCTTGTGTTTCAAATGTTGGTGTCTTAGCAATCCATAAGGTAAGCTAAGATGTCATTCTTTAAATTCTTGAGACCTGAGTCTTGCTAGTTGGCATAGTGGAGTTCCCCATTTTCTGTAGTGTAGAAGCTTTTGAGAGAGGTGAGAATGCTCTTTGCACCTGAGCTAATGCGAAAGCAAAATGGAATCTCAACTTCTTGTTGCATGACTAGGTGAGCAAGCTGCATTGTGTGTTATGGGTTTGTCTCCAAACAAGTAGAAACTAGTTTGTGTGTCAAAACAACGGTGAAAGCAAAGCTTGCAAGCATTTTACAGAAGTTGATTCTGTGATTGACTTAAATCAATGGAAAAATATTCAGGAGAGGTTCTTGTCCTGCCTCCAGGGACGACTTTTGTGGACGAACTCTTGAACCTGTCTTACGTTTCATAATGGAGGATTAAAATAAGGGTGCTACAATTGTTCATGCGTCTGTGGGGACTGAATAATACTGGGTATGCAAAGGATCTAGACCAGCCATAAGGAACTGGGAGAGTTTAAGCAGGAGCTGTCTAGTCCAGCATTTCATCTTCAGTGCCTTTTGTTTTGGAAATGGGGTTGGAAGGAAGCAGAGAGAGGGCTGCTGTCTTATTTTGGTGGCTTGTTTTCCCCCTTCTATAGTCCTTAAGTATCTGTCTCAGAGTGAAAGTAAAAAGTTCCATGTAAAGAAAAGGTGGTGGGCTAGACGCATCTGTGTTTGGTCTGCTGTGAGCACACAACCTTCTGCAGATCTAGAACAGACTTACCTAGAGTGCTGCTTTTATACTCAAGACTTTGTGGGCCCTGCAAAGTGAACTCCAGATGTGTGGAGATGTTCAACACCTGCCTAATTTCCTTGTTCTTCAGCTGGGAAAAGCTGCCTTACGACCTTTGTCAATGAATGAGTCTTCGTCCTGGTTCCCTTGTGGATCCAGTGAACTGTCCCTCACCATTAGACACTGTTGCTCTGAGAGAGTCAGTTCTTCCTGACTGATCTGAATTTCTGCTCCACATCTGCACTGTCTTGCCTACCTTTCAGCTGTGCTCTGGTCTCATTTCTGGTACTAGGGACTTCTCATATGGACTCATGTTACAGAGCTCATTGGACTGCTTTGGGTGCTTTGTATTTCGTCTCTCAAATCTGTCTCCTTTTTTGGCCTTGTGGTTTTGGTAGGTACATGCAGTCTCAGCACTTTCTAGGCACTTGTCCTTATAGGTGCAAGGGCTTTTCTTTAATCTTGTTTTCTTTTTGCCACATCAGCCTTCCCCCTGCTCTCCCCTGGAGATCTCTTTCCCTTTCTGTAAGGTTTTAGGTGATGATATGCAGCTCTTCTTTACTGTAGAGGAGCCATCATTGGGATTGTTCCTCCACTTTGCTAGTCTTGTGTCTTCTTTATTGAAGGTGGAGGCTGTTGCTACATAGGAAATTCCTTTCCAGGGACTCTGAAAGTCCTCTGTGCATCTACCTGTTGGCTACTTCAGTAGTGCTGGGGTGTAACACTAGAGCTAACTAGGAATCTCCTTGTCTTCTCTTCAGTTCAGCTCGGGTATCTTCGGAAAACTCCATAAAGACCTTGAGTTGCTTCTGCTGTTCATGCTTCCTCAAAATGCAGGGAGAAAGGCCTTTAACACAGTAGAAAAACACTGGGCTTGTTACTGCTCACTACCATCTCATCGAGGGATGAGCCCTGAAGCTCTCTCTTCACTAGGATTCTTAGTGTTGCTGCTATGTTGCTTCTCTGGTATCTGCTCTAAACATATGCTTACACAGCAGCGTTTTGTCATTATTACAGTTTAGATCCCTCTTAATTTTCTATGTTCATGCAAATTTGTACATAAGAACACATGTATATGTGACCATGCTTGGTCAGACTGAAGATTTGCCAAACTCTGTCCTGCCCCCAGCAGTAACCAGTGCTAAATGCTGAGTGTAAGAACAGGCTAAGTGCAGAGCAATTCTTCCCTGGAGTTCTCCAAGCTGCTTGCAACTTGTGACTGAGAGGTTCTTCAGTCAGTCTGGTGCTCAGTTTGGGCAGATTTTTCTCTATAGAATCTTATTTTGAGCCTATGTAAGCTTTTGGCTTCCAAACACTACATGCTTTATGAGGAATCGTGCCCTGTTGTTAGGTACTTGCTGTTGGAAGAAGGAAAAATGAGCAGGCATTTGAACATCTGGTGTCTCAGCAGGAAGATGGTATCTGGACAGCTTAACCTTTCTTGTTCCTTTGCTTGTATAGAAGCTGAGAATCTAGGAAAGCAGCCCTAAAATCACACTAGATTGCAGAGGACCAAAGAGTTCAAAAGTTGCTTTACACCCACGGGAGGAGAAATGGCTGGAGAAATGAAACTTTTATGGTTATCGTCATTGCAAAAGCCTAACTTCCTAAAGGAAGTTGGTCAAAATGCCTGCACTTGAATCAAGTCACAAGTAATAAGAATGTATAATGTCTTAAAGTTCTGGTTTGTCTAATAGTTTTTTATTTCTTTTTAATTCTAGAACTCTTGAATCCTCTTGGAAAGTATGAAAGCAGGGAACTGCTTTTTAAATATCTTTTTGGATAGTTGACATGATCCAGGGAAAAGCTTTTGTTTTCTGCGATATTCAGTAGAGTCTGCATTCTCTGGGATCTTAAATAAGCATAAAATGAAAATAGTTTAAAATTTATCCTTCAAAATGAATATTGAAAAGTCAGATGACAAAGCAAAGAATGGCTTGAAGTCTTCCATACTTATAAGGGATGAAAATGGAAATAATTACGCATGTGACAAAGCTACACCTTCCTCAAACAATTGTGCCACCAAATTGCATGGTAATTCAACTGACCAAAATATAGCAACTAAGCATGAAGATGATACTGTTCTTGAAGATAAGAGTGACTTTGGAAGTATTCTTTTAAAACAGCAGCATATTGACACACATCATCTACAGATGATGCCTGGTAAATATAACTGCACAGGAGGTCTCTTGGGAGATACAGATGCTGCATGCAAGTCTTCTGTGACGGGGCAGACCTGTGTGTATCCTTTGAACTGTGACTTGAAAGAAATGGCAAACTTCTTGAAAGATAATGTGGCTGTGGCAGAAATGCAAGATCAGAGTCTTGAACAATTGGTGCCTTACAGTCAGTCTGACTCAAACTGTGCATTACCTCTTCCTGCTTCAGAGCAGAACGTGCAGTCCGTGATAAAAGACAGCGTACGCTGCCACCTGAGCACATTGGATGTTACTAGCGTTATAGGTGGAACTGTGGAAACTGATCAAAATGATGATGTGCATCTGAGTGAACGCTCTTCTGATGAAGTATTTACAAGAGCGAAACTTGGTGCAATCAGCTCAGAAAAAATCCCGAATTTCTCCTTTACGATAGTGGCTTCAGGAAGCCCAGATGTCTATTCTGAACTTGAAGTACCTTGTCCTGCCTCTGTAGGTGTTGAACACTACATAGAAAACACTAACAACGTTGACAGAGCATCACAGGAAGCAGAAGCACCATCTGGAAAACTAGCTGCTGGATGTATAGATGCTTGTACGCAAGATCCGTGTGTTAATACATGCGAAGATCAGCAAGCAAAATCCTCGCAGAATACTGCTGGATGTGCTGAAATTGGGAATTCCACTGCTGAAACATGCAAGGATGGTTCTGTAAATAAGGAGCACCTTTTACCAGTAGATAACGGTGATGGAGAACAAGTATCAAAGAAAAACAGTGAACCCTTAACCAAAGAACAAAGCATCTCTGGAAATGCTGCTTTTCAAGATATGCACAACACCCCTTCTGTGTCTGAAACGACACCTTGCAGCGTACCAAAACTAAAGAGGGCTGCTTTGCCTGAGCTGAAATGTGAAGCAACTTTTGTGGTCTTCAGTCCTTTGGCTGATGAAAGAGATTCTGCTCTATTTACTTCAACTCCTAAGGAGAAATCAAAAAATACAACTTTTTCTGTTCCAGCTGTGGCAGAACTTGGAGACAAGTCTACTAAACTGCGACCAAATGAGGTGTTCATAGGAGTACAAAACAGAAGTCCTTTGCTTAAAGCTAATTTAGGTCAAATTACAGGAAAAACATCGAGCAGGTCTCCTGTTGCGTCAACAATAACCAAAGCGAGGAAGTCTGAGATTGTTAGTTTTCCCAAACCTAATTTCAAGAATGTCAAGCCAAAGGTTATGTCTAGGCCTGTGCTGCAGCCAAGAGAGGCTGCACCCTTAAAACAGTCTCCTCAGTCCCCCCAGCTGTCAGCCACCTCCTCATCCTCACTAGCTGCTTCCCCAAGGCAATTGTCCCCTTCTGTAAAAGTCCTGAAAAGGAAAATAGATCTCACTAAAGATACTAAAGTGGAATTGCCTGTGAATAAGCCCCATAAGCTACATCTTAACAAACACCTCTTCGCTAGCCAAGTTGTACACGCCACAACACATCCCCGAAACGCTTCCCACAGGGCTTCAAAGACACCTGTGTTGAAGCAGAACCCGGAAGACCTTGGCAAGGCAGGCGCTACCGCTTCAGCATGCTCCTCGCTCTCTGCCGCGCTTCCAACATGCGTGGAGGGCTCCAAGGAGATGCGGAGCGATAAAATGGAAAGTTCAAACTTGTTAATGCAGCCCTCTGCTGAAAACATCCACCCGACGGGAGGTGAAAAGGAGCAAAACGACAACATGGGAATTCTTCCAGAAGCACCGTTGTTAAAAGATGTGGCAAATGAAACGTTTGACCTGTGCTCTGTTCCTGTGGTAAGCTTTTAAAATTCAATTATTTGATGATATGTTTTGTACGTTTGGGAAAAAAAAAAAATAGAAGGCCGGGGGGGGGTCTGCATTGCACAGTGCTGAATGGGAACTGAGGGATGGGTTTTGTGTCTGCAACAGCAGTTGTGACATTGATTTCTGGGCTGGAATATCTTCCTGCTAAAAGGAGAGAAGAAATACAAATTTTTTACAAACTGCTGAACTTCTATCTAAACAGTAAGCACTTAACCATTAAGTGGCTTACTTTAAGTGCTTTATAGTGTCTGTAGCCTTCATCTTCTTCCATAGTATAAAAAGCTTTACATGAAGTCTCAGTAATGCAATGCTGTCAGTAAGATTTCTAGTAAAAGCACACATCTAAATTACAGTCTAGCTAGTAAAATCATGTAGTGTTACTTCTTAAGATTTCTACAAATATAACTTCTAATATAACTTTTATCAAGATAATTCTAGTGGTACTGTAATTTTAGATAGATCTTAGAGATAAATTACTGTTTGCAGTAATATTTTTTCTTTCAAAGCATATTTTAATTCTAAAACATACTTCTAAAATTTACATATAGGAATGTCTGCATATATTAACAACATCATGTAACACAAAACCCCACGACCAACAATTTGGCGAAGCATTTTTAACTTCTAAATTTCACTGTCTGCTTTGAATAATTTGGGAGTTTGTTTATTTGAGTAATAATGGGACTCATTAGAATAGTTGGAGTAGCCCGGATCCACTCTTCATGCAGAAGGTGGATGCCTTTTTTTCGGGCAGTTGGCCAACTGGAAGGTGCGAACTTCCTGGCCGGAAGGTATGTGTGCAGGACGGGTTGGGAAACATTTTCAGACAAGTCAGCTACCTGTCAGGAGCAATGTGCTGCTTTCAAATACCTTGGAAAGAGGTTTCAAAGAAAAGGAATTGTAGGAAAGAAAGGAAGAGCTTTGGGGTTGGGTTGGCAAAAATCTCTTTACCCAATGTAACCTAGGCAGGGTATGGTACAGTTAATGATATATAAGAATTTGTATAAAAGGTAGAGGTAGGAGAAAACAACCTATAAACCAGTTGTTTTAAACTTGTCCTGAATTGATAGTTTTTGGCACCTGAATGTGAAAGGGTTTACATGTTCCTCTGCCCAGCCTTAAGATCTAGGCCAGGAAACCTGTAACAGTGGCTGGGAAGTTTTGGGTTGTATGTGACAACTAACATTTTAGTGCATTAACTTGTGTAGATGCTTGGTAAAGAATTCGTCTTGAGATTAGGTACAGTCATACAGTCAAATGGCTCAATTAAAGCTTGGAGGGGCAAGGAAGGAAGAAAGTGATATTAAATAGCCTCTGTAAGCTCTTTAACATGTTGGTCATTATCAGTGACTATCTTCAAACTTGTAGTTTTGTGTCACTGGAAGCCATTTAAGAGAGTCGTTGAAGTTCTGAAGTATAGGTGATGTTGCTGACTGCTTCTTTGGTGGACCATGTAGCAGCAAACAGCTAAGCACGTCCCTTACCTGTGGGGTCAGTTTTTCATTACAGATGCTAGAAAGGGAAACAGCTTCTCATAGTGGTCATGTTTTGTGTTTTGTTTTTTTTTTGGGGGGTTTGTTTGTTTTAAAACAGATGTCTTCTGTGAAAGACGGGACAGCAGAAGGGAAAAATACACCAAAGAAAGTCTCAGTCATGCCACGAGCTGTATCAGCATCCAAGGTTAAAATGGTGCCCTCCGTATTGAAGAGAGGAGGTGAAAACAAAAATACCTGCACAGTTAAAGCACCTTCTCAGAAAGGAACTGTTCTATCATCAAGCTCTGGTAAGACAATTTTTGACTGGAATGCTACCACTTTGACAGTTTCTTAAAGTTAAGACATTACATGCAATCTTTGTTTTGTTTTTGTGTTGGAACGGATCTGCTTTTTTGGTGTTAAATGTGATTCTATCTAAATTGGTACTTTGAGGCTTAAAACAAAGGTAGGTTCTACCTAATCATCTTAAAATCTCATCTTTTAAGGAGTGTGTTTAGGGATGTGTGGTTCTATTAGAAGAAACAGTATTGAAACATTATTTGTAGTTTGTTTATATACCAAAACTTAGTGGAAGTACAACTGAAATTCCTCAAAAGCTATGAATGTGAAAAGGAGATAATATACAGCTCAGGCACAAAGCTTTGACAATAAGCAACTGTATGCTATTCCAAGGGGAAGGAGCCCTATTTCAGGATGTAACATTTATCAAAATTAGGTTGGACAAAGTATCTGTACAGTTTCTAGGAAGGGTAGAACATGATTAGCAGCTCAAGCAGTAGTCTCCAATTAAGCTCAGACTGATTTATACTGAGGTGGGAAAAAATCTCAAAATTACTCTGTAGGCTGCTGTTCAGATCTGGTGACTGCAAGCTACATTCTGTAATTGCACTGTAGAGATTCAGAAATGCTCTTGTAAATTATGTGCTTTTTTAAAAAAACAAGTGTGGCAATATATCTAATTGCAAAGGTAGCCTGGCTATAAATGACTACACTACAAGACACTGTAATTTGAAAAGTGTGCACACCCAGCTATACCCAGCAAAACCTGTTTTTTACCCACCCAATCCAAGATTATACAAGAGTCCAAAATACTCCCCTTAATTGCATACAGGTGGTGAAATGTGATAAAATCTGTATCTGTCGTACTTTATGGTATAAGTCTCTCAAACAAAGTGGATTTAGTTCATTCTCTGATTTAAGCCTTGCTGATGTGAAGGATTTGCTTAGTGAGCTAGGTACCTGTAAGTCACTGAGTTTTTGGAAGATTTGTGGCCACACTTAAAATTTCAGTTTATAGTTCTATCTGTAACCATAGTATTAGAAGAAATTAGATGGGTATAGGTATATTTTTGTCCCTTAGGTTATTAATCCACAGCAGCTTTATGACACCATTGCTGTACATGTAAATATGTGTAGAACGGCTGGTTTTAAGTATGACTTCTGCTTCTGAAAGTACACCTGTTTATTTTTTAATGAAGGGGGGACTTGTGCTATTGGTAATAAAAACTTCTTCTCCCCGAGTTTCATTAGCTAAAGAATGTCTCTCTATAGCTCACTGTATCTTAGAATTGCAGTATTCAGTAGAGTACCTTCCAAGTTTTTCCTGTTGGAAACTGTCTGCTTAAGATGAAAGCATGAAGCAGCACTACAATATTTCAGACTTGTGCATTATGATCAGAAAAGACTGGAACCTCAGTGTTGCTCATGAGGGTAATTTTTCTTCAATATCCTTTCCTATCCCCCTGCCAATGCCCACAGCTCATAGCACGTATCGTCCTTAATTTTGCTAATGCTGTGTTTTGGTGCTGCAAAGTTGGATTTGATACATTAAATTGTATCAGGTTAACTTGCCATGTCAAGGAAACTTCCCTTGTCAAATTCTTAAATGTTTTTCCTTGCTTTCTGGTAAACATGGTACTGGTAGAAATCAAATGAGGCAAGCAGTGGTGGGGGAAGTATGGATGAGGAGAGGAAAGAGTTGCTTGGTTTTGCTATCAAAGCCCTGCTGTGTTACCAGGCCTTTCAGGTGATCAGGCCTTTCAAGATACCTTTCAGGTGAAACCCTGCCCAGAGATGTGTACCTCCATTCATTTTTTAATTTTTTTGAGGTAAAACCATACAGACACTTACTGTGGACGAGAGGTACCTTGTAAATGAAACAATTCCCTGTTAGTTTAGCTTGATGTAGGGAATAACGATTTATCCAAGTTCAAGCTATTTGAACACTTCAGTATTAAACTTGTACCTTGGTAATGTTTCAGCAGCACAGATAAATAACTTGTTCTGTAGCTGTGCAGTTGTTTGCTGTTAGGCTTTCTTCAGGCTATAGCCAGGCTAGCTAAATCCAGGATGGAAAGGACTTCTGGAGGTCACCTAGCACAGCTTCCACTGCCTGTAACTGGATCGGCACTGAATTCAGACAAGGTTGTTCTGAAGTTTGTCAAGTTGAGTCTTAAATGTATGAATCCTAGCAACTTGGTTCAGCTAATTCTTAACCAGTTGCTGGGTGTATTTGGATAGCTGGGCAGGAAAATGTGCTCTGTAGTGAGTCCATGGGATGCTTTGAACAAAAGAAGTGATGGTGTAGCTCACGTGTATCTCACGTGTCATCTCACATTTATCACAGAATTTCTAGGTTGGAAGAGACCTCAAGATCATCGAGTCCAACCTCTGACCTAACACTAACAGTCCCCACTAAACCATGGTGCGGGAGAGCAGCAGTCAGTCTGTCCAAAATGTATTTGTGTGTATTATTCTCAGAATAATAAAGAGCTTGTGAGCAATAGATTGTCATTTTGACTGGGAAGCAGGAAACTTCCCTACTACCAAGAAATAAAAGAAAAAAATGCCACCTGTAATATGCCAATTATAAGATCCTCCTTACTTGGCAGGAGTTGACACTTTAGTATTTTTTCCGCTTGTGAATAAAATGAACCTTTTGGAGGTAGCATAGTAAACCAGTAGGAAAAGTGTTCTAGGGAAATTCCCTGATCCTTTCCTGGACAGGAGACGGTAGAGGGGAAAACTCACGTTCAAGCATTATATATTTTTGGGGTTATTTGAAGAGCACATTAAGCTAGAAATAATTTTAATGACATTTTCCAAAATGGTTGATGACTACTGTTTACCCGTATTAGTGCATCTTGACTGGAATTTTGAATCTTTGATGAATTAGAAATTGGTTCTTGTTTCTGTTGGTAAAAACACATACAAAAATTGAAGACACAGAATGAAGTGTTGGAGTCCCTTGGTTCTTACTGGAGGGCGTGGGTAATTTCGGAGTCTTCATTTAGGACTTTGAATCAGCCAGAAATGAAAGCAACTATTGTTTTCATTCCCAGCAAAAGCACACAGCCTTCTAATTGGATATCCATAACCACCACAGTGGTAGAGTAATATCCCACTAATAGTCGGGGTAGTAGGGTTTGGGAAAAGTTAGGTCTGTCTTTGACTTGAAGAGAGGTCTGGGGAGACTGGAGAAGTCAAGGAGCTTTGGTGTCCCATGGAAGGTCACTTCAAATTGTACTGCCAGCTGCTATGAGCAAATGCACGTAAAGCACTGTGACAGTCTGAGTTTTAGACCTAAAGCATAAATGTCTAGCACTGCATTTTTTTCTCATAGTGCTGACTACATCGACCAGTAAGTTTGTAAAGGAATTGAGCTTTACCTGCACATATTCTGATTTTCTTCACCTGTATTTCTTCCCTATAATTACAACATGGCTTTCAGTTATTTCCCATTGTGTGAAACCTTACGTTGTTGATGATGTCTTAGCTATGAGAGCTTTGTCATGCCTTATGCATAATTGGAACTATTTGGGGATATCAGAAGTATTATTTTTCCATTTACTGTTAAGACTTCCTGAAATGAATGAAAGATGTGTAAATCACTGTTGTAACCAAATTCTTTTGTCTACTTTTCTGAGGTGTAGGTCATGATCTGACATTTATTTCTGATGCTCTAGGTACATTTTTTTTTTCTCTGATTTTATGTCAGTACCATCTAATTAGCAGAACTATTGTCCTGTTGTTTAGTTGTCTTTTGCATGGATGTAAGCCAGTGCTACTGCTTCCTCCTCTCTTGCATAATGAAAGCTTGGGTAAAGAGAAGCTTAACATTGTGAATTCTATTTTTCCTTGAAGATCTTGGACAAATGAGTCCTTCTTAAAAGTTGGTCATCCTGAGAGATTTTCTGAAGTGCTGCAAGTAGATAAAATAATTCCCCGTGTGCTACAGCAAAAGTACTTAAGTCGCATTAAACCACAGAAAGTTTTAGTGATACTTTGAAATACTGATTTGCTTGTTACTTTGTAATTGCTAAATTCCTTCTATTGAATTTTTGGCTTGATCTTACACTTAGATGTGTAATTCAGAGAAGCTTCCAAGTTAAAACTAGAACAGGCTATAACACATTAAGACTGCTGCCATTTATTGCACAAAGCAGAGCTTTTCAGATAGAAAATTGAAACCAAATGGCTTCAGTGGGTTTTTATGCAGCTGGCAACATGGATATGAACTTGGTAATTCAGAACTTCTTGGTGTAGCCTTTCACAATACTAGTGAAGCAGAACCAAAACAACTTAGTTTCAGAAAGCATTCCCGCAGTCCCTGAATTTCTTTTCTGACACTGAACCAGGAAATAAACCAAACATAGTTACTGCAAATTACTTCTCAGCTTTATCATTCCTGCTATCTACCATCTGACTTGAAGTTGTATTGACATGCTTCCAAGGGGAAACAAAATATTTTAAAAAGCAAACATAACTTCCAGGTTCTCTGCCCTGAAACCCTCGGGACTTTCTCAAAATGCTGGTACTGGGGAGTTAACCTGTAAAGGTATCCATATACTTTCCCATGAGCAAATCTGCAAATAACATTTAAGATGTAGCTACAGTCACTCTTTCTTTATGCTTCCCTCCATCCTCCCGCTTCCAAACAGTCAGCCTCTTTTTATGGATCTTAAAAGCAGGTTCCCTGTACACTAACTTGAACAAGATCATCATTTGTCCGGTTTAATTGGTCCCTTCTTCTTTCTTTAATATGCGTGGTGCTCCATTATGGTAATTAAAGCCTGTGTAAAATGAACTTAAAACTCCCATATCCTCCTTTGAAAGTGTGGGAAGGGGGAAACTAATACA
This sequence comes from Anas acuta, assembly GCF_963932015.1. NCBI lineage: Eukaryota > Metazoa > Chordata > Aves > Anseriformes > Anatidae > Anas > Anas acuta. The sequence continues at coordinate 58,516,811 of NC_088982.1, forward strand.
TGGGTTTCTGTGGAGTATAAGATGTGTCTGTAGTATCACGTGAAGCTTGCCTCTGTCTGAGCTCAGTGTTATCCAGCCAGAGCCTGCTAACAGAGGGGACCTTGGGGAATCCTTCCTGCTGGAAGGACAATGCTGTGACATGTCCATGGGGAGAAACTTGGTTTGTCTGTAGCAGGCTTATAAATGACATGACCTGCCTTGTGTTTTTTCACCAAGAGCAGGTGACTTCTCTGAGCCATTCTGCTTGTTCCTTTTCTTTGAGCTCACTCTTCTGTAAGTGATTTGGGGAAGAAGGCATCTGGTTTGATAGAGAAATCTTGTCTATAATAATAGTCTTTGGTCATCTTCGCCCAGAGAGTCCTGCTGCATGGTGACTATGTCTCATAACCAGCTATCTTCTAATTTTCAGTATAAAATGGCTGAAAACTTTAATGGACTTGAAGGAACCTTTTCCAGCTGATCAATGCATGAGAGGTTAGGAAGCAGCATTAGTTGTGAGGGCTTAGAAGGTGATACCTGCAAGATTCCTGCCTTTTGAAATCTCATAGCTTGAGATGGGCTTTTCTACTGTTTCCTTTCCACTTTGCCCTCCATTCCTGATCATCCTCAACAGGAATGGTTTGCTGGAAGCTGCCCGATGCAGTGTGTATCCTCACGCCAGTATTGATCTCTAAGCCTCTGCTGCAAGTGTTGGTTGTTCATGTACAGAATGGTTGGCTCTCATTTCGAGGCCCGAAAGGAGACGTAAAATGATGTAATCTGAAGTACACACAATCGATTTCCTTTTGACTATGACTAGTTTTGACTATGTACACTAGTGGAAAAGCTTGCTATAATTTCTGTATTTATTTCATTTCCTTATATTTCATGAACGAGGTGCTCTCTTACCGTGCAGTAAATGTTATTAATACTTCATAAACCTTATATAGGATTCAGCATAAAAACACCCATTTTGTTATTTCCTAGTTTTAAGTCAAATGGTTTATGAGAAATGAGCAGAAACAGAAGTTTTTTTTTTGGCTTTGAAGTAACATGGGATCTGTTACAACAAATAACTTACAAACAAGTTGACTGATTTATTTCTGGCTTAGTAGTCCTAGAGATGGTGCTTTGAGGTTTGTTTGTTTTGGGGAGCAGGAGAAGAAGTGATGGCAAATTTTGAGGATAAACTTAAATGATCTTTATTCCAAAGACTGATATTTCCAGTATTCTGTTGAATGCATTACACATCTGTTAACTTCCAGCTTCCAAAAGGGAGCATTTCTTCTTGTCAGCTTTGTTTCTGGTGCCAGAGTGACCATACATAAGGAGTTAAGTTTTCACATAAGTTCCCAGGCTTTTTACACATAACTTGTGACTAGCCACGTTGGGATTTTAATGAGTTATACCTGTAGCAAGAAACATGATCATACCTGCAGAGACTGATACTACCAGTCCACATGTGAAGGCTGTCAGAAATATGTATGTATCTATAAGAATATTCTCCTCTAGGAGTAAGGTGTGCACCAGTTCCCTGCAGGGGAATTTCTAGGTACCTAGTCATTTACTTGCAAGGACATGCTGAGGTGTCTTCAAATAATTCTTCACCTTTACTGGTTAGTTCTGAATTCTCTCTGGGTGGGGTAAAGGAGGAGAGAAACAGAAATCCTTGTCATCCTGAAGAAAATTGTATTTACATTTTGCTGCAGTGAGGTTCGTTCTCATGCAAGGTATGTACTATGTAATTCCTGCAATAGAAAATTTAAAATATTTATAAATAATGTAGATTTTTTTTAAAAGTTGTAAATTATCAACAAATGTTTGGTGCATAACACTAAGGGGTTTATGATACAGGCATGAAGGAAAATAATGAAAAGCATGATTGGTTGTGGTTGGTGGCTTTCTTTTGGCTCAGATTTCTTCGTATTATGTTGCTTTGACTCTTCCCTGTGCCCATTACTACTAAACAGCTGAAAATTTCCAAAAACTGCTAGTTGTTTTTTTGCTTAAATTGGGATGCAAACAACTTCCAGCAGTCTCTTGGTACAGCTGAAATGGGCAAGTCTGGCCACCACCATACAGTTGCCTTTGGAAGCTGGCATAAAATGAACTGTTTGGAGGCTGGTTTTGCCTGTGGTCATAAGAGATGACAGTGCAACTGCATGGATATGATCTTTAGTGGGTCTTCTCTAGTTTAGTCTATAAAAATAAAACCTAAAAAAAAATAAAATTGAGTGAGTATAGCAGGTAGCAAGATGGCAAACAATTCTGAAGTTGTGAAGTGCTTGAGAGGGTGAAAAGGATTGGTTTTATTATCAGTTAACAAGAGCAAAATGCTTTACAGCACTAAGGATCGCTTTTCAGTTTCACTCTGAGATTATTGGGCTGCAAGGGGAGAAACATGTGAATACCCATGTGACTGCTGGCAGCCCAGTTTTGGTTTTGGCACAAACTTGTTTCTGGCTCGTTGGTATCTGTGCCAAAGAGGAGCACATTCCTGGTGATTAGTGATGGAGGGAACAACGCTGTGGGAGTCTACATCAGATAGGGAAGTGGGTCTTGCCTTAATGTGTGAACTGTTCTCTGATCAGTTGTTATCCCCTAAACAAATAAATCTCTTTTATATAAATACTTGAAGACCCAGCATGAACTTAACGTTCCCTATCTTCGTGTTTGTGTTTAGCAGCTGCAGTATTACTAGCAATATAACATAGCTGTCTTCTACCTTCTCTTTTGGTAGTAGCTTGATGCTTTCAACGGGGGAGAGAACTAAAAAGATTTCTACCAGTAGAAAATACACTACACTACTGAAGTACACTATAACCAGTTATTATTCCTCAAAGGAACACTGACTGGTGTATAACAATGTAACTAGTATTGCTGAATGGCTGATGAATCTTACAGCTGTTGCTGCTACTTGGCAGTGTTAAAAAAAAAAATCACAAACACTTATATCTATCTAAAGATCAGTCTACTGCAATGGAAACAACAGCAAAGTCCAATTTGTCTTTGCATGATTTATTTGTGCCTATCAATAGACACCCAAAAAATAGTGTTCTCTTAAAGATTTATTCCCCTGGCTTTGCAAAACACTTGTACCATAGACTTAAACTGTTTAAGTTTATTAAGCATAAAATAATTTTTGAAAGCTGAAGTGTTTAGCACTTTTGAAATGGACCTCTCTGTATTTTTATACTTGTAGAAGAAAAGTCAGAAAAGCATAAGACAAAAGTCTAAAATGTAATGTATTTAGATAATATGGCAATGAAAACCCAGAACTAACTGATGTTATCAGCTTTAGCATTAAAAAACAAAAGCAAAAAGAAAAACCCTCTGAAAACCTGTTGTGAACTAAGTCTGCCTTAAGTTTCTGTTTGGAAAAGGCTTCTGACCATTCATTTCCAAGTGTCACATAGCTCCCTGAATGCGATTTGCTGTATGCTCAGTTACAGATCTGAGATGGGTCAGTATGGTTTGAAACAGTGAATACTGAATTTCAGAACTGGTAAATGCATATTTACCTTTAAAATCTGCCTGTTGTGAGTGTTGTCCCAAGCTACTCACTACAAGCATGTGTTCATTTTCTTGACGTGAATTTTTTTTTGTTCCAGCGCTATTTAGAGGAAGTCTTAGTTTATTCTGAACAATAACCATCTATGTAGGATTCACATGAGAGCATTGCTATTTGAGTAAGGATGTGAAATCCGATTTCAGAACTACTTGAAAAATGGGCTATGTTCCTTGCTTATTTCCATTCCAGTACAAAACCACTTCACCGTACTTGATATAATGTAGTTGTTGCGTAGAGATTTTTTTTTCTAAAGAATTGCCAGTTTATTATTTCACTGTAGAGGAATGTGATATTTTTAGTGTTCTACTTCAATGACTAGATTAAATAACTGATGAAAGCCAGCTACTTTGATGATACTGCTTGTTGTCTTTATCATAATGGTTCACTAAATATCCTGCTTTTGTGTGTTTCCAGTACTTCTGTTTATAAACCATATCTTACTGTCTTCATCTTCAAAACCGTTTCATTTAATTCTGTGCTACTCCTTGCTTAGGGAATGGTACTTTTTAAGCTACTTTCTTAAAAACATTGTTACAGTTTGAAATAACACCTAGAGTAACTGCTTAATGATCTTGTATCATGACTTAAAAGAAATTCTTCAAGGACAGCTTTTGAAAAATGTATTTGTGTGCTTGAGTACTTATTTTAACAGAAGCCTTATAGGAAAGCAGCAAGCAGCAAAACCAAGGAGAAAACAAAGGTCGTCTGTTTGACTTGCTTCTGAAGCTGGACATCGTAGAGCTGGCTGTGCTCACTTGAAGGCGTTTGAGTTCACAGCTGGTTTAGAGCACTGCCACATTCCAGCTTCAGCAAAGAAGCTGAGCTGGCTGGAAACCATTTTTTATATATGGAACATGCTGTACAGGAGGAGACTGAGCATTCTCACATGCTTGCCTCTATCCCTCTTGAGTGAAAATCATTGTACAGAAAACAGGATTTCTTTCCTGTGTCTTTTGAAGTGAATGAATTTAGAGCCTGTCACTATAGCAATTGGGCATGCTGCCCTCACCTTTAAACCATAAAATGCAGCTTAGCAGCAGCATTTCTTCCAAAAGGTACAAATGTAAAAATGTAAACCTTTAACTTATGGAGTCAGACGAACCTAACCTGCAGTGTTCGTGCAGCAGACTTTTTGTGTTTTTTTTTGTTTTGTTTTGTTTTAGGGGTGGTGACAGTCAGGAGGGATTGGTTGTGTAGTTTAATTTTTACCTTATTTCACTAAGAGGCTATTTAGAAAAGGAATTTTTGACTGGACTGGATTAGTTAGTTTTCTGGTATGTTGATCCATTAATGGAATAAGCTGCTGTTTCTGTGCAAAGTTTGAAAGCTGTCAGACTTGTTCTGTGATGTAGTGAAATGGTTTATTTTTTAATCATATGTTTATTTTTTCATCAAATGAATGATTTCAGAGTTGTTGCCTGGAGCGCTGGTTCAGAGGTGACTTCCGTGAGGGTGAGCTCAAGGTTCATGCTGTGCTCATAGCATCAAAAAGGGTTGGATGCTCTGTGCCAAATTGGATGTAATCAAATGTCTATTGTAATGAATTACACGGAATTCTAGAATATGGCTGATAATTTTGTCTTGTATTTAATACCAGGCTACTGTGGCTAAATCCATATACCACGTCACAGTTCTGCACAGTAATACCAAACAAGTAGTAGAAGTGCAGATCTTAAGGGAGGTCTGATGTAAAGGATGTTTAATGACTCACTGATGCTTGTCTGTCCTTCTCAGTGACCGGTATCACATAAGATCTAATTGTATCTTTAGCCTATATTGTAGATAGGGTTTATCTCTTTATTACTGGGTTGAACAGCAGGGGATAGCACGGGTGCATCTTCCTTTACTAGTGCTGTTCAGCCTTTTGTGTACTTGACAGAGGATGTTTCCAGGCGTAACCTAATCCTGTCACACCACCTACTGTTGAAATGCAGACATTGGGCATAAGTGCTTCTGTTGCCTAAATCTTCTTGTAATCCCCTTCGTGCCACGCTTTCTAGGTCTTGGTGCAAACTGATGGTTTCTTAATCATTGGTGTTCAAGAGCAGAGTCTTTGTAGCAAAACTGATGTTGAATAAAGTGGAATTACTAGCAAATTTTGTCATGTTTCAACTCTCTCTCTTAGTTTAAGCATAATTGAAATAGGGTTATAGTGGCAAGAATAAAGGAAAGAGTATTGTATTTAAAGAGAAGATTGAGTATTCAAAGTAAGACCTGAAATGCTGTAATAATCTCTTCTTGAGTAAGATGAGCTATGTCTGTCAAACTTGAAAATGGCAATAATGTCAGAAGTCAAGATATTTTGTATATTAGATTTTTGTATATGAATAATACCTAAGTCTGTCTGTCTTGTCTCTGTTCTTGTTTCTGTACAAGAACTATGACAGCTTTTCCATGGTTATTTGGAGTACTATATAAAGATATTGGCATCTAAATTTTAAGTCAGAGCCGATATTAGTCAACTCAGTGCTTGCAAGACAAGCCTGTGTATACATAATTTCTTTTGGACCTTTGTAGTTTCAGTCTGGGTGTATGCTTTTCAGGAATAAATGAAGTGAAATAAATCAGCTACACTTTCAGGAAGAAAATTTCAGTTCAGTTCATTAGTAGTACAAAAGCCAGCTCCTGTCTGAAGATGGCACACTTCTCAACTTAAATAGGTTGATTAATTTAGCTATTGGGCATTTGTATTCAGGAGCTCAAATGCAAACAGCAATTAATGCAAAAATGTGTCTGCAGCAGCTGGCCATTGAGAACTTGGTTCCAGGGAGTGCTGTTTAACTAGTTTTGCAGAACTAGTCGGTTTTAAAGTGTATTTATGTGCATACAGCACAATCTGATACTCTTGTAAAGCAAACTGTCTTTTAGCACTCTGACAGTGCTCTGTCAAAGGGGAAAAAATCATTTCTATGTTTGGGTGTGGAAAGAAACAAAAGAATCTTTCTTGGATCATCTTTGAGCCAGAGATAATATTTTATGGGATTGCCAGTACAGCTAACCATAGTCCACAGAGGTGTATGTTCAACGTGAATGCAAGAAAAACTTCTATGTGCATGAAAATGTCAACCTTGAAGGCCAGTCTATATAGAATTTGATTTAGTCCTGAGTTGAACATGCAGGTAAAATTGAATTCTTATGTCTTCAGAACAGTTTTGCTGATTTACAGCATTTTTTTTTCTTCAAGGAAATCGGGTGACAGAGCACTGGGAGAGGTTGCCCAGGGAGGTTGTGTAGTCTCCTTCTTTGGAGATGCTCAAAACCCACCTGGATGCTATCCTATACAACATGCTCTAGTTGACCCTGCTTGTCAGGGGGGTTGGATCAGATAATGTCCAGAGGTCCCTTCCAACCTCTACAGTTCTGTGATTCTGTGAAGGAGCTTAAAAACTAGAAGGCATTGCTTTTATTTACTATGTAAATATGGATTAATTACGTCTTCTTTGCATATATTTTTTAGTATACATAAATACTTCTTTTTGTAGGCATATATGTAGAAGAGGCAACTGCTTAAGCTTCTTTTCAGTTTTGTTTTTTGTTCTTCTCACCTCTCCCCCCAACTCCTTCCCCCTGACAGGCGTAGGATCTTCACCAAGAGAGAAGCATGTCTCCATGAAAAATTCTTCAGCCTTCTGGGCTGGCTCTAGTAAACCTCTACCCAAATCTAAAGTGCCTGTCAAAAGATCAGTGCTGGAGAGGACACCTAGCATCTCATCGCTCAGCAGCACTCAGAGTGAGAGAAGTCTTTTCAGCAGTAATTGTAAGTATCTGTCAGTGTAATGAGTTGTAATTGTTACCCAGCAATAACTGTGTTGAAAAATCCCATTGAAAGAAATCCTGAATTAATTCTCATCTTACTTCTATTTGCTTCTTCCATTTACTTCTTATTACTTCTAGACCTTACTCTTTTTGCCCCTTAGCTTACAACTTTCCTTCTGCAGACATGTCATCTGAAGGAACTTTGAGCCTTGGATTTTTATTTGTTGAATAGAGATATCAGTACAGCTCCTCTTCCACCATGAAATGTCACAAAACTAGCAGGTGTTCCTGAGTGGAAGTTTCCTTGTATTTACATATAGTTTCATACTTGTCAGAATATTTGGAACAGCACATTACAGGTTTGTTTTATACTAAACACTCTTGTTGAGCTAGATCATATCTACTTCTAGAGTTCTAGGACAAAACGTGAAGATGAGATCAAAAGCAGGTAAGTGAAATTGCTGTTAGAACATATAACTTTGAATGGCATTTATCATTTTTATTGGAACTGTAAGCACTGCTGTATGACCTGAAGCAAATCTGTCTTGATCAAAACTGGGGAGAAAAAAGAAAAGAACTATCTTTAGTTTGAAGCTCTACCTAGGGTCAGTAACAGCTGTTGTGGGAGTTACAGGCTTAAATGTGAAGGAAATAACGCACAATTAACTCTGTCAGACATATCAGTATTCCCAGCTAGACATATTCAAATGAGCACGTTCAAATATTCTGTTACTATTGCATCATCTGTTTCATCTTGGAGACTGGGCAAAGGCATTTCCTTTGTGCCAGCTGTCTTTGAAATCTGTCTTCGATGGACTGGAAAAAAAACCTTGTGCTTTAACATACAACTGCAGTTTATGTATGCGCATGCATGCATGCATATGTAACAACAAAATTTTCTTGTGTTCTTTTTTTCCCTCAAGTGTCTTCATTAAAAATGAAAAGCTAACTTATTCCTCAAAGGAACGAGTATCTGTAATAAAATATGCACTGCATGTTTTTCTGTCATCAGGCTGGTTCTGTTGCCCTGACAGCCATGTTGACTTTTGCTGCTGTTCAATTGTAGAACTGTATCTGGAATTCCCAAGCAGCTTTGTCCTTTCTTCATTTTACTCTCTCATGTAACAAAGGAAAGGGTCATTGCTTCATAACAAAGAAATGTATGCAGATTAAGCATCCAAACTGATGGCTCCTTATTTAGAGTGATTTGCTAGCTGGTTTAATCTGTTTTGTCCACCGCCTCGAAGCTTACAATTTTTTCCACTCTGATTCACGAAGAGCAAGCAACAGCAATATGAGAGGTTGAACATGGCTGCAGTCTTCTTGGCTTCAAGCTTGCTTTGATTCTTTTTAAATGACTATACCAGGAGGACTCCGCAGTTGCACAGAAACTAATTTTTCTCCTGATATTTTCATCAATTCTACACTAACACCACCGACCGATTCAGGAAGCCACTATGATATTACCTTACTGACACTGCTGGTAGTGGGATCTTACAGCTTTTGTATTATTCCTTTGTTAGCCTCGTTTACTGGGAAGAGAAGTAGGTTGTGTTTCTTTTTATTTCTCTTTTAAAGCATGTAATCTGTTTTACGGATGTTGGTAGATTATATGAAATGTTTTAATTTTCTGATTTTTTTTTTCCGTGAGATGACTTTCTTTGGTTAAATTGCTGAAATTCATAAGAATGATTTAAGTCTGATAGACAGTTTTTGTGAGGATAATGAATATGGGTTCTATTAGATTCATATGCTAGAAGTTTATATGACTTTGAATCAAATTGTAGAGAGAGTAAGTTTACTTTTTACCCTTATGTTTTATGTACAGTGCTGTTCCTTTTTTTTTCCTAGTCTTTCATTTAGTCTACTATGCAATAATGTCAGAAAAAAAGTCTGTGTTTGTAAAAACTAAAGTGGTTTTATTAGATTGGCAGAAGACACAGAGATTGTGATGGAAGATTTATTCTGTGAATGTAATGAAATTCCTAACTAACTATTGTGGTCCTCACGACTACATTAAATTGACAAACTCCTTTCGCTTGTTTTTATTAAGGAGTTTGCCTCTTGTTAGCAGGAAGAAACTTAGAAAAGAGCATGTTCCTCCTGCTGTGTCAGCCTAGCCCTTTGTTATGGGATGTCCTTGGATTGGTTGTTTCCTGTGGCAGCATTAGTTTCTTTTGTCTAACGATCACTTGAGTTTTATGATTCTTTCTCTCTAGAGAGACTCTTACTGTCTGAGAAATTTAGAAATAATGAAATTTGAAGTTTTCTTGATATTAAAAGCATATTTTGCATACAAGCTGTCAGTTGGAACCTCAAAAATGTGTTTTTAACAAGCTTGGTTTTAGTCGTGAGCTGAAAATACTATGATTGAACATACTGAAATGTTTAAACTCTGAGGTTGAGCAAGAATTCAAACTTGAATTGCATTAGAATAATTATATACAAAGGAAGTAGTATTTCAGAAGTTAAAAAAGCTGATCCTAGCAATTGACCTTGAGCTTCATTTCCATATTGCCAATACTTCATTAAAATTCTGATAGTGAGTGTTTAAACCCTTTAGCTCTTAACTCTTAAACGAGACCGTTTCAAGTCCGTCAGTATTTCATCAAGATTGCAATAACTACTGCTAATTCTATGAGAAACCATCTTTGAGTCATATAATAATCAAACTTTGCAAGTCTCCCTCTTTTTTTCCTGCTCTTAGCTCTTTTTAGGTGACTCCAGAGCTTCTAATACAACAAGCAGTGCATAAGTAGTCCTGCACCAGGAGTGCTCTTACCCCTAAAGTGATTATTGAAAAACAGCACAGCAGTTTGTAGGCAGTATTTAACTGCTTGCAGTGAACTCTGAGCAAAAATCCTAGATTTTTAGAAACTCACAGAAAAGTTGAGGACTGTTTCAGAGCTGATGCTTTCCTAGAACAAGTTAGTTTGAATCATCTGATGTAGGTCAGGGTCAGAGCTTACCAGAGTAACTTCAGCATTGATGTATTATGCAAATTGTTCCTTGTGTATAAATAAATTTCTTTTGCAAATGTTTAGCTTTTGTGCTTTCGGAGGGAGACCCTTTCTCAAAGAGGAAGAAAAAGCAGCTCTGTCCTTCCTTCTGATGTAGATGTATTGATTCCTGGCCAAGAAGCACTTTTCTGAAGCAGTTAATTATACCGTTTATGCTAGTGTATTTAAATTGACATTTAAATAATCTCAAGGCTGTTCCATCTTTTGATGAACAATATTAGATATGTAGTTCTCATTACCTTAAAATCAGCCTCATTAAAATATGAGGTAAAATGCAGTATTGTATGAACCCCTTTTTCAACATGCACCCCTTCTGCTCCCAACTGACCTGTGAAAAAAGCAATGGTGTGACAAACTATTCCAACGTGAGTTAGTTTTTGCTTATTCTCTGGTAAATGTGATGTGAGCTTCTTGCTTTTAATCTCAGTATACCTATTTTTTGAGTAGCTGAACCAAAGTATACTCAATCAGTATTTCAGAAGTCTTTTCGTATTTTTTACTGCAATACTAAAAGAATGCATTGACTCTCCCCAAGTTTCAGTTTTCTTTTTTCAACTAAGTTTTCATTGTGACACTAAACCAAACCTCTCCCAAGTTCCTCTGAAATGGAATAAAATGTCTTGTGCAGCATCCACCCTCTGAGTTGGAAACATGATTTTGACCTGAGGTACAAATTGGTTATTGTCCTATTTTTCCTGTTTGGGTCTGCGTGCCCCTCTTTGTGTGGATTATTTATTTATTTATTTATTTATTTATTTTCTGTATGACTTGTACTCCTCTCTCCAAAGAAAAGTTGGTGTTGGGGGATCATCATCTGAGGCTTGCTGTCACTGAGGAGGTGACTCTTACAAATGCAGACTACAGGAACCCTTCTTAAAAATTTTTCGGCAGCTGCTGAACGGAGTTGGGGTCACCCATTTTTAGTTCCTCACAAGGAGGATGGCAGGAGTGCTTGTGGTGCATTCATGATATTGCTGAAACAGAGCTCTTTACACAAAGGACAGAAAACAAGGAAAGAAGTTGCTTGAGACAGCTGTCTGAGTTTTTAATTTGACTTTGTTTTTTAAAAAAATGGCTTCACATACTGCTGATATTCTTTCTTGGTTTACTCAAACTGAAATGTGCTCTGCATTTGCTTTATACAGCATACTTAGGCTTCTGTTTGTGTTCCTTGATCAATATTCTTTTGCATATGCCCACCCCTTTTGCTAAGTTCAAAGCTATATGCCCTGTTCAAAGAAATATTTGTAATGTCTTGAGACTAATCTGATATCTTCTGTACAGACTGATCAACTGTAGCAGAAGTGTTCATAATATTTTTATTCCAGCTTGTGTTTCTTGTAACTTTCGCCTCAAAGTAAAACAGGCTTACTTTATGATTTAATTTTCCACAAGGTAGAGACTGCCTAGAGCAAATTCTCTGTCATTCTGTGTTGTAGCTACAAGTGCCACGATCATCATCAAGAATGGAGAATGGCCTTCAAAACCAGCCTGCCAGAATGGTGCTTCTGGACCTGTCTCTTTGAAAGCAGTACCAAGACCTAGATTACACTCATTAAAAACAACTCCAAAAGGTATCTGGATCTGTTTGTAACTAGAGTGAAACTGGAGTTACCACTGTTGTGGTACCTTACCTTTTGCGCTTGACTGTGTACTGAAGCAATGCTTATTTTAATAAGCAGTGTTCTGGGCAGATGCTGTGGGGAAGTAAAATCACGCCAGTGGGGCCATAAGTTTTGTAAGATCTCATAGGATGGCTAGAATGTCCTTTGAACTGTAATTGATTGGGTATGTAAGGCAAAAGAGAAGGTCTGCACTGTGGTATGGACTTACTCAGGAGCAATATGTCTGTTTTGCATGGAGACTAAATGCACTTTGTTATGTTGTACATGTCATCACTTGGGTTTTACATTGTTCTAGTGGCTTTTTTTTTTTTCTGTCACAAAGCTCAGGCACAGGCTCTGTAGCTGCTGCTGACCTGCAGGGTAGACATACTTTGAATTTATCTTCAACGCATTGTTCTTTTCATCATGCAGACTTTAGATGATCTTTGCCCCTTTTGGAACAGAAAACGGATGGGGTTATCACTTTAAATGAGGTATTCCTGGATAAAGTATCTTGTCTGGATGTCATTGTCACACTATTTGAAGGGAAGAATCACACAAACAACTCATTTCTCTGTGATGCTTTTTCTTGATATTTTTCTGACCGACTGAGGGGGAACTAGACGTCTGCTCTCTTTTGTGGTGGAGAAAAGGCAATTGTGCTTCTTCATCTTATGCTAAAGGAAACTTAGTTTAAATGTGGCTGTTTGTTGGCTGATAGAGCAGCCCTGGCTCAGTGCTTTTCCAAGTCAAGCCACAAAGAGCAGTTGACAACTCATTCTCTGACCAAAATTGAAGACGTAAAGGGAGGAGATAAATAAGCTTGTGCTCTCTCTCTCTTAAATCCTAGTTATAATCAGCTTGCTTCTGACCATCTTTGTGGTGTACTGGTTATTGTAATTGGATAAACCTAATTAAATACTATGCTTCTGCTTTAGGCTTAAGTTTTAAGCCGTCCAAATGTCATGCTGTAATGACATACTTTAAAATGGTAAACAATGAAAAGAAACAGACCCTGCCAGAAACTGTATCACTGAAACAAACAAGAATTATATGGCTGCCTGACAAGCTGTCTTTTTTGTCAGGCCCAGTATCTGCAATGCAATTATGCATTGTTCAACCTCTTCAGTGACCTGGGTGCTAGAAGCATGCCTTCAGCACCTGCAGGAGCAGTATGGCCAGAAGTTGGTGTTCTTCCTCAACTTGGCACTGGTGAAGGCTCCACCTGGACTGCTCTGTGTTTTGGGGCTTCCCCATTTCACAAAGGCTATTTGGAAACAAGAGACTTGGGAAGACAGGGTCTCAGAGCACATCATCTGTGAGGAGAGTTTGGAGGAGTTAGGCTTCTTCAGTCAGGCAGAAAGAAGAGTAAGGGAAGGTATTGCAATAGTCTGCAATTTCTTGAACAGTTGCAAAGATGATGCCAAACTCTTCTCGGGAGTACCAGATGATGTAGCAATAAGAAATAAACATAAATTGTGGAGCAGAAGACTCTCCCTTTGGGGAAGGAAATTATGAGGAGGATTGTATAGTACAAGAGCAGGTTGTCAGCAAGGCCGTAGAGTCTCCATTTCTGGAGGCTTTCAAGACAAAGCTAGACATGGCCAGTTGACCTTGCCTTGGTGATGACCCTGCTCTGATTTGGAGGCGGCTAGCTGGTCTCCAGAAGTCCCTTTCAGCCAACTTTTATGTACCTGAGTTGTATTTGTTGCTGTTCTGAGACTTAAGTAATTTGATCTTAGTGCTAAGTTGAAATTGACCTTTTCTTCTACCTACAAGCTTTATTGAAATTATCTTTTATTTCCTCCACGGTGAGTTCTGGTAAAAACAATTTTAAAATGTAACTAAATTTTATAGATAATGTCTCTTTTTGTATTTGTGGTGCACAAGTGGACTTGTGCATCTGGTATTGAACTGTAAATATGTGCTGGTAGGCATGTCTTTACTTACCGTCATAGCTGTACTTTTAAACCTGATCTAAGCCTCTACTTCTAGGAGTCAAGTCGAGGTCTGCTTCCTTAAACCAATCCATAACAAAATCACCCGGGCCATTGCACCCAGCAAGGAAATTCAGCGAGGCTAGAGGCAATCAGCTGTTGGGTAAAGTAAATTTTTCATTTACATTCTTGAATCCCTCAGTCTTGAAAAAGAGCAGCTATGCTCTACAGCTTTTCAGAGTAATTAAGATAGTCTGCTGTCTTCACCTGTAGCTCACAGGATTGGAGACTGGCTCTGCAAAGTGTTTCTTAGATACTTGTTTATCAGTGGGTAAAAGTCAGGACACTTCATGGCTGCTTGAAACTTGTATCCCGTGAGGACTTGGTGCACTTGATAACATCGGTTAAATGCTTTTACGAAACCTGCTTTATAAAATTGTGTACTTGCAAGACAAATCTCAGACTAGCTTTCCCAAGCTTTTGTTTAAGCTTGCTTGTGAGAGCTTGCTGATCAGCTTTGGCTATTTAGGGTAACATGTACTTGACTTTCCATTTCTGTATCAGGTGTTTGCTTTATTTTAATTTTTATTTGAAATTCATAATTAACTACCAGAGTGAATCAAAAGAATAGATCTGATTACTCTGAAAAGTTCCATAACACAAAATTTTCAGTTTGGGAGCAAAGTTTGATTTGCATGTTTGAGGTGAAGGGAAACAATTACAATTGTGCTACAAAGCAGAACATTCATTATTGGTATACTTGCTGTGGGATCACACACTGTTTCTGAAGCGTGAAGAAAGCTCAACCTGATAGGTGTTGTAAACAGACCTTCTATAAACTTCTGTTCATTACTTCTGCACTTATAACTAGCAAAAAGTGCTTTCATTTAATTCGTATCATTCAAAATAATGAGGTTCTTAGATCAGCTTTCACATGACTCTGAAACAATACAGTAAGGGTAGATTAACCTTCTCTGTTTTCATTTCTATCCGACTTGATTGGTACCACATCTAAGAGTGCTGTTATTTATAGCTGCTCTATGCAAATAAAATAAATGAAGTGTATGACTTTAAAAAAAAAAGTTAAAATGATAATGGTACAGATAATATTTGTTTTCTTCTATTACTTATTAATCACTCTACTGTGCTATATGAATGAGTAAAACGAAACAGTGCTACCTGGCTTAAATGAAGTGTGATAATGGTAATGGAAAAAAAAAAAATTGTTAATAGGAATTCATCATCCATTTTCCAGATAGGTTAACCTTATAATGCCAAATCTTTCTGTCAAACATGCTATCAGCCATCACAAGGAAGTAACTGAAATTGCAGGAGGTTACGTGGAAAGAATCTCAAAAGATTTGCTCCCCTTTACTGGCTTGAAGTGTAATTCTGCTTTCTTTTCCGAACATCATAGGTACTCCTGGAAGAAATAGACACCAAAGCCTGTCGTCTTTTGGTTCTGGTGAGTATTCTGAAAGTATTTATACGTACTCTGTAGTGGAACTTAAATTAGGTTTATATGTTAGATTACTGCATTGTTTCCTTTCTCGGAAAGACGGCTTTGCAACAGAACTTCTGTGAACTTTCATTGATTTTTGGTTTCAAGGAGTACAGAGAGAAGCCTTGTTTTTTTCTAGTTGATGTCTTCAGGTTACCCAGCACTTGGAGTACGTAGTCTGTTCTATTTGTTTTCCAGTGAAGCATAAGTAGGTTTTAACAGTAACAAAAAGAAGTATGGCAATGAAACTTAGATGTAGTTTTTACTGTTTAACCACGTTGAAGTAAGTAATGATTAAAGCTCATGCGTTATGGCTTTAAAATAAATAAATAGACGAGTCATGCAGAATAACAGGTTTTTCTGGAAGGTTCGTGGTAGCTACCCTTTCAGTGTCAGCTGTCTTTGTATTTCTGTCACTGTAGACTATGCTTGAAGATGAAATTATCCAAACTTGTTAGTTTGTGTGTCTGCATGTATGGCAAGGGAGGAATGGCAACGGATTGTGGCAGATGGTGTTCCAAAATCTGGCAGTGTTTTTAAGGACTTCATATTGGGTTTGTTTTCCTTGTTTATGCCAGTCAGGGCACCTGGTGCTAGTTTGTCTCTGCCAGGAGACAGAAGAGTCTTCAGATGAGGTTTCTATTCACAGGAATTTCCAGGTCTTTTTCAGGAGGGTTAGAAGCCTAATTTAGATTCCTAAGAATCAGTGCATACTTGCTGAATTAAAAACCGCTTTTAATTACTGAAAAGCCCTCTTTGAAAGATACTGAGAATCACTGGGAAGCCCTGTGTCCCCTGAGTGAATAGCAGATGTCTTTGTGAAAGAGGTGCTGTAGCCAACCAGATGTTATGAATTTGAGTCTGGAATTGCTGAGTAAAACAGTTCTGACCTGTCACTTGGGTACTGTGGCAGTATGTTTTTAATTTCCTGCACTCATAACACGAGTCTAATGTTTTGCCTCCTGCTCTTTTGTGTGTTAAGTGTCTGCATATCAATCATGACTGGGTGCTTTGCTCGAGATTTGCTGTCATAAATCAGGTCTTCACTTATACAAGTATTAGATGTAGTATAAAACACTTGCTCTGTTTGTTGCTTTAATTTATATTTGCCTGAACTAATGTTAGTTTAGGTGTAAGCTGACAGTATTGCATGAGCTTATATATGACGTTTTTTTTATATAAAATTGTAGAGTGATACTGCTAGGAACATAATGCCTTAATTAGTTGGGTCAGGGGAATTTGTGATAAGAAATAAAGTATAAACTAGAAATTTAAATGTAATTGTTTTCCTCTAAATCTAGCATGGCACCCTCACTTTCCATGCATTAAAGTACTTAGTGCTCCCCCACCCTTTTTGCAAGTTTAACATATTTCTATCTTGTGATTCATCTTTTCCAAGCTAATAAAGAATGTGGCTGTGTATCTTTGAAGTATATTTGCTGCTATAAAAATGTGGCTATAACTCCAAATTGGCCATAACACTTAGAGTGATTCTTTAACAAATTCTTTAGCATCTTATTTTTGCCAGTCAAATACCTGCATTTCAGTATTTGTCTTAAGAAACCTGTTTCCTGTACTGAATCAGCTTCCAAAATTGGGTGGTATGTTAGACTTTTGAGTTAATAGCTTTTTAACTTATACAAAGCATTAGTATAATGTTCCATTTACACATGCAAGCTTTCTGATAGAGTAATTCACTGTTTTAAGAAAGACTTCTTTTTTTCTCATCTTCACATTTGCAGATAGTTTTTTAGCAATACAATAAAAATATTGTTTGGCTGTTTGGCTGTTCTCTGGTATGATGTCTTAAACTTGAAGAAAAGACAAATGATCTTTTTTCTTTTTTTTTTTTTTTTAAATGAACTGCAATAATGCCAGCTGGTACCATGTAGAATGGGGCTCAGTAATATCAGGGCAACGAAGAGAATAAGAAAATATAGTAGTGCTTTGTTCTAACGATTGTATATAGTTAAAGCTTTCGTTCTCTTATTTCGTTGTTAACTAGTTAGTCTACAGTTTTAGGCTTGTTCAATGAGGCAGTTGTACCTCACTTCTATTTCTTGCACACATGCTCTGCCTGAAGTGTCAGAAATGTAACTTGCAGTGGGACTTGGGGGGAGGGAGAAGGAATTAATTACCTTATTAATGCATTAATTGTCTAGCTCGGTAGTTAATGTTGCTTCTAGCATCACTTCAGGAATGAAATAATAGCAGACATTTCTATGATATGATATCTGTTCTCTAACTCTGCTCTAACCATTTTCCATTCACTTAAAGCAATGACTTAAAACCAGAATACACTTGACAAAGTGAGACAGCATACTGTTGGTACATCTGCAGAACTGGAGACTTACGTATTTGCAGCTGTTCATTACTTTTTTTTGTGTCAAAGCATTCATAAGGCTTCTTTTTCTGACCTTGGCATTTTTCATTGATGATCTTCCAGTGGATCAAGGCATTTCTACAAGTTTTATGGTTTACTGGTTACAACAATGTCTTTACTGCTAAGAAAAAAATAACTTATTGCACAAAATATGTTTTGTTACTTCTTAACTTGCTAACTACATGTCAGAATGTACTTGTATCCTTCCTGCAATGCCTTAATGTGATTATGAGAAAACCAGTTACCTTTCATGAGGTGTAATTTTGAACTAGATGTGCAACTTCCTCTAAAATGCTTTTGGTTAGTGCTCTTTCGTTTATTTCTCTTTGGCCTCCCCGTAGAAAGTGACCCACCTCTAACACCTATGCACTATGTTACAGTGCAGTGTATATACACAGTGAGTATTTAAATCTGTAATACCCATTCTTGACTGAGGGTTAAAGATAAAGTACAGTATAGTGATCCTTTTTTACGAAACAAATACCTGTTTTGGCAGTTCCAAAGGTAAAGCATACGAATTCTCATTGGGGACCTTAATCCTGGTGTTGAGTGACTCTGAAAGGGACATGTGGTGTACTATGGATAGCAGGGGACACTTATGCTTGTGGCAGAGCAATGTTGTCAGGAAAGCTGGGGCAGTTTTTGGATATACCATAACATATTATCAGGTAAGAACAGTATCATTTAGGTCATACCTTTCCAGTATGCATTACAACCAGTTGTTAAAGAAGGCTAGAGAAGCCATGAAAACCAAAGAAGCTTCATCCAAAAACCGTACATGCTCTATCAGGAAATATAGTATTCTGTTTTCTTACTCTCTTAAGAGGTTAAAAGGTTGCTTGTTTTAGTTTAATAATCTGTGAGAAATGTAACAAAGAGGTGAAATGGCTTCAGTTAGATGGCTTATTGTAGTTAGATGGCTTATTGTGAAAGTAATAGTGCTGGTATGGTTGTAACAGCTCACAACAGTGTCTCTTTAAACAGGCTGTTAAAGGTGCCTGCTGGCTTCTCACTGAAATTTTTACAGTGAGATAGGATGTTTTTACTAACAAAATGCTCTAGTTCAAACAAAAGTTTATAGAGGGATACTTTTGGGGGTTTATTTAACACCTCTTTCTTTCATGCCCTGTTGAAACCCAGAGAAAACAGAAGGTAAACATCTGTTTCTTCTCATCCTGTAGATTCCTTGGTAGAATCAGTTACCTTCAAAGTGCTTGAGCTTTCGGTGTCTGGAAAACAAGGGATTAATCTAGGTCACACTCTGCCTGTGCTTTTATGACAACAGCAGCAACAACAAAAAACAACCCCACAAGCAAAACAAAAGCTTGAAGATCTTAAAACGTGTTGTGATACTATATGAAAATGTGTAAATTTTCTTTAAAAATTGGGAGGATTACACCAGAGAGCTGATGAATGTTGTTACGAATGTCACATACTTAGGTCTTCAGTGCCTGTTTTCATCTAGTTTGCTATTGGTAGTCTTCAGTGTGGTAATGGCATGTCACACAGTGATGAGACGCTACTGTCCTGTCAAGCAGCTTATTAGACCTTTCTCCTTTGTTTCTCCTCTGACTGGAAGGGCTTTCTTGGTGTGTTTTTGTTTTTTCTTTCTTTGAAGAAAAGCTTTTGCAGTTTGTAGGAAAAAACTGTGCAAAGAGTTGTATGGAAACTCAAAAAGACCTTGATGCGTTTGTGAACAGTGCTCATGTGGTTGGTCATAGAGCACCATAGAGTAGATTGGGGAACTTGTCTGAGTTAGAAACAAGTCAGTAAGAATAGTGCTTTTGGTGGCAGTTGTAGCATAGGTCACAAAGTGGTGAGCAAAACATGCAGAAGACAGAGCAAGCCGCTTGTCTTAGCACTTTGAGCGGCTATCCTTGGCTTTATCTTAGTGTTTGCTTTCAATGCAAATTTCCAGCTGTATAACATTAGAAACAATGCTGATAACAATGCTTAAAAATATAGATTGATTTTTTTGTTGCTGTTGAGTACCTAACTTTGCAGGTGCAAGGTTATTAAATGTGAAATTGATCTCCACTTGAGAAGAATGTCTATTTATATATACATACACATATATATGTGTATATATAAATAATCCAAAGGTCTTAACTTGCTTTAAAAGACAAATAAAAATTTAAAAAATATCTGAGAATGTTGTACAGCTCTATATGAGAGTTTATAACAAAGTTAACCTTATTGCAATGCTGCCACCAATTAAGTTTCATGTATCCATTAAAAATTCTGTGGTAGTCTGGAATTTTGGTATGAAGTAAAACTTCTGTTCTTGAATCAATTCAGCCTTCTTTCAGTGCCTTCTAATTCTGTTCTCTGGGCATTGGAAGTAAATTACGTTAAAAATAATTCAGGAAGCACTTTGATATGTAAGTATCTTAAACATTGGGAAGTTCTTTTCTCTTCTGCACGTGGATAAACCAGGCACCTTCTACAGTGAGGCTAAGACCAGGAGGAAAGTTATTTCTTAACTGGGAGACAGTCTAATACTTAAAGGATTCTGGGTATGTAAAAACAGTGTTTAAGTGCCTGTTAACACTGGGCAGAGCAGGGAGGGTATTGCTCAATGTCTTGCACATTGCAGAACTAACATTTCTGACTAGTTCCAGCCAGGAATTTTGGTACAGATGAGTTGAAACTGAAATTTCAGTCTCTTGTGTTAAAAGCTTCAGCTTTTGTAAGTTGGGTTTGTCTATTTTTGTAATTTTTGTCATCCCTCTCTACAACAGAACATCCTGGAAGTTTTCCAGAAAAGCTTGAACGCTTTTGTAAACTTTGTGGAATAAAGCAGTAGCAACAACTTTAGATTTAGTATTTGTTTAATGATCATAGATAACGTCTTACAGATTTGAAGTTCTAGGATTTGAATAATATAAATTGGTCTCTCTCCTTTATCTCTTGACAAGGAACAAGAAGATCAAGCTTAAACTCTTTTGCAGATATTAGTACTGTTCATTGGACTACTTGTTGCCTTTCTAGCTGCAAGAAAGAGCCTGCTGTAGGCTTTTTTTAGATGTTTTCCATCCGTGTGAACAATGAGGACTATCTGAATGACTCAATTGTCTCGTGATCTAGCCCTAGAATACTTGCAAGCTAATAAAGAATGTTCTTATAAACAGCCAGCAAAACTGCTCAAGTGGCGTAGCTATTACATGTGAACCACCTATAAAGTTTTGTTACCTCTATATAAATAAGTTTAGAATTAATCTAAACCTATGTGAATTCTTTCATTAAAGGCCTTCTGTGGTATAGACCAAATGGCTTCCATGCTATGAGATCTGTTTCATCTGTTAGCACTTCTAAGCAAGGACCTTTTTTCTAAATTGTAAGTTGGATATGTTTGTTTAATTCCAAAACTTCTGTGAGAAAATTGCTCTCTAGCTTAAGGCAGCCATATTCCAAACTCTTGATGACACAAAGCAAGCAGACGTTCTGATGAGGGCATGTTTGTAGTTCACTTCTG
Organism: Anas acuta; assembly: GCF_963932015.1. Lineage (NCBI taxonomy): Eukaryota > Metazoa > Chordata > Aves > Anseriformes > Anatidae > Anas > Anas acuta. The sequence continues at coordinate 58,538,037 of NC_088982.1, forward strand.
TGGTGTTTGTTCTGATGTTGGGAGGAATGTCTGTAGTTCTCCTCCACGGTATTTATTTTGATGTTTCACAGTAATAATCCATACAACAGAACAGCACAGAGCTGCAGTTTTCTCACAGTTGTTTAAATATTGAAATATTAATTATAAATATTTAAATATGGTCAGCCTCTGCATTAATAGAGGGGGCAGCTGAAACGGACATCCACGGATTGTATCAGTTCAGTCCACGCTGGTGCCTAAAGAACATTTTCCAGTGTTGGGAGATGGAGTTCAAGTCTTTTCTACCATGGAAGTCTGTCATATTGGCTCTAGATTATACACAACAGTATTAGGATTGCCCAAAGCTGATGGTTTTTATTACTGCTGTCTGAACTAGTGTTAAAATATCTAAATTCTCACTTTTTTTTCCCCAGTAATTAAGAGGACAGTAAGTTTTTATTTTGTGAAGAGACTGGAGGGCTTTGACTGACCATCAGGGGCAGTGGAAAGCTGCTTTTGTTTTGTTATTCCCAGCTCTGAATAGCTATATGCTATGCTAAACTGTGCCACCTTCTTGGAAATGCCACCCTAAAACTTAGCTCTTTTGGTAGTAACTCTGTGTCCTTCCCTCTCCAGTTAAATATAGGTATCTATCTATCTTGGATTATCTCAGTAGTTTTTTTTTCTTCTTTGACTTTGTGGAGGCCCTTAGGTTATAGACAATGTTTTATGTGTTTGCAGTGGACACTGCCAATAACCAGGTGTCATTGCACTGGGGTTCTTTATAGGAGTCTTGATTTTGATGTTATCTGATGTAGCCCAAAGCTGACTCTTTTTGTCCTCTTCCTTTTTTTTTTATTATTATTTGGAAGCCTTCTGAGGCACTGTGCTGTTCGTTCTAGCTTTCTTTAAGTCCTTTCTTTCACCAAATTCTTTAAGATATTTTTTCAGCAGATAAAGTTGCTGCCAGTGTTGCAGTCGTTGCCCCTTATTAAGGAAATAAGTTGACATAACATTGGAAGACCATAGAACGGTCCCAGAGATATGAAACTTCTGGATTTTGTATCAAAGATGGCTAGACAGCTTGTAAACTCTGATCTTTATTATCACACCTGGGGTTACAAAGAATGTGTGAAGCCCACAAAAGAGAAGTGCAGCACCTGTGATGAGCTGACTTGCGTTTGCTCAGTGAACTTGCGCATTGATAAATCAGTAGTAAATCTTCAGGGATGTATTCATCTAAATTATCCATAGTTGTGCTGCTTTTCAACAGAAGTTGCTTGGGTACTGGTTACTGTTGTTGTGAGGCTATAGGTGAAGAGCAATTGCACAGTGTGAATAAATCAATATTTGTAGATCTGTAAGCTGTTGTTCTAAGGAAAACCCTTGTTTTTAATCTGTTCCTTGGTGCTGCAGTTTACAAGGCTCATGTATGCTCCTAGCCTATTGCTGAATAGCCAAAGTTCCTAGCAGAGAGGCATTTTTTTTTCTTTTTTTTTTTTTTTTCTAGGAAGTCTGCATAGATCATTAAAGTTTCATATTTTAAGGCATGTTGTCCTAATATTAGTGACATTTTTCACTGTAGGCTAGAAGCAGTTTTGCTTTGAAGCACCATAGGATTTTGTCTGAGGGAGTCTAACAAATGCTGTTTTGTAAAGGACATCTTACATATGGAAAATAATTTGCAGCTCCATTATGTCAGAAGTTAAAAATGAAATTATTCTTGTGATGTTTTGTTGCCATTCTCTACTCTGAAAGAGGGCAGATGATAAAAATGTCACCACTGTTGCATGAAAGAAACGCAGATTAACCTGATTTCGGTAGCTGTTTGCTTGGAAGTTCACTGCAGCATCACCTGCTGTTTGAAACACTACTGAATTTATAATGGTTAAAAGCTTCTGTGTCCTAGAAGAAGCCTAAATTATTTAGGATTTTAGTTCTTGCTCTGAGATGGGAAGAGAGTTGCTATTTTCTTCTTTAGGTGAGGATTTGAGCTTAAAATGTCCCGGAGCTGCAAGCTGTGTGGAGCACGGCAGCGTGTTGCTGCCTGCAGGAGGATCAGCTTTTCAGGCCGGGCACTACAGGAGGATCAGCTTTTCATGCTGGAGCACTGGCTAGGGCAAGGTGGTCACAGGAAGCTGGGGAGAGCGTGCTAACTTTCTGGAAGCAAAAACTGGGGCACAGATGACACTTTTTCTCTCAAAGGCCTTCTTTTCTCATGGCATAGACAATCACCTCTCAGTTCTTGCTGAATTAAAGCATGCCAGTAAAAACCATCTGCTCAGCACTGCCCGTGCTGTCTTATAACGTGGAGCCAGTTGTCTTCTGCCAGGGCATCTTGGGTCTAAAGGTCTAGCCTCTGATTTAGACTTGCCCTGCTCTGACAGCTTTCTTACTGGTTGTTGAATGTGGGAAGAGGAACAGAGGCAGCAGAAACACGTCCAGATACTGGAGACTTGGCCTCACAAGGCTGAATTAAAGAGCCTACAGATACTTGTGTCCTTTGCTCCTTTTTTGTCATACTGCTAGCTTCCCCAGGGAGTGGCAGATGTACTAAATCTGCCGGGATTAAAATAGGTCTAGCCCAATCATCCATCTGACCATGTCATCAGGTATTAATGCCTTTAGCAACCCAGACTGAATTACGTGATTGTAGCGGTACAGAGTCCTTTGTTTTACCCAGGGAGGGAAGACAGCAGTGAAGTGCTAGTAAATAAAATGTCAGTCCTTTTCTCCTGTCTGTGCTGCGTATCACTTCCTATTTTATTCAGCTATTTTCCAGTGTTATTTTCCATCGCCCTTATCTGATGTCAAGACAGAAAAAGACCTCTCCCCGTATTATGCATGAAATGCAGACAGTGTGTGTTCCTGGCGTGCTGCTCTGGATCCCATGGAGCATATTCCTGGCTCTGTACCCTGCTGGCACCAAGCACGGGATGGTTGGAGGAGCACAGATACAGACTTGGAGGTGCTGTTTCCCTGAGCTGAGGAAACAACGTTGACGGATACACGCTCACCTCTGTGCAGGTTTTGGTGGGATAACACAGAGCCCAGCAAATATTGCACTGTAGGAACCTTTTCAAGTTTCAGCCTCTCCTAGGAGGTATTCACGTAGGGACGGGCAGTCCTCTTGCCACCTGTCAGAGCTCTCTGAAGGTTGGATGCTAGATGAGCCTGACGTGCCTCTGTTGACCTTTATTAATGCTGTCAGGTTTTCCTACTGCATAAAGCAGGCTTGTTTTAGGGTTGTGGGAATTAACAGGGTTCCTGGAGCCTAAAAAAGTGTTTTCCTCAGCTAAGAAGGGTCTTTTTGTTTGTGTTTTTTTGTATTTATTTATTTATTTTTTTAACAAACAAGAAAGCACTGATGTCTCTGTTTCTTCATGGCCTGTTTCTACTCAAAGCTGGGAAAGAGGAGGCAGTGAAAGTATTATTTGTGTCTCTCTGTAGGAGGCGTTTTGGTCTCTCCTACAAGAGCTTTTATGTCCATGTAGAGCTTTTATTTGCTCATATTTTGTCTTGTGATTCATTCCTTCCTCAGTTCGAACTGGTTCATTACATCATACTTGCCCTCTAGAGGTCCTTTGTCTTAGCTCCTGCGCCGAGGAAGGAAGTTAGGGTCTCACTGGGGTACTTCGGCCTCTGTGGTTTTACAGGCTGAGGAGGAGTTCTTGGGCATGTTTTCCCAGGCGCTGTTACAAGGACTGGGAGAGGTGGGGTTTGGATTTTTTGGTGGATTTTTTTTCTTTTTGAGCCTGGTTATACTGTTTCTGTGAAGAAAGCATTGAATCCAGATGGGGAGAGAATACTTGCTTCACGGAGCAGTCTCATCACCAGGGGAGCTGCGGTGGGTAGGAGGAGAGCAGAAGGGAGTTCCTCCAGGTGCCTTGGGAGGAGATAACCTGGTGGGGCCGGGTGTTGGCTGCTGGTGGAAGGCTGGCCGTAGGCCAACCCAAAATCTCAAGATCCTTCAAGGGAGGGTTTGGCAACAGCGATCTGATATTTGCAGAGGAGGGCTGATGAACTGTGGTGAATACACAAGGCGGCTGTGATGTGCTGTGAGGAGCCTTCTGGCTCACTGCTGAGCACCATTTCCAACGTTCGAGCCGATAATCTTCCAGCATCAGCTCCTTTGGTGGTGCTGCTGGATTAGGAAAGAGTCTAGAGTTTCTGGCCATGGCAAAGATAGATGAACACATGTTGTTAGTGCCAGAGCTCTTCAAACTCAAGGAATCCGTGAAGATTTTACAGCAGTAATGTCATGCGTGCCCTGCTGTTTGCAGAGGCTGCCCTGGGAACAGAACAAAAAAGCTAATTTACTGTCTTTGTACTTATTTTGAATAGTTCAGTGCAGACTGAAGATGTGTCATAGTACTTCAAAGCTGGTGGTGCATTACCATGCCTGGAAATAAATATTTTGGTACACGGTCATAAAACATTCAGCAGCACTCTCCTGCAGCGTGCTGTGGAGGTTGGTTTAACAGGTCTGACTGTCTTGGCAGGGCTGCAGCTCTTCTGGTGTGCTTACAGCGAGCTGCTCTGCTGCCACTGCCCTGGCTTGGGCGATGTCAGAGATACCTGAAGACCAGAATAAAACAGCAAAATGCTATTTTTAGTTCTAGCCGGTGCGGTAAATACACACCGGATAATTTAAAATGTTCTGCATCCTGAGCAAGTAAGACATGTTATTAAAATGTAATAGGGCTGTGTTAAGGAGAGGACAGGTAAGGTACCACTGGGACGAGACCTGTCAGCATGATAATACTTGCTTTGGGTGATACGTGCTTCAAAACAAGTTGGTGTAATGCCTTCTGGAATTAGAAGGGCTATCAGAAGGCTAGGTGCTAGAGCACATCAGCTGTGGCTTTGTGAAATGGTGGAAGTGGGGCATCAGTGAGGAAGGAGCTGATTTTGTCTTTTAAAACAAATGAAGGGAAAAAAACTAAGACAAACATATAAAGGCTGTGGAGGGCAGTTCTTCAGCAGAGCCTGCAAGGAACCTGAAGAGGAGGTATGAGCTGCTGCTGCCTTGCATTCTGGATTGGCTCAGGTGGACCCTGCTCCAGTGGCTGCCCAACAAGGCAGAAATATTTCTCATCCTTACACACAGGAAAGTAGACAGTGCAATTCTGTGGTGCCTTAGCAGCATATATTTATAGGTCATAGTTGTAAGTGAAAAATGTGATGTTTTCTCATCTGTGTAAAACAGGGATTCCTTTTCTAGTTTGGTTTGTTTGTTTGCTAGTGGGACCAAGCTGTATGCAAAACTTTGAGCTCAGCAAATGGGGGGGGGGGGAATAATTTTTGAGGGCTAGTTAAATATGGAGACCACACTTATTTTTAAGGAATTCCTATAATGCTGCTTGCTTGTTACAAAGACTGGGTGCATTCAAACTCCAGCTGGCAGCAATCTGTTTCGGTACAAAATTGATGCCTGCTTGCTTGCTCCTCTCCCGATAAATTGAAGCATCTGCAGTGCTGAGCTGCCAAGCTAAATAGTATTTTTGTTAAGCAGATCTCAAATACGGGATTGTTCTCACAGAATGGGTGTTTGTTGGTTTGTTAAGGCTTGAAATGTTGACATAATATTTAATGCCAAAAGAAACTCTGGTAGAAAATGCTTGCTGATAAAATCTGTTTTGATACATTCCTGTCAATTGCAAGAAACTGTCTGAAAAACGCAGCCTGAAGTGATCCTTGCTAAGGAGAAAAGAGCTGACAAACGCCTCCGGGAATATTCAAGTAATCTCCCTGCTAGTCTCTAAAGAACAATTACATGGTCTGTGACACTGGATGATATATTCAGCTGGGGAGACCACCCACTTCCTCCTCCTCCTCCTCTTTCTCCTCCTCCTCCCTTTTCTCCTGCTGTAGCTCCCAGTCCCACAGAGTCCCATCGCAGATTAAGCGTGAACACTGTGATGTAATTCAGAGGCTGAGGGTTTTTCAAATCACTAAGTCGATTTTAGTCTGAGGACAAGCTTTGTTTCTACAACATCTGGCGGGGAGAAGCTGCCAGCAGCACTTACGCTGTGGATATCTGCTTTTTCTGATTGTGCTCATCTGTGCATAAGGAATAAGGGCAAAGGAATGGAGATCTGATTATTTCTTCAAGGTTGTTTTCTTTAGCAAGAATCGCTTGACTTCTGCCAGCGGTGATTTAAAAACATAGTATGTTACACTACATGGAGGCTGTTTCTTCCTTGCTTATCTTCTAATTGCACTGAAGACATGTTATGGTCCCCGAAATTTTCCTTATCCAACATGCGTGTACGACTGACAGCGAAGGGGTTGCTCCGAAACATTCGTCTACCTTCTGGCTATAAGAAAAGCACGGTTATATTTCATACAGGTTTGTATTTTTAACGTGACAGAGCATGCATTGGGTGATATCTTGTTTGCTTCAGCAGCAGTGTATTTTTAGCAAATAAAAACAGTCCTGGGCATAGAAGTTTTAGAATTACATATAGAAGTCTGACTTACAAGCATAGTTTTATAGTCTGTGTAACTGGAAAGCCTGAGCTTTCTGCATGTCCATGCATCTGTGCAGAGCTGTTTGTTGGTAAGATGGGTATTCTGTTTATGAAATGCAAATCAGAATTTTTTTCCTCCTACAGGTCCAGAAATAGAATCAGGAAGTCTGTGCCCATTAAATATGTATCTAACCATTTCAATGATTATCTGCTGGGAGCTCTGTCTTTTCTATATCGTGAATGAGAGGTGTGGTGGGAGGTGGGAAATGAGTATGGGCTGTCACAATGTGGCTCTCTGTCTGTCTGAGAAATAGTTGAATACTTGAATGTAGAAATCTGTTGTCAGACTTCTCACATTAAACATCTTATCTGCAAGTATGACAAGCAAACTTTTTTGCTGACTTGTGTTGATAGAAACCTAAAAAGTCTGAAGTTTTCTTTCAGGTGTTTTAGAGACAATCAAAAAAAAAAAAAAAGCTGCATATGACCTGATTTTCGTTTTAAGTGACAGATAAAGCATATGCATGGATTGGGAATGTAATTACGGATGCTGACCTTTGTTCCAGGGAATACATGCTGTTTTGATGGAGGGTGGTGATTTTTATTTTTCTTTTTTTGCTAAGGTGGATGATATTGGAAAAAATGATGGCAGTCTACAGATTACATAAGTTTTTACTGTACTATTTGTCGTTTTCTTGCATTTTTCTTAAAAAGGAGCAAGCAGCTATATAAACTAGTTCTGCACAAGCTCTTCTTCTCAGGCATTTCCTTCCTTTCTTGAACACCCCCATTTCTGGCTAGTACTTCTTCGGAGTTCAGCTCCAAGTGAAGTTTTGGAGTCACCTTTCCTTCCTGTCCTGGCATTTCGCACAGCAACCTAAACCATTTGCCCTGTCATTACTTATCCCTGCTAAAGTAAATTCAGTTTGAGTTCCTTCTGGATGATAAATTCAATTATGAGTATAATATAGGTTGATTATCCAAATATAATATAGGCTTCTGTTTGCAGCTTGCTTGCATGGCTTTTAAGCTGCAATTAGAATACCTTGATGCTAAAACTTCTTACATGAGGGAGTCTTTGTGCATACCTACGTCACTGATGTTGCTAAGAATATGAAATTTTCAGGTAGCACATATGCCAGGAATAGAAATACTAAAAGAGAAATGGGGAAATAATGTTCAGTGTTCTGTACATTCATTAACTACTACTGAAGTTTGGTATCATTCTAAAAAAAAGAAAATAAAAAAAAAAAATATTGAGGCAGGTATTAAGGTAACTTTATAGTGGCAAGAATCCATTTGTTTTTTCTTTCATTTGAGTGGATGTGAAAGTAAGAACTGCCTGCAGGATGCCTCTGTTAGATGCAGCATGCAAACTAGATTGATAGCCATGTTCCAGTTAAGCAGCACTTTCTTAATTAAGAAGTGCTGAACAGACCTTCTGCTTGTTCTCTTTAGCTTTTGCATAATACACACTAAAGGTATAGAACTGGAAGTTCAGAGAAATTTTCACCTGGTCTCCCCTTCTGCTTTACTGTCACTGTGTCTTGCAGAAAGCTGCCCAGCGGTTAGCTAGTGCTGAATATACCGAAAAAAAAGTAGGGCATCTGAAAACCAGGTCATATTCCGTAGTGGAAACTGCAAGTACGTATAAATAAGCTGTGTTTTTAAAAACATTGAATGCATTGAAGCTTGACTGTGATTATTTCTGGTTCATAAAAGTCAACAACATAAGAGTTGATCAGGCAATGACAATGTATATCACAAGTCTGAAAGGCTGATGCCAGGAGGAGCCATATTTGCTTTCTGCAACATCGGTTTGGGTATCTTTGCTTGTAGTGGTTTAATTGGATTAAAATGACATGTGGCTTCTTTCTAAGGTCATGTAAGTGATGAGAAATAGAATATATAGGGACTGTGTGAACAAATAAGGCAGAGTAATTGAAAAAGGGAACTTCAGGGTTCATGCATGAATGTGAATATGTATGGAAAAAGGTGTTATGTAAGCATCATTCAATTACAGTTTCGGTGTAGATTGCACTCTTAATGAGCATTATCATGGATTTAATCCACTGCTTCCTTTCATAGTAGGATAGACTGCCTTGATGACTGTCTTGAGATAGTTGTGACAATTGCTCAAATGTAGAGTTTTAAAGTAGACTAGAGCACTGGTCAAGTTGGATTTTCCTATACTCTGGCTGACTGTAGAGGAATAGATTTGTGGATTTAGGATGTAAAACACTATTGAGAGGAAAAGGATGGATCTTGTGAGTCTCCCATCTGATTTGAGGATGTTTTGCAACAGCTTGCCACAGTTTCTTCATGGTATGTGGTTATGGCTGGAAATACAGTTTACACTGGTGTTAAGTTAGTCTAAATTAGTCATTGCATGTATCGTGGAACAGATCTTTGCGATGAAGAACGTTTGCACTGCTTACATCTTGTCCATACGGAGTTGTCAGAGTGGCTGGAGAAGTTCAAATATCTTGTAAGCATTGCAATCAAATAAAATCAGATTATTTTTTAGGAATGGAATAAATCTGGAGGAAACTTGCTGTAAAATTTGGTGTATATCAAGGTTCTCCAGCTTGCTGCCTTGCTGTGTCTAACTTCCATTATTGTGTGCTCTACATTGCTTCGGGGTATTTATATTCAAGGGTCTCTTCTCCCTTTAAATACAGGCAGACATCAAAAAGTGTCACTTCCTCAGCTATTGGAAGTATAGTATACCTGCATTGTTACCTATGTATGGTTTTTATACAAGCAACTACAACAAAAAAATCAACACAACTGCATAAATATGAGCTAAACATGATCTAATTTTTCAGTGATGAAATACAAAGTTTGCTTCCTTTGGTAAACCATTATGGATTTTTTATACCAAAGAGTGACTAAAGTGCTTTTTATGCTTTTCATGCATCAGTGGTGTGACAGAGTAAATCATCTCTGTGTGATTCTGTAAAAACTGCCAGAGAAAGACATTCCTACACGAATGATTCAAAATATTCATTTTGAGTTATGTACGTTTCCTTTTGCATAAAGATAAAATTCTGCACAAGGAACCAGTTTTGCAAATGGAGATCAAAGCTCTCATGCCTTTTGTTCCCAGAGTTTTTCCATAGATTGTATAATGAGCTGTACTGTTGCTTTTGTGGTAAATTTTTGTCTCAATGTTTTTGCCAAGCCCTTGATGGCGCTAGGTTTCTTCTTCCCTTAAGCAAGCTGTACTTAGTATTCTTACCCCTCTGGTGGCTTTCATTGCTTACTAAACCTTGTTACTCTCTTATTACTTTGGGAATAAGAAGCGTCTCTAAAGACACATGATGTCATTACAGCAATGTCAGTTTAAAAAATTTCCTTTTCCCCTTGCTAGCAACAAGCAAACATCACAGACCTATTTTTTTGAGCAGGTAACATCCATTTCCAGTACAATTTCTTCTCTACATCCTGCTTCAGATAACACTGACAACTGTATGAAATTGTGTATTGCAAAGCAGTGCTCTTAAAGGAAATGAACAAAATCTTGATGATTTTGAAAGCCTCGGGTGTCATGAGTTGCTTAGCTGTTCATATACCATGCTGTTTTTTCCTAAGGGTAGCTAAAGTAATGATTATTATCCAATGTCACAGCTTTCTATGGAACTATAGGAAGACACCCAACATACTCAACCTTACTAAGTGTTTTAAATCTGAAAGTCTACTGGAGATATTTGATACAGGATGAGTAAGTTAAATGTTTGTGTTACCTACCAAGGAAAAATATAGTTCAGAAGTAAAAACGGCTTGTCTGTTCTGAGCAAAAGAAGTTGAATAGCTGGAAACCATTAATCATGGGGAGTTTAGATTTAATCATGTTCCTCTTGAAGTCTGTGAGACTCTTAGCTCCTGACTTCACCCTTTCAGGACTGGGTACAAAATGAGCTGCCTGGCATGCTTGATTTCAATCTTAATAGGTCATGGCTTCAGTAAGTATGTAAATGATAGCTAAATGGAGGTTCTTTTTCAAGTAGTGGAGCTCTTTTGTTTGTTTGTAACACTTTGTCTACGCAAGTTTCCTATATCCTATGTTTGTGACAGGTATAAAATGAAGATAACATTAGTTCTCCAATGAACCCTTGATAGCAAAAAAATAAAAAATAAAAAAATCTCAAAAATCAAAAAACAACAACAACAAAACAACTAACCACCCTACCAACAAAAAACAAACCAGAGTCAAAGCAGTAATTTATATGTGATGACAACACTTAAACTGCGTATGTATTTTAATAAAGCATGAAAGTGGATGCAAATGAGGAGCTATGCTCAGAAAAACTTGGGAGGAAGCAGAGTACTGTGAAAAGCAGATGCATGGCAGCTTTTGCATTCTGGCCCTATGCTATAGTGAGTGATGTTGGGTTTTATTATTCCTTCACTTACACAGATTAATTACCTGTGAAGAATGCCTCATGTATTTGTCAACGTGAAATAAGTAGAGTTAATGTTTCAAGCTCAACTTCACAGAAGAACAGTTAATTGGAAAGTAAACACAAAAGACCTAGCAAATTATCTGTGCTAATATTACTGCATATGCTAAATTTATTCCCACTTGATATGTCTAATAGGTGAAAGTGGTCTGGCTGTAACTTCTATTGCTGTGAAGTGGGTTGGGGTTTGGAAGCGACAAGCAGCTACAATTACAGTAAAAAAAAAAAAAAACAAAACCAAAAAAACAACCAGCACTTTAATAGCTTTTAAATTTCTTTGGGGGTTTTCAAGTGCAATAAAACTAGACTTAACCTTTTAGACTCTGCCTCTACTAGTTTGTGTAGTTTATGCAAAGGAATCTGTTACGATAGTAGAAATGGCTTATAGCGATACCATGAAACTTCTGTGCTAGAATACAGTGTTTTGAGTATTGTAACCAATTGGTTCATTGTTTTTGTAGTGCTCTTCTTCCTTTGTAGCCACAGAAAACTGATATAGAAAGGGATGGTGGAATCTTAAAATCACATTTGATCAATTGATGTTAAGTACTGTGGAGGCAGTACTGAAAAAATTGAGACCACTCTCATTGTAATTCACAGCAAGAGATGTTAATTTCTGCTTATAGATTTGTTGTTAGTTTAGTGTCATGTAATGAAGTTTTTCTCCAAGGTTTTATTGTTTTAAAAAATAAATCTCATCACTGAGTGTCACTGTACGTATGAAAGAACTAGGTCCATAGTTGTTAGATTTGATGCTGCTGAGGAAGGTGGTGGAGTTTGAACAGTTCTTGATGATTTCACTAACTATTGTACCCAAATTAACTTGTTTGGAAAGCCATTCTCAAGAAAACATTCTCTTGTGGCTTGCCTTCCCTCAGAACAAAATTTGGTGAAGGCTGTATCAGTCGAGCTGCTTAACTTGCAGCTGAGTTCACCTGTATCTCTTCTATTTGCTCACCTCTTGATATTTCTTCTGTTTATAGTTCAATAGAGTTGTGTTGAAGTCAAAAGATTTAATTCAATCAAATCTTGTTTTTAAGAGGAGGTTTGTTACAGCAATTGTTTTTATCATAATAATACAGTAAACCAGCGCTGCAGAATTCTTACTTGGTGATTTAGATTGTACTTAGTGGGGTCACCAGCATCTTTCCAAAGGTCTCCACAAATTGTGCTCTTCCCCATTACTTTTTCCTATTTTTATTCTTCCTTGAAAAGAAACTAGTATTTGATCTTCTGAAAATCAACCGTGTCAGGAATATAACTTACGGCTTTAAATACTCCTTAAAAAAATACAAATAAATCCTGTTTGATTTAACTGCCAACATACTCAAACGTAGAAATAACCTACCTCAAATAACCTGGCTTGTATCTGGCTGAGATCATTCTTCGCAGCTGCTATTTATGAACCTTCCATTGGTTTTGTCTTAACTGATGTTCAGTAGTTGTGGCAAGGAAGCTAATAAACCTGTGTTCAGTTCTTGGTTAATTTGCTTTTGCTACTTCTTTGCATGGTGATATGCTACTTACATTTATAGGAAGTAAAGTTTTTTTCTCAAGATGCTTGTATGAACATTTTGTATGCGATGTTATGGAAATACTTCTGCTTAGGCAGGAAACAGGACAGCTGGGGACATCTGTGGGGGAATTCTTTAACTGAAAGCTCATCATTTTCTTAAAGAGAGCTTGAAATCCTTCAGTAGAAAAGTCTGGAAAGTATTACAAATAATATTTATTAATGAGTTGACAGTTTCTAAGATATTTCAGTAGCCTTCATTTTTGTCTGCTTGTGAATGTTGCTAATATCAGAAACACTTAAATTATTAAAAATGGAATGTTTATACTTATTGCAAAAATAGATTGTGCTGTATTTTTTTCAAATATTAACTAGTAAAACAGGAATATAAGAAATGCTTCCAGTTGGAGAATAAGGACTGAACTTAAAATGCCAGTTTCAAATTATTCTGCTCCAAATAAAACAGCAGGCTTGAAGACTTTGCTTTTTTTTAGCTGTAAACACGCGCTACTTGTGTAACCAGTATAAAATCAAGGCTTACTTCTTTCTGCAAATAGTACTGCACAAAACACCTCCTGTTCTACCAACTTGTCAAACTAAGTTTTGTCACTTTTGGAGGGGAAAAAAAAAGTCCTTTGTGCTGGGAAGGACATCTTGGCTATGAGGTAGGTCAAGGAAGTTGAGATGCCTATGGAAAGTGCAGTGAATGTTCTTGCTGCATTTGTTAGCAGCATAAGTAGGGATGTTTGTAGTCAGGGATCTTACATAGGGGTTTTAGTCTTCGCAGTGTGTTGCAGGTATTCCCTGGAGAACGCCACTGTTATCGGCGGTATCGGCTCCTCAAGAAAGTTCCTGTTGTGTTTCCCCTGTCCCCACCCAGCTATGCAAAATGGAAGTCTGCTGCCTCCGCAGTGGTTTGTTAGCTCAAGGAGAAGAGACCTCTGGGAACACCAGCTGTGGAGAAAGATGCATGAGTATTTCCAACCCCACTCTATAGGAATTACTATATGGGCCCGCAGCAGGCAGGGCAAACACCTCATGATGAGAGCAGTGGTGCCTGTCAGGCAGCCTTTGCCACAGTGGTCTTCAGTCGTGCGGCCTGGTTAGGAGCCATGGGGACGAGAAGCCCCTTGACTCCCAGGCCTGTGCAGCCAGGAGTGAGAGGGCCGCGTGCCTCTGGAAGGGTGGGGACTGATGTCTTGTGGCTAACAAAAGCCCTGGGCGCTGCCCTGTTCTGGTTTGTTTCCCCTTGGCAGGACTTTGCATGAGCTCTACTGGCTTGCCTTCGGGCCCGATTCAGCGGGCCAAGACAATGGTGTGCAATGTTCTAGGCATGTCCCCGGGGAGCAATGTTTGCTGCTTAATAACAGGAAAACTGTTTATCATAACAGGAAATACAGAAATAGTTCCTTAACTGTGACATGGTGACTGCTTCTAATTGTATGATAAGTGCATTTTTGTGTGTCTTCGGAGAAGAGGACTCTGAGCAGCATGTTAGAGCTGGGCTGTGGAGCCTGGCGTGCTGTATTGTGCCTTGCGCTTTCACTGAGGCACAGAAGATTGAATTCACATGGATGATTTTATCTGGAGTGGTTCTTCTGAGATGCTGCTTTATTCTGTTGACCAGCAGATTGAGTTTTATCAATGGGGTAGCTTTAAAGTCCTTTTTCGAGGTTAATTTTACCCATGCTTAGCTATGCTGGTATTCATTAAGGCATGCTATGCTGCTGCTACCGCCTCCTAAAAGACAGTCTTCTAAAGTTGTGAGCTTCTGTCTGATTTTGATGGCTTCTTAAATTTTCCTTCTTTCTGCAGAGCTGTCACTTCATGTTAATCGTGTTGATAAGCGTAACGATATAGATACTGACCAAGTATAACGTACCTTCCCTTACATGGTCTTTTAGACTTACCAGGGCAGTCCTCTGTAATATGATAAATGTATGTCTCTATTCTGTTGTTAATCTGTACTATCATTTTCATCTACTTTTTGCCCAGTAACTACTCATGTGGGTTTTCCTGAGTTATGGGAAAAGCCTAATTTAGCACTGAACCTGAGCTCATCAAATGAAGTCAATGAAGCCGGGGAGGAGCAGTGTGCTGGGCTGCCGGTTCTGGGCTGTGATTAAAACCAACCCAGATACTGCTTGAAACAAGGTCATTAGGTGATGCTGTAGGGAACAATGTTAAAAATGCTAGCATAGCATTTTCTATCTGGCTCCTAAGAGCTCGAAGATTGATTCTTGAAGGGATTTGTGAAGTCGAACAGCTACTGTAACCTTTATTTTTCTCAATTCATTTTTAGCCTAAGAGCTTGATCATGCTTATATCAGCACTGATTTATTTATTTATGGGCAGAACTCATGTTCTAGCTTGATCTCTGAGTTGTTTTATACTCTTTTTTTTTTTTTCTTTTATACTGAAACATTAGTGACTTCTCTAAAACATGAATCTGCACATTCCAGAGTAATAATCTGGGTGCTAGCTATTTATTTTACAATTTGAAGCTGTGAACTGTGCTCATCTATTTTATAAGAAATATATTAAAATTGAACTCTATGATCATCTTTTGGTAGGTAAAATATGACTACAAACAGCGCAGCAGTCACTGTAGTGCTTTCTGTGTGCTCAGAACTGCTATCACTTAGCTTTTTAAAGAACAACATCAGTGAATTTGAGTGTAATCTTGGATGTGTTTGTCTTTAAATGAATGTAGAGTTTCACAAACACAGGAAGCTATTGCTGGATATATTCAGAAGCAATCTTGGCACAAAGACAAGAATACAAAATATAACTAACACTCTGGGGGCTCTTTAAATCCCCATTGCCTGCCCTACTTTTTCTTCCATAATATCCTTTAGGCAGCGTTTCAGTGCTGTGCTCAAATCCAGTGGCATTTGTTACAGTCATCTAACATCAGTTCATACTAGTGTGATTGAATAAATAGCTTCTGAGTTCACTTAACAACAAAAGTCCTCTCTCTCCATCCCAGATAACTGCAGATACTATATAAGAAATGATGTTGCATATTAATGTGTCCGTCCTGTGGTGAAAATGTATTTTGCAGGTCTCTTCTATACAGTCCTTTTCAAGAAAACATTATCTTTCCCTGCAAGTTACTGAGCCTAATGGGGACTCTGAAAGACTTCAAGCAGTTCAGAAAAACTAGTGTGAAGTAGCAAATTCTTGGATCAAACATTAAGCTGAGCTGATAAATGTTCTGGTGGTTAACTAATCCTATGCTGGTGTGAAGGAAGAATTGCAACTTTAGTTGTGCCTGCCACTGATTCAAGTTTGGTGATTCATTTTAGGTTCCAAATTCATTACAGGGTTTTTTGTTTTGTTTGCATTTATGGCAACAAAGTAGAGCTCTAGAGTAAGTAAGCAGAAAGTGCCTTTCATACTTAAGGACTTAATTCTAAAAGCTGTGAGACCTGAGTTTGGGATTTCATTGAAGTTCTTCCTACAATTGATTGAAATGACCCTAGGTTTTAAAAGCTAAGTTTGACAGATCTAGAATAAATTTGATGTCAAAAATTGAGCCTGTTAGTTTATTACTTACAAATCCAAGTAAGAGAGTGTCTCTCCCAGTTACTTGATATGTTTATCCTGAGCATGCTTACAATGCTTGATAGCCCTTTGGTTTGGAATCATTTTAAAAATTATTTGAAAAAAAAAAAAAGCTGTCTAAATGTCTGGCTTCTCAGCACATAGCAGACTACTGTATGTATGTGAGAACAGAAGAAAAAACTTCCCCTGCTAGCTTGTTAGTGTCTGCATGAAAAAACGTGATGTGAAGGCAATTATAGGCAGGGATCTAATCTATGTGAGGTCAGATCAGGTTTGAACTAGAAGAGAAGGTACCATGACAAGCATGCAGGGGACTGTGCTATGGTGAGACTTGAGACAGTCGAAGTATGGCAAAGTGCTTTTTATGTCTTGGTAGCGATTACTTTGCTTCTGCAAGGAATGATGTAAATGGTTTCTGAAGTTTTTTTTTCCAGTCCTATATTTGTGATGCTGAGCATCGCAGTCAACAAAGAGCTGGACTCAAGCATTAGGGAAGGAATGAGTTCAGGCATTGAAACTCAGATAGCTCCTTCCTTTCTGGCTGCGTTTCAGCCCTTTCACTCCCTGGCGTGTGTGAGAACTTGGAGCCACAAAAAGGGTGGACTTGTCATTTTTCCCTCTGGTATTGTGTGAGGGTTTCCTACACACACCTACTTGCATGTACATATGTATAGCAGGGCTTCTTTCCGTGACCCCACCCTCTGGAAGTCTTTTCCCAGATGTGAAGTTATCTTAATGTCTGCAAACAGGCCAGCTGGCAGTCCTGAACGTATTCAGGAAGGATGCAGAGTTGGGGAAAAGGGATTGGGATTTCTACTAGGGAGGCAGTTAGTGGGGTCTGGGAAAGATTTGCAGGTGGTGCGAACTAACCATGGCAGGACTCCTTGTTCCAGTTGACTCTGGGGCCTGACTTTGCAGACCCAAACTGAAGCAGGAATGTCAAAAATACGTACCTATGGCGAAACAGTAGAGGGCACCAGACAACAAGGACCAACGTCTTGTACAAGTAGAAATGGAGAGTGAAGGTTGTGGTGAAGAAACGGGAGCAGAGTGTGAAGAACACCAGTCTTCCCTTTGCTTGGCTCTCTGGGCGTTTCAAGGATGACAAAGCACAGCTGCAGCTATAGGAAGGTATGCAGAAAAAAGAGGACTCCTTCAAATGTCTTTTTGCTTACCTAGAGCAACACCTGAAAAAGAAACTTAATAAAATGTAAACTCCATACATAAACATAATTGCTAGCTCCTAAATGTAGTGCTTTCTTTTCTTTGCTTCAGAAACTGGAGAATCCAATGATTTATGGTTGACTGTGGGGGGTGTATGAAGAACTGGTTTTAGCAAAATACACATGCCTAAACCAAGGATAACGGAAAGAGATCTGACAAGCTTTGACTTGGTCCTCATTGACCAAGACTGCAGCACACCGTAACACATCTTCATGCAATTGCTTTCCATCATGTTGTCATCTTTGTGCTTAAAAATGGATGACTCCCTGCATTTTTAATGTGCATCAGGGCTTGATTTATCAGTGTACATACAGCCACTCTCTCTCAGGTCAGAATACATATGCTCTAGGCGTTAGGCATTGTTTTGATTTTTATTTCCCCCCCACACCCCACCCACTATATGCCTAACTAGCTTGTGCTGGATTTTGTCCTAATTCAGAACAAGCTAAAATATCAAGCGTCAATATTGCTCTCGGTTATTTAAAATAAATAAATAATTAACCACAAGAAGCCTGATCTACTGATAGCCTAGCGGATGTGTGTTAGAGTTGTCTTCTATAAGCTGCATATCATTTCAAATTTATTTAATTTGCAATCATCTCTGAATGTACAGTCAACTTATTGATATCTTTATTTTTGTAGTTGATGTATAATTGTATTCATGCTTGATACAACTAGCTAGATGAAAATCTTTCAGTTCTAGATGTTGCAGTTCCAGTAAGCTTGGTGACTAAATATATTATACATGCAATGTTAAGACACAATATAAAAAACGATTCTTCTCAAAAGTCAAGTAGTGTTTCTGTAAGATAGATCTATGCTTAATAAGGTAAAAACTGTTAAAGGCACAACACTGGTAGTCTTAGAGTTTTTTTCTATTTATTTATTTTTTTTAATTTCCTTCCATCTTCACTGACTTTGTCAAAGCACCATTGGTAGGGCTGACAAAATGCATGGCCATTTGACATCATCTCACCCACTGCTGAATGTTCTGTCATGAAGACTGGAAAAGAAACAGCTACTGAGGAAGTGAAAGAAACATAACACCAATGCAACATAGGGCACAGTTCTAGAGAATCTTTATCTCCGAACTTCAATTCAAAGCTTGCTCTTTTAAAAACAAACAAACACAGGTTTGTTGATCAAGAAGTTGCACTAATGACATTTGTGTTTCATTTGGGAAGCCACCAGCAATTTAGAAGATAATACATCTACTTAGTTTAGGTGTCTTTACAAATGTCATAATCCGCTCTCTTGAAACACTTCAGTGTAAGATTGATATAGGTTTTAAAACATTAATACTGATCTTCAGAAATGTGAATAAAGCTAAGGCAACATGGAGATTTTCTATGCCTAATCTATATGGTTTTAAAAAAAAAATCATACCAAATTACTGGCAAACTGAACTGTGATGTTAACACTCTTCATCTAGGGGGAGAAATACTGTGTTGCAGGAAATCATTAGTGCATTTGACAATGTCCTAGAACAGCTCAAGAGCTGAATTCTATAGGACTAGTGACACCTTAAGGAACAAAAGACACATTGGTGTTAATCCCTTGGGTAAAGAAAGGCATGTTTTGCACTTGGAAATACTGAGGCTTTGACAGGTGGTCAATATTAATGGGTGAGTGCATACAGGGACCCAGCACAAAGGCTGCCATGGGTGAGAGTCTACTGTATTGGGGGTAGGAACTTGAAAGATGATATACTGAGGAGCCTTAGTGCAGTGTTACACATCACTGGCATTTTAGTTGCTTTGGTTTCGTGGCTGCTTCCTCACTGCAGGCAGAATCCCTTCTTCCTCACAAAAAGACAATGGGAGCATCCTCCTAGCCCAGCAGCAAAAAGCATCACCGTGTAGGGCAAAGGCTTCACTGCACACATGGTTATCACTTGGAAGCCTGAAAGAATGAGGTATGTTTTGGAACACCTAGCAAGGAATAAGCTGACAGCTGCCTGCAAAAGATTAGTTAAATTTTGTGGGGTTTCTAGGCCTTTGGTGGACGTCACGCAAATGCTCGGTCAGGAAAATTGTTTGCTCTGTCTTCCCTCTGTTGCATGTATTTGCAGGTTTCCTCTTTCACCCATGTTACTGTGTGCTGTAATGAACTGGCGCCCTTGTTTCACGCTCGGTTTGTTGTGCCAACAAGCAGGATGCTAATGAGCTGCGTGCTAGATATTCAAGTTTCCAGGTAGCAGCTGTAGGCTGCGAGACTCCAGCGTGGTCTGTGAGAGACATTTGGTTTCTTACCTAAGAATCAACGCTGTAGCGGACAGGAGGTGTTTGACATGCTAATGGTTTGACATGCTAATGCTCTCTGCTTCAAAAGAGACCTGCTCCTTTCCAGCTGAGACCCCAGGTGGCCAGCGCTGAGACACGTGGGCTCAGCATGCAATTAAAACATCACACAGGCACAGAGCTCTTTGAAGTGCAGGAAGACAGCTGAGACTTCTTTCCTTTTCACTGCTATGTGAATGAGGACAGCCAACCACATGCTGGGAAGGGAGGAGCAAAAAGGGATACATTTAAAATGCTGTGTCGAGGCTAGAAGTTAATGCTATAACACTACATCAGCGGCTGAGTTGGCATGAAAGGACAGGTACAGGCTTCGGAAACAGTGCTTCAGACTGAACGCCTGGAATAATACGTGGTAGCTCTGCACTTTTCTCCCAGTGCTGTACCAGCACTACATAGACATATACATCAGTGCTGAAGAACCTTTGTACCTCTGCAAAGAAAGGCAGAGGCATTTCTGATGTGCAAGTTTGAATCCTGCTTAGTCTCATTAAGCAGCGGTGTCAGGTTTTGCCTGCTCGCAGTTAAATTTTGTTCAGTTACTGCAACCGCTCAAACAGCCTCGGTGGTGGTGGTTTTGCCCAGAACAATTTGAAAAGGATTTGATGGCAGCTAACCTAAGCTGGTGTTCCTTGGCATAGGCTTGGGCCTGACCTTGAAGAGAAATTCGAGAGGTTGCAGTCAGAGCAAAGGAAAGGGAGCAGCACAGTTCTGCTCTGGGAAGCACGCAGCTGTCTAAGGCTGCGGACAGCGCAAGTGAGGGCTGCCTGCACAGGTTTGTATGTAGACAGGCCTGAGGCAGCGCTTAAAAGCAAAGCATTTCTTCAGCAGCCCGTATTTGTACACTCACTAAGCTGGACCCTGGGAGGCATGGAAAGCTTTCACCATTTGCCAAGCTGAATGGAAGCAAAATTTGGAGTTGACCAAGCGGTGGAGCTGCAAGGAGGGCTGGGAGACTTCCACCCAAGCCCAGCCTTTCAAGCCATCCACAGACACTAATTTAGTTATGTTCTTGGGGACCATTTTCCCTGTACCTTTGTGTGAAAGTGCTTTCTGGGTTCATAGCCTACAGCGTGAGTTCTGTAAGAATTTAGGATTGCAACTTACAGCTAGCCAAATTTCCAGTTCCTCTCAAATACAATATACACATGGCTCCAGATTAAATCAAGTAGCTTCTCTATTTGTAGGGATGTTCTTAGGTGTCCCTCTCTGGAATGTCATAGCTTCTCACTAGGCAAACGTGTTAAAATCAAAGTGGTGAAATCAAGTGGCTGGTCAGTCTTTGTTCTATTGCTTAAATAGCTTGTCTGCGCTGTGGGAGGGGAGAATTGCAAAGATTATTTTGAGGCTTCTGACTTAGCTGCGTGAAGACTAACAAACAAAGTGAAGTTGTGTACCCACCTATGGGCTGATTCAGATGCTAGGCTGAGATTTGGTAACTCCCAAAGGAAAAATCCTGGAATCAGGCCCATGGATCATGCAGCACTGCATCTGATGGGACCAGCTCTGTTATGGGAGGGAACGTTTAAGCATCTGGAGTAGAGATGCAGTGTACATCTGGTTCTTAAGCTTCTGCTAAAAACAGGTAGACCTTCAAGCTTACTTCAGTGTTTTTTGGTATACTTGGAGAAATTTGATCCAGTTGCTGATTTTTCTTCAATTTCATTGTTATAGTACTTCTAAAGAAATAAAAATAAAAATCAGCAAGTGTACAGTTAGCACTTACAATTAGGTGTAAAAGAGACCTTTTGGAAAAGTGAAAGTCTGGTATACCTTCTTCCCTCATGTTTGGGAAGTGAAAATATCCGATTGCTGTTTCAAGTCTGAGCCCAGTTGGGGCTGTACAGAGCACGCCATCACCCTGAAGGTCAAAGCAGTTGAATTTTTTGTATGATTCCCAGTAAGCTTTGTGTAAAGGTTTTTGTTTAGTGTTACAAATATATTTTACAGTGTTAAGTAATACACCATAGTTCTTACTATGGTTTAGTGAGCTTGGTAACTTCAAAACTACGGTTGGTGTCTTCTTTTTTTTTGTTTTGTTTTTGTTCATTTTTAACTTAAATCAGTGTCAGGTACAACTGATAAGATTAAACATGCAATTTTCATGAATACCCTCCCTCTTACACAGTGTGACCCGTTTTCCACCTGTATCATCGCTGAAGCAGTGGGTATTAATGCAGCTGGATTCTCATGAGCTGCCAGTAAGCATCAGACAAGGTCTTTGCAAGCTCTTCACCTGTATTACTGAGAATTTTTGGAAATGCTAAGGTCTGGTAAAGGCTGGAATAAAGTGTTATACTGCTGAGCTGAGTTACTGCAGGTATTGGTCTTGGGATGCAGAAGTACTGCCAAGTGCTTGTAACTGGCTCTTCTCACCTGCCTGATCCCTTTTGTCAAGGATTTTGTTACCTGGACTCAAACATCAGGTTGTGCTTCCGCAGTCTCTTCTGTGGTCCAGTCTGCAGCGAGGGCTGTGCGTGGTCAATAGCACCTGAGCTCTCAGGATAGCCATCCAGCTAGAAATGGGGCAGGGTGCTGAGAGGAGGAAGGCATTCCTGCAGCTCTGCTGGGAAAGTCCCCTTTCCTGAATATAGAAAATGTTCCAGAAGAGTGCACGTCTGGCCTTCTGGCAGGTGAGACGCTCAGAAAAAAGCTCTACCCCTGGTGTTGTGCCCACCAGTGGGCTGTGAGAGTGGGCCAGTTGGGCAATATTTGCAGGCTGTGTGTGGAGGATGTGTCTCTGATCCCTTCCCATGAGTGTGCCGGAGCTGGTGTGGGAGGCTAACTGGAAAGTGAGGAGTAACCTTGCGGTGCAAGCAGGACTTGCTGGGTCGGTTCTTTGGCTCTGCTCAGCAGCACTGTGGTGAGGTAGAAATCTTGCAGCTGTGCACACACAAAAATCAGGGTTGTTTGTAATGCTTTCCATTCCCAAACTACACTGATGGGATTATTGCAGTTTTCTATGGATAGCATCTTCTGCTCTGGGATGTTCATGAGATCATCGCTTCAGAGAGAGCGTCCTGGAGGCATGACAGCACGAAGGTGTGTGTGAAAGCCTTGACCTTCAGCCTGTGTGAGACCAACTCTGAATGCTGGGCCTTACTCTGAACATCAGGTCACCGGTCTGAGGGCAGGCACAGATGCTTCCTGCAGGGGAATATATATTGGGTTGGTCATTTTTTCAAACTGAATCCAATGACTGAGTAATTAAATCACTTTGTAACCAAACAACTTAACAACCTGGTATCATTAGTCTTCCTGTTTTTACATGGAGCCTAGAATTAACGCTGAGTTCTGTGTTTAAAATTGGGAAGTGTCAGCTTTTAAAAAGAAAAAATAACACTCAGAGCTGGTACCTGAAAGACTGTGCCTCCTTAACCTGCCAGAAACGTCTCATTAGTCAGTTTTCCCATGTTGCTTTTGTAAGTGTTCGTTGTTTCTGAAGTAGAGGATTTCCTCAGGATCTGGGTTCTTCCACAGATCACTAAATGAGCATTCCTGGTAGTAATGAGCTGTGCTAATGAGGGGGGTATTCAGTGGGAGAGGAGCAATGGCCATGGCACTCACCAATTTATGCATCAAGTCTCGCTGCAGACATTAGCAGAAGGATGGGTACACAACCACCTTGTTTGAATATAGGATTGAAATACCTGAGTACTGTCGAGCTGTTGCAATTCACATTCTTTTTGAGCCTTTGTTGAAAAGGTAGGGCTGCTGTGTTCTTGCACTGTTTGTCTGCATTGCAACAAACCTGGTAACTGATGCCCAGGCATTTTCTATTGATGCACAGATCAAATGACAGTGGGGAGTGGCTTTCTGGGTGACGTCCCGTGTACAGTGATGTCAGCCAAAGATTTAAAAAATTCAGGTGTGGCATAATCTGCCAATTAAACCGATTAGTACTCAGGCTAACTCTTGAGAGGGAGCACTGTCTCTACAGCTCTGCTTATTGAAGTATTTTATTTAGTCCCTTAGCCTTACCTAGTACTAGACTTCCACCTAGTACCTTCACTGAAGCAAACTGTAAGCTGACGTAGGGCCATGCTGAGGGCTATGTGCTAGTTCTCTGGCCATCTGAGAAATCTGCTGCTGGCTCACAAGTGGTCCTGACTGCTTGGAAGCTGTGGCCCTGGAGAAGTTCTGCGACCCCCGTGGGATTGGGATGGAGTGCCTCGCGGCATTGCTGGCAGAAGTTAGAGCTAGTCAGGAGGCGATGGAGGCTGGGCAGAAGGAGCTGAAGCGTGACATGGAAACATCTCAAAAGGAAATCAGAACAGTGTTAGCACTGCAGAGGAGTCAACAGCAGGTGAAAGAGGAGCTGAAAGCAGAGGTGAAGTCCAGTCACTTGGATATAAGAAATGTGCTTGAGGAAATCCAGAGAGTAAGGGAAGAAATGGAAGCTCGGTTAAATACTCAGGCTGATCTGGTCTTACTGATCAAAGAAGTGAGCACCAACCTGACATGCGTAGACAAGGCTTTCCAGAAGATGGAAGAGAGGCAGAAAGTTCTTACCAGCCTGCACCTTCCTACAAGAGAAGACATTGAGCATGGATTTTTCTTTGAGAAATGCTTGCACAAGATGCATGTGAATTTTCAGAAGCCCGTGGAAGCTAACGGTTTGGATGAGGAACATGGAAACATGGTGCTTAGGGGTAAGACCATGGTGATCATAGCGTGGGGACTTGGGCTTGTCATGTGGTTTCTTTTGGCTATTTGCAATGCTTGTAAGAAATATAATTTTTTTTCTTAGAAATTAAACTTCTTGCAGGCCTTCATAGTATATGGTAAGCAATGGGAGGCTTTGATTTGGCTCTGCCAACCAAAAAGTGGGTGCCGGATGTTTCAGCTGGCAATTTAGCAGCAGCGCACAAGATCGAGAGGCTCAGGAAAGCAGCAGGACCTGGCAAGTTGAGTTAGGCAGCTGCTCCAGTACTATGCCAAGTGCTGTGCAATGCTGAGGTTCCTAAATGCAACTGTATGGAACGCACCCCAGTGTGTGAGTGGCTCTGTGTTTTTTGCGTCTGATTACCTGCTCCCCAGAGAAACTATGCATGGGAAATGGTTCTCCTTATGGAAAAACTTGGGATGGGCCTAATAGTCTTCCCAAAGAAAAGTCTCTCCAGCTGCTGTCCATGCAGTGACTTCAGAGGGAGTGGGAGGATTCCTGGACCTTTTTCAAGGTCATAGGATGTTCTTTTTTGCCAGCAAGATACTGAATTTTCTGTGACTGATTCAGTGATCAGAAGGCTCAATCTTGACAAAACTACTGCTGCTATTTTTATGGATTAAAAAAAAATAATAGTAATAGGACCCTATATGGTGATTGCGTATGGTTGCTGTGCTGCAGGTAGTACTTGAGTATCTGTGACTTACAGTCTTCAGAAATTGAGCATTTTAAATAGATTGGGTACTGTGTTTTCTAGACTGTTGGAGAAGAGTCCACAAGGGGAAAATCTGTTTTACTTTACAAGTCTGACTTGCGTAAAGGTGGCAAGTAAAAATGGTGAAGTGAGGAGGACTTAGGCTGGTGACTGATACTGTCCTTAACTTAGAGTCCATCGTTGATGTGTTGTATCCATAATTAGACTTGATGCCTTTGTTCTAACGAAATCATGGCTTTTGTTTTGACATCATAGTATGGCTTCTATACAAATCTGGAAACAATCTGTCATTGCCCAGGGGTACGCAAGCCATAAATAAGCATTGGAGTGCTGCTGGCGTTAATCCGTAGAGGCAGCTCATGCTACAGAGAGTTGATGCTAGCAGAGAAATGCTTTTCAACATCTAAAGTGGTTCTGCAGAGCACATGCCTGTGATAAAATTGTTAACAGGAATGTCACTGAATTTCTCTTGTGCACGTTTTTTTTGTTCAGCTTTTTTTAGTTCAGTATCCATGGTTGGCTTGGATGAACATTTGAAGGAGCTTCTCTGAAGAGGCTTGGTGGTCTGGGCACCACAATAAAAGCAGTGGTGTGAAACTGGCAAACTGATAAAGCCAGGCTGTGGAGACAGTGGGTAGTTGGAGTCTGTTGTCACTTGTGGTTAGCTGTTGTATCAGGGTACTTATTTAAACAAAATAACTTCAGTATGTAACAGTATCTGATGTAATTTTTTTCCCTTAATAAAAATTGTCTGCAACTCTTCGTACAGATGGGAAGCAGCTTTTAGTGCTCTGTTGGGGTCCTAACAAATAATGTTAGTCACTTCATACAGTGAATTAAGTGTTGACATTACTATCTTTATTAGTAAATTTATCCCGTACCCTTAAATCAGCAATAGTGCTCCAATTCTCTGTTTATTGTAAGGGAAGCTTTTAGGGAGGGAGATGGAATAAATGAGAGAGTAGGAGTACATGAGCCAGTTGGGCAGGGAAGGACTGAATGTACGCCTTTATTCTCTAGCCACTGCCCTGTTTTGCTTCCTTTCCTCCCCTTGATTATTGCCTCTTGTGATTTTTTTTTAATTTTTTTTTTTAAGAACCTTCAGAAGGTGACCAGTATTTGCTGGAATGTTGCTGGGAATCTAACAAGATAGCTCTCAGATCTGAACCCTCTTCCATTTATAGAGGTGTAAATGAAACAATGTTATGTCTGCACTGAGAGAAAAAAAAAATGTCCCCATTAGGTAAAATGGTGGTAAAAACATACCTGGAACTGGCAGCCAAGCTTGGTCTGTTTGCCCTACTGATTAGAATTTGCCCTACTGATTAGAATTTGGTTTTTGATTTGGGTTATGTTGATACCTTCAACAGCTCTACTATTAAACAGCAAGGCAGTATGTTTCTAATAGAAAATACACCCTGTAACAGTCAGCATCTCCTGAGCAGGAGTGCAGTGAGATCTCCAATAATGCAAGAGTGCCCAAACATTATAAAGCAGTAATGCTGACATTTCTCTAACTAAGGGAGGACAGGAAATCTTGCCTGGAGACGATTTATTTGGAAAATTCATAGTCTTAGGGGGGCCCTTCACACGCGGCTCAGCAAGAGGCACAGATGACATCAGTATTTTGAACAGAAAACTTTTTCAAATGTTCTGAAAACGAGCAAAGTCTATGCAAGACTGGTGTATTAATGCAACAGTTGATGTGTCAGACTAACATTAACTGAGAGTCACAGGTTTATTGTTAATATTATTAAGTTATGTGATTGAGGCTTTCACTGCTGGCAATATGCAAGAGTCACTTGACAACCTTCATACCAGGGCTTCAGAAGGGATTCATTAGCAGCTACTTCTCGTTCATTAATTTGTCCCTGTTTTTTCCACATGTTCTTGTTTTTCTTTTCTCAGAATCTCATCTCTCAGGTTTTATCGCTTTATCTGGAAGAAATCTTGTTAAGTTGACACTGTACAAAGTAATCTGCTCCGATGTCTTCATTAAAATGCCAAGGGATATTTATGTATTGCGTCAGCCTTCTATTGCGAAAGTGTTTGCTTGTCCTGTGTGTGATCAAAAGACTGGCCCTATCTGCACTGCAGTACTGTATCTTTTTGGTCTGAAGGCAGCAGAGAAACCTGTAACCTCGGCGGTGTTTACGAATCCAGGGCTGGGTTATGTAATGCGGTTTCCTCTGGCACCACACGATTGTGTACTGTGAAGGGACTGAGGTTGCAACATAACTGAGAATATTAAGTGAGCTATGTAATTCTTGGACCGTGAAAAGCAGCAGGGCAAACTCAAAATATGTTACATTTTAGAGCATTTTTAAGTATCATCTGTGAACTAAATTGCTGATGCTAGAAACTTGTTGGAAGACCTTTGGGTAATGGAGCTCAAACCTGAGCTGTAGAGTGGAGTTCTTGCAGTAAAATTTTTTTGGAAGGAAGAAAGGAAAAGATCAAGGAAATGTGGGGAAAATGGATTTGTATTCAGTGCTACCTTAGAGTTTAGAAAATATGAAATACATGTTGCAAACGGAAGTGGTTAACTCATCTTAAGGTAGAAACAAGTCAGTGGATGGGTATGATTACAGAAATCTTGCATTTTATGTAAACGTTTATTAAAATCACAGAATGAAGATTATGCTGAAAAGAAAGCCACAATACACGAAGGTAAGGACAAAGAGCAAAACATTGTACATGAGGTTATGGTTCTAGAACCCAGCCTGTCAGATGATTATGTCTGATCCACAGTGCTGTGGAACAACCCTTTCTCCTAGTTAGTGTTTCAGGACGAGTTTAGATCTATTTTCTTTTGTACCTGCCTTTAAATTTTCATTAGACATAAAGTACAGATTAACTTGTTGTTGTTTTTGTTCCAGTTGACAAGGGCAAGCAGCGGAGTCCAAAAAGCTCGTGCATACAGACACAGCCCTCCACAGATGTGCATTCACCTGGCACAAAAACAGCTGAGTTGACACAGTACAAGACAAAATGTGAGAACCAAAGTGGAATCATTCTGCAGCTGAAGAAATTCCTGTCAAGCAGCAACCAGAAGTTTGAAGCATTGACAATTGTGATCCAGCACCTGCAGTCTGAGGTAAAAAAAAAAAACAAAATAAAACAAAACAGAAGTCTTGCAACTAATCCATTCTGACTTTAATTTGTTGGACTGTTCTCAACAATGGCTTCTGAATATATTATACACTGATACATAATGTCTGCATTTCCACTCCAGTTGCTGCATTCCTGTATCTTCTTTCTCCTATGATTCCTTTTCTAATGCAATACATTGCAAGTTCCTATATTAACTATATGCCTTCAATTAATGGTGTTATTATAACAGAATGTTCTCATGTTACTGCCATTTTAAATAACCTTTAATGTGTATTTGTAGCCTAGAAATAATTTCTAGTAAGTTGCAAATAAATCAAGTACAGATGTGGTTACCTGTATTTAATGAAATAAGGGTGGCCACTTGCTCTATAGTTCCTATCCGTCTTCTTGTGGAACTTCCAGAAAACTTGCTCCAGGCATCAGTTGGACAGAAACAAACTAAAAAACTCAATGTGTTTGACTGCCTCTTTGCAGCTTCACATCTTTTTCTGAAAAGAAGTTTCTAAATGTTTGTATTCCTTCAGGGCTGAGCACCTCTTCAAGTATATACTTGAAGTTCTGCCCCTGTAGGAAAGTCTAGTTTGAAGAGAAAATCTGCATGACCTTGCTTTGTTATCTGATATTGGAAAGAAGGTTAGATAAAGAGTGGATATGCTTTTCAAATAATTGAGAATGAAGTGCAGGGTACTGACTATTGAATCCTGCATTATTGGTAGTATCTTTACAATTATCAACTTCATAAAAAAAAATAATAATAATAATGCACCTGTAAAAAATAATAATAATAATGCACCTGAAATTTAGTGGAGTTCATCTTATGTGTGTTAGTGTTTGCTTGTCCTAGTCTGTTCGACATACAGAATGACTTCAGAAGTTTGATAATGCACTAGAGTGTCGGTCTGCTTTGAAAGATTTTGAGAGAAGAGAAATCTCAAGTTAGGGGATAACAGTTTTGGATTTATGCTGCAACAATCGATGCAGACTTTACTAGCAGTTCATTTTGTATTTATAGCTAATGTTCCAAGATTGATACCAGTTGTATTTTAGCCATTCCCATATGTAGTGATTTCATCCAATGTATAAAAATCACTGAGTTGTCTTAGTATGCTGCCAGAAACATAGCATTCTCTTCTGCTGGGATAATATCTGTTCACTCTCCTTTCAACTAAAAACACTGCATTATTGTTAAGTTCAAGTCTGGTTCAACTCAGAAAGAACAGTTGCTTTTACTGAGTTTTGTGAGGTTGGTTTGTTTTAGTTTTTTAAACTCTTGATTGGAACATTTTTCTCTAATATAATTTAAGATCTTCAAAGCAATTTGGTTCAAGCTTTTTGGGTGCCTGTCATCTAATACAAACTTGTGAAATTTGGACTGCTAAACTTCTGTTCAATCTTCATGATACTTTATAATAAGCACCTAGATTTCTGGTAACTTTTATAATTAAAATAAAAATCTTGGCCCAGGTTCTTTCAGGTATTTTGTATTGCAATTTTATTTTATTTTTTTTAAAGAATACCTAACCTGTGCATCTTTACCTGATATTTTAGTAAGATGCCTGTCATATGTACTTCTTCCAGGCTGTTTTATGGTGTATTTACAGCCTAGGCATTTTTTCCAGGGATAGTTATTGAGGGGAAAAAATAAAAAAGTATGTAAGGTTGAGGGAAGATAAAAGAACTTCATGGGGGAGAATAATTTTTCTGCCTCTACTTTTTTGTTATTATTTTGCATGTGGAAAGAAAAAAATATGTCAATTATATAAATTAAAATCAATAAAATAAATTATAATCATTAAAATAATATTAAAATAAAATTTAATTATTAGTTTAATTAAAATTAACAAAAGCATATCAATTATATAAAACCAATAATCTAGGAGTGTTAAGTCAAAGCATTTGTAACTGGGCTAAAAATTGATGTGTTGATGTACCTGCATTTGTTTCAGGTATTGACGTTCTCTTCTTTCCCAGGATAAGACAAGTCCTAGGTGAAGAGGCAATGTCTTACTGTACTTAGTGTAGGACTGAAGAGGACATTTCTGCCATGGTTGGTGTAAGCAGTACTCAGAAATCTGATGAGTAGCTAGGGGAAATATCCTTCAAGATTTCTGTATTTTAGAGAAGACTGAAGAGTGGTCTCGTTGTGTTTTGGTTGTTTTTTCCTTCCTTTCTGAAGTGTGAATTTTGGTCTAGCTAACTTAATCCAAACTGGCTGTGCATTTATTTTTTGGAAGTGTATCTCAGAGATTGCTTCAATGTAGTTCTCAAATTTTGGGGGTAAATTCAGGGAGAAACTTAGAGGGTTTAACTCAAGCTGAAAATCACTGCCTTAACTACTGCAGAGCCAGCAGAAAGTAGCTTCAGCTTTTATGAAAGTAGTTTTCAGTTTTTTGGGGGGGAAGAAATCGACTAATCATAATCTTTTTTATTATTATGTGAACAACAAGGCTGTGCTTCCCACTCCTCCTACTTGAGCAAGTGTGAAGTAACACAGTACAGCTTGAGCTGATAAAACAGTATGCTGTCACCAGAAGAAGGTCCTGCTGTACACTCCTCTGGTACTGGTCTGTCCGTGATTCAGCTTTCAGCTGCCAGAAAGCTACTCTAGCCATAGAGAGAGCATTTCTCGTCCAAATTAGTGACATGGACCGTTCTTCTGGTCAGAACCAGTGCAAGGGGGAGGCAGGGTTGAGGACAGGCTGCCTGGATAGATGGAGAAAAGAGCCAGGGTGAGCTGTTGTAGCACTTCAAGGCTGTATGTTGCAGCTAGAGCCTCTTGACAAAACCTGCCCCAGCCTTTCCTGTATTCCCCGCGGGAGGAGGAACTGACAAAGCTGAAGTTACTGGGAGAAGTGAATCAGCTGCTGCTATTTTTTTCTTCTCTTCAAGAGGTCCCAGATGCAATTCTGCACCAAAATTTTAAATTGCTTCTTATGAGCTCATGTGAAATGGGATAGCACTGGCAAAATGAGAATTTGCTGGCAGTGACTTCTGTCAGAAATGCAGCCAGCCCTTCTGGAGCAAAGTCATGAGGCTGCTGTCTAAGGGTTAAACAAAATTGTGTAAGGCTGCTGTGCTGTTTCCAGCTGAGCTCACAAAACTCTGTGTGAGCTCAAACGTGTTTGTTACAAGCATTATCATGGAGCTGTCAATATTAACAGCTGGCTCTGATAATACCTCTAACACTAGAGCTGTTAGGGTTTGTCCAGATGATTTCAGTGGTTAACTGCTTCTACCAAGACTGTTCTGAATTTAAGCCTCTTAAAGGTGGGCCAGTCCACCCTGATAAAACTGTAAAACCAGATTTCAACTGAGCAGATCCTGTTGCAATGAATTAGCACTAGATTGAAACCCTGGTGGCAACCTGAGTACTTAATGGTAAGGAACACCAAGTCCGATGAGAATGTCAGACTGTACCAAGATTTTTCTTTGCTAGATAACTGTGTGTACGCTAACTGAGCGTTAAAAGTATGTGTCAAGCTGCAATCTTATCAAAACAGCAAGCTAGTCCTTCTAGACGTCTGTTTTCCCTCTAGTCCCCTGGTAATTCCTATGGCTCCATAACTCTTTTCCTGTTTTTTTAAGTTCAGACAAGAGAGGAAAAGTGACAGTACAGTGGAAATGGGCTTACTGAGTGCAAAGGAAAGCCGGCTTCCTTTAACCTTTAACTACGTAAGCTCTGAAATGTGCACTAGACTTGAGTGTTAATTTTGCATGTTTTGACTTTTTTTCTTGTCTCTTTAGTAGTAGATGCATTCAGAGAAACTCTAGAGATAATATGGTTTAAGACTTCTGGTGTAGGTGAGGCTGTGGCTGGCCGTGGTGGAGCCTGTCAGGCCTGCGGGCTCGCACTTGTGTCTCTGCGGCCTGGTGCCTGCAGGCCCTGGGGAGAGCCAGTTCAGGAACACCATGAGGAGCCCACAGAGAGGAATCGGTCTGTCCGTACCTGAAGTTTTATGGGCATGCTCTTGTGAAGTGGTTAACTCTGGGAAGGAGTGAGAGTGAGAAACCAGCAGCGCTGGTGTGAGGCAGGGATGTGTGCCTGAGAGGCCCTCAGCAGCACAACCTCTGGTTAAACCACCCCAGCTTTGGGGTTGGGAGATGTTTGTTTTGTCTGCACAGTACTGGCTGGGTCTTATATTTGGTTTTGGTCACTTCTAAAGCTGTTCAAGAAAGATTTAGCTTTGAAGTGAAGAGGACATGTATTGCTGTTGTGTGACTCAAACTGCTTTGTGAGTATTGAAAGTGTGAATTGACAGCTGCTGCCTTCATATTTTCGTATTTTAATGCATACGTTTTAATTGCCACATTTGGAAGTACTCAAGTCATTAAAAAAACAGTCAGTAAAATGTTTTATTAATACCCAGTTCTGTTGTTTTTACTTTAAGAAATTAAATCAAGTCCTTAAGTCCTTCAAGAGCTTTTAAAAGACTCAGGCATAGAAGCGAGCTTCAAAATTTTGCCAGTGCCATGGAGCTCCAGAGATGAACAGAAACAAAGCTTTACTGCTGTTCTTCTCTTGGTGTACTTGAGAAGACTGGAATTTACAATTCAAATTTTACTTTGGAATGACTGGGGCGACTTCTTCAAGAAGTCACCTTCACAGAGGGAATGTGATTTGCAAGGCTCCAGAGCCTTGGCAAAATAATATGGGGATACCATTAATTGTGGATGCGATACAGGAAGCAATGTAAGTAATGAGCTAGAAATTGTGTGGCTGAGATGGACTTCGGTATTTCTAGGTGGAAATAAAAATCCACCATTAATACATGAGCTACTCTAACTGGCATTTCCTGACATGTAGATGACTGTGAGAGTCAAGGTACTAGTCTTCTGGGGAATTTCCTAGCACTTATTTTTTTTTCCATCTTGGAATATGCAAACATGTTGATCGGAATAATTTGTGCTGGCCTTCATGGAAGCTCAGCAGAAAATATTTATATTTATTATATGAGGAAATGCATACCCAACTTAAGGAGCAGAAGTACATATTGCATCACTAAACCCCAAACCCTTAGTGGTAAAAGAAAGTTTTGGAACAGTTGGATTTTTGGCATGTACATCCAAAATACATTGGCAAGGCCATTGTTAAGCACAGCTGTCTGAGTTTAAATTTATAGTTTTGACTTTCCAGAACCTAACATCAAACCTGTCTGGTTCTCATTAAGATTCTCATCCAAAATGCACTTTTGCTCATTAAATCTGGCTTCCCAGAGTATAGATATCTCTTTTTACACGAGACAGAATGTAAGGATATAAGATCATGTTTGTTTCTTCAGATTGAAAAATAAACAAACAAGTAACCCAGTCACTTAGAACAGAAATCAAAAGATAATATCTTGGTTCTGAGGAATTCAGATATATTCTGTTCTGTAAAAGATAGCATTTGAGAGAGAACACAGTAGCTTACCCTTTATAGCAAACTTAGGCTCTGGCAGCTTGTATCTTACAGGTAGCTGTTGTGGAAAGCAAGGAAGTTTAAAATTATTCTCAAGTTCTTTGTAGCATTTGACTGCTAATTGACAATAACATTTTTGGCAACATTGAAATTTTGTGAGCTATTAACACCCAGGAAATTAACTACTGTGAGACCTGGCTCTGGTAAAATAGCCATCCAGCTCTTAGAAGACACTTCAGTTACCAAATTTATTGGGTACTGTTGGGGATTCAGAAGGGGTGATGGAGAGAACTGAAAGTTCAGCCCTGTAGCTAGTCCTAGCAAAAGGTGTGCTGAGAAAAATACATCTTTGACTTGATTTTAAAGTTTCATGTTTCAGGTAGCCAGTATTGCCTTCCCTGACAAAGAAACTAATTCCTTGTTATTTCTCCTAGTTCCTAATTTTTAAGGAAGATGCACAGTTGATGACAGTAGCAAGCTAGATGTAACTATTGCAGATTTGAAGTAAAAGGGAGGGGCTCATGGGAGAAAGAAAATAACATCTTTGCTTCTTGTTTTCCTCTTTTTATACTGCATTTTCAGATGAAATTCTAAACAGCCTTAAAAACAGAAGGCCTTAGAACAAATACTGTAGTGTTTTGCTCAAGCGTAGGATCTCTTATCCTAACCTTTAAAATTTTTGATAAAGGTAATTATAATTCTATAGATGCGAGAATTTAAGTTATGGCATTGCGGTTTGTCAAGCTACATCATATCTGTTCAAGACTTTGACTTTGTCATATGCTCAGATGAGATGAATTGAAGCAAATTTGGGAAAACACTGAAAAATTAAGTAATTGAATTGGTGAACTTGCTTATGAGATGAGAATTTTAACAGGGAAGAAGAGAGTCATTCTGTGTGACATAAAGTTAATATTACAGTTCAGGAATCTTATAGAGTAGGAAATGGGCTGTAAAGTTAAATAGCCCATCTTACTACTACATCTGGGCCTAACTTTGTAAAGCTATTGCATACAGGTGGCCATTTTTCAAAATGGGAAGACAGATGCTTATTCTCTCATATGAGCATAAGATCCTGCCTAATGTTTGTACAAGTGTAGAGCCCACAAGTTCAAGATCCATATTAAATATTAAGTGACTCACAGGAATCCTGTCTGGCTGGTTCTCTGCTTTACTGTTTCCCATACTAAACATTGGGGAACAAACATTTGATGCTTCATAAATGAGAGAAGTCAAATGTTGGAAGTTACAGGGAGTCCCTCTTAGCTAATTGTAGAAGAGTTGTAGTCTGAGACTTAACTGGGTTCTGTTTGAAATAAGAAGTCAAGGGCAGGTGAAAATTGATTGCTTATTTTGTCTGATAAGAAGGCAGCACACTAACAGTGTCAAGAGTAATTTGGAAATAGTCATTTCACTGTAGGTTGGTTGATTTGAGATGATTAATGGCATTTTCACTTTACTGCAGTAATAGTCTGGTCCTCCATTCAAAAATATACCTGGAGAAGGTGCTTAAAGGCTGTGTGTTGTGATACCTGGCTAACTTTAGCTTGCTTTTGCCTCTGAGTACTGTGAAAGAGATGGTATTTCAATATTTAAGTGGGTTGAGAATGGGCGAGTTTAAAAATAAATAAATAAATAAATGACAATTTCTAAAATTGCTGACTTCTAATTAGAAGACTTGCTTAAAGGACGAGGAAGGAACAGGAACTGGTAGAGGTAGTCTGCCATAAGGAGCAAAGTAATCAATGCAAATGTAATTTTGCAGAGCGGATATGAATGGCCCTTTTGTTACCCCCGCATAACTACCTCCGAGCTATAGCTGATGCCACGTGAGTGACTGGAGTTTATACAGAGACATGACTCAGCTTCCACGTTAAGGCCAGTGATCATACTCATCTTTTCACTTGTGTTGGAGAATTGCTTACAAGTAACCTTTGGGTATCTTGAAATAAATAAATAATGTTTCTCTCCGAATTTGGTTTAGGAGTAAGTGCTTATGGTTTGACACTAAACAGCTTTCAAAATCAGGCTTTCTTTTCCCAGAATAAAATTAATTTGACCCTATATCTGACAGTGAAACACAGTTGGGTGCTTCCTTTCTTTGCTGCACTCATGAATTTCTGTCTTACAGACTCTGGACAAATTTTATTTAGTCTGTTTTAACAAATATGTTTTTAATATGGAACTTTGTCCTCCTCTCACGTGTGTTGACTCCTGAAATGACTTGTTTAGGAAGTGTATCAGTGATAAAATGAGAAGGCTGATCCGCAGCCTTGCAGATCAGAGCTCTTTCCACCTTGCGGTTCTGCCCGCAACAGGTCTAACTGCTGCTGACTCAAAGCCTCCTGCGCATTTGCTGCCATGGGGTGCTTTGTAATGGCATCGTCTGAGCCTTTCTCTCCCTTCTGTTGGCAGGGACCACTCCGTATCTCCTCCTTAAGAGGAGAACACCCCAGTATAGGCAGGATATGTTCATGTCACAGAAAAAGTCCCACAACACAACCTGATTTTCTGAAAATACTTCAGGACCTAGAAGTCAGTTGTGACTGTTCCATGGGAAACGTATCGGCACTTCGCAGAGTGCAGCTGGAGCTATGCGCCAATAATACTTGTTCTAAACCTGATAGGCAATATGTGGGAGGGAATTTGCAGCGCGAGGCTTCTCATGAGAACAATTTGGAAGATTTGGGGAACACCGGCTGCTCGGGAAATGCTTGTAGCTCAGCTCCTGGGGATACCTTGTGGCTCTCACAGGCGAATATTCGGCTTAGGTATATGGTCAGGAAGGTTGGCTGCTGGCATGCTCGGTGCTAGATACCTTTTGTGTTCATTGTGGAATGTGGACGTTTGTGGAGCTTCCTGCTTTTAAGGCACAGGGATGGCAATTTCTGAGCCATTTGTGTCCTCACTGTTGTCCTTCTCCTAAGATGACACCGGGCTGGTCTGTTGGAATTTAGAGCTGCAGCAAAACCAGCTGGCTGCCAGGAAAAAGCACTCTTGAGCCTGTAACTGCCAGTAACAAAAGCATGAATAAGACATCTCGTAATTTATTCCATTCCTGACTTGTCATTTTTGTCATTTTGAAACTGTCACGATCTCCACCCTTTACCTCGTACCTTTTTTTCCCCTGCTTTTGTGTTTCTCCCTGGCTGCAGCAGAGCACATCTCACCTTCCCAGGTGTCCTTGCTGTTGGGCACACATCCCCCTGGAGTTTCCTGACAAATACTCAAAAGCTGCGAAGGATTTTTTTTTAACTGCTTAATCCCTCACATAACAGGAAATGTCCAGGTCTCCTGCTTTATGCTGAGCATCGTTTTACAGCACCTTACAAGAGAGGTGCACCCGAATGGTACCACCTGGGGCAAAGCTTTTGTCCCCGAGCTCTGTTCTTGTGGCTGCCCACTGTCTCCATGTTTGTGGTAGCATAAATGCTTTTGCTAAAGCTAGCCTGGCTGCCTTGCACAGCTGTAACAGATTCTTTTGAAATAAGAGAAGTAGGTACCCAGCCATCCTCCATCATCTTGCCATAAGCTCATAAATTTTGCCAGAAACAGCTTTAAATTGTTACTAAGAGCCTCCTTGAGTCTGTGACAGCTAACTGAGGATTGTGCTGATGGAGAAATCTGGCAATGATAAAATTATATGGAGAAATGAGCAAGGCCAAAACTGCTTGATCTTGCCTTGTGGAGCTGTTTTTTCGGTTTCTGGTGTTGATTTTCACTACAATCTTGTGAAGTATGAGCTCGAAGGTACCTGCATAGCTGTCTGGGAATGAAATACTGAAGATGGCCCCTCCTGGATTTTGGGAGTTGTGTTTGGCATTTTACCAGGTGGCTGGCAGTCCCGATGGGAAGCCTTCTCTGAATGTTTTCTTTCATGGGGGTCATGGGGCATGTCTGCGTGGATTTCTTGCTTTGGGAAACCACGAGTGGGCGTGTTGAAGGCTGAGAGCTTACGGATCAACAGCACCAGGAAAATGAAAAACGGTGCTAGAGCAGTGGGAAGCAAGGAGCTCCCAAATGAGAGATTGTGCTCAGGAGAGCAGTGTCTCCTATTCTGCTTTGAGGTTTTGGCTTCTGGTTGGCCAGTCGGTTAATTTGATGTGGAAAGGACACAGAGATCAGAATAGCTTTAATTAAAACCAGACATGAGCCATTCTGTGGGCCACGAGGCAGGCCTTTTGGAGGCACCAGCCCGAACGGCAGCCTTCCCGAGAGGCCTGCCGCACCGTGCGGCCACCGGCCCGAGGGGGAGGCAGGTGGTGATCAGGTCAGGGATGATTTTTTGGGTGAGAATTACAATCAGGGATGAGTATGTGACCCAAGAAGTGGGGAGAGGAACCCCCTCAGAGGCTCCCTGTGGCGTGCGCCCTCCTGGAAGCCCACAGAGGCAGGCGGAGCGGGGCTTGGCATCGCCGGGCTTTGCCCCGGGGGCTCTCTGTGTGGAGTGGCTTTGTCCCCCAAGGTTTTAGTGCGGCGTGGCCGGGCTCTGCCCGTGTTTTCACCCCGAGGGGGGCAGCCACCGGCTGCAGCACAGTGGTGACAGCAGCAGCTGTGTCCCGGAGGCACGGCGCTGTCACTCGTGCGGCTGCGAGGGGCGCCGCCGCCTCGGGGCGCCCGTGCCCCTGCCTGCCCGAGCCCCGGCGGCTCGGGGCCGGGGCGGGTTTATTTTCTTTTTCTTTCCTTCTTTTTTTTTTTTCCCTCCCGGTGTTCCCTAGCGGAAGCACAAAGCCAGCGGCTCCGGGCCTCCCGCTCCTCTCTCTCCTCCGCGATTTAAAGCCCGAAAAGCGGCGGCTCCCGGCTCCGCCACCCCCCGCAGCTCTTCCCCCCCTCTCCCTCTCCCCTCCCTCCCTCCCGCGGGCGGGCACCGATCGCAGCCCGGGGCTCGGCAGCGGGAGGCAGGCGCTGCCCGAGGGATGGGCTGCTCCGGCAGCAGGCTCTGCACCTACCCGCCGTGCGCCGCAGCCAGGGTAACGCCGCCGAGCTCGCCTGGATCGGGCGGGGATGCGGGGTGCGGGGTTTGGGGGCGTTTGGGGGTTTTTGGGGTGTTTTTTTTTTGGTAGTGATGCTGGGGAGCTGGGCGCGGCGAGGGGAGGAAGGAGCTGGCAAAGGGACAGAAGAGGGGGGTCCTGTGCGCCCCTCCTGGCTCTCTGGGGGTGCGGGGCGATGCCCACCCCATAACGCACCCTGCAAGGTGCCCTGCCCGCCTTGGGCACTCCTGCGCCCTTGTCAGCCATCGGCTGCCTTGTGCCCAGGGCTCTCGGCGCTCCACCCATCATAAAGTGTGCAGGCGAGTGCTGCGGAGCAGGATTCAGATTGCTGTGGTATCCTGGAATAAAAAAAATAATAATAAAAAAACAACCAACGGAGCTATTATTTCGTTTTAGAGTACAACTTCCTTAGCGACAGGAGAACATCTGTGTGTTTGGGAACGGTGGGGCTGTTGTCCTATATGATTCATGTCTTGGCTTCTTGCTCCTGCCTCTTGTTTTGCTGCAGAGCACATCGAAGTTGATTATTGGAAGGTGCCCTGTCCAGGTCGCTAGTAACTGGTGTTTGGGTTTGTTTGTTTTTTCTCCTACAGAGGGAGGAAGCACTGAAACAACACAAAGAGTTATCTCAGGAGCTGGTTAACCTTCGAGGAGAACTGGGTAAGAATTTATTTATCTTATTAATCTCAATGAAAGCACAAATGGGGCAGACCGGATCTCTGCAAAGACAGATGCCGTGGCGTTGTGATGGCAGGTATTGAACTCCCTGCCTGAGTCCTGCTCAGATGCTGCATCGCTGCATTCGGAGCCTCGGCAGCGTGACCCCAGGTTCACCGAATCCCTGGCACAGAGCTGCCTGTGCCTGGGGAGCCTCCTCAGGAAACACACATCTGACGACCACAGAACTCGCTTTCAGAAGATGGGGGGTGTCTGGCAACGTGCGCACTGTCTGAGCCCCCACT
Source organism: Anas acuta (assembly GCF_963932015.1). Taxonomy (NCBI): domain Eukaryota; kingdom Metazoa; phylum Chordata; class Aves; order Anseriformes; family Anatidae; genus Anas; species Anas acuta. The sequence goes on from NC_088982.1 coordinate 58,577,399, forward strand.
CTAGAGGTCTGCAGCAAAAATCCATAAAGCTGTGCAATACACTGCGCAAAATTCGCATTTTGCATTAGTGACTTGTAGGTGAATGAGTGGGGAATTAATAGAAGGCAGTGGTGTCGGGCTAATGAGATTACATCTTTGAATTCATCCTAGCGGACAGCTATAATATGAAATTGAGTTGTAATGTGCAAGGGTTGCTTTTGCCAACTGTGAAGCTTGATTTAACTGCATTAATGGCAACTTCATCTAACTTGTTTGAACTCAAAGCAGGATCAACTTGTGGAGTGCAAAAAGTCATTGAATTAAACTGAGGGTGCTTCAAAATGAAACTAGAGTCTTATAAAAAGCCCACTTCTGTCAGGATGAAGCCCCTTTAAATAGAAAAAAAAAAAAAAAAAACAACCTTCTGAAAGCAGAAGTGAGGAGTGCAGTGGTTTCAGATATATCACTTATTACTGAGGAGCCGAAGTGTTTGTTTTCACATGCTTTGGAAGTTGAGTGTTGTCTCAACCAAAGTGGAGGGTAGGTCTTGTTCTGTGCAGGTGGTGCACTTACTGTTCAGATTTATTTATTAGCACTGATTAGTAGGGCGGGCAACTCCTGTGACTAATTAGAGTTGAAAGCTTGATGGGGAGGCTACCCCCAGCTGAACCAGCAGAGCACAGCTTCTCCTTGTCACTGTTACTGGTGTTCAGTTGAGAGCTTATTGCAAAATGCAGCTTTCTGGGAGCTTTACTTGGTGTTGTGTGAATTTGTGGTGTGTGAGCAGCACAAGCAGCAAGAGCCTTGCAGCCTGGGTAGGTGCAAGAGAGTACCAAAGGTACCAAACACACCACAGAAACATGTCAAACTTTCTTTCCTGAAAGTTCAACACTAGAAAGCTGGGGCTTTGCTAGAGCTTAGTGCTCAGCAGCCTCTCCCATGCTGCAACCTTTCACCTTTCTGCTGATGAAGTGTCCAGGTTGCACTGTAGGAGCTGCTTTTGAAGGAGCCTTGGGTCCCTCTGGCCTCGTGTCCTTGTGCCGGTGCCTGCCTGGAGCCTGCTGAAGGCTGGGGGCTTCCAAGCAGCCGGGCTGGAGGAGCTGGGCTGGGGCAAGGGAAGGGCAGAGGGCTGCGTCCCGCAGCAGCCAGCACTGTGTCACCCCACAGTGACAAAAGCAGAACTCGAGTCATAGTTGAGGAAACTTCTTGGGTGAACTACAGAGTTGTGTTGTGAAGATAACATGGACTTATATGTATAAATTTTATATATGTATATTGTTTACATGTGTATATTGCATATTATATCGGGTGCTGGCTGAGCCCTGGCTGAGGTGACGCTCCCTCAGGCTGGCTTCCCTTTGCACAGTTTCCCAATTTTCCCTGTGATTTCAGGGAAACATTTATCTTCACACAGCTCCTCTAGCGTAGCCACGTCACGCGCCCGGCCTGCCTGTGCTTCTCAGCACAGGTCTGCAGTGGCAGGTCTGCAGTTCCATCTGGCTTTTAAAGATTTGCTTAAAATAAATAAAGCCAGCCGGGCCTCGCTTGTTGACCAGGTTTAAGAAATACATTCTTGTAATGTTAGCTTTAGCTGAAAATAACCTGTTAAATGCACACTTGCTAATCAGCTCTGTTTCCCCTGCTAAATGGGTAGAGCTGCATTTAAGATTCCCATGGGTTGTTTGGAGGTAAGGATTGAGAGCTTTGGTTCATAGCATCATTTAGGCACAGGCTGGTTAGACAGTTAACTTCAGTTTCAGTCTCCTTTGGGCTGTATGGACACCCTGCCTCATGCAGTCCCAGGCTGACGTGTTTTTAAGGCATGTTGTTTCGCAGTTTGGGAACGAGCGGTCTAGGAAGAGGAACCAGGTGTGTCCAGCTTGGCATAGTCTGTGTGTTAGATGTTGCCAAATTCGAGAGGAGCATGAAATCTGCAGCATGCACCTTGCAGGTTTGAGTCCTCAGTTTCTGCCTTTGAAGTTTAATTGCATATGCTCCCAAGCTCCTTTATTTACCTTGCAAAACCAAATTGGCTTGCTATCAAACTGTCCGTTTTGCTGGATTATGCTGCAATCCCCTTTCTACCCAAATACGTTCCTGTTTAATGACTGCGTGCAAACATTTTGGGGTGGGGGGCTGGTTTACATATGCAGCGCAGTCCCAGGCTCTCACTCTGACAGCCACCGTGTCACCAAGCCACGTGCAGAGGACACGTACCAGACGCTGTCTTCTTTCAGTAGCTGGAAACGCGTGTGAGGATTAGCAGTGATGATGTATTTGGGGACAGGCTTTTCCAAGGAGGTCACTTTTCATTCTCAGACATGGCTTTCCTTAAAACCGCCAGCCACAAAGACTGAATTGGTGGTTTGAATGTAAATACCTTGGTTCTGGGATCCCAGAGCAGATACAAGTGCTGTTTGCCACCTGTTTCTCTCCTTATTAAGATACAGGCCAACATGTAAATTATTTCTAGTTACCTGTTTAATTACATAAGTAGAAATCATGAGTTGCATTTCCTCAGAGGTACGAAACTACTCCCCAACATTAATTGTGCTTCCAATTGTTTTGGAGTCACTTTGGAGCCCTGCTGGACACAATCCAGGCCGGTGCTGCTATGCACCAGCTGCTGCAGAGCTGACTCAGCCGACGTGTTGGCCCTTCGAAAACTGCAATGCAGGAGCCTTTCTCAGTGGGCAGGAGAGACCTGCCCGCATCCCCGACAGCCAGACATCTAACCCCTCCATACTGCCACTGGTAAACAGTATTTTCTTCAGAAATCCCTTTCTGCTGTTTTTTTTTTTTTTTTATTTTGTATTTTTTTAATTATTTATTATTATTATTAAATGACCTTTAAAGTGCGCTTTGGAGGTTGGGATAAAAAGGCTGTTGTTTTTTACTGACAGATGGAGTGGGTATGATTTGTTTTTCAGGTTATGGTAATTCTTGAGAATAGTTAACAGCAGCTAGACATTTCCATCAGCTACCTGGGGGAGGGAACCTGGCTTCCCATGCTTTTCCCTGCCTGCTGATACTCTTAGCATCTGCAGTATTGTAGGACAGGAACTTTTTCCTGGCAGACACCTGAGTGTTTCATATATGTATTCAACCAAACCCACTTAAACATAGCTCAAAGCATGCTTTTGGTTTACCTGCCTCGTTTCATCTTGCCCAAGAACAAGACTGTGGCACTTGGCTTAGCACCACGTGTTGTGAGTCTTGTTACAGAAGTAACGCCAAGAGAAACGTGGTCATGAACAGAAAGCGTGCTTGGGTAGAAGGATTTCCAATATTGAGAGTCTGCCAGAAATGTGACCTAATTATTGGGTAATAACAACAAAAAATCTGTAGGGAAGGAAATGAGCTTGTGTTCCTGCAGTAGAGTCACTGGTCAGTGGAAGGTATTCATAAATATTCCTGCATGAAAGATGAAGTTAGAGCAATAAAACGTTATGCGCTGTGGCATAACAAACACCGTGCTAAATACTTGATGCTTTCTGGCACTTACCGGCTCTTCACATCCCCCATACCTATTAAAATGCTGCCCGTTTACTGAGCTAGTGACCTCTGTTTTGAAATGTCAGACAGTCTAATGGGTTTTCATTTCATAAATCATAACTAGGCCAGTGAGTGACTTAGACAACTTTATGAAGATAACTTTTGCTTCAAAGTAATTCAATTTAGGATTCCGAAAAAACAACATTATGTTTTCTCTTCTCTGAGCTATGGCTGTGGTGGCTTTTAGGGGGAGAGTAAGCTGAGCAGCAATGTTTTTATGTAAGCATTTGAGCCGTAAGGACTGGATTGGTTTAGTTACAATGAATTGTTATATAATTAGAGTAAAACCAAACTAAATTTAGAAAGGAGGAGATATTACACATTTGTAAGGGCTTATCCCTTGTTATCCCTTGGCTGCTTTTCCTGGGAATGTGCAGTACTCTTCTTGGGGTTTCTACAAAACAGGGCAACTTCTGGAGCCCTCTCCTTCACCTGGGGCTACGGTTGGTGCTGTTGGGAGCTGCCGCAGTTTGTGCTCTTGGAGGGAGCTGCCGGTGCCTGGTTCTCCACGCCTCTGTTTCTAGGTGGTGGCTGATGTTGCTGGCACACAGAAAGCTCTGCAGTTAAATTTGTGAGGTGGAAGCGGCCACTGTTAACAGCTATGTATGGATGTTAATTTTACCTGTCGAAAATGAATGAAGAATGTCTTCTGAATGAAGACATTTGGCTGTTACCAAATGTCAGGAGCTTCCTGCGATTGCTGGAGGTAGTGGTTCCACCCAGAAGAACCAGGCTCTTTATGGGTAATAAACAGGTGTTGAGCATTAAAACATGGATTAATCTTGCTCTGTGTTGTAATAATACAGAGGGAGACTGTCCCAGGCTGGCTGGGATAACCAAGTGGGGAATAATATGAACAGATTTTCTATTTCAGTAATGAAGCAGATCTTGCTTCTGGCTGCCACGTCCACCATTCTATATATTCTATAAGCAGCCTGACAGCTTAAAACTATTTAGTGTTAGAGATGTGATTGAGGAAATGTAATGGGTGGATGGGTAGTGCACTATTTCATCTGATTTTTCTTCCAAATGCCATGTGACCATTTGTCTCCTGTTGTTTCTTCAGCTCAGTCTGTGGTCTTCTTAATGAGTGGCATAATAAAGATGTGGAGTTGTTGAGGGAAGTGCTTCAAGGAGGCAGAGGAAGCACAATAGTCATGTATAAAAACTCCAAAGCATGCACTTCAGCTGTCTCTGAAGTGGGAAAGAAGCTGAAATAGAGATTTTATGCACTGCTGGAAGAGCACACGTTCCAGTTGCAGATTTTGCTTCCTAATCAAGCATCGGTTTGATGAGAAAACTCTTGAGTAGTCATTAGCCTTGGTCAGTCAGGAGTTTTGCAGCGTTTCCCTGTTGTGGATGAGCAGCCAGACCAAGGGATTAGCTGCAGTTTTGTGGCTCATCCCTTTCTTAAAACAAGGCAATGTCATTAATTATATTATTCAGCGTGGGGATGGATAGGCTGTGAAAAATACTTGCTGCCAATACCTGAATTCTGAGTGTGGGGACAAAACACTTTGGTGTACAGAACTTCGCATAGTTTGAAATAAATTCTTCAGTCAGAGCTTTTGCTGAAACATGGCACGCACAATTTCTTGCCCCACCATGATACTGGGAGCTCTCTTCTCGTGTGGTGGTCCTGCTCCTTGCTTGGATGGCAAGGATTCGGGTCAGAGGAGCACTCTGTGAGGACGCGGAGCAGCCTCCAGCTTTGTGGAGGCCAGACATCGCCTTCAAGGTAATGCGACGTTCAGCTGCCAGTGCAGGTTTTAAAAGTTAGTTTTTGTTTGCCCTCGTAACACTCGTCTTCTCGTAAATCTGAACTGCAAACTGGCTGAGCGAGAACTGCTGTGGCTACTCTCTTTGACAAAGGCGTGGTATGCTCTTGGACTTTTTTCTGAGGTGTTTTGCATCATCTGAAGTTCTGTACACTGACATTTAAAGACAAGACAGGGCCAGGCAGCAAATTCTTTTAGCTCAAATGTAAAGGCAAATGGATGGCTCTGCCCTTACAAATACGAATTGGATGACTGCTGCTTCCCCCCTTGGTTTTAGAGGAAGTGGTTCTCTTGAAGCATTTTGCTACAATTATTTCAAATGAGGCACGTGAGCTGCTTGCTGCCTCTCAGCTATACTCCTGTTGCTCTGCGGTAAATGGTCAGATCAGTTCTGCACGGGGCTGGTTGTCTAATGCCTCCATTTGGCTCTCTGCCCGTTTCTTTGCATTATATAGCCATGTCCCCTGCCTATCGTGTTTCCTTTTCCCCCAAATGCAGAGCGTACACATTCAATAGCTATACCGATGTGATTGATATAAGTGCAAATGCTATATTTTTATATATATATATATATATATATATATTTTTTTTTTTTTTTCCCCAGAGGAATCATAACAGTAGTTCATGGAAGGAATTAAGATGGGGAAATAAAAATCTTACTTGGTGGTGGTCTGGAAAGCTGTGAAATCGGCTTCAGTTGCAGAGAGTGCTGCGGTGTATTTCTGTTTGGCCTTTAGTTGGATCACAGCCAGTCACAGGATGAACGACCTGGCTTGAAACTGTCCTGATCAGCAGGCCTTTCAAACAGAACTAGCACAAAGCTAAGCCTGCTCTTTATTGAAAAATAAGCCCCAAATCACCACCAACAAAAAAACACCACTAATTCACACAGATCTATGCACAAGTTGGTTTCCATGCAGCACAGCCTGCTGTTAAACTTCCTTGTTCAAGTGATGTTCAGGGTGATTGCAGTAGGGCCAAGACTTCATTACCTTCTACTTAGACGAGAGTGCCAGTATCAGTCGCTTGTTTTCTCGCTCTTGATGAGAGGGGGGGACCTGACACGTGTCTAACTTCAGGCACTCTACTTGGGAAGACTGCTTGCTTCCATGACAGCTGAGGCCAGGACTAATCCGGGAGTCAGTCTTTGAAGATACTGCAATTCACGTATCTTAAGGCTCAAACAAAGCTATGATAAGAATTTCCTGCAATGCTTGTACAAAAAATATGGATCTTCCAATGCTTTTATAGGGAGGTTCTATTTGTACCGTTTGGGCAGTGTGCCAAGCTGCTATAACGTGTGTGTACGCATGGCTTGCCCTGTATTTCACTCAACATCACGTTGACATTCAAGTTGATTTTTTCTTTTAAGTAGACACTCATCTGACTGATCTATGTATTGAAAACCAAAGCAGTGAAGTCTGCACAGCAGCCGTGCTGCTGAAGGTCAGTGACCATGCCCTTCTGTTAGGGGTTCTGCTCCACTTTGCTTCCAGCCTTTTTGGCTACATAAGGTGCTTGCTCCTCTTGTATTAGAAGGAGAAAATGGGAAAATGGTTCTTTCTATTCTTCTGGGTGGAGGTGTGAATGCTGAATTTCACACTCAGAAGTACAAGTTACTAGTTGCTATTTTGCCTTTTAATCAGCTGTGTAACCACAGAGAGACAAACTGAGGCAGTCCTCTCAACTTACCTGTATTAATACAGGTGTGAGGAGAGCGGCCCAGCATTTTGGTGTTGGATTTCTGAAGCTACTCCGTATCTTGTATTTAAATACCTCAGGTCTGTGCATGTTGGTAGCGTGTCTCAGACTGGTGGTGCTGTGCCACACTGTGTAGGGCAGTCCGTGGCAGGCTGCAGTGCTGAGCGTGATCAGCGTGCTGAATGGGTGGCCTTCAGGATACTAACACTTTTAATCTCAGCTAAGTGGTTTATATATCAAAAAGTGAAGCACTCTGAAAAATACGCTTCCGAAATGGGATCAAATTAGGTGAAGTAGCAAATCCAATTAATTTTTTTTCATTAGAGCACTCCAGTATCTCTAGTGAGACATTCATTCTCCTACATCATGACAAGCTGTCACAGCTGTGCTTTCTGCGTGGGCTCCTGATTTAACTAGATTCAATTAATTCTCAACATACAGAGTGGTGTATTTGGTATTTTATGAAGGTTTTTTCGCGTGTCCTTGGAGGTGGCACTTGTCTCATGGATAAATTATATTTGTATAACCCTATTGCTGTGCAGTGTTCCCTATCTTTAATGCCTGTAACGAGAGACTGTGAAATTAGCGTTGAACTTGATCAGGTAACTTTTTTTTTTTTTGACATCCTCAGTAACCACTTCTGCAGCTTGTGAGAAATTGGAGAGAGACAGGAATGAACTGCAGGTTGCTTATGAAGGATTTCTGCAGAAATTAAATGAGCAACATCACAGTGATTTAGCTGAACTGGAGGAGAGGCTTAAACAGTTTTATACTGCAGAATGCGAGAAGCTCCAAAGTATCTGCATCGAAGAAGCTGAGAAGTACAAAGCGCAACTCCAGGAGCAGGTCTGTGATATTTAAGTAGGAATATTCTCTAGTAATTGTTTTATGCTATAAATGAGTCTTCAGGTAATCCCAATTTTAGCTATTTTTGAAGGTGTTTTGTTTAGTGTGAAACTCCACTTCACTGCAATTAAAAAAATGTTACTGCATTAAGCTGTCCAGATCGTAAGCTTGTGTTTAAACATGTTAGAAATTGGTAGTGTGCTGCACGCTTCAATTACTTCTGGAGCTCTTCTGGCTGTTTGAGGCAGCTTGAGCTTTAAGATTTATAAAACCCCACCTGGCTTATGAATTTGCTTTGCAGCAACTCCATGTGTCTGATGTGCACACATCCTTCTGTTGGTATCAGTGAACTGTAAGGTTTTGTTCTCATCTATTAAAAGTTTTATGTGGCTTAGCTTCTCCTGTGACTATATGTTAAGTAGACTTATGCATGGCCTAAAGCCACTGGAACAATACTTTAAACAAGGGTTAAGTTCACACACTAAGGGGAAACATTCATCTTGTCATATTGCAGGTGGACAATTTAAATATCACACATGAAAACTTTAAGCTGGAACTTGAAAACAGCCACTCAGAAAAAGTAGAGGAACTGAAAAAGGAATACGAATCCTCTTTTTCAGGCAAGTATTTTGTGTTCAAGTACCTACGTTATAGTGCTGCTAGTCACAGACAAAAATCCCTAAAACACATCAAACCTGAATAAGGACGTTTCGTTGTTCTTGCTGGTCAACTGTCTTTACAAATGCTGGCTGAATTCCTCCTTTTCCTACTGAACAAGTCCCATTTTACACACTGACATAACCACAATCCCATTATAGTTGAAGGAAACTTCCAAAACTGCTCCTGAGCAGAGATGACTTTTTCTTTCAGTAAAAGATGTGTCTAAGGTGTAATCTGCCCTCAAAATGTCAAGGTAATGAGTAATTGCTCTCCCGCCCACCCTCCCCGTTTCTGTATGGAGCACCTCAAAATTGAAATGAAGGATAAATAGGGTGGTGTAGTGTCCAGATTGACATGGGAACATTTCTCAAAAATAGTATTGCATCTAATTGATTTAAGAGGTGGTGATTTCCATCCTCCCTCCAACTCCACTTGGCAGCCACATTTCCAGCGATCCTTTCACCTCCTTAAAATTGGTGACACTTCCCCTGCAATTGAAGAACTAGCTCTTCTGGTTGATATTTCCAGAGTAGGAAAGATAATCATTTTCTATAAGTTCCTGGAGGAGAATTTTTTGTTGTTGTTGTTGCATTTCCCTTCAGAAACTCAGCTTTTGTCAGATGTGGATCTTGTGTTCAATTCATCCTTCTGTTGCGTGTAGATGAACGCTTTCAAACTTGACTCGTCAGCTAATGACATGTGTATGCCAGGCAGGGGACAACCAACAAAGCTGAAGCAGCAGTAAATAAATCTGATGCTTTGTATAGGCTTTGGAGCAGTTTGTGATAAATGAGCTTTCTGTGTTGTCACTGACTATGCACATGTGCATTACCTGTTTTGGCTTTTTGTGCTTTTTCTTTCCAAAAAGAGTTTTCATTTTGGATGTGGTATTAAAAATCTGCAAAAAATAATTTGTTGCAGAGCTCAAGAATGCCCATGAATCTGAAAGGAAGTCACTTGAAGAGTCCTTTAAAGAAAAGCAGGAATTGCTTGAGGTATGTTAAAGGTTTGCATCGTTGCAACAGTCTAAAACTTACAGAAAGCATTTTGGGGATGAGCAGTGAATTTTTGGCCTAACTATGCCCATTTTTTCATTTCAGAAAAAAATTGATGAATTAAAATGTGAAAACGAATCTCTGAGTGAGAAGCTGAAATTAGAAGAGCAAAAACAAATAGCCAAAGAAAAAGCCAATCTTGTAAGTCCAGATCTTCAAAAGTAAAGCAGACGGGGCAGATCTCGTAAGCCTGGGTTTATTTTATTGCATAATATGAAAGGTTTGCAATCAAATCTGATAGAGCTCTGATACTTACTGATATTTTATCTAAATGGATCGCCTACCAGAAGTTTTTGTCAAGAGCTACAGTATTGTTTATTAACCTTACCATTATAAATATATAAATTTGTAGAATGTGTAAGTTATTGCCTAAGTTAAAGACCTCACTGTATGCCAAAGGTGTATCACAGCTTGCTGCTAGTCAGTCGCTAAATGTTCTGCCAGTACTATGATCAGGGTGTGGGCTGTCTTGTGCCACTACAACAAACCTCTCTTCGTGTACTTGAGTCTTGAATGAATTTGATTCATACTTGTTGCTGATGTACCTTTTAGATAAACTTTTGTTCCATCTTGCTTTCCCTCTGAAGGCTGCTGTCATCTGTGATGCTCCTGGGATTAGAAATGTGCTCTGAGAGGAGCCTTTCAAGCACTGGGAATGGCTAGATATAAACATGCTTATCTTTCTAGTGTGACCTATAATACTGCTGCAGTACTGCACGAAGAGAAATTCTATGCTTAAAAAAGTATTTAGGATGCGTTGTTACTGGCACTTCCCAGATCTTGTCAGTTTTGCTACTTTACATGGGCAGTCTGCGTTGGTTTCCTGGAAAGCAGGGCACGTGCAAGTGTAATTGGTCTGTGTTTTACATGACGGGATAGCGTTAATTACAGGGGGGTTGGCCATAGCTGATTTGTATGCTTCAGCTACTTAATTGGAGAATTGTCTTCCAGCACACTCCCTGTTTTAAGACTTGGTCAAATATTCAAGTCAGAAATTGAAATAGAGGGACAGATACGTACTTGGAAAGAGTATAGTGAGGTGGGACCAGAAGGTAAGAAAGTGGGATGGAGGAAGAGCTGATCGGTCAGAAGAGAGCAGAGCAGAACCCCAGTAACGTGACCTCTGTCCAGCTACAGGGAGCCCTTCAGATGGAAAACCATCTGTTGGGCATTCACAGAGCTTTGGGAAAGGAAAAAGCCAGAACAAGACATCTGCTTTGTGTGTGAAAAGTGCAGTCTTACCTAGGAGAAGCTGCTCTAATTTTCACTGAAATTTAATATAGTTTTTTTTCTCTCTTGCTACTTATCCTAGTGGCAGGGTAGAGCTGCAGCCAGAAGGATCTGCAATCAGTGTTGCTGTGAGTGGGAGAGGTGATAGCAAACAGAACATGTTATGTTGCACACTGCACTTAGCAGTTTGAACTGTATCCCACAGCTATGCTCAGATGTAATTTCAGTTTGGAGCAATAGTCAAGTGCCTTTACGCAGCTGCAAATACGTGTTGCATCCTGGCAGTGTACGGTGCTTCAGAAGCTTCTGTACAGAGATAAAGGTTTGACACAGTGTATTGCTATGCAGGAAGCACACATGCTGCACTGCCAGAAATCCCACTAAGCCTTTGAAGATAGAGGTATTTCCACTATTATTTAAATAGCATCAACTTGATATTCCTATCTTTTTTTGCTAAAATCTTCTTGGGGCCTTTAGTCTTGTTATCTGGCTTTGTGTTGTACTATGAGTAGCTAATACGGTGGCTGAGATGTAACTTTAAAGATGTTTCAAGGCTCTTTTGGGCAGAAAGGAAAAATGTTCAGGTTTGTTTTTCTCCATAGCTTGTAGGTTCCATTCAAAGCCATAAAAGAGAGGAATTACGTTGAAATTGTCTGCCTCTTTCTCTGAGACAGTACTGCATACACTCACGCTGACTTATGTTCAAAAGTAGAAATTGAACAAGAATCACAGATGCTACAGTCCTTAAGAACAGGCAGCAGAATGGAAGATAGACAATTGGGCCTTTGTGTTACCTGCAAAATGTGTTGGCTCTGTACCTTACAGCCCCTGCGTCCCACAGAACTACAAGCATCTCCCCACGAGTCTTAGGTTTTCTGATGTGGCAATGAAGCTGTTACTCAACGTGGTACATCAGTATTTTACCAAAATGTGCTAAAAGAACTTCTGTTTGCTTTAAAGATAAACTTAGTTATACAATACACTTGATCACTGATTAACCTCTGTTTGTTTTCCACTCATAGTACCTGGAAAGGGACTGAGACTTGTTCTGTTTCTGTATTTTTGCTTGTGACTTTGCCTTTGAAACGTTAAGAATGTTTTACTCTGCAGCGTTGGAATGGCTCCTTACTTTGGAAAAGACATCCATGAAGAAAACAGACCCTGCTCTGCCCCATTCCCCCCTCCCCCCTGAAAATCCAAGTGCTGGCTTGCGATATTGTAGATAAGTCATAGATGTAAAGCAGTGTAATATACTGTAATAACATAAAAGAAAAAATGTTTAATTTCTTCTTACAAGCTAGCTACCTTCAGATACAGAACAGTGAAAGTCAGCTACAGCCAAGTTCATAGCTGTGTAAACTGTGTGCGCTTTTTGAACTACTTCAGCACCTGAAAACTCTTTGAATGTTTATGCTAATTACTTCTTGGGATGGGTTATGAGTAATACGAAATAAATTTTGGAACTCCTAGCCTTAGAGGGAGCCTTTCGGCACTCCTGCAAAACAAGTTTGGCTGTGACAGCTTTAGTGGTTTCCCTTGACTCACAAGGATTTTTCATATCTGTACAAAATGTATTTTCTGAACACCTGCTAAGAAAAACTGTAACTGCCAATGTAAAATGAAGGACAAACCAAATCAGATTAAAAAGCAGTGCTGGATCTTTTTTTCGTTCAAACCTGTCTGACTTGATTTCACTTAGAAAAACAAATTACAGCTGTCATTACAATTTTTATTTTCTTGCTCTGTCTAAATAGAGAAATAGATTGTTCAGGAAATTTAGGGTAATAAGGAAACTTTGTGGAAATCTTTCAGAAAAACCCGCAGATTATGTATCTGGAACAGGAGCTGGAAAGTTTGAAAGCAGTGCTGGAGATCAAGAATGAGAAACTCCATCAGCAGGATATAAAGCTAATGAAGATGGAAAAACTGGTGAGTTTCCCTTGGGGTCTGCCAGTTTTGGACCGTGCCCCTGCGTTACTTTCTGGTAATGATTTCAGGCTGGTCAGGCTTGCACACAAAGATCAATTCCTGTGTTTGTTTAAAAGGAAACATGCGATAATAATGTGAGACACTGCAGGTACAATCCCATTTGTATCGGGCTGTAAAGAGGGGGCAGGAATTACCAGATGCTCCAAGTAGCCTTTCCACCTCTTAAGGCAACTGCTGGGTTCTATAAACTCTAATTTGTGGCAGGACAGGGTCCTTATCCTGGGCGGAGCCTTTGAAAACTGTTGTAATATTTACTTAGGCAAGATGTTAATGAGGAAGTATAGAAAGAGGTTTGGGTACAAGGGAATACATTCATGCCAGTTTTTCAGTGGTGCACAGCATCATGTGCTGCCCAGTACCACTGGTCTCCAATTACCAGAAAATTACTTGTAAACCTTCATCTCTTCTGACAGAAGTTTGCCACAGCAGAGAAGCCCTTGGAACATAAACCAGTTATTAAATGGTTGTTTTCCTTAACTTTTGGTAACATCTTGGTAACAATGAAGTGAAATCAGAAATAACAGGGAGAGTTGTTTATGTAGGGGAGCTCTTTGATTCGTCACTCTAGCATGTTATTTCTAGACAGCCTTCAGTCTGCAGTAGCTTATAAAACTGCTGCCTGTAACTCATGGAAGTTACTAGAATCTGCTCATGGAGCAGCATATACCTTAGCCAGTTCCTCTTTATTGGCATCTAATCAGCACAAGTGGCAAAATGCCAGCGTTACGCAAGAGTAAGGCAAGTAGGCCTACCTGGCTCCTACAGAACATCCAGCCGCGGTAGCCGGTCAGTGTCGCATTGCTCTGCGGTCACTGTCTGGTTTTGTGCTTCTTGCACCAAAGCCTGCAACCTGGGGACTAGGAATGTCTGCTGTGTGACAGTTAAGTCAGTAACTTGAATATATGCGTATGGCTTTTGGTTTAAACTGTGACCTTTTGTTCTAAGGTGGAAAACAACACCATCCTAATGGATAAATTAAAGAAGGTTCAGCAAGAAAATGAAGAATTAAAAGCTCGGATGGACAAACACATGGAGCTTTCAAGGTGAAAAAGATCTTGGGAGTTTTAGATGGTCTTATTAACCTGGGGAAGGGCTTCCTATGAAAGAAAGAGAAATCCATACAAATATTAGTAACCATTTCTTTGTAGTTGTCTGTAGAAGAACACGCTCCTCCCTTCCCCACTTCTATCTTTACAGATGAGCTTTCTTATGTAGAAAACCAAGCAGAAACAGACGGTAAGGAAGTAAAGGCTCACCCTTCAGTTCTCCAAAGCAATGTTTCAGGGAGAAAAAGCCACTCAGAAATGTCATCTTACAATATATTGTTACAGGTTCTTCAAGAACTACTGGCTTGTAAGCTAAACCTGCCTTTACTTGTAACTATTTCAGCTGAGTGATTTATGCCCAACTTAGATTGGGGGAAAGCCCAGCAGATTGTAGTTAGCAATGACAGCAACATTTAACTTGGATAAAATGTGTCTGAGGTTCTCCTAACTTCAACTGCTACTTTAATGGATGGGAAAACCCTTTTAGGTTGAAGGAAACTACAGAAATGCAGCTTCTTTGTAGAGCTGAGCCTGAAACAGGACCAAAAGGCTCCAGTAGGGCTGTTTATAAGTATTGGTCACTGTAAGTAGGACAAGTCTCACTTCTCAGGTGCTTTTTCTGGCCATCTTCACTGGCCTTTAGGAGTGCTTCTTATTGGAACTTTCTCCTGCTTTTTGCAAGCTGCAAGGCTAAATCCAGCAAGGCTGTAAACATGCTAAATCCTTCTTTAGTTCTCACTTTAAGGAAGTAATTTACTTGTAATCAAAGCAAGATTTTATGCAAGCTCAAACTGTCCTTTAACAATTAAGTTCAATACTGTAACCTCTAACTTTGGTTATGTTCTCTGATGTAAATTTGTCTTTTGCAGGCAACTTTCTACTGAGCAAGCTGTTTTACAGGAGTCACTAGAAAAAGAATCGAAAGTAAACAAGCGCCTGTCAATGGAAAACGAAGAACTTCTATGGAAGTTGCACAACGGTGACCTATGCAGCCCAAGGAAACTGTCTCCCAGTTCTCCATCCGTGCCTCTTCAGTCCCCACGGAATTCTGGTAACTTCTCTAGTCCTACAGTATCACCGAGATGACATCTCTGACAGAAAGGGGATTGCATTTCCTTTGTGATCTGCAGAACTGATCCTAACTTTAATCACAGGAGCAAAAGCTATATTAGCTGAGGATGACGACTAAACATAACTGGAAACTTTGGTGCAAAAATGACGGTAAGAGACTGAGAATATGGGAGTAAGATGCTCACGTTGCTTCTCCCCAAAAGACTTGATTATGACCTCTCTGGACATCATTGCACAAAGCACTTACGGAGCAAGGAAAGACTTGTTTGTTGCCTTTTCACCTAACTATAAGAAGAAGCTCAGGGGCTTAGAGATAAAGATCACAACCTTTATAATATGTTCCTTATCACAGACACTTTTTTAAAGGCTGTGTGTGTGCGTGCGTGCGTGCTGTGGATGGAATGGATGTAACACACTGTGCGTGTGTCTAATGCTGCCTTCTTTGCTGTGTATGTAATAAAGGATAAAAGCTGAAGACTATATACATTGACATGTACTTCCTTAATAATGGTGTCAGTATGCATGCTTTTAGCAAAGAGTACCTTCATGCAGAAACGAGGAGAAACTGCCACTAGTACTGTAGGTCAGTTTCCTCTGTCTTTCTGGCTTCAGTTCAGTACAAGAATGGTGTGAAAAGCTTTATCAATTCTCTCATTAGCGTGTTGGCCCACCTGTGTATGCTGTTCTGAATGAACTTGAAGAACAAATTGAATCGCAGCCATGTTACGCATGGATTCTTGGTCTAATATCCATGCACAGCTCCATCAATTACAAGGAGACTTCTTTTTTTGCAGGTTACAGTGGATTTTGGCTTTCAAGTCTACAGGGTCATAATCCGAATTAGAACCAGGGTATCCCCAGAGGTCACGAGTTCTTAGTACAGTTGCAGGTTTAGATGTCCAGACCTATCATCTTACCTGAGGAAAAGGAATCACTTACCTTCCCCAAAACAGCATGTCCATTGCTGAGGAAAAACACGATTTGAAAGCCAAAGAGAAAAATGCAATAATTGTTAGGTGCATGCTTAACTTGGTTCTCAAGAAGAATCTTAGGCTATCTGTGAATTTCAATGTATCTGGTGACATGTTTGCTTTTCAAGCATTAGCATTTATATTAACATACATTGGGGTTGGCTAAATTTCCCTGTGGAAGAGGGGGAAGGGGGTAGCTGTGAATAGTTATCTTGCTAATTCTGCCATACCTTCCCTTTTAGACTGCAGGATATCGAGTGTTTTGCCAGTTCCTTTGGCAAAAGATCCTGTACAAGAGATTCTGTAGAGTAGGTGAAAAAATTGTCCTGCCTGCTGAAACTGGAGGCTGAGGGTGTCAGCATTTCTGGAAATGTTGTATGCTGAGCTTCAGCTTAAACAATCACATAGCTTTGCTACTCCCTTGGTCAGACCTGTTTTAAGATCTCTGCAGTGTATCTACTAAACACAGGTTCCACTTCAAATTAGTGTTACAAAACTCTCTGTGCTTACAGTAGCCTGGGTTTTACAGTGCCACTTCCAGAACCATTGTAATACTTGTTTTAGCTAATGCTATTAACAAGCTCTACAGTTAACTGTTATGGTAAATCGCATCTGAGTTTCCCTGTGTTTTCTAGTAGCTTGACAACAGGAATCAAGGGGATAGGAAGAGTTTAGGGAACTGAACTGGAGAACCACTTCAAACCATGTAACCCAAGACTTGAAAAATCTTGGCTAGTAATGACAAACACAAAAACAAGACTGTTAACAGTGCTCGTACATTAAGTAAACATGTAATAAACTTGTGGCTGACTATTACTTAATTTTACATGATGTACAAATTAAGGGTGCCGTTTTTATGAAACATTATGCTCTCTTAACCCTCTTTAAAGCACTGTACATGCCACTGTTAGTGGTGTCAGCACTTAAATTTGAAACCCCTAGAAAACAGTTTAACTATGAAAATCCTCTGTGGGCTAAAATTTGGCTTAAAGTATAGCTTGGAACATTCTTATTTGTTATGGTCAAAGAAATTTGATTATATGTATTTGAGCCTAATGCTTAAAAAATAAATTTTTGTACTGATTGAAGGCTTTTTTTTTTCCTGCTTTTATTAGTCAAGTGATCTTTAATCTAAGAAGGAACATTCTTTTAAATACTTAACATTTCTTAGCACCTGTTCAGTACAGCGGAACAGCAATAATGCAGCTTCTCTGCACAAGTTATTAATGTTCACCTAACCCTTAGAAAATTTTAACTATGCTCTGCCACTCTGATGTAAACAGAAATTATACAGAGCTTGTTTATGATTATTAGTTATTCAGTTTGAGGTGGCTGTTCCAAAAAAAAAAAAAAAAAACGTAGATACCATCACAGAATTATGCAATAATAAAATACATGTACTTGAGTATGTTTGGCTTAATTTATGGAGCCAATGTGTATATACCTGGTAAAGGCATCCTAAAGCATTCCTCTTACAAAAATACTCACTTTATTCAGGATTTATTCAGGATTCTGTAAGAAAAGCCACACAGTTTAGCAATCTAACAAGTCAAGTCACTAAAATATATGCCTAGCATTAAGAACTTTACCTTAGCTGGGATGTCAGAGCCTCAGATAAAACATTCAAGAAGCATACATTCAGATGCTTGGAGATACAGTCTGCCCCTTCATGTAATGGAGAAGGGGAAAAGCTTTTCCAGCCTACCAGTACAGAGCAGTAAGTATGGCACAGTAAGTGATACAAAACTGTGGAGGTCAACTCTAGGGGTAAGTTAATGATACAGCTTGCAGGTAGAACTTTTAATGCTGTTAAGAAGAAATGGGTAACTCTTATATATCAAAATCAGACCATGTAAGTACCTGCTTACTGTTTGTTGGTCAGAAAACTAAATATTCTGTTCATTTCAATATTTATCTCCATTTAACTGAGTATTAACATTTCAAGCTTCAATTTTAATACTGTATGTTAGTAAAGGCTTTATTTGGGTACAGTAACTTTTACATATTTCTGATTTCTTTAGCACAAGTTTTCTTTCATAAAAAGCTAGAAGCCTGCTTACTTAATGTATTCTAAAGGTCTAGCACTATCTGAGCAATTATACAAGTGTTTTTCTTTGGCTACTCCACCTTAGCTATCTTTAATGATAAGTTTCATAGGAAGTCACAATGACACTTGTAACTGTACCAAATAGTCTGTTGTCATCAAGCTATCCATACCATGTTTCATGCCTCTGCAATACTTTTCTCTCTAAAGGTGTGTTTTTTGAGTTACACCATACTTGCAGTAAAATTTGAGTTGAATCATTTCCTTATGCAAATTGAAGACTGGTTTCTCATGACATATACCGTGGATACTTGCATGCAACCTGGTATCAGGCGACTCATGCAGGAAATTCCTTCTAGACAGCAAGTAACCACTGCTCTTCAAAACTGCAGTTGCCTGACAACAAGGAAATAACTTAAGGCTGTGCTGGAATTTAAAAAAAAAAAAAAGTCATCAGAAAGTTGAAATAATAATTGAACCCTTAAGATTAAGAAAAATACCAGCAGTATACTGCTGCTGCTTTGCTTTAGCAGAGTAATCACTAGGGTGGGGAAATAGCAATAGTGGCAGGTTTAGGTATATGACATTGACAGATCACTTAACATTTCATTTTCCAGGCATCATTTTTTTGCCTTGTGTCACTATTCATTCACGTGGAAATGTGCATTTGCATCAAGGTAGAAAGAATTAGGCCTACCAATGAGGCTTTGGGGGAACTATGAGCTATGTTAAAATACATGGTAAAATAAAGACATTTTCTCATAGCTTCTGATGATAAGGATTATTTCAATGTTTGCAGCGAAGAAGAAAACCCACCAAGTTCTTCCTTAAAGGTCCTGCTCCTGTAGTTATCAGGTCTGAGACCTGTATGTGGTCAGTACGTGTAACTATTAAACCTACACCGACACTACTCATGCAATAATGCAGCAATGGCTTTACTTAATCATTTTCTTTCCTGCCAAACTGTCACCAAGAAAATGATGCTACCACATGAAGCGACATAGTATTGAACAAGTCTGAACAGGTGACACTATCCCCCACTCACTAAATATTTTAAAGGAAATGAATTGTTCAACTGAAGGCTCAAAAGCAGTTTGAAGTTTAAGGTGCTGGCACAGCTCCTGTAGTTCAAAGCATTTTACTTTTCTGATAAATTAAAGTGTTAAAAAGGAATGAAAACATTACACGGCCTCATCCAGAAGCTCAGGGATTATAAAAGTTACTTTGGTCAGATTAAAGGCTTGCCTAGGGAAGAAAAAGAGAGGGGGGTACAAAGTCCTCATTTGGGTATTACTCTAAAATTATATAATACCTATTTAATCATTTGTGGTAAAAATGCATGTTCTTGATCTCTTTTAAAGGCACTAAGAAAGAGAGTTATCAAAGAACTACTTCTTACACAGTCTAAGTTGGTCCTACTGCTTGCTACATGGACTTTTTTTGTAGCTACCTTATTTCCAGAGGCCAACTATATCGTAGGCATCTAGGGCATGTTCTCTGTGAAGCCTATTTCCTGAGACTTGCATAGCCATTCTAGTCTTTCACTGACATTTATCATATCAGTTATGTTGGTTTAGGTTCCTGCACTATGAAGAAACAACTTTCAACAAGTTTGTTCAATGCTTTAATTAGTTACGGTAATAATCAGATTAATGACATCATAGATAAACTGCCCTTCTTTACACTAGTTGTACTTACCAGCTATCACCACTCCAAACAGTACTATATACATTTGCTCAAAGGTCTCAATTATCTGGAGCTAAGGGATTATTTCAAGCCAGCACCAAACGAAAGCTTTGGGAATTCTAGTCAAATGCAGCCTGAGACATATTTAAGTGTGTAAGCAGGGGCAAGGTTTGGTTCCTCATATGCTCAGAATAAACTGTTTTTCACATGCCTTGTAAATAAAATGGCCTGCAATAAGATTTTTTTTTTTTTTTGGGCCACACAATTGTACCTAAACTAATTGATTAGTTTTGTATCAGAAGTTCTAGCTTACATGGATTTCTTTGATCAAGTCCTAGGAGAAAAATAACCATTGCTGAAGCATCCAACAACATTGGGATCAAGGTCTTACCTTTTCTCTGAAAAGGCTCTTTCCTTGCAGTGGGAGCTAAGTTCATGGTGAGAGAAGCAGTTGACTATTTATCCTGATGCTGTTCTGTGTAAATCAAACATCTTTCCTTTCCTCCGAAGTAAATTAATGCAATCAAATTAAACTTAACCTGAGAAGAGATCTGCTGTATAATCAAACATTATTCTAATCATGTTATTTTTTTCTTCTGTAAATGATACCATATAAATAAATTCAAATTTTACTTTTAGCAAACAAAAACAATTCTACATTACTACATCTATTGAGGAATGAACTGTAAACAAACTACATAGTAAGTTGTAAGAATGCAACAACATGAGCAAAAAACATCTAATGAATCCAACCACTTACAAGTCTCTGGAGACATCCTCTAGTACTTAAATATTTATTAGTAGTCTTCCCCAGGACTAAGAATATTGTGGTTTGTATCCTTATACATATAAAAAATGAACACACACATGTACACATTTACTGTTTTATACTGTTAATTATTTTAATTATTCTTACAAAATAAACATTGCTATTGGCTAGTTCTATATGATTTTTTTTTTAAACATGTACAGTATTCTAAACTTTAGAAATTACACAGCACCAGAAAAAAAGAGATGCCTGCACTGGTGGAGTTTTTATATCCTCTTGGTTTTCATGGAGGAAAAAGGCACAAGCCATACGGCAGGTTAATCTTGTAGAAGTTTGAGAAAAAGACCATATGCAAAGCTCAAGAGCACCTATTCCTAAACATTATAAGCCCTGTGCATGTTCAGGCTTAAAGTTTAATATTTCATAGTATTTTTAACTCACAGTTGACTACTGCCAGATGTTTGGCCTGTCAAGCCAGTGAAAATGGAATGTATGGACATATGAAAATAAAGTGATAGAGAAAGCTTTCATTTAAACGTTAATAAAAAACTAACTGGTTAAAATGTAAAATAACATACAGTTCATTACGGGTCCAGAAGCCTTTCCTATCAGTTCAGTTCCACTTCAGTGGCCACAGTTGTTTCTCCTTGTAGGTTCTGAGCTATACAAATGTAGTTTCCAGCATCTCTGGCTTCAAAATCTTCAATAACAAGAACGCTCTTTGAGATTCTTGTGGTATGTCCAGTTCCTCTGTTTATTAGTCTCCAGAAGTTTTGGATAATCACAGGCCTCTCAGACTGTTTAAAAGAAAAAAAAAGTGTATTTAGTGACTCTATCAAATTCTGAAGCAAGCAGTCAGTACAAGTCTACCTCTGAAAATCATAGTGAAGATTCCTGTGTTAAGTATTGACACACCAGTGAGTTACACCAAATAAAGACAACACAATGCATAGAACTTGCACTTAAAGTGGAAGAAACAGCTTTAAACTGGTGGCTCAGTAGGTTATGGGTTGCCAAAGCTCTGCCTTAAGTGTATGACTGAGCTCAGTAGATGCTGGGGTCCACTTGTTAGGTTGAGTTCATGTACTCACTCAGAGAGGGGAGGCAGGTTGGGGAAGGGGAGCAGTTTGAGATGGCTGTGTGGGCTTATTTTCAGCCATTTGGCACATCCTGGAAGGGAGGCAGCAGTGGCATGAGTTAGCTGACCAAGATTCACCTAATTCTCTTTTAGCACAATGAGTAAGTAGCTTTAAATGCTGTTTTGTAAACTAATGCCTCCTCCTCAAGGTTCAGAAACGCTGCATGAGATAACCGACAAGCAAACAGGAACTCAGAGGTGCTGCTAAATTAGTCCTTGAGCTCTGCTCGACAAAATATTTGTATACAACTAACTTCAAAGCCAAAAATATAAACAAAGATACTTACAAAGATATTTCAAAAATATTTTTTCTTCTATTTAGAACAGGATTTTTGCATCTTCTATAAGTGAATCTTTATAGACCGTTTATCTCACCACACTCTTTCATACCTCATACACTTGCAAAGGACAAGGTAAGAGCAACCAATCCAAGGAGACACTAAAGCAGTCTCTTTCCTTTCAACCCCCATCATGCTAGTCATAGAATCATAGAATATCCCGAGTTGGAAGGGACCCATATGGATCATCAAGTCCAACTCCTGTCAGCTGGCTTCATCCTAGAATAGCCTGAGTTGGAAAGAACCTGCAAAGACCATTGAGTCCAACTCCTGACCCCACACAGGACCACCTAAAAATCAGACCACATGTCTGAGAGCATTGTCCAAATGCTTCATGAACTCCAGCAGGCTCAGTGCCATGACCATGGCCCTGG
Organism: Anas acuta; assembly: GCF_963932015.1. Lineage (NCBI taxonomy): Eukaryota > Metazoa > Chordata > Aves > Anseriformes > Anatidae > Anas > Anas acuta. The sequence continues at coordinate 58,599,629 of NC_088982.1, forward strand.
GGAGCCTGTCCCAGTGCCCAACCACCCTCTGGGTGCAGACCCTTTCCCTAACCCCCAGCCTGACCCTCCCCTGTCCCAGCTCCATGCCGTCCCCTCGGGTCCTGTCGCTGTCCCCAGAGAGCACAGCTCAGCGCCTGCCCCTCCGCTCCCCTCCTGAGGGAGCTGCAGGCTGCCATGAGGCCTCCCCTCAGCCTGCTCTGCTCGGGGCTGAGCAAACCAAGGGGCCTCAGCCGCTCCTCATACATCTTGCTCCCTAGACAATACAGTATCTTCATAGCCCTCTTTTAGACACTCTCTCAGAGCTTTATGTCCTTCTTATATTGTGGTGCACACCATCCTCAAGGTGAGGCTGCCCAGCACAGAGCAGAGCAGGACAATCCCTTCCCTTGCCCGGCTGGCAGCACTGGGCCTGATGCACCCCAGGGTGCGGTTGCCCCTCCTGGCTGCCCAGACACACTGCTGGCTCGTGTTCAACTCACTGGTGAACAAAATCTCCAGATCCCCTTCCACAGAGCTGCTCTCCAGCCTCTCATCTCCCACCCGTATCTATATCCAGGGGTGCCCTTTCCCAGGTGCGGAATCCAGCACTTGCTCTTGTTAACCTTCAACCTGTTGGTGATTGCTCAGCTCTCTAATTTGTCGGGATCTCTCCGCAACGCCTCTCTATTCTCAAGGGAGTCAAATGCTCCTCCCGATTTAGTGTCACCCACAAACTTACTCAGTATACCTTCAAGTCCTGCATCCAAGTCATTTATGAAAGTTTCAACGGCTTGTATCACACTGCAGATAAAACCAACAAGAAAAAGAGGTTTCTGCTCAGAAACCATCTCCTCTTAGTGAAACAAACAGATAAGCCATTTATCAACATGAATGCTCTAAGGCTTAAGCTAATTAATAACAGTGAAAGAGCAAGTTAAACACTTATCTAGAGCCAAAGCTACCATCTTGAACTTGCAAAATGACCAGTACAGGAAAAGGTGCCAGTCTTGTTGAAGCTTAGGGATGGGTTAGTGCAGGCAGGCTGTGCCTAGTCAGTGGCACATTTTTACAGCTGACAATGACTTTAAATAAATAAATAGAATAAAATGGTAAGCTCTTCTAGACATTCTTAACTCTTTAGAAGGAATCAAGCAAAGCTCTGCTTAGCAGAGCACTAGCCTCCTGTTCCCAGCTTGAAAAATCAAGTACTGCCTTCAAGTAGTACTGCTCACTTAAATTCAAGCATTACTCTGTTAGGTTTTAGGTACAGCAAGTGGAGCTTCCCTGACTGTATTAAAAGTGAAGGTAAATGCCACGTAAGGCAGATACTATTTGCCTGGCTGGGCTTCCACTATCCCAGTTTTTCCTCAAACTAATTGCCTTCTGCTTTGAAGATAGTTTCAGGGAAGCATATTAAGGAGTGGATCAGCATGCATTCGCAGCAGGTGAATGAGCAAATGCAATTGTCAGGGAGTGGCAAGGGAAAAAGTATCTGAGGGGGAAGAAAGCGGGAGGGTGAGGTAGTATCTACAGCAATGAGGTGAGGGTCCTGCCAATAGGATGCACTAGCTACAAGCCTCAGCAGACGAAGTGGTAGGTGGCTGTCCAGGTGCTGGGTGGGGTGGCAGGGAAAAAAAAAAAAGATAGCACTGACATCCCTGCACTGAAAGCAGCAGCAGGGAACAGAAGGACCCAGTAGGTCTTAAAACTTTGTAGCTCATTTTTCTTGCACTAAAGGAGGTGCATCAGAGCAGCATCATTGATGCTCCCCTTTCTGCTCCCTCCATCCCCACCCGATGAGTTACTGTAGGGACTCGCTTCTTAACTAAAGTTTAAAATTAGAGGGGAGTGGAACTGATGAAGTCTGCAAGACGCATATACTGCTGCTACTCTGGCATTTAGCTTGCTGGGGCTGAAACCCAAACAAGACTCTTCCCTCCCTTTCCCCAGGCACAGCTGGAGCTGCGACTGTTTTTGCCTGTGGATTAGCACATGAGCCCTCTCGAGGCTGTAGAGCAGATGCAAGCCACAGGCCAAAGTCTGTCTCTCTCAGCAGGTGGGTACAGTCAGAGGGTGTAGTCTTCTGCTGATAGCGTTTGCCCTGGACTGCAGGCGCAGTTTCTGTAGCAAATAAGGGAGGTAATTTGCATGCTTAGCTGTTTATGTTCGATCAGGGCTAGAAAGGCGAAACTGCAGTGCATGTGTCAGCTCCGCATCAGGTTCTGTGGGACCACTGGGCCAACAACAGCCAGCAGCCACGCCTGGGCACCCATTCAACTCTGAAAGTGCAAAAGCAGCAAGGGGCAGACGCTAATAAGCTTTGGAAGGCCAGCCTGAGTCCAGAATTGAGTTCCTGCTTATATTTAGTGAGTACTGTGGATTACAGAAGATTTAAAACTGGGGTTTGTACAGGCAGTTACTACAGTCCAATATACAGATGGCAAGGGAAGTTAACAACGACAAAAATATATATCAATCTGTCAACAAAGCTAATGTGGTCAATGAGGGTATTTCTTCTCTTCCCTGTCCAAGAGCGTGAATTGTTATGAAGACTGCCAGAGATAAATCTTCCGTTTTGAAGGACGGAGACACTGCAACTTGTTCCTGTACCTCACTCAATGTAATGCTAAGGGCTAAGCTTAGAGGAAGACACTTGAGTGTTTAACTAAAAAAAAAACAAAACAACAAAAAAAAAAAAAAAAAAAAAAACCCTAGTGTTCATCAGTTCCCAGGAGCTGAAGACGCTTCACTTTTCCCTTCCATTTTACTTCTTACTCCACCAACAGCTGCAAGCTTCTCCAGCCTTTAGACACCTGCCCCTTTCCTTCCTAACTTCAAATAGACTCTGGAAACATGAATTCTTCTGCCAAACTCTTCCCACGCTCCACCTAGTGCTCACTCCCCAGATCACCTAATCCACACTCTTAGTACCAAGCATCTCACCAAACGCAAGCTGTGGCTGCCCTCATTTAAAGAAGAGGACAAGGAGGGTAAGCTGGTAGTTACTCATGAACCCTCAGATTGAGAGTCTCAGCATGAAATTTTACAATATTGGCCAGCAAAAAAAATAAAAAAATCCACATGGAAAACAAGCAAAAAAAAAAACCTGCCACCTAAGCAAGAACCAGAAATCTGGTTCCACATGCCCAGAACCATCACGAACCTTTTAAATCCCTTTGGTGCTCACTTGCTCTCTCATCAAGTATTTTCCCCTGAAAAGGCGCACTCCTTACATGGCAGAGAGGGTGTTACAGTCTACCTTACTGGCTACAGCAAACTTCTGGGGCTTCAGCTTTGAATTTTTCCTCAAGCCCAGTGTGCATTGAACCCTGGTCACTCACTTAAACAATAAACTCCACCATCAGACAACTTAATTTCATGCTGGCTCAGGGACACCACTAATGAGGCCTTAGCATCAGCACTGAGTTCTGCATCATCCTTTGACATCACAGCACCGGGAAGGCAGGCAAGTAGAATACAACCCCTCAGGTCCTACAGGACCCCTCTCCTCTGGTAAAGTTTGCATCTTCCAGCAGTCCCCCTCTTGCTCCTAGCCTGCTTAGGATAAACAGCAGTAGAGGTGACTCTGGGCAGAAGCAGCTGTCTGTGCTTCTGGATCTGAGCAGCAATTCAGTTTAAAGATTCTGGGTTTTGATGATTCATGTGCCCAAGCCACGGAAATGGATAGGATATCAAAAGCAGAGGCATCAGAAAGGCTTTGTAAACTGCCCTAGAACAGCTTCCTGACGCTGGCTGGGCTTTGACCAGGCTTTTCTTTGTAAATGCTGCCAGAGGCCAAGTGTCTTTGGAATGGAAACCTGAGGGAGGGGTGAGCTTTGCTCAGCTTGATTTTTGCTAACATGGGTAAGAGCTCTCAAGCTTCAGTTCTGTGCTGCTTTTAGGCTCTCACGGAAAGATGGGCTGAAGTTCAAAAGGGATGTGCTGCCTCCTCCTGCCAGCATGCCTGAGCTAGCAAGAGGCAGTCACCACAATAGGAAAGAATCTTCATTCCAAATCTAGACAGCAACTGGCGTTCAAAATATTGACTTTATGAAGAAAAAAAAAATTTCAGCCAAGGCAGACACCTCTTACCTCTTGCCCTGGGTACTGCCAGCTGAAGTTCACGTCTACATCTGGCTCCCCAAGAACAGTGCAGATTACATGAATGCCATCTCTGACTTCTGCTCTATTGGATGACGCCACGATTGTGGTTGAGGGTGGGCCCTTGGGGACTTATAGAAAGACAGTATTGAGAAACTGGAAATCAGTTTCTGAAGTGAAACATATCAATAAAACATATTCAAGACACAAGCTGTGAATCAGTTTGCTTAATACAACAGGGAAGTGATGTACAGCTGGAGCTTTCCACCCTATACTGGGAAATTGCTGGAATTTATACGTACAAAGCTTTATCAGATACAGTTTTGATGAAGATTTCAAAATTCAGTGATTGCTTAACTTACAAATTCATGTTTTAAAACTTGTTTTCTAAACCGTGTCAGCAGAAGAAACAAGAGTCAGTGTAAGTATATAGGAAACACCAGCTTACCTTCCACATAGAGTAGGTGATACTTGATGGAAATCTGAGGTGCTCCCTGTGACTCTGCTTTGCAGTAGACGATACCTTTGTGATCAGAAGTAGGGTGCTGGTAGACAAAACCCTTCTTAACATCATAAATAATATTAGTTCCATCAGTTTCAATTTCTTCTGCTGGAAATTCCCTGTGTAGAGTTACTTTCGCTGAAGGAGTAGTAACACGGCATGGGATGACTGCAGGTTTATCTGGGTTCAGGTAGACAATCTCAAAATAACTGGGAGTAGGTACAAAAAGTTCCTCTTTATCTAAGCAAAAGAGTTTAAATAGTTAGAATAGCATTTAAATCTTGGTTTAAGAGCAAAAAGAGAAAATACATGAGGAAATCGCTACAGGCAACATTAAAAATGAACCCAAAGCATTTTGCTTCAAATACATACACAAAAAACACTTTTCTAATCTGAGACTATGTATTTACACAGCTTGCATTAAAAATGTTATATTAAAAAGAAATTCAAAATAGCCTTCTTTGCAGTCTTGTAGTCAGATTTCTTTAGATTAGGAAAATCTTTAGAATTCCTTTTCAATGCATATCTAAATATTCATCTGTATCTAATGCTGTTCAGTCACCCAATTTTAAAGGGTAACAAACATTAAAAGAAACACCACCACTGGTAAGATAAGCAGTACTAGAAAGAGGTATTTTTTGGAGCTATTGCCTTTTTATACATATGATTTTAGGTAAAATGTTTGCTTTCCTGCTCTGCAACGTAGTTGAAATATTTAGTGCTTTCACACTGGCAGTTAAAGAGTATTTCCATATTTGGCATCCTCCTTATAAAGCTGAAAGTCCTCTTTCTAGCATGAGCGTTTAACCTAATAACTTGACTGAAAAGTTTATTCCAGCCTTTCTGAAGGAATGTATCCTTGGAACATGAAACACTTCTGATAAATGGCTTCTGTACAGTCTCATGGTCTTATTTAGCTCCAAAACCTATTACAAACAATCCTATCTTAGCATTTGTCCTGGAATATTCGCTAGCCAAGAATACTTTAGCTCTAATCACACAGCAAAGGTTATTTTACCACTCAGAAACTTTTCCATTGGCAGAACAAATTAACCATTTGTTTTCAACTCTGTTGCACCAAGTAGCAGTAAATTGCACACAGGTATTTACTACGCCACGTTAAGGCTACTGTCAGACTCAAGCTCTGCAGGACAATACACACATGTAGAGTGTTTTGCCTCTCAGCATGCTACATAAACACTTGGGAGAAACTGTGGCCTTGTCAAGATCAAGGAGGCCAAGGTTTTGAATTTGATGCAGGTAACTGGAAATGTGTTGGGGGTGGGAGAGAATGCATGGGGTCACCTGAATGTCATGACAAAAGAAGTCTTCTACACACAACTATTTTCTTTATCAAGACACATTTTCAAAAATTAAACAGTCTTTGGATTCAACTTGTAGAAGATCCTCAGCATGTGTCAGTATTTTCAAAGGTATTTGATTTCATTGCACTGTGCATTATTTTACATGTATGTATGACCGTAGCATAATCCATAGGAAAAGTGGACTCAAACTACACAAAGCGAGTAATTGTCTGCAAACTTCACCAGCAATTTCTTCCTTAACATCTTCTAAAAATAGACCAAAATTGTGGAAAAAAAAACATCTGGACAGTAAAAATCTGAAGCAGACTTATTGTCTTACTAACAATCTTTATTTCCACATATTATACGAATATATTAATAATCCCCAAACTAATTACCTGTGAAAAAGATGTACGTTGAACCCGTTTTAGTCTCATCCTTCCTGCATTTGTTACCATTGCATTGCTGCAGCCAGCAGCTATATTCACCTGTGTCTGCTGCAGTGGAGTTTGTGAGGATCAGCTGACCGTACCTGTCAAGCTGCTTTAAACTGCAGAGAAGAAAAACAAAAGGCACAGACAAGCACCGCTGTGTTTCCTTGTACATTTTTGTCAGATCACTTCTACTTTTGATTATTTTTCTCCTGCTCTGCAACAGCCCCGTCTCTCCTTCAGAGCTGTGTTGCAACTTCCCCTTTTGCTCCAGCAAAGGCCTGCACACAAGCAGTTTTATTGATTTCGACTGCATGCATGGGCATTTGTAAGCTTTTATCTCGTCTGGGTTGTTCCTGAACTCGTTCCAGAGCCTCTGTTTTGACAATGGGCTGTGATTGCCATAAACAATGTTTGTCTGTACGTTGTCTCAGTTTGTCTATATATATCCCATATTTTCATGCTCCAAGCCAACCCCCATGCATTACATTCCACTCCTGATACCAATTACTTCAACTGCAGCGTTGCTTCAGTAGTATGCAGAAAGGTACCTCATGCCTAGTAACCATACTGGCAGTCCCATGAGGCGACTGCATGAAATCCTGCCTGTGTGATTATTTCTGGGACTTCACTTGCTTTTTTCCAAATACATCTCTTGGTGGTTTGAAATTTGTAAATTAATTTGTATGTACAGATACTGGCTGTTTCTAAGGGTCTTAACTACAAAATTCAGTAGGCACGATCTCATCTCGTTCTTTTTTATTTTTAGGCTTGTTTTCCTGGCTCTTTCTTGCAGACAGGTGGTGGTAGAGTTGGCAGCACCTGCTACGTTACCTTCTGATGGACTGCAAAAGCAGTGGTCCAACAGTACCAGTTGTCCGTGAACCCTGTCAGGACAGTCACGTGGCAGTACTGATGCATTTCACTGCTGCTCTCACCCTTAAAAATGTTATTTCATTACCACTTGCCTCTACACGGTGGCATATTTAAAAGACGAAGATTTCCTGCTTTCCTTTGCAAGACATTGAATGCTACGGTCATTTCTGGTGTAATCAAGCCAGGAGAGACTTTTCCAGTTTTAGACATTTGGTTACAAACTCATTCTCAGTGTTTCAAACTGGGTCTGGACAAATACACAGCTTGCATCAATTCCCCACAGCTCCTGTGCTCTTACTGAGCTGTGGGTTCTCTCTCTACTTACCACCCCCCTATTTCATTTACACGGAGGTTATCCTGTAAGGCAGATGCAAGACTTCCCGAATCCTTTATCTGGGGGATTAGCACACTTGGAAGACATTCCTCTCTAAAACTTCTTGTTACTGTGTCACTGCAGCATTGCTGCAGACGTGCGTGACACTGCTGCCTGTGCTAGATGCTCTGCTTCACTTATGCCCTGATTGCAGGCAGCCTCCCGCTGGCTGCTCACGTTCATTTATTTAACCAGAGAGGCTGCTGCTTTCAGCCACACACGTGCCCTGAGATTTCCAGCTCCCTGGGTGTTCTGCTAGGAAATTGCACTTACAACCCGCAAGCATGAGCAAAGGCTCACGTAACCCAATGTTCAGCCTCCAGCCAAGGCCAGGAGCTCAGGAATTAAAACCATGCCAAATAAACAACCCAAACAGGGCTGAGAATTATCTTTTCCACTGAAGCCTTCAGGCTCTGTCAGCACACTCATGCACCACAGAGCAGTTTTGAGGGCTGCCTAAGGAAACAGGCAAATCGTGTTTCCTGCTTGCTAATTCACTGGTCCTGTATGACCTTGTCTGATTCCCGTTTTTGGAATCATGTGATTATGGAAAAGCAGCATTTTCATTTGTAATATATACACTGCCTTACATTATAAATCATCTTCAGGTTCTGGGTAGGCTTTGACAAATTCCTAAGTGGACAAGAAACCCTTTTTTGTATCACACACAGGAAGAAAAGAGAAATCCAAAGCACGTCCTAGTCTCTATTTTTATTTAATTCCACAGCTCCACTTCACAGGCTACAGAACTACATTGGCATAAAATGTTTTGCAAGTAACCAGTGCTAATTGTCAACACTGTAGAGAAAACACTATGCTAAAACATTTAGCCTCCAACCATTGATGCAGACACTGAAGTATAGCTCAAAAATCCCAACAGACAAAAAAAAATAAGGTCAAAATTAATTATTGTGCAGCATGTTCTGCTTAACTGAGAATCAGCTACCCAGTAATCAATGGCAATAGCCTCGTGATGTAGTCATCCACAAACATGCAGCAGCGAAATCTGACAACAGAAGGAGTGGAAACGTTGAGACTTGTGATGTGACCATGTTAAGCAGACAAAACAGACTACAGAAAATGAATTATAAATGGCAAATTAAGCAACTGACCTATATTTCCAGGAGGGCTTTCATTTCATTAGTATTTTAGGTGATGAAAAATCTGTCTCAAAAGCCAGAACTCCACTGTGCTTTACATATCACAAAGTAAAAATTTTGTATATAGAAACATTTCAAGGCTGTTTAAAGAAGAAAAAAAGAAAAAAACTACTTGAAAATCCTATTCCATACATTCACCTTATTAAGCTTTAGTTATTTTAAGTTCAAAAGACCTTTCTCAGAAAAGCTATGCCAAGTTTAGAAGCTAGAAAGAGATAAAGGATGATAAAAATATAGTGTACATGGCCTCACTTAAGAGTATCTAGCAACCTCCTTTCAAGCAGCTTGCACGCATACTGACACAGAAGAGCTTATCTCAAACACAGGCTCACTAGGAGAGGGCCATAACATCCTTAGCATTTAGCATGAGAAAAAAGCCTCCTAGCTTTCAAATTTCAGAGCACAGGGAAATAAAAGACATGCAGCTAGATGTAAGCACAGACAACAACCCTCTAAGCCAGCAGGAGCCTGTGTCAATTTAAAGCAGCCTAGATTTGTCCTGTAAAACATTCATGGTTTCCTCAAGGCTTAGGAAAGTGCTCCTTGTCCACATACAAACATGCACACAGTGCTTCTCCAACTCTGACCCAACTGGAGCAGTTCCATTTCATCCAAGTTTATTTATCACAGACTTTCATCTGATAGATACAGCTGGTTTGGACGTTGGAGAGACCCTGCTCCAAGTCAGGCAGAGCACAGACCACGTGAAGTCAGCCTTTGTCCAGAGCACCTTTTTGCTCTCGAGCAGTAGAAAGCGAAAAGGTACTTGCCCTTCTTTTTCCTTCATCCCTCTCAGTTTTTGATCCTTCTCACACACTGTAGGGCCGGTTTCTGGGTGAGCCTGCAGTCATTAACTGGTTACATACCGTTTTATGAAGCAGCATTCCAGCCCTGCCATTCCAGGGGTGCCCGCGCTATCTTTGACTGTTAACGCCAGGAGTTTTGGCTACATTACTCCACCAGCACTCACAATTTCCAGACGAAGAGTTATCTGGAGGGTGTATTTATACTGCATAGGGTAAGAGAGCACTGCAGATAATAAGCTAGTCCTGAAGTGAGCTGATGGGTGCCCCTAACTTAACAGCAAAGTCTACACAATTTTACCTCTCTTCCCCGAGCTGTATTGCCTGCTATGGTCTCTAAAGCAAAGTCTGTCATTCCAGTGTGTGCTGGTATTTCCTCCAGTTACGGCAGTGGAAAGAGAGGATTCATCCTCCAGCTGAAGATAAGAGACTGCCAGAGTTGTCCTCCTTTCACTCAGCATCTTCCCCTCACAAGCCCCATGTGATAATTTTAGCATATGTTAACAGCTACAGACCTATAAAACACAGACTCTCTGGTACTGCCAAGCAAAAATACTTCATCTACAAAGCCATAAAGTATACCTCCAAAAACAAAGAAACCACAGCCATCAGTATTACAAAACTGGCTTTTGTAAATATAACCTCTTCCTTCTAAGAAAACTCATATTGTCCTCCAGGCTGCTGTCTTCTCCTTTCCATATGGGTGAGATAAAAACATGATAAGCACGGCACGGAGGCAAAACATCTGGCTTTTATCACTACCTCTTTTTGTAACCACCCCTAGGAAATGCAAACATTTCAATAGCTGCAAACCAAAACACACACTCTGTCCCAGATCTCCTTCTTCTCTACAGGAAGCAGACCTTGGTCAGCACCTTCAACAACAGCTTCTGCCCCAGAGCTCTGCTGCTACCAAACCCTCCAATTAGTTGACCCATCACAACCCTGAACTTTAAAAGTCTCTCTTGCCCCACGCAGTTGCAATTCTGCTAGATGCTAGGGGTCCTCGAAGCTTCCTCCCAGTAACAGCTGGAGTTTGAGGATGTCAGTAGCTCCCAGGAGATGCAAGATGCTTCTTGGCTTTATGATTTTCCTAAAATTCATGAGTACTCCCACCAGATCAATTGAATTTTATGTACCTTCTGTTACTTAAAGACAAGCAAGAACTGGATGCCTGAGCATCCATTGCTTTAGGGATGTGCCATCAAGCAAAGAGAAGGCAGTCGTCAGTCCCCAGCAATTGCACAGACCTTGTCACCACTGCCTCTCCTGTCCTCCGGTCCCAGCAACCTGCTCCTTCTCCTCCCGTTCCTTTTCACTTTCCAGTACCTCCACAGACCCCAACCACTTTGCCCCTGCTGCTGCCACCTCCAGTTGTCCCAGTGCTTTTGCAAGGACAGCGTGGAAGTCCAAGGTACAGTTTATTGGCCTGTGCTCCTCTCCACGCCTCACTAACTGGCAATGGATATCTCACCTCTTACACTGCATCTTTAAGCACAAAAACATATATTGAACACAAATCTATTTACAGGATTACACCATTCTTGCTGTAAGTTACTTGTTAATCATTTTTCCTCATTTTCTCCCCTCTGCCCTACATTTAGCAATTTGTTTTAAAATAATCTGTGTAAAATATTTGTAAAATTAAGAGAATTGCTTTTTATAGTCGATGCTACTGCACGGACTTTTGCATGCCAAGAAGATCTAAGCTCCTCTTGAAAGCTAACTAGATGAGGTCTTCAAGATACTTTCAGTTACATTCAGTCAAAGCTCTCTAAAATGAAGGAATACAAATTTTGCTTTTCATAAAGGGCACATTCTACAAAGACTATTTTGCGTGCATCTGTTAGCACTACAGCAGAGATCTTGAGATAATTAACAAAGACATGATAAAAACGTGATGCACAAGATTTGGTTGCCAATGTCTCCATACATTATTACCATTCTGTGACTCTGAAATGTGCTATTAATATGTGTCTTCAATTTCTCTAGTTAGTTCTAGGGTCTTCTGCTTACAATTAAAAGTTAATTCAGTCTAAATCAGTCTTACTGCTTCAGAAATCTACTTCTCAACATTTTTTCTAAAGCAAAGATCATCATATTTCAATATAGACCCTTAGATAGAACCCTAATGTAGTCCTAAAATAAAATACTTAGGCAAGATATAGCCATCTAAAATGTTTTACAGCATTTATTGTGGGTGACATTATTAACTTTTGTTTTACTGTTATGAAATTACTAATTCTGTGGACGTGAATGAGAACACAGGCGTAAACTGCTGAGGCAACAGAATCCCAAACTACTTCAAACTGCGAAATGGCAGATTACAGAACTAGGAAACGCATATCTTTTTTTTTCCCAAACCACCCAAATTCTTGTATTTTACCCCTTTTGCATCACTAAACCAGTACAAGAGAAGCACAGACAGTCAAACAAATAATGAAGCAGCATTCAGATCCCTCTCTGAAAACTGAGAATACTTGCCTTGCCTTCTTCAGTGCCAGATGTTAATACTCAGATAACATGTACACGTTATCTACAGGGCCATGCACACAGTCCAAACCACAAAAGCAGCCTATTTGCAGATGCGCAAAGGGTAAGTTACACTTAGAAGTGAGACCCACGACCACACACCCTCTCCCTTTTGGTATGATTTTGCACATTCTGCTTTGGCGTGCTAGTAGGCCAGGCCCATACTGCGGCTGACACATGCCACCTAGTGGCATAACTCTGAATAAAATACCATTTATTGCAAAATTAAACACAGTAATTATTCAAACCAGCTACAAGATCTTTGAGAGATACTGCTGAGATAAGCCCTCAGCATAAATAGGCTTGTTGCTGTAACTTCTTACACCAGAAGTCTTATACAAGCTATAAAGAAGTTTATGCAGCCAGTTTATTCTTGAACTCCTAAGCTGCAATGGGACAAGTAAATATACACTCAAGAAAAGAATCAGCTCATGAATTTCGTAAGGGTACGATACAGACCACAGGGTACAGTTGTCAATTTTTAACCCTATTCTTTGAAAAGAGAAGTAGAAAGAAGAGTATATCTGAAAAAGTAACTGACTGTGATTTTAAGGCGGCTTCATGCCTGTAAGGAAGGGAAATGGATCACAAGGATTCAGACAACCTTGGTTATTTAAGATCCCACAAACTTTTACTTAATTTAGGAAAAAAAGGACAGTAGTGCTTGATACCTTTGCTCATACTTCTGTGCTCCTCTTGCCTAATAATGCAAGAAATACTCCTTCTGGCTATTGTTTAGGGACTTGTTCATAGTGCTCCTCAGTCTCCTGACCACTTGTCTTTCATAGACACTTAAACATAAATCTCCATAAAACAGATAGTGAAAACAAACAGGCTCTTCTTTTGGCAAAAAAGTGTTAGTGGAAGACACCCTTGAACTCATTTTTACGCCCTTTCTCTTTTAAATACAGAATGAAATTAATACATTCAATCTACACTTCCCTATCATGTGCTGTGCTCAAGAACTGGGAAGGCCAACAAAAGTACGGGTCTTAGTGCTGTTTAGAACAACAGTACACTCACCTGCTGGGGCAAAGAGAGGGAGAAAGTCCTTAGCTCCTCTTCCTGCTCTCGCAACTATTTATGTGGTTTCCATTAAGCTGTCACTAGATGAAAGAAAAAGCCTTCCTAAACCCAAGGCAACTATCCTCAGCGTTAAACTCCATCTCACCACCTTGCAATTCCCTCTGTATGCAAGGGTAACTTTGACAGAAGAGGTAAAGTCTACCCTCACTCACTCCTTAGAGCACTGGTTGATGTATTTTTATTTATTTTCAATTGAGAGATGTGGGTTTGAGCCTCTTCAGGAAATTAATGTGTGTGTCTCAGGTGATACCTATGCTAGCAGCCAGCACAGCCCGAGAGCAGCAGGTCTCTGTGGAACACCAGAGCTGGTAGTGAGTACCTGACATCCCCTCTCACATATTTTGATATTTTTACTTCAGATCAGCTCTAGTGTGGTTCTTTGGTAGTGACTGGAGCACACTGGTGTCCCCCTGGACCACAACTTCTGTTTTAGATTGATCTGAAGGAAATCCAGTTCACGTGCTATGAGACTGTTGCACAGTGCACATCACAGGGGCAGGAACTGGGCGTGACTGGAAGATGCTTCTCCTTTGTTACAGGCATACGCAGCCATTGGGTAGCACATCTTTTTCCCCCAAAAAAATTAAAAATAGCTTACCTGAGTCTGGAGTCTTTGAAGGTGTCTAGGTATGAAGGATAGCTCCAAGTAATGTTGCTCCCCTTACAGCGCAGTTCTATGCTTTGTCCCGCGGACAGGCTCAAAGTGGCAGCTAGTTTCTGGAAGCGACCTTTATCCATCACCTGCATCAGTATGGACTGCGACTTGGAAGAGGAGTCAGCAGATTCTCTCTCCTTCATTTTGGGGCCTTTGGGTTTTACTTTTTTATTGACAGGTCTGATTTTGTTTTCCCCTGGTTCTTTTGGATGTTTATTTTTTGCAGACTGTCCAATAACTGGTAAAATAAGGAAAAGAAGACAACATTATTGATTAGAAACAGGTTATACAGTCTTCTTGCAAAACAATTCTCCTTTATTATCACAGAGAATATTTTGATCTTCCTATAAAAGATTCACAAATATGATTAAGAGTTAATTTCCATAAGTTTTTGAAGTCTCTGACATGACTCATTTTCCTGGAAAGAAAAAAAAAAAAAAGAGAAAGCTTTCAATAACATGTGGAAAATCTATACTTACAGGTCACATAAACAGACAAATATGTAAGGCATGTGAACTTCTCAGATGGTACAGGAAAGAAAGACAGCATTTTTCCCTCCTGTTACTTTTGTCATTGCTACCTCCTATCACTGCCATTTAGTATGCAATGCTACACAAGTCCCCCATCTTTATACATATTTATCTCTTTATACACATTTATCAGTTCTGCACAGCTTTTTCACAGACCGGGTTACTGTAAGAGAAACGTGAAGAAAAACTGGGAAGTCACCTGAAGGCAGCATTTAATTCATCACTTCTCTATTATGGCCACTTATTGTGGAAACTGAAGTCTCATTTAGAGGCAAATGGTAGGAGATTTCATTACCTGCTAGAGGCAATAGGGATGCTCAGCAGCCTTTAAAAACTAAGCAAATGAAATGGAAAAGAGAGATATCTCAAACCGACTATCACAAAGTTACCCTTTTTAGGAAAACAAACAACTAACCCCCAGACTCAAATGCATATGGGATCAAGCTCACTGTGCTGACTTCTTGGGTGGAAAGGTGTAAAATGCTTTTGAGCTTCAAAATTCCTCTGCAAACTCCTCCAGATCTTTTTGATGACCCTTTCTTTGACTTGCCTCAGTGCCTCACCCCTATGCAAGGCATGCCAAAACAGCACAACAGCAACACTCCACCTCTGCTCGACATTGCCTAGCCATGCCAGGCATTCCCCACATGCAGTCACACAGCAAAGAGCAAGGTAAGTCACCAGCATTTCCATAGTTTAGCACCCCTGTAGGTTGATAGCAGCCTTTGAAATAAATTAATTAATTAATAACGAAGATATTCATGCTTTAACTGACAGTGGAAAGCATGGATCTTTTGTGAGATGAGCTTAAAACTGCACAACATCCACAAAGCGTGCCTGACACTAACTTGCACTGAGTGCAGGTTTTCCATGTACAAGTGCTCTGGTACCTTACTGTACAAACCAACCAACGAGCTCGCCACGAAGAAGAAGAACTGGGAAATCTGATCTGAAACAAGAACACACCATTTGCTGCGAGGGTGGTCAGCCACAGGCTCAAGGTTGCCCAGAGGGGTTGAGGAGACTCCCTGCAGCTGTGGAGATCTTCAAAACCCCACTGGGCATGGACCTACAGCCAGCTCCAGGTGGCCCTGCTCACCCTGGGGCTTGGTCTGAGTGATTCCAAGGGGCCCCTTCCAGCCCTTCTGTGCCCCTGTGATTTCAGCAGGGATTTTCAGCAACATTTCCTTCTAGTCCCACACCAACCCCAACACAAACTCCTGGAGGACAGCAACGGTGCAGACTTCTTACTCTGCCCCATGCCTCAGGAGCTCTTTGGACTCATACATAATAAGGATAGCTTCTGGAGAGGCATGCGTGCAGTTACTGAACTGCACACCCCCACCGTACATACATTTTCCCAAGTCTAGGTTATTAACTTGGTGAAGTTGCTTGCAAAGATGCCTCACCACCTTAACATCAGCTACAAACAGGAGATCAGACAGCAACACTTTCCAAAGATTGTGACATTTTAAGACAAAGAGTAACATTGTATGATTGCTGGGCTGGAGACTGAAACATATATTTGTTTCTTCCAATTTTATTCTGTATCCATTTTGTAACTACTCGAGCACAGGACCCTAGTAAGTGACATGTCACATACATTGCAGGGGCAGGTTGAAGGTATCAGGAGCCGACTTTCTCTGGGATCGTCAAACAGAATTTCAAGATCAATTTCCAAAGACGCAACTTCTAAGCAATTAATTCCTGAGCAACAACCCACCAACGTGTGTACAAAGTTGGTCATTTTTGCTGCGTGTTTGCTACCAACACCAAATTTCAAGTCCTATTTTCACTGCCCAGTCCTTTAAAATTTGAAGATTCTTCTGCAAATCTTTACTGTTAGGTTTTGTTGTTTGTTTGTTTGTTTTTTCTGATGCAGGTTTATAAATCTGCTGAAAAGCATGTGCTTTGTCAATGTGCTCCAAAGCTAGTTCTTTATCATACCAATGAAAGATGTCTTCTAATGATTCTCTCCGTAAAGATTTTGTCTATTACAGTGCCCTGTAGGATATGGCACGTACCAAAGTCCCTGATGGGGTCACAACATCACTATTTTCCAGTGAAGCCTGAGCACCTCTATAGAGGTGTGTAAACATGGACACATAAAAATAATCAAATTTTTAATTTACAGTTCTAGTTTCTGTAGGTGTTCTTTCTTACTGCCTGTTCCTACCAGTATTAGGGTTTATAGCCATCTCTTCCTGTCCCAACCCAGCACAATACAAGAAAAAAAAATGTATATTATGGCTAGTTTTTAATCCCTTTTGCAAACTGTTTCTCAAACTTTTTTTGTCTGCCTTATTCTAGTTTTTGTATTTAACTCATATGTGAGTTAACAAGCCTCCCCATTTTACTTAATTCCCCCTTTCCAACTCAAACACATCAGTGGTTTCTTTGGCTTTTATTATTCCTGCAAGAATACTAAAACTACAGTCTGGCTCTTCTAAAGCAACATCTGAATCCAGCCGTGAGCACTGCTCAGGATCACGTCAGGATCTGCCGCTTTGCTTGGGATTCTCTGGGGAGCTGCTCTAAGAAGTCACTGTCTGTGGCATCTCCACAATTACACTTGGCATCACACCCCGCTGTGTGCCATCCAGCCTGCACAAGGCCAAGCAACTTGGATGCTGTTCTTTCCGACCCTCACTGCCTCTCTGATTTTCCTCAGCAGCTCAGTCGTACACTGGGTGGTCAGTCACCGGGTTGTTTTTTCTGTACAGAGCTGCTGTTTTACTGACAGAGCTCAGCAGGCACCAGATTTGAGACTACAGCTTTCTTCAAAACATACTGCCGCTGCTCCTCTGGGGCAACCTATTCCACTGCTCCTGTATAAACTGAGTCCTGCTGTTAGAAGGTCTCACTGACTGGCCAGAGGAGCATTCCCCTTTCAAGCCACCCATTCCAGTTCCCCCTTGCACTTCCCAGCTTTGTCTCTGTAAGCACACAAGCTTTGGTTCCATCATGCCTTTTTTTTTTTTTTTTTTTTTTTAAACCCTATTTAAAATCAGACCATTTGTTCAGACTCCTTTTTGCCACTACCTTTATGTTCTGCCAACCCCAAGCCTTGCATTAGCTTGAGGACACGCCGCTCTTACAGCGTCACCCCAAGGAAACGCATCACCCCAAACCGTGTGCGCTCCCACACCCGAGACTCTGCCGCTAGGAAACTGTTAAAGATTTGCCTATGAAAGCACTTCAATTTCAAGTGCCAGAAGCCTGGTTTTAATTTCCTCCAGATGCAGTTTTTCCTTTCCACACAGGCTCCCTCTGTTCCACATGTTTCTCTAGCTCCCAGCGAGCCTAAACACTTTCCTCCTACTCCCCACTGCACAGTGGGGCTCTGTCTTTCTCACCTTGTATTTTCCTGCAGATGACAGCAGGGCACTTCAGGAAAAGCCATCACAGGAGATTTTACCTTCCTACACAGAAAACCTTGCTCTGCCTCTCTCCTGAACCTCCCCGAGATGTGAGTTTCCACACAAGCCTGAAGCCACCGCTTTCTGCACCTCATAATCCCACGCTGTCATTACTGAATGAAATGCCTGTGTGCCCAGTAACTAACCGGCATGGTCTGTCACCTCAGATGAAGAGGACACGCTACCAAATCCACCTGCAAACAAAGAACTCACTGCACTGATTCCTCCTTTCTCTTACCCAAACTGCAAGACCTTCCCAGGGAAGGGAACGAACCCCACCAGCCCATCTACTCAGGTACATGAATATGCCGTGTTTGGGGTACTTCACCCTCTCACTGGGTTTATGCACAGAGCCCCCACTGTTTAAATCAAGGGACAGCACTTATTTAAACAGAAAAGGCTTAGCAGAAAAATATTGATTGAGAACACACATCACGTCTACCCCGATCTGCTCCAAATATCAGTTCCAGGACACACTGCACTCATTTCCTCTGCAATGGTACATTCAGACTCCCTAGCTAACCCTTCGTGTCCAAGCAGGAGACAGCACATCAATACATCAAAAAATATGCTACGCAGCACTTTTCCTCCTGCTTCACAGAACCTTTTATTGTTTCTCTCCTCCTTGTTCTCATGGATGTTACACAAAAATTCCCAAATGAGTATTAGTCACAGAATGTAAAACTCATCCAGTGTTGACCTGAGACATCACCTATATCCACGTGCATGCTCCACTGGTTTCACAGCTGCATGGTCTACAACTGGAGAGTGCCTCTGAGTCCCTTCAAGTGCCCACTAAGAACTTCAGAAGCAGACAGCGAGCAAGGTCTTCCACAAGGACAGAGGAAAGGTGTGCACCACCCACCTGATGTACCCATTCCACATGGCAGGTCCCTGCTACACCTTGGCAGCACTGAAGACCTTTCAACGCACATTAATGTGAGTGACTTATTACTTGGAGAAAATAATAAATCATGCAGTATGTTACCGTAAAGAATAATCCTGAACCCCTAGGAGTAGGATGAGAGGGTAGAATCTTTGTGATTGCAGCTAACAGAACAAACCAGGTTGGACACACCTCTGTTTGTGGTACTTCAAGTGCAAAGTTACCACGCAAAGCAGCACTCACACAGACAACGTGGAGTGGCATACCAACATTCACGTGGGCAGCCTGGAGAGACATATTTCACTGATCATAAACTGACGCAAGCTATGTTAGGAAGGCTATTTAGTGATCAGATTATGCCTATGGCTTTAAATTAATAGCTACCATTAAATATGTCAGGTTATTTTTCATATAGATGAGCCCCTGAATGAACCAGTGTGAAGCACCCACCCAAACCTCAGTATGAAGTAGATGAACTAAGGAGAAAGTTAGCCTGGAAAACCTTTTGCCTCAGTTGCAACTCATTTCTCATTCTGCATTTTTATTGTCTGTTTCTTAAATAGAGAACATTTTCTTGATGTGGTACTACATACCCACACACCCCATCTTTAAGCAGAAATCTTCTACGCCGCAATGGTACAGCAGCTCCTTGCCCAGATTGCAATCCCTTTGCACACAGTCATAAGAAAAATTAGGCTGGGAAGGACATCTGGAAGCTCCTTCCTACCCTAGTCCAGTTGCTCAGGGCACTTTGACAATCTCTCAGCCTGGAGACTCTACAGCCTCCCTGGATAACTACTTCCGGGGCTTAACAGCTCTCAGGGTGAAGAATTTTTATGTTTTTACTATAATTTTTCCCCTTATGTCCTGGGCCACTTGTGGCAGCTGCCTCTTATCCTTTCACCATGCATCTCAGAGCCTGGCTCAGGTTTCTCCACAAACCCTCACGGTCACACAGCCTCCCCATGCTGACAGACCTCACTCTCAAATCTTTTCCTGACAACACATGGGAAATGGCGGCAGGAGGGGACAATGCTTCAATTTTTACTTCAGCTGCCCTCTCCACCAGCAGATCACACAATGACTGACGTTTTCAGAGTAGGAGCACAAGCCACTGGCTAGAGCCCACAAGTATGAGTAACAGAGAAGTTGGTTAGGAGCTTTCTTCCCCAGCCAAAAACTAACTCCTTCCCCTGCCAGGAGTTCATCGCAACATAAAACTGAGTCAAGAACAAAGTAAAAAAAAAAAAAAAAAAAAAAGAAAGAAAGAAAGGAGGAAGGACTGATGCCTGCCATGCAGGAACTGACCCGCTTGCACCCAGAATCTTCCACCAGCACCATGTGGGGACACGACGCCTGCTCCATGGCAAAGGATGCCTCAAAGGGGCCTGGGGTGGGAGACGGGTTTGTGGCAACCACGTCCAGGCATGCCTCGGGGGTTGAAGTATCACTCTTTCCCTCACAAGTGACATTGATTACAATTATTTTTTAAATTGAGCGCCACACGCAGCACTAAGCCTCCTCGGGACAGGCGCGGGGACCTGAGAGCTGGCTGAAACAGCGAGGCAGCAGAGGGGCAGCTGGTGTTTCCGACGACGCCCCCCTACGCGCACCCCAAATCTCCGCCCTGGTCGAAGCAGCCCCATTTCGGCCCCGCGGCTCGCTGTGGGGGCTCCCCGAAATGGCCGCCGGCCCGCCGCGGGGTCCCTCATGGCGGCGGGCGGGGGGCGCCCGGCGGGGCAGGGTGCAGGGGAAGCAGCCGGGGGAGCCCGAGGCAAGGTGCGAGGGGGACGAGAGGGGGACGAGAGGGGTGGCGGCGGCTCACCGTGCGGCAGCGCGTCCTGCAGCAGCAGCAGGCTGAGGAGCACCCAGAACCGCATGGCGAGAGCGGTCGGGGCGCTGGGCTGAGGCGGGGCGGGCGCGGCGATGGAGGCGGCCCGGCAGCGGGGGCCCCGCGGGGAGGAGCCGGCGGCTGCGGGGAGCCCCGGGCCGGCACCTCACGGGGAGAGGGCGCAGCGCTGACCTGGCCCCGTCGGGTGGTCTGCTGGGCTCTGCTGCCTGCCTGGCACCTGCTTCGGCTCACATGGCGCACTTCGCAGCTCCGTCTTCTCCACCGCTCCCCATAAGGCCGGAGAGGGTGGCAGAGGGGGCCCCCAAAAAGCTCCGCTTCTCCAGCTGCCTCCTCTGGTCGAGGGCTGGCTCTGCTTTCAGTGCTGCTGCACGTAATGATCTGCTCTGCACGTGTGGAAGCTAATTATCTTGATTAGCTCATCAGTGACCCTTTTGCCAGATGCGGCTGTGCACTGGTGGTTGCCATCAGCCTATAGAGGCTTCTACGTGCGGGGTCACTGCAGGGTGCTTCAGGATTGAGCAAGGTGAATGCTGAGGACTACTCGCTCCCTCTGGAAGTCAAGCCTAACATCAGCTCTGGTTTGGCACCATAAGTCGAAACGCCCAAATCAGAGGGTGTTATGCTGTGTTTTGATGAGTTCTTGAGTGCTTAGACGCAAGTATGAAACACACACTTCTACTCTGCCCATCCCCAGACCACTGGAAAAAATAAAGGATTTAAACATAAAACAGTTTTTTTTTTTTCTCCTCTACAAAAAGTATAGGAACTATGACGCTATTTATTACAAGTGAGTTATGGTTAGTATAATGTCATGACATGATGACACACTAGTGATTATTAAGTCACTGTATTACTTTAGTATTTACTACAACTACAGTGGTGATTGAAGTTAGAGGTGTTGTATGACGTACGTACAAGTGATATTCAGCTTTATTTAAAAAATACAGGACAAATGCACAATTGTTATCCCATGAAGCACATTTTACAGTAAATGAAGAGCAACATAATTTCCATTAGAATTTAGAACTAATGTAACGAGAAATATTGCTGATTCTAATGCTGTTGAAAAAGTGGGAAAAAAAAAAAAACAAGCACCATATTTTTAAATATATGCATTTTTACATTCATAAAAATTCAAGACTTTTCATTTTGGCTAGAGCACTTCAAAGAAATATAAATTTGTAGTTTACATGGCATGATAATCATTCTATCTATACTTTAAATGCTCAGCAGCACATAATACAGAAATTATCACTACAATGTACATATGAACCAGAAAAGTTAAAATGGATATAAACATTACTGTTTTTAAAATGATACACACATAACTGTTCTTAAAGATATGTAACATATTTCACGCTTTGCTTTCTGTTAATACAAAAGAAAAAAAAAAAAGCCCTCCTAAACATTTGAATCGTGTTATCCTTTGTCCTGACTGCAACTAAACTATTGGTGAAGGTGGAGTTTGCCTCACACAAGGCTCAGTGAAAACATACAAAGACAACAGAATTTGTCCAACTGACAACAAAAATAAACAATTATATATACACATAGATCTTCGTAATGCATGTCTATCCTTCAACTTAGCTAACGTTAAAGGGTTTGATTTGTAAAATCAAATGGAAAACAGATCAGGACATGGTAAAGGCATTATATTTAGCTTTCAAACGGTCCAACTATAAAAAATGAAGAGGTCCTCAAAGTATGTACCAGGAAGAAATATTAAAGGTACAGAAAATTAAAACCAAATACAAAGATCCTAAACTATGTGAAAGACCACCTGCTGTTTCTGTAAGATACGTATTTACTTAACACTGAGTAACCCCAGTGCTTTCAATGAGCATACTACAATTTGTAATCTTCCTGGCAGGTCTGGGAAGAATTAGGGCCTTAGAATAAAAGGTGCTTTTACTTTCTTTCTTATGTTATCAAGTAACACATGACTGACATCCTGTGAATTGAATTCCTACTGTACAAAATGCACCTCAATGTCAAAGGCAACAGACATGACTGAAATTGCACAGTCCCATGCACATTTCCCACACTGTCACAGCTTTCACCTGGGTTTTTTAGCTGTCAGTATCTCAGGATGCTTGCAGTGTGTCTGATCCTGCACTTTATTAAAAACCTCCATGAAAACAGTATGCGTTTTATTTCTGAAAATATATATATCAACACATAAACTTTAGGGAAAAAGTGGCTAGACTTTTACATTCATCATCTAATAAAATATAGAATATGTATTTAAGCTTTACCATGTTTTGCTTCTAAATTCATTGTATCATTTGAAGTTTCTGCATGGCATAATTAAGTTCCTAAGTATACATCTAAAAGTTACCCAATATCACTACTATTTCTCTTTATTTCTGATAATTCTCTAGAGCAGGCAATATAAATGCCCTTAACACATGGTGACAACAATATGACAGGTTCCAGGAATCTGCCTTGCATTTGTTGTGCAGGAAAAAGCGCGCTTTTTTATTAATAGAATAGTTTTATCCAGGGTAACAGACAATGGAATCTAAGATACCTCATAAAATTTCCTGTTGCAGCATTAGGACTAGAATTTGGAATACCACACAAAGATCACTTCAGTTAACATGAATTATACAGAAATGCTTTATAACTCTTTACGCTTCCCTGAGGGAGAACAAAGAGATTTATTTGTTCTCCCTTAAATATGATTTAACTTACTTTCCTAAATCCAACTAGATAAAAATAATTCCTATATCTAAAGGCACATTGAGAATGTACCAATGTAAATACAGTTTTTGGAGGAGATTTTTTTTTCCACAAGGAAAGAAAAAAACAATAGGCTACCTCCAAAAATAGATATATATTAATACGTACCATTATTATTTGCACAGAACAACTTACAGTATCAACAACTATGTAAAAAATAACAATGTAATTCCACTGGACATGTGCTTTCAGCTGCTGTCTTGGCAAATACAGACACGTGCAGCAAACATGAGAACAAAATCAGGATTTGTTTCACGCATACCTCCTGTGTAAGAACAAGCTAACATGGCTGTCCCTCACAGGGCCTGCTCCTGCAAAGTCCCAGAACAGCATCTGGAATTTCAAGATTGCATATACAAATGCATATCAAAATTAGCATAAATACCTTATTTCTGGCCTGTAGCGTTCTTACTTAGCCACTAAGCAATAACAACATTAACTATACACACACATAAATAAGCTTTGCACAGTTGAAGCAACTGAGAACACCCAATGACTTTCCCCTAATTTGCTTTTCTATCTAATTAGTTAACTGTTATCTCATTAGTTAACTTGGTTCCTGTGCTGCAGCTGCTCCCAATCCCCCTCAGCAACAACTGTACAGTCACATTCTTTCATTTTCATAGAGTTAATTTCTATAACAAGGAGGGAAAAATACTCCTACAAATGAAAGGGGAAACTGTCTATATACAAAATACACATAAGTTGGAAATACATTTCTCTAACCTACCTCCAGAAGTCTTGGCTAGCACTTGCTTTAGTCATAAGGTTATTACGTGGACAGTCTCCCTTCAAAAGAAAATTCCAGTGCAGTACAGAAATTATTGTAATCAGTACATCAGAATTACTATGGGCTAATGTCAGACAGATGCAAACATACAGACAGGCGTGCACACTCATACATTCTATATGATGGCTCTGGGAGGGAATGGGGTCTTCCTTGCACATCACAGAACAGCAGCGGTTTGCACCTTGGGAACCTGCTTCGCCTGCTCTGTGGCATCAGCATCCATAGGAAAATGTCTCTGCTTCCCCCACACCGAGACGTGCGAGGAAGTTTAAATGAGCTGCACTTCACTCTAGGCTTGTAAAGGCATCGTGCAGAAGCTTTGACTGAGCAATGCTGACTTGCTCCAATGGCATGGCGTTTTTGCAGCTGAGAATTTAAGAGGTGAAGATGTCCTCCGAAGAATAACTGCTGTAGAAACCGTGCTCTTGATGGAATAGTTACAAATCAGGAAAAGCATCCCTGTCTACTTCAAATATTTGTGGTACTTTTAAATAAAGCTTCTGTTTTGACATCTATAAGGATTACCTTATTATATTCCTTTCAATAGAGCCTAGAAAGTCTTAAATTTCTAATGTTTTATTCAAGAACATACAGTTCTTTTGTCTTTTTTTTTTTTTTTCATAAAAATGGGCCTCCCTCGAGAAGCACAATTAAAATAGAAGATCCAACTGACATAAAAAGCTCTTTCATTCACTGAATAGGTACCAAAACTTAGCAATAGTTTCAGGATTACTATTGCTAACAATTACTATCCATTCCTATCAATCAAACATTTACTTAGACTATCATCTGCTTCTATTAGGCTAATATGGCATTTTAGTGTTTCTTTAATCTTGTAAAACAATGATGAAATATGGAAAGAAGTGGCTATAACTTAAGATCAATTCTGGATGGATTATGATGCATTAAAAAATTGGACTGCATTGCCACCTACCCTAGAGTGTCTTATCCTCTGCGTCCCATCCATTTTTAAGGACCACTGATCTGTGGAACAGTCCTTAGGACAACAGCAGTTACAGGACGCCCATGCTAGATCCTCAGTTAAGAGGCAGGTGTTTTTCCTGTTGTATGCTTCTTATCCTATAACTCCAAAGAGAAACACAGGCACCTACAAGTGCTCTGCTTTGGTATTCTAGCAATTTATTTTTTTTTCTTCCCTAGATTACTCTAAATCCAGGAATATGCCCCAGACGACAAGCAGAGGTGAAGATCTTTTCAGATTGCTACTCCTAGTGCTCAGTAGCCAGCAGAGGCCAGTAGTGCAACAGCAACATCTCCCTTCCATGCTACCAGTGCTGCAAAATGCTCTCCTCCCAGTTCAAACTGGGATTCAGAAAGGCATCAAGCTGAAATCTACAAACCTATGGGATTCCAATAAGGGCTATCAGCACATTTCAGAGTTCTCTATCAAGAAGCTCTTTCTGTCCTCCTACATTTAGGCATGTTACTCTCTTACAACAGAACTCATTTTTAGATTAAAAAGCCCAAATCTACTGCTGTGAAGAAGACAGGAGGGAGGGAGACAGACAGAAGCAGCTTGACTAGTTTTTTTTTTTCTTTCTTTTTTTTTTTCTTTTTTTTTCTTTTTTTTCTTTTTTTCTTTTTTTGGTAAAATTCCAGCTACTATAAAAAGTAAGGTGCTTTTCAGTGTCAACCAACATCACTCTCACAGGATATAGGATTTTATACATAACAACAGAGATTAATACCAATGATTATTACTGGCAATATTACGCTTCAGATTGCAATACTCCATGATGAAGTTCAACACAATTCTTTCTGACTTTAAGGAAGTTATTTCTATAAATGCCTTCTAGCAAAATAACTCCACATCATGAAATCCTACTATCTGCTGAAAAATAGCATTAAAATGTTTGGGTGCCTTTGGTAGGTAGAATGACTTTTATGCTGAAAGAACACAGTTCATTTTCACTAGCTTTAGTTTAACCCAGCACTGCTGTAACAATTCGGTTCTTTCCACAAATCTGCATTTGGACATCCTACCCACATGAATGGATTTGTGGATATAGGCTTGGCTCACAAAAACCTGATGTGCTAACATATGTTTATGGCTTAGTTAAGAACCGAAATATTGCTTTGAAGAGGATTCTTTCCAAAGCCTGGGCTTCAGTTTTTTTTCACCTCCCCTTGGATCTGAAAGAAGTCAAGGATTTTGTACATAAATTTTTCTGCAGAGAAGCAATGTGTAACAACAAATCTCAGAAGTATCAACTCTGTCACACGATAAAGGACAAGGAAGTATAGGGGGAATAAATGAGTAGTGCTGAATGAAAGTATGCAATTACATAGACAGGGATAAAATCTCATCCCTTCTGAAAACAACAGTAGAATACTTGCTAAATCATACACAAATGTCAATATTGTGACCAAAAGATTATTTCCCAGATGGTTTTGCAGAAAACAACATAACTCCTCTTGGAAGTATTTTATATACACAGTATCTCTGAAGTGAAAAGAACTCATGTAACCTAGAAGTAGAAATCTTGAATAGCATTTAGAAGGACCAGAAGCCTTTAAAGAATTTTCTCTGTTTGAGTTCACCATGCCTACTAATTAGTAAGGCTAAGCAATTATTTCTCTACTATTCTTATATAAATGTGATCCTCTGTTTTTTGCCAAATACCAGATCTGTACATTTACCATTTGTTTTCCAAATATTTTCCAGGCTTATCTTCAATTTATCTCCCATGAGAGTTACTTCTGCAGAGAAAAGATAGCACTTGGTATTTCAGTAGTCAGTGAGTTAGCTGCTTTGTTATTTGAGATACTATTCGATTGTGACCAGAACATGTAACAGAGATAAGGAGGACATATAAAAGGCACTTCACAATGCAGTGTAAAATATTCAGAACTTCTTGCAGGCAGTTCTAAAGTCCTTCATATTCTGTGATTGCCAGTGATCATGGGTGTTCATAATGGAGGCTCAAACAATCCATCCATATTTTTGTTTGCCAAAGGGTACTTTTTTTTTTTTTTTTTTTTAATTTTAATATCAATCTCCATGCTGTCAGTTCTGAAATGATGAAGATGGTTTAGCAGCTTGTCCAAAGTATCAGCCAGGCCTTGTAGTAAACACTTTCAAGAAGCACAATGTTGGTAGAAAGCTTTTGAAATTTCAGTTCGCAAGTAAAATGTCAATTAAAGGCTTAAAAGACTTGTATATTTGCATAGATTAACATTCACTTGTCCTCTCATGTGCAAGAAACTGATCACTTTCATTTGTATTTTCAGGTTCATCCACTTCTTCCACAGGGTTCTTTTCTTGCAACCCACTATTTTCTGAGCAAGAATCTTCATCTCCATCACTGCGATGACCTTCAATACTGTGCCTAATGCCATAAGCAAAATAAATGAAGAAGCCTTCAAAATAAAAAAAATAAAAATAAAAGTTAATAGGGCTTTCATGTAAGCAGTGCATTAAAAAGTAGTTATTTATTACCCTCTGGCTGAGCATGATTTTCAAAGCCAGTTTCCTCTTCAGGTATCAGAATTACAGTTCATGCTTCAGGTCTTCTTTCTTAGTACGGAAAGTGCAGGCGCTAAATTCCAGTACATCATTTTTGCTTTAACTGGTTGCTCTAATAGGCCACGGAAACTACCATCTCTGATTTACGACTAAATAAAATCAATGCAATTTTCCATATCTTGAATGAGAATGACTGATGTAGCAGGAAGAAAACTGTTACAAACAGGTCTCTGCACAATTTTAGCTATGCTTATTAGAAATAAAAGTTTAGTGGCTTACTGGAATTAGTCCTGAATCTTTGATTCTTCCTATTACCTCAAAACCATACTTACAGTATTGGCTGTGTATACATACACCTTATAGGGCATGATTTGTTTTTATTACTAGAAATATCAGCTAACTTTTATTAAACACAGACTTTTGTTCCAATATTTAATGGAAGAGGATCAAATTATCTGAGACAGGATTCATCAGTCCTAACAAAGGAGGTGATTGAAATGTGCACAAGTACCTACCAAGCGCCATCCAGAAGCTGAATCTGATCCAAGTGTCTCTGCTTAATTGTACCATCAGGTAAATATTTACCAGGATACTGAATGATGGTAAAAATGGTAATAGTGGAACCTAAAGGGAAATAGTTAAAATATTTGTAAAATTAAATACTATTTCTTGCATGCTTGCACTATTAATGCCATACTTCAGTTATGCAACATGAACTAGAGGTGACACATTTTCTCGCTAAAAAATAGGAAAATTTTCTTAATGAAGTATAGTGAATTTTTTTTTTTTGCTGTGTTTAACCACCAGTTTCTATATATCTTAGACTTTTAAAGCAAGTTATATTTAAAATATGCTCTCTAAGGCTGTGAGGAAAAGTTTTCCAGCTTGTGCTGAACATATACCAATGAATTCCTCTTGATGTACAGCTGAAAAGTATTATTTCTATCTTTATATATATATATATATATATATATATATAAAGAAGGGATAGCGTTATATATATTAAAAGAAGGGAGATATATATCTCCCTTCTTTCCAAATTGCACACCACCACCACCACCCAGCTGTTCTATCAGACTCCTTCACTTTCATCACTGTATTTCATTATTTCCATTAAATAGTCTATTACAAACTATTCTATAGTTTGTAGCTCTTGGAAAATAAGTGAAAGGTCATAATGAAAGGTTTATACTCTGGGAGGTATGAATTGTGCTGTGGTCCAAATTGCTGCACACAACACAGACAAGCTGTCTGTACCCTGATCATTTTCTGAATCCTTTCGCAGCATCTAAGTGTTTAAATTGGGGATCAGAATTTCTTGGGTCTCAACATTTTGGGGAAGTGTCTGAAAGAATAGCTAGAAGATCTGTGTTGTCAGACCCACTACTTTTAACAGCAACCCAATAGTTATACCCATTTTGTGCAGCCATGCTCCTACGCATGTCACACATTCAATCTGAGGGCAGCAAAACACTTTCTCTCGATCTGAGAAGACCTGGACTGGACCTACACATGCTGATGATTCAGCTGTGAGCATCCACTACCCTTACGTTCACCAAAAACAAACACACACAGTAGTAGCAGTGCAGTAATGAAAGACTGCCTGAAAAAGACCATCTCTGTCTCCCTCTGCCCCTCTCCCAGTTCTTAGAATACACCCAAACCTCTCATTAGAGCTATTATGTTATTCACCATAAAGGCCACTTTCTGCTGGTTCTGAGGCTGCCTTTGGATGAGGAGAAGGGTAAGTATGAAGGACACCACCAACGCAGCAAGAAGGCCAATACTCCAGGGCTCCAAGTTAGCAATGAAATGAGTCCCATATGTAGTGAGAACACTCAAGCCACAAACCAAGAAAGCTGTGTGAAAAACAAAATGATGGAAATAGGAGAGAGATCACTAAATCTCTGCGTTGAAGAGAAAGTGACTTTTAAGAAGAAAGACAGCAGAACTTCAGTATGAAATGTTATGAAAATGATTAAGTAATGGAAAACACGCTAGATTACAGATTAAATCAATCAAGAAACAAAAAAAAAAAAAGCGTTCTCCAGAATGATGCATCAATGATGACTGAAAGTAGTTATGTTATTACTGGATTTTTGATTTTGTCTGTGATAGAATTCTGCTATTTACATTAATGTATTATGAGCTTGAACAGCTGAAAACTTACCTAACAGACCCACTAAAAAGTTAACAGTAGTTGCAGTCTGTTCTGTAGGTAAACTGGATGGATTAATCAGGGTCTGAAGACTGAAGTGATTCTCTTGTATCATATTTATCTGCGATTCACTTACTGCAGATTCCCTTTCTGATGCAGCCAAAGCTGCTTTTTCTGGAGAATATTTGGGTTGCTCATAGGTTAAACTGGGTTGGTACCTGTGCAAAAACAAACAGGATAATAAAGTACTAAGTATACTTTGGGAATTGAAGGAATATGCCTCTAGGAATGCATCTAAGTACTAAATGCTTTGCAATAGAGATTCAGAATTTCCCAATTTATAACTGTACTGCAACAGCATATTATTAGTCACTAATATATATATAAAGAAATAATAGTAATTCACTTTTTTTCCTGACTTTGTTTGTTTGTTGGCAGTTTTTTAAGCTATATGAATGCACCAATGGGTCAAATAAATTGCCATTATTATACAAAAAGAGGGATTTGGTGGTCAATAGCAGGGAAAGGGGAGAGAAACTTCTTTCTACAGTGGCAAGTTTGTTCTGCCTTGCTTCCAATATGGGGCTTACTAACTGGCATGAACTCAAATTTTACATCTCCTTTGTTAGAATGTAAGTACATTTTAAAAAATACATTCTTTAAATAAGTCTGTATGAAATAAAATAGTTTTCTCTAAAGAGTAAACTATTGCAACATTGAATCTGAGCTGAATTTAAGCTGTATAGTTTTCAAAGTTACCATTTTAGCCTCATATGGTAAGTAACAAACACTGACTTATTAATTTAAAAATAACAAACTAAATAAAGAGATTGCCTGCAGCTATAAGTATATCAATATTATTCAATTGTTTTACAAAGAGAACAGATAAGAGAGTTTAACTCACAATTATTTATAATCTCACTCATTGAGAGTGAGTATTTATACTCTCCCCTAGGGCTACCACAACTTGAAATACTTGTCTGTTGTTTCTCTACCGAATTCTGACTAGGGCAATACAAAGCAATTATTTTAACTTGGTCTTCCTGTCAACTACCTGATCTGTCATGTATAGCCCCCACAATGTGATAGGCCTGATGCACAGCGTAAATTTTATTCGAAATATTCATTGGTGCCTTTGGGACTGATGCTGGGATCAACGCATCTCCTGGAAAATGAAAGGTGTCTGGATTTCACATTAAGCTTTGATTTGAGTAGCTACTATACTGATATGACAATAAATCTGTTTTCTCTGATGGATCTCAACTTCTTAGTAGTCATTTATACACAAACAAATAGCTCTCAAATATGTAGCTATCCAGCAAAAAACGTATATTATAAATGTCACCTCTGTTTAGGTAGTGAACAACACAAACAAAAACACAGTAAAAGTAGAAATGGTATTTTTGACTCACCTAAGAATGAGGACACAGGTTGCCACAAGTGAATATGCAAGAAGTGTGCCAATAGACATCATATCCACTAAAGCCTTTAGGTCAAACAGAAACGCCATTACAGCTAAAAAAGAAAATAAAATGCAAAATTTGTGTGAGGCTGATCTACTGAGTCAAGATTTTAACCTCTGTCAGCAGCGTAAATTTAAATTATTTTACTGACAGCAATATAAGTGCAATCGTGGCATATTTTTAAGTCACAGCCAATATTCCTGAACCTAGTTTCTGTTGGGAAACTTCATATGGATATCACATCGATGGGCCATACAGTCATGCTGCATACTCAAGCAATTTGTATTGGATATATGTGGACGTAAGTACTTGCATACATGCCTTGCTGAATGGTGACACATTAAAATGCAATTTTATAGAATAAGGTTCTGATGCTGCAACAGAATCTCATCAAAGTCGAGAGGCCAGCTCCCACAGCAAAGCAGGGGAACAATGATACAACCCAGTATGTCAGCTGAAACTGATGGTCTCAGAAAATGCTCTTTAAGAGACACTTGAAGGAGTTGTCTAGAGTAAAATAAGTGGTTTTGTTTTTGAACGATTATCTTACTAAAAGCAGTTAAATTCAAGTGGCCTTTAGGATAGACAGCAAAGTATCACAATAATTAATATTCTTAAGATCACTGAAATCAGGGGCAGAAATTTCCATGATATTGTGAATAATTATGGCAGTTATTTATAAAGAAATTAGCACAATTAATTGAAATTAATTGTCACCAAACGAAAGGCTAGCATTAGTTGATTTGAGATGCATGTGGTCAAAAAACATCTTAAAATGTTTGTATTATTGAGATACAGAAATAATCCAAAAATATTTAATTTTTTGAATCACCAATAACCTCACCATCAAAAGAAACCATCACATGTAGCCTTTATACACTGTATGTGTATGTGCACACAAACTTTTCTATGTTCAGAAGTACTTATATATTAATATTTATCTTATGTTTGTTAATATCTTTGTAGATGGGTGTATAAATGAAAAAATACACAGCAACACGCATTCCCGTTTTCTGATCCTGAAGGAGACAGCAGGATGTGATTTCCAGAAAGCAGGACTGCTGTGTTACAGATATATTATTTCAGCTGCTAGTCTCCTCTTTCAGTGAAGGAAGGAAGACTGTTCCATCTTCTCTGATGAGGGTGGATGTCATTTATTATAAGACATCACTATCTCATCCATGAGGTAAATTTCTGAATATCTCACTGCCTTGCACACTCAAAAAAGCGTAGGTAAGCAAAGAACAGAACCTATTATAACCTAACATACAGTAGCTATGTTTAACTTCAAATCCTAGCTTCAAAACACTACTTTGTAGCCCAGAACTTTCTCTTACACATTAGAACCATTGAAAAAAGACCGCAAGCTTCTGGGTAAGAGGAAAAAAAGACCTAGTATTGTTTTTTTCACCCCTCTTAATAAGCTGTAAGAAACCATGGGAGACAAATTTACGCTGAAGGAACCTTGAACTGTCAACTACGCGTTTCCCTGTGTGCAGAGTTTCACAATCATGATTACAGTATGTGAAAAGGTAAGTCACAATTATGGCATGTGACAACTGACTCAGCTGTAGTCTTGACCTGATAATTTTAATGGAGGCCAAACATTTAACAAGCTAACGGGGTAAAGGAGCACAGTTCTTAAAGCTATGCAACTATCCATGACAGGATTTAATAGGAAGGTCAGATAATAGGAATTGTTGTACACATCTGTAACTATTCTGGCAAAACTATTTATGACCACAAATTACCAAATATGCATACTTTTAAAAATAAAAGAAAAAAAAATACTCCTCCAGCAATAGATAAAGCTGTCTGCAGGTAAACTGTTCACACACCAAATTCCCCAAACTGTCTAAAAGCAGTCCAAGCGACTGCTATTGCAAAGCTATAGTCAGGGCTGTATAGCTCCCTCCATCAGTTTACTCACTGGGTAACATGGTTTTCTTTCTCTTCATCACCGTAATTTCAGGTAAAGATGTTAATTCTATCCCATATAATTGCATTTGCAAATTATTATAAAGGAAAAAGTCAGTAATAAGTAATATTAAAACTCATGTTTTAGTCTCAGTTTTGAATCTCTTATTTGATAAAAATTATAGCCAGGGTTGTTAAGTGTTTTAAGGCATGTCTTTTATGTTTGAATTAGTTTTCGGACATTTATTTGCCTTTGAGTTAAATGCTTCTTGAGCTTCCAGTTTTCTGGGATAATTAGACATCCCCCTGAAATAACACAGTGAAAATTGGGCAGAACCACATGTACTTCTGCAGGAAGGTTGGACAGAAGTGAAAGAGCTATATGTTAAAAATTTCTTTTTGCAAAATATAACAGTTGGCACCTGCTCCTAAAATGCTGTTTTGCTAAAATATATGTGGGTGTGTACATGCAGACATATATGCATACACACACACAAACACACCCCTCCGCCATAATTTGGCATGCTTGTACCAAAATAAAGTGAAAAAATCTACATATGTATTTTACACGAAAGCTGTAAATATCCCATTGCAAGTGTAGGATTTTTTTCTCACATCTCATAATAAAAAAGCTAGACAGCTGTTTTCCCACGTCATAGATGTGACACATATACACACATATATATATATATGCTCATTGAACAAGGAAACCCTGTATGGAGAGCATCAGCTTAAGTGACATAGATTAAGAAGCTTATTCACAGTACAAGAGACCAATATTAAAAAAAGAAAAAAAAAATCATTTTGAATTCTGTGACATTAAGGATGTTACCACCACCATGATTGGTATGATTCGAAGTTCTTACACCTTTTGATTACTCAGTAATTTTATTCCCACCTTACATGCAAGGGAAGTTAACAAGCAGCCCTTTTTCAAAAACATCAAATACCATGCACGTGCATAGAGTGCTTAAATCTCAGTTTTAAGAAACACGGGCTTTGAGAGCTTACCAGAGATGACCCCTGCTGTCAAGGTGGCAGCAACTGGTGCCTGCCTCTTACTCACTTTGGCAAGAAAACTAAAGAGTAAACCATCGCGTGCCATGGCAAACAGAATTCGGGGCAAAGGGAACATAGAGCCGAGAAGACTAGAACAGAAAAATGTATAGTTCAAATACAGGTTATTAAAAGCACAGTGCTTTACTGGTAAACCCAACTACACAAAAAGAAAGCTTGGAAGAGTGAATGGGTTTAGGTTTAGGCTCTGTTTTGCTGCTCTTGTTTTTTGTTTGGTCGATCGGTGGTGTTGTTTAAGGTTTGTTGTTTATTTTGAACCTAGGCTATGACAGCTCTTGAGATTAACCAACAAATACAAAATCTGTGGCAGAGAAAAGTTTCACTAGTAGCCTACTTTACCTGGCGACAGTCATATTTAGTCATTTCAGTCACAAGCAAATCAAAATTGCACATATATTTTGCACATTTTCCATATATGCAACGCATTTAGCAGTGCACCTTTCTGTACAAGGATCAACTCTTAGTCTCACCTGCTACTGCACCAGACGATAGAGTAGCAACTAGTGGGGTCTTCGTTTTGGAATTGATTTGAGCTAGACATTTGAAAAGCAACCCATCCTTCGCCATAGCATAGATTACACGTGGCATTGGGAAAATGGATCCAAGAAGACTGAATAAAAAGCAAACACATGCAACATGGCAAATGCAGTTCATGCAGAGTTGTATCATGGAAAAGATAAACAATGTTAATTAATGGCATGTACAGAAACAAAATTTATGATTGTAAGACAACACCAGAAAGCCCCATAGCCCAAGATACTACAGATCAGACACAAATTGAAGTGTTTTTTTTGTTTGTTTTTTTTTGCCTGTAAAGTTGATTTTTGGGGGTTTGTTTGTTTGTTGTTTTTCATTTAGGTAATGGAATTGCTTCATCAGAGAGAATTCAAGTTAGCAAAGTAACTCTTGCCATCACTGTAGTTCTTGGGCATTAGCGAACAAGGAACATGTTCCAGGTCACACTAACTATGCAATTAAGCTTTAGTATTCCTGGAAAATGTCTGTCAGTCAGCAGCAGCAAATCAATAAGCATTAGCAGCATCTTTTATGCTCTATGTGAAGCTGCTGATTAACAGTAATTCAAAGTAAGTATCATACAGTTAACTTGGGCACATTATTTCTTTCAATTGAAGCACCTCAAGCCAAGCTTCATTGAGATAATTTCTTTTTTGGAAGAAGTAAAGGTAATTATTTTAGATTTATTGT
This sequence comes from Anas acuta, assembly GCF_963932015.1. Lineage (NCBI taxonomy): Eukaryota > Metazoa > Chordata > Aves > Anseriformes > Anatidae > Anas > Anas acuta. The sequence continues at coordinate 58,634,958 of NC_088982.1, forward strand.
TAGCAGCACACAGAAAGCTTTTAACCTGTTGATAACTCAAGGCTCTGTTTAGATAGACTTCTTAAATTAGGTGGTTTCTTTCTCACAGAGTGAAATAATTGTAATTACGAAAACCAAAATCATTTAAAGGACAAAAAGCAAATTCACAGCCAGTATAACCTCTGCAGCAAGCATACTAATATTTAACCAGTTGAATGGTTGCCCATGTTACTTAGGAAATCAATTATACCACTTACAGAAGGCCCAGCTTTTATGTACCACAGATGCTAAGTACCTCTGGTAATGCTCATGAGACACAAGCATTTAGGTTAGACACACATAAAATAAGTTTCATTGCACGTGAACTGATGTATGAATGCTCTTTCCAAAAAAGAATGTTTCCTGAATTAGGATGACAGTTTATTCTTTGAGTAAGGATACTGCTAAAGTCAACAGCTAAATTTTTGCTGTTTTGACTTTGTAAAATTTATTTATCCTATCCCTCTTTAAGTGAAGTCACATAAATAACGGAAATATTAATGAACGTCTTTACCCAGAGGAATCAAGTTCACAACATAACAGGTAACCATATGAACCAAAAACAATTATCCCAACTTTTTTGTTTTTATTGTTAATTATACCTCTAAATTTAGGGATATGAAATACAATTTCATTAGATTTGTTCTAAATCGACATCAGTCAACAAAAACACTGGAAGATTACTCTTTCCATACAAGGAAATACAATACTTCAAAAAACACTAGAAAGAGGACAGTAGTTCAAATTTCTGAAACAATGTTTTACCATCTCTGTTATTTTGTTTTCCAGTATTGGTTTCTTTAATCTAGTTTCCACTGTTACATATTCCACCTTATCACTTTTATTGATATTTATCAATAGAGGTCAAAATTGCAGTAAAACCCTTCAAACTAAGGTTTGAAGGGTTGACAACTAAATATGAAATATGACAGCTAGATAGAATATAGCTATAATCCCAGAATGAACTGCATAAATATGATACTGTTCAGTCAGCTTTATAATTTATGTCATTTTGGAACTATTTCCTCTTTCTGTCACCTTCTACATCAAAATCCTTTCCTTTAAATCACTGTCCAGAGTCACTGTGGTCATCTTTAACAGGCTGATGCTCACCAGGGTTATCTCAGAGTACTGTTGATATTCCTGCTTAAGCAGGCGTATCTTTTTCCTTTGTGGAAAGCCAGCCAGTATTTGTATCACTGAAGATCACTTGAATGACTCATTACCTAAGAAGCTCAGGTAGAAGACTGGCATCAGCATTCCACTATCCCTAAATTTAAGCGCTGAGCAGTGTTCTATGCTATGAAAGATACCACGTTACAACTGGAGTATAACTTATATGAAGACAGACTAATATATCTCATGCTTTCCCTGATCTTTTTAATCAAAATAAGATGATAAGTTAAGGCTGAATCCACAGTTTCACAAGGGGGAATAAACTATCCTATTTTCTCAGCTATAATCTACATTTCAAATACCCACAGGAAAATCACGGGAAGGGATGATGTCAGAAGACAGACTGGAGAAAAACAGACAGGCAATGAAGGTGAGAAGGGTAACTAGTTAACTGACTATTAAATTTTGCCTGCAAGTACACAGAGCCCATAAAGGTGCTGAATATTTGGACAGCAAGAAAGGACAAGATGTGTGAGGTTTATTTCAACAGTTAATAGAGAAAATTTGCAGGTCTTATGTCTGAAAATACTTATTGTAATAAAGAACTTTTGGGTAAAAAGTCAAGGAGGTAGAGTCCGACAACAGTACAGTTTAAAAAGGGAACATAAATTAACACACATAATGTTATCAAGACCTGCTTAAGTCTAAAATGTGTGTATAACACTTATGGACAATCCTTTATCCATAGTGAGCCTTCAAAATGAACACATGAATGTATATTTAAATGTCTTATATTACCCATCAGCTTTTCCAGAGAAAATTAGCATATCAAAGTCTTTACCTTGTGGACAAAGCACAGAGGGATCCCACTGCTACAACATATTTTGCAGGACCCCATCCAACATATGCAAATGCTACTGGCAGAGGACTTTTCTCGTCTAGTATATAGTATGGCATCATAAGAGTCAGTGCAGCTGAAACCCCAAAATAGGCCATGAAGCAGACAAGCAAGGACACCACAATTCCTATGGGTATGGCTTTTTGAGGATTCTTGACCTCTTCTCCTGAAAAAAAGAAAAAGAAAAAAATACCAAAAAATCTCACTATTACATTCAGCTTTAAAATACAGCAATGAACACAAATTAGTACTTTTGTAAGTCTAAACACTCAGAACAATATTTGTAATATATTTTTTAAAAATCTGCACAAATTAAGCTCATTGACATAGTATATAACTCAATATTTTGTTGCCAGAAATAGCATTAAAAAAGAGGCATAGTTGCTAGATATAAAATACATTCTATTTTTACAGTAGTAAAACCCCATCATTTCTAGTTCGTTTCCTATAATTTGTAAGTTCCAAGTACTCAATCCATACCATTCATATATGAGCCAGCCTTTAGGAGATCTTATCTCAGACAATCAGCAGGTGATTAACATGATTTGGGCAGAAAAAAAACACATACTAAGCACTTCCCAGACTTAGAAAGCAACAATTAATTTATTTAGAATTGAAATGAAATAAGAAAAATCTCCTCCTTCCTCACAGAATGATAGCCATATTCAGGAACGAACTCAGACTCATTCTTCATGGACTGAAGAAATTTCAGGACAAAGCAAAGGAAGGACAGTAAGCAGATTATGTTGTTTTGGAACCCCCAAAGGTATATTACACAAACACACACACACACACACACATATATACACACACACACATATACATATATATACACACACACACACAGAGACACATAAATACTATACCAGTTGTTGCAATGCAGTCAAATCCTACAAAAGCATAAAAACAGGTTGCAGCACCAGCCAATGTTCCTGTGAAACCATACGGCATAAAGCCTCCACTCCCATATATACTGGTCACATTCTCATAGGGTGAAAAATTCCTATGAAGAACAAAAATACAGCAGAAAAATAACTTTTTTATTATTGGTAGGACAAACAAATACATCCTCCTCCCCTGCAACTTTGGAAAAACACGTAAAAATGCTCTCATCAAGACAGAGTTCTGCTTTACAAAACTGTACAAGAAGACATCTGCATGTCAAAAATTGCATGGCAAAAATAACAGTAAGTGGAATAATAGCTGCATCATGTAACTGTCACCTTACTCCCTTTACCGTTTGTTGGTAAGAGTATTAAAATAGTAATGACGTAGAAATCTGTTGTTGTCATACATTCTGCAGCTAATACATGGCTTAAAGACAAGAAGCCAGTAACTTCTCAAATAGCCACAGACAAGAGTGTCAAAATAAGACTTTAGAAAACTTTTTAGGAAACTACAATCATGAAAACAAAAATATTTTTAAGGGCATAAAGCGCTTATCACTCCCATCAACAGAGCTGTCTGTTAACACCTGCAATAGCACAAAAGGAAGCATAACAAAATTGCTTGGAATATGAGCAAGTAAATTGATTCTAAAAAGTAATTACTCTGTGATTGCAGTAAGGTTTATGAGATATTCTTCACTTATTTTCCAGTTGTCAGCATCTCCTTTCACAAAACCAGAAATCATAACGAAGAGTAGGACCAGGATGTTAATAGCAGTGAAAATTTTATTCACCCATGCAGATTCTTTTACTCCAAAAGATAACAGACCTATAAAATAAAAATAATGTTTAAATGTGAACAGTTACAGTAAGAAAAAAGTTATTTTCAAGACAATATACATACCAGTACAATGAATAATACTTTAAAAAAAAAAACAACAAAAAAACAGAAGTAGATTTTACACCTTTAAAAAGTGGTAGCACAAATTTAATAAACTGTCTGATAGCATGGCAACAGGGAAGTGTATTGGAAACCATAAAACGATAACTTTCTTTAATTGTACTCTTGAAATATTTAAAAATATTTTGAGCAATTTTTACTTATTTCTTTTCTGAGGTTTGAGTTCGTATCTCTATTTCATGCTATGGAACAAAAATAGCTACAAAAATCTATGCTTATTAAAAACAGTTTGATAGGATCTATTATGCACAGAACAAATAATTATTAGATTGAACAAATTAGGTTATTGATCCAAGTTTTTCAGAGCACAACAGAGTAAGAATCCCATTTCATAGCTCATTAACAAAACTTTTAGAAGAAATGCATGCCTCCTGTTCCGAAGTACAGATTCACAGAGGTTCTAGAAAAAAAGATTGATATAAAATATGCGTGCCTTAGGTTGTAGACTAATGTGTTTAAATGATCTGAAAGTTATTCCATCAGGGTCCTACTGTGTAACAATTGTAAGCATACTAACAGTTTAATGGAACAGCAGGCAGAGAGCAGATCAAGAAAAATTAAATAGAGTGGGAAAGTCACCCTGGTTTCTTTGCATTGTAAGCATTTCCACTAAGAACACATACATGCTTTCCCTCATTATCTAGAGATTAACTCTGAAAATTTTACGCCTCTCAAGATAATGTCTAAAAAATTTCTGCCTCCACTAATGAGACATTTGCTATCTCATTATAACACAGAAGTTATCATGAGCTGCTCAATTTTTCTTCCCCAATGGTATTTTGGCCGCAGTTTCTAAAGATATGGGTGTTGATTCAACCTGGGAATCTCTACACTGAAATGTGACTCACAGTGCAGGTACATCCCAAATCTAATTGAAAGCTTCCTTTTAAATAATTTTGTTCTCAAATATTTTTCAATTTTTCAATTTGGGTAAGACCTCTAGTGAATACTGAGCTGTTTCTAATCCTGGTGGAAAACAAGCTATACACTTTAAAACACGCATACAGCTTTCTTCACTTCCTTCACTCCTTTAAGAATACTTACTTGTTAAATGCAAACATAAAAAAAAGTTTCAGTATTTTGGAGCTTTCTGATGCCTCAAAAGCCATAGCTTTGGTGTCAGTTTTTGTAATTTAAAAATACAACATGAAATTTTCATGTTAACATGAGATTTTCATGTTAACATCAGTCTATATCACAGATTTAATAAAAAGTGATTATTTCATGGTTCAGATTCAAGAAGAGTTCATATAAATTTAACTCCCAGAGTCATTTTGTCAGTACACAAATGTACATCTAAATTGTTCAAATATTATTAAGGTATTTCTGATAAAACACTTACTACAGTTTAACTTTTTTTTTTCCTTTAAGAAACTGACATCACAGCCATCATAAATGAAGACATATCTGTCTCTTACCTGATAGAAGCAATATAAGAAATACAGCAAAAAAGTCAGGATACTCTGCCAGTCCGGAGTAATTCATTTTGAAGTAGGTTCCAAAGAAATGACCAATCTGCTTTCCAAGAAGTTCATCAAAGGTGCCACTCCAGGCTCTTGCTACACTTGATGTACCTTCATAAAATACATGCATATTTAGTGTTTTGCATGCATAGAAGGGAATATAGTTACTTCTATTGACAAGGAAATAAAACTAAGCATACTGCTACTTGTACTTACAAAAACAGAGCTTGTGCTAAAACAGTGATAATTTTGAAATTTTAACATTATCAAAAGTTCCTACCTATTTAAATGATAACATATTATTCTATAACTAAAATATACAAATTTGTACTTCATTTGTTCCCCAAATATTGCAAAATTATTTCTGTATCATTTATATTTGCTATCATTCTGGAAGACACTTACTTCTAAAGCTGAATTATGGTACATTAAACAATGCAAAACAATGTAAGAAAATGGTTTAACAAAGAACACGAAGGAAAGATTGCCCACCTGGAAATAAAGCCCCCCCAAAAAAATCACTAGCAAGACTTATATTGCTAGTTAGTATTTAAGACCAATACTCTCTTCTGGTAACCAATGTATGGGGCCATAGCTAAATACAACCAGATTTTAACTAGTTTCCTACCATGAATGTACTTTAAAACAACAGTTATATTGATTTTGTAGTGATTAGGGCAACATTCCTGTACGTAGATATACATATGTATATACAGATAGGCATGCTTATACACAATATACCAGAACACGTACCTGTGGAAGAAAACATATATAAACCAAATTCGTCATCTTTGCCAAGGCAATGAAGTAGTTATTTGAATGTCTGCCACATAAGCATTGATATTACCCAGATATGGTAAACTTTGTGTTTTATGAGATCACAACATAGGACATCATTTAATTAGCATGAGATTATAGTGACAAATTAGAAACTAAGCATTATGACTTTCTTGAAGGGAGATACTATAGTGATGGGGTCCTTATAAATGTCTTTCTGTGTATGTTTAGAAAAAAATATTGGTTTCACTGAAATTATTCTTGCTGACCAAATACAGCAATGAAATTATTCCTGCGCATCATCACTACTGTCTAGCAAAACTTTTGTATTAGTTATTTAGTTCCTGCTGCTGAAGATGGACTGTTTATAAAGCATCTTGTCTATTTATAATGGCAATGAACAGAAGGAAAAACTCTAATCAAATTACCTCGGTTATTTGATCCCTGAATAAAAAGAAACAGTAGCTAAATACGGAGACAGAAAGACCCAAATCCATAACTTATGCCTGCTTTCTCAGAAACCCTCAAGTCCCGTGTTTGTTTCTTGGCTTACCTATAATATAGGATAAAATGAGATTCCAACCGGTGATAAAAGCCCACAGCTCACCAACAGTTACGTAAGTATACAAATACGCAGAACCAGTCTTGGGAACACGAGCACCAAACTCAGCGTAGCAGAGACCTGCCATCACAGACGCCAGGGCAGCAATGAGGAAGGAAACAACAATGCTAGGTCCGGAATCAGATTTGGCTACTTCTCCAGCAAGGACATAAACACCAGCACCAAGGGTACTTCCTACTCCCAGTGCTATAAGGTCCACCGTCGACAAGCATCGGCACAACTTGGAGTCCTCAGGGCTTTCACCACCAACATTCTTCTTCCGTACCAGGCACCGAACAAAGGTCAAAGCTGGTCCACAGGGCAACATGGTGGATGGAGAGCTCTGAAATAAAATACATCATTGCAGTGCTTTACAAGTACCCCAGAAAGAGTGAAAAACAGCCAAAGAAAGGTATTTGCATGAAGAACTTCAATCACACCTACTTATTAATATATTTACTCCTTTCTATGGCATTAAAAAGGCCATCATGTTCTTTTTCCCCGCAAAACACATGAGGGATTCAGTTATATTTAGCACTTACTCCTCTAGGGAAAGATATTCATCATCTTTAGGTTTACTACACTGCTGTTAAAAAAAAAAAAAAAAAAAAAAAAGGAATTGCTTCTATTTATCCGTTGTTGGTTTCTTCTTAACCATTTATAAAACAGTACCAAAACAGACATCTGTCATTTCATGAATCATTAAGGTTTTTAAGATAATCACCAATAAATATGGATTTTTGAGATGTAAAACTCTAACATCAAGGCTATAAACACCAAAAGCTTTAAAATGCAGCATTCTGACAGAGCCAGTGCAATATCTTTTTGGATTCAAATGATAGGGCTTTTGCCTTTAGAATTCACTTCGGTAAAAAACTGCTTGAAAGTAGATTAAAACAGTGTTTCTACTCCTTCCCACACAAACAACATTTCCCAGAAATAATTATCTTTAAAAGAAACGTATAAACTCTCCCTGGCAAGCTTCTAACAAGAACCAGTAGGATAACTACTCATCCCATGCCAACTGCAGCTTCTTCAGTACCCTGAGTGCTTGTCACAGTGTGGGGTGCAATAAGTCCTTGCCCATGAGGTCAGATTTTATGACCAGCTAGGTCCTGTAGGCCAGTAGGTGAGGAGCATTTCTCTGGCTTGTCATATGAGAAAATGACAAGGAAATAGAAAATCATTCCTCACAGGAAGTGATTTTCATTTAGACAAAGATACTCTGCTGGTATATCCTTCCCCATACATATCAGTCTCCTGAATCAGTAAAGGGCATTTCTACCCACAAAAGTTTAATCCACTAACAATGACTTTCAAGAGGGATGTCTCACTATGGCAGTATTTGATCCTGGAACAAAGACTCAGAAGCAAGAGGACCGCCATCCTGAATGCAAGATTGCCTGAAAAATATCCCCTTGGGTATTAAAGAGAGAGAGATATTTGAGCAGAAACATGTTCCTCCTCTTCCTGTAGCTCCCCAAGCACACTGACTTGTCACTTTCATCTTTAAAGAGGGTTCATTAAAGCTTCCATTCACCTTTCAGGGAAAGGAAAGTTGATAACGGAGAGTGAATGGAATTGAACAGCTCCAGGCAGTGATGTTTAGTGCCCATTAGAAAGGTGAGGGCTCTCCCAGGACAGAGCAAGAAGGCAAGACAGGCAAGTTTCCAAGGCTGTGTTGCAATTAGGCAGTTCAGCCCTTCGGACTCCCAGATATAAATATCTGCCTATGGTGTCCAGACCTCAGCCACTGAGGCAATTTCACACACCATGATGTGAATGTTGGCAGACAGAAGATACCCAGAAGCTCTTCTGAGGGGAATCGATATTGAACTATTCAGGCAAAATCCCCTACTGTAGCTCCTCCACTCTAGTAAAAACATCCCATTCCCCCAAAGGCAGGTTTCTCTGTCCTGGCTTGTAGTTTGATGAGTACTCCCATGACCATTATGTTTTCCTATAATGACACTTCTGAATCAGTCGCAATCACTTAAAATGCAATATCGATATACTCATAAGACTGCAGCCCATGGTGATAGGCAGCAACACTGTTGTGACTCCATGCCTTTCCCTTTAGCAATTTCAATGTTGCAGAAATAAGGGTGGTTTTGTTTTTAAGGAGTGATTCATTACTTTTTTTTTTTTTCTCTCCTGAAATAATAGATCATTTGGTGTTTCATTAACAGGAAAAAGTGTTCTGTCAGACTTTCTTCTCTGAACACTAATCAATTTCCAAGACTTTTGTTATTCAGATGGCATCTCAGATTACTCTGCTCCTTTGCAATTTGTTACCAGTCCTGAAGACTGTAAAGTCATTTATCAACAGTGGCCAGCTGGGTGCTGTTAGTTTTCTCTGCTGAGAGGCAATCTGGGTGACAAAATATGTACCTCTTCTGCTCCTACTTTCTCCTACTCGAGTGGAGAAAACAGGAGGCTGGCTTTTGCCAACCACAAGCTGGTAAGCTGAAACACTGCTTCTGACTCAAACTCACCCTCCTCTCTTTAGTCTTTAAAAATTTGAGCACAAGCAAAGACAAGGTACAAGATACAAACCTTTTGTCTGTAGAGGAAAAAACTCCAGTATGAGGGATAAACATATCATTTTAGGTATATCCATCCTAACATGGACCTGAAGAACACATATCCTTCTATGATGACCACTGCAATCTGGAATATCTTACTGTGTTTACTAATTATGTGTGAATATACAACAAACAATGTCTGAGTGCTGTTCCACAACTCCTGTTGCAATGTACCAAGTACAGCGTGCTGCCCCATTCAGATTTGGCACAGACATCTGAAGAATCCAGCACCCATCACCCATACTTGACAAGAAGAACTGATGGGCTTATTTGGTCTCCACACGGGCCTAAATGGCATAGGAGGTGACAAAGTGTCTTCAGAAATCACTGGCAAACTTAACCTTCTTCCGAGGTGCCACCCGCAAGGTACTGCAATGCAGAAGGTGGTAATCCAGAGGAACAACCCAGGCACAGGTCCGCAGGGACATGTGCTGCCACACAAGCACACCTCACTGTCACGCTGTGGCTAAGCACGTCCCCAGCTCATCCACTAGCCACAAAAGCAGGAAGGCTCCAGCAGAAGCTGGGAGTGCCTTTTGGTGGCAGCATTGTCCTGGACAAGCTCACACTGACTGCTGCCACGGCACTGAAAAAGGGCCTCACTCCTGCTGCAGTGGAAACCTGCCTCTTCCCAGCAGGCTGACCGCTGGGGCCTCTGCTTCCTCGCTGCTTCTGCTGGCAGCAGCTCTGGCCGAGGCCCCTGAGGGCTGGCTGTGCACAGCTGACCAGCCCAGGCCCTTCTCCAAGGCCTCCTGGCAAGGCATGCTTGACAGCTTGAGCTTGAGGCTGACCATCAGCGGGCAGTTATCCCTGAGCGAGGCTAGGAGCGGGCCCAAGCTGCTGCTTCTCTCACGTGTTCAAACCTGTGCTAGGAGCCACGTCGGTGAAGTCTACTTTACAGAGACATCTGTCACAAGCAAACACCTATAAGTCCATTTGTCATCGACCTTGGCAAGATCCTTTTGCCGCAAACAACTCAGTTGGCAGCTCCCTGGCTCTGCCTGCACTGGATCACCGCACTCCTGACGTCTCCCCTGGATTAAGCTTTTCTTTAGCTAGGGATTATTCTGTAACACAGAAAACATCTCCAGCGGTCCTCTGAAAAGGGGAGGCCCCAGTTCAACTGCCCGGGACTTGAGGACCAATGCTCAGTCCGCGTTCAAGCCTCTCCCTTCCTTGAAAACATTCCTAGAAAGAAATGTGCAGCCGAGCACGTCACAGCTTAGCCCTTCAACAGCATGCAACAAAGGGACAGGCGGGACTGGAGCACCTAGTTTGGACAGGAAAGGAACTGGACAGACCTATCTAACACAGAGGGAAAAAAAAACATAAGCCCCTCATGTCTCATGGACACATATACTGTATGTTGGAGTCCTTGATTAAGCATGGATCCTTCTCCCATTCCTTCTGCCCCTTATCATCTTGTTTGTTCTGACAGACTGCTGCTGACAGACCCTTCTTCTTAACTTCAATCTTTACTGGCCAGGAAAATTCCTGGTTGTAAACCAGCTATTTTACTGCTTGATCTATGTTCATCTGAATGCTAGCTCAAGCAGGTGCGTTCAGCCCTATAACTCATAGCAGGTCTCCCATTCAGATGGATGATCAGCCATTTAAAGGCCATCTATTGCTAGCCCTCTTCTAGCAGCAAAGGTTTGGTATGAAAAAAATTCGGTCTACAAACAGAAAGCAAGGGGCAAAGTCTCCACATGGAACGTTTCTACTCATCTTTAAAATTGTACTGACTACTTCACAGTCTGTAAAAGCCACCATTCTCACAAAGTATTTTCTATGTGAAAAAAGCTAACAGCCTCCTACCCCAAAACAAAACACAAACAATAGGTGGATATCAATACAGCAGGAAAGTTACTGTTATATCATAAAATTGTTGTGCATTGTACCACATGTTCATTTCAAAATGACATTTTAATTATGCTAAATGAGTGATTTAAGTCAGTGCTTATCAAACCCAAGCTGTACATGGAAAAAAAAAAAAAAAACAACTTCTGATTAAATAACCTCTGTGTTGTAAGTCAATATTTTGTACTAAATTTTCCATTAGAAGTTCTAATAAAAATGATTAAAATTTTCATCCGAAAAGCAAGTATAATATAGCCACATAATACCTCTGAATGTTGTTATACTGTTATCAAGATGTATATTTAAAGATTTCTTAAGCAAAAGTAATTTAATTTACTTCTAATCTACTTTGTTGACTTCATATTATATATTGCAATATACTTCCTTAGGTGCAGCAGTTTTACACTTTAAATAGCATATAAATTATGGAGAAAATACCGCCAACAAATTTGTAACATACTCAAAATGCAGAAATATAAATATATACAAATTAATTCAGAGTCTTTCTTCAGCCTCAGTTTCCTGTAAAAACCTGTGAAAAGTTTTACCAGTTGTTTTAACTCTGTGTAATTTTGGTAAAAAATCTTGTTTGCAGGATTTATTATTCAAGATATGCTATTGCAAGACCTTATTCAAAGTTTCAGTATCTAGTGCAATAATATAGAGGTTAAGCATAACTGTAGTCTATGATTTGTACATGTTTACACAAATGCCCACGCAATACATGATTCTACTGCAACTGCAACTTTTTGGTGTCCTAAAAGTTGATGTTGTGCCCAGGACTTTCAAAAAAGTCCTTTCAAAAAAGGACTTTCCATTTCACTGTCTTGGAATATTTAAAGTAGAGCACCCAAATAATACATAAGGCCCTAAAACTGGAAAGCATCACCTGTAACAGAATATGCATAAATGGAAAAGGAAAAATTTACTACATAAAAGCAGAAATGCCTTCCATTCAGACTGAGAAAAAAAAACATAAATCACATCTTCTGTATTAAGACATTAATTTGCACTTAGAGACATAACAATTTAAAGCACACTAAATTTAATACTGCGTAACACAGGTCTCACTATTCAAAAAGCACACATGTTAAAAGCAGAGTTTCATACAAAAACCTGCATTGTTTTCAGATTGCTTCTTTTAGCATTACCAACCTGATTCAGAGCAACTTCTGCTAGGCAAACTTCTGCTTCTCTTGCCCAGTCCTGAACTTCTGTAGTCCTAAATGTCAGAGTAATAATTGAACGTGAGTTTGTTGAAATATTCTCTTAAAAGCAAGCTGCTGCGGCAGAGGGGGTGGAGGCTCCACAGCCCCAGGTGATTGGAGAGCTGGGAGCTGGCAAACGATTTACCCAGCGAAGGCGGGGAGGGAGAAAGTCTTGCTGCTGCTCAGATAAATCATTCCCACCCTCTTCACATCATAACATCTCATCAGGATGCCACTTTCTACACTGGAACACCCCTGTCTGCTTACATACACAGTGAGAAGGTACTCCTCATCCATCCCCAGGGGACTCTTTTTAAGCATCCTGGATGACAAGAAAAGTGGGAGTGTAAAACTTTGACATGAAATCTAAGTCTTCCCAGCTTTCACATTTGCTGCCCTTGTAAAAAGCAATTTGACTTTGAAGTGTGCTGAGCCCTTTGAGCATCACTTTGCAACACTTTGAAACCTGAATCCTAGAGCATAGCATGAAAACTGCTTTTGCTGAGTACATTTGAAAATATAACTAATTTGAAAAGTATTGCTGTGGTAAGAAACAAGAGAGGAGCCTCTATTTACAGTGTGGTTAGAGACCATTCTGCTGAACTGGGGTAGACACACCATATAGCTTCTTCTACTTTATATGGCTTGAAATGTAAAAAATTTAATTCAGTCTAATGCTGAAGACTGGAATTAGAATAGTCCAAATATTCCTGTGACACGATCAATAAATAATACCCAGTTTCTTAAAAATTAGCTTCCAGAATAAACTAAACTCCAATGGATAATATACAGCTGTATTTTTATTACTTTCAGTGGCAGACAACCCTGCCCCAAACAAGCAGTAGAATTTCCAGTCAACATTATTCACAGTATATTGTTTCTCTTAAAACGCTTGTCTTTCAGTATATTTTTGTTCAGAGAACATTAAAAAGATGCTAAAAGGCACAGGGAGGAAAGCCCCAGTGATGTCAATGCTCCTGCTTCCCCTCATGCAGAGCAAATCCCTGCTAAATACAAACTGTGTCTCCTGCCTAGTTAAGCCTTGCCCGCTTCTGAAGTTAAGGGAATCTGCTTGTTCTCATAACTCTGCTTTCCAGCAGTTGCATAGTACCATTTCCACTGTAGATGTCAGACCTAATTGCCAGGAGCTCATTATCAACCCCATTCTCTTATCTCCCTCTTTAAATTTTAGCCTTGGAAACATCCAGTCAGAACACAAAAACAAGTTATGATTGAGGTTTAAGCCACTAATCAGTTTTCTTGGGTGAAAACAGAAAGAAACAGCTATTAAACAGCATCATTCTCACCCATTACAGTATCTAGGCATTTATTTCCCAATGTTTCAGCCTCTAGGAAGTCCACTAATAACTTGGTAATTATTTGTGTGGATTATAGTTAACAACCTCAAGGCTAGTGCTGAATCATTTCCAACTATCCATTAGAAACTGTTGTTCATGCATAAATTAATTTATAAATAATGGGAAAACATTCCTCCTTAAAATAAATAAATAAATAAATACTGGCTTTCCAGTAGGCTCCTGCTGGGCTAGTGCTGATGCACTGCACTGGGCTATGAATTTCTGCCACACCTAGGGCTGGAACCACTCTCTGGCATATCACCACATGTAAATAGTTCCCAAGTGGCTTTATTAATAAAAGACAAAAAAAAAGAAAAAAAAGAGAGAGAGAGAGAGAGAGAACTACTGCCCACTACTTCCTAAATGTGGCCATAGATGTGGTAGTGAGAAGAGAACGGGCCCAAATTTAAGCAGGGGAACTGGAATTCCTTATTTCCAAGAAGGTAGAACAAGCTGAAGAAAGTAGTTTAATTTCAAACTTGCATTCTGATAGACTTATTAATTCCCTATAATCATAGTTCTTGCTATAGCATCTAGGAAACACCTATAAAATCTCTTACAGACATTTTATGCACTGTTTGAATTTGCAGATACACACATTTCAAAACCTCTTGCACTGCGCAGAATTAGCATAGACCTGTCAAGGGCATGTTGTCATATTCACAGAGCAAGACAAACAGTTCTTGGTATTAAATACACAAACCTGGTCAGACTGAGGCCAACAGCATAACTGCAAGTTATATCGTTGGGGTCAGGATTTGATTCAAAATAAGGACTTTGAATTAGGAAACAGAAGGAAGTAGATAGTAATGACAGAAAGGACTAACCCTTACGCCACCAACAGTACACAACCACAGCATGACACAACACTGCTCACACTTTTCCACAAGAAGTATTTTAGGGATGTCGACTGTCCCCAGACGAGCTGCAGTATACCCACACAGCTTCTGCATGACTTCCATTGGGAGACCACAGGCTGGGAGCAAACCAGAAGCTAATTTACCTGCCAGTGTAGACAAACCCTAAGGATACTACAAGTACAGAATTCTCTAATAATTCCCTGACTTCCTATAGTATTCTGAACAGTCTATACATGTACGTGTCTTATGCAGGGAGCAACCCCAAACAAAAACTCTTCCAGTTTGGCTCATGGTTTGTTTCTAGTTACAAATCCAACAGTGTCCTGACCAACAACATTACTTTATAGCTTCAGTTTTGGCTTTAGAGAGCTTTGGTTTTGGCATTTTCAGCTCCTTAGCAACTACATCGTACTTGGACAAGGCACTAGATTAATCCAACAGTTCTCTGACTCCAGGGATTTTTGCAGCTCACTCTTGCCATAAAGAATTTGATCAGAAATTCTCTTCTTGCTATGAAACAGCTGACCACATTAGAAAGGATGAACTGTAAGAGAGAACTATTTTGTGTGTTTTATTTTGCTACAGAAGGTTCCTTTAAGACTTTCTTTTCTCGTGTCAGAAGAATACGAAGATATTGACAGAGATTTATTCAGAACTTTATGCCCAGGGAATTGGAAAAAAAAAAAAATTACATTCATTTGCAAAAAGAAACTCTTGCACAGACTAAACCAAAATACTGTTGGAGCCCAAATGACAAACGGTCTGATTAAAAGCTGCTCTGCTGTTGTCTCTGACTTGTCTCACAGCTCCAGGCCAAAAAGGCATGCCGTTTTACATAACCAGAGGCGTTAGCTCTGCAAAAGCGTATCCACGTGCTTGTCCATATGGCTACCCATATTGTGTGGAAGTTAAACATGAACAAAAGTGCTGGCAGGACCGGGATCTAAGTGAACCATTACAATTCCTCGAACAGAAATCTAAAATAGAGCCTGCTGCTTCGCCTTGGAAGTCAGGACTTTACAGCCAACTGTAACAAAGGTAACTTAACATCCAAAAGAAAAAAAGGAAAACACGAGATGGTTTGTACAACTTGTGTAACTCCAACAGGATTTGGAAAGATGTATTAGCATTTGTAAAAGGATTCATGCAGTGCCAGCAGGAATCTTTTCTGTGTTGAGATAAATAAAGCAATGAGTGTCTTGATGTAATCTGCTAGAATGATCCCATATGTAGGCATTCAAGTCTCTCAGTCAGGTATCTACACAGACACTTGTTTCCATTGGATGCCTTAAGATCCTTGAGAACAAAAATATTTTAAAACGTAAAATATTAAAAGATTTATTATTTTGAAATTCACTGAAGTTCTGGAGTATTAATTCATACAAATTTTAAACATGCTAGATCAATGTCCCAGAAACTTCTGCAATGCTAGTAGTGGCTCTGAGAGCTGATATCCATGTTAACTTGAACTTAGGAGAAAAAATGGCTCCACTCCAAGACACAGCAGAGACAGCTGCTTTAACTGCAATGAGTCAAAACTAATGAAGTTCTAAAAGCAGAGGAACAAACTGCAAGCTAAAGTACTGTCTAGAGTATTAGAGAACTAGTTATGTATTCTTTCAGCACACAGGCTTTTGATTTTTTACTGCATGTAAGACCATGTGTCATTAAGAGGGCTCATTTCTGCATATGAAAGAGATCTATTGATGAGGGCAAATAGATCTGGCAAGGAATTTTCTGACTATAAAACTGGAAAAATCCACTTACTGAAGCCAAATATTCCCATAAGAACAAACCAGATTCAACGGAACACAAAATTTAGAAAAAAAATAGTCCAATTAACTATCTGTGAGGATATGCATAGCTCCCACATCTGAATATTCTTCATAGCATTAAGAAAAATGAATCTGTATTTACATATGAAAATGAAAGCCCAGCTTCCCCCCCCCCCCCAAAAAAAAAAAAAATCTATGTGCTAATCTACATAAAACAATCATAAATATGTGAGGGGGAAAAGAATCCTTACAAAACTCAATGGTAAATTAGACTAACCCTATAATGTTGTGATAGTATTGTTTCTGAAGAAACTAAATTACAATTCCACAGTCTTTAAAGGGCTTCCTATTTATTACAACACATTTACTTCAGGTTGCTTCTCATAATTTAAGCAGCCTACTGAAATTACTTCCTACAGAATGTGGTACAGATTAAAATAAATTATCTCTTGCCAACTCTCTCAACTTTTTGTTTAATAATTCTCCTTCACTTTGTACTTAGAAAGAAAAATACCTCAAATCTTGACCTTCCGTACGAGAAATGTAACACATCCTGTTGAATATATTATTAGACTAATACAGGCAGGAAGAATAGATC
Source organism: Anas acuta (assembly GCF_963932015.1). Classification (NCBI taxonomy): domain Eukaryota; kingdom Metazoa; phylum Chordata; class Aves; order Anseriformes; family Anatidae; genus Anas; species Anas acuta. The sequence continues at coordinate 58,651,923 of NC_088982.1, forward strand.
TGCTAAACTGCACTTCATGTGTAACAACACAGAGGGCTACATTAGGCACAAATTCCTACTAGCTATTTTGACCCAGGAATGAGTCATTTAACCTAATATTAAGCACGTCCCAAGCTACTACAAGCTATCATCTGCTGATCTCCCAATATTCCCAAAGGGGCTACAGGAACTGTTTTCAGTGCTGACTCATAGAGCAGTCCCCAAGTCTAAAATCAGTTTTGGAGAAGCCTTGAAGAAGGAATGTATCTATTTAAAGCCATGCTCTCTAAAAAAGAAATAAATAAAATAAATCCACACATGCTTTCTGGCCTGAATCCACACCTTGAGTTGAGTGCAAATACAAATAGGGAACTTAGATAGAAAAGCTTGTAACATATACAAAGAAGAGCAAGAAAACCAACGCTGCAACTAACACTCAATCCGTAAGTGAAAGTACAGCCGAGCTTTGCCAGAGCTGAAATCAACACGTCTGACATCTCCTTGGGGGCTGGGAAAGGAGCACCAGAGGTGGCTTCACACGGTGCCTTGGGAAAGGGCCCGAACAAGGCCCCACACAGCCTACGACACACAAACTTGTGTTTCTTCAACATGGAAGAAACGGTTGTTTCTTCAACATGGAAGGAAGCAGGGCTTCTTTCAACTGAACACACCCAGGTCCCAACCTGAAACATCCAGCCCCTGCCTCTCTTGCCTCCCACTTATCACAATATTGCTCTTGAGCTCCTGCTAGGGGCATATCCTACGTGTAGTAGATTAAACCTCTGCTAACAAGCCTCTAGTGACTTCTCTAAGACGCTACAGAGAATGTTTCTCTAGCACACATGCAAGAAAGATCTACCAAAAAAAAAAATAAAAAATTAAGGCATGGTATTTTTTTTTAAGATGTTAGCTATTGAATAACATCGTAAGCTGCTTTTCCACAAGGCTGATGGAACTCACATCATCTCCAACTGAAGCGAAGAAACTTAAAAAAAAATCCATTTATGACACCAGTCCAAGACAGATGTTTGACAGATGCCAAATATGTGGAAACATACTAATGTGCATGCGTACTTGCTTCTTATGGCAATTTAAGTAAGTAATAAGCACATTTTATAGCAATTATCCTGACCTCTGTAAATGCAAAGGCTATTCTAAATTGCACTTATATCTCAAAACTTAAAAAAAATTTACTAAAAAAAAGCTTTTTTTTTTTTTAAAGCTTGTACCTAAACGGTGGGGCTCTGAGTTATTTATTATGAAGAGTTATGTCATTATTTACAAATTAAATATTATATCATTTTATTATCATGTATTATTTATTATTAAGTGTTACATCATTACTTACAAAATGAGTACTTTAATTGTTTTAAATACATTTCCTTCACAGTTTTTTTAAGGTTGTCTTTTTCTAATTATCAATTTATTATCTGAATTAACCAGCTCAATATTCTTCTGTAATATATCATCATATATATGTGTGTATATATATATATATGTATATTTATATATAAACAACTGTAATGCATAATCTTTTTCTCAGTTTAGTTGGATTTTTGGTTGTTGGGGGAATATTTAGGTTTTATTTTAAGCTCTTTGAATTAGAAAAGCTGAAAGTATCAGCTTTTCTTGTATCAAAGTGGGAAAGCTCCACTATTACCACCTTGAAAGAACATTTGGTTTTCTTATTAAAAAAAAAAAAAAGTTTGGAATATTTCTATTAGCTCAATTTCTACTTCATTCCAGAGGTATGCCATTAACAATAATTTTCCATGATGGAAAATGCCTGAAAAAAAAAATGATATGCAGCTTTCTGTTTTTATTTACTGTTTTTAATCAGTAACAGGGCTTTACCTCTTACCCCATGGTTACTAAATTTCCATTACATCCTCTTGTGCAAGACATTAGCAAAAACCTAAATCAGATCAATTCCACCTATTTTGTCCTCTTCAAAAACAGCCAAAATTTAAAAATAAATAAATAAATAAAATAAAGCCTTGCCAAACCAGTAGAGCTGTACATGCAAATACAATCCTTGATTTTGTTTTCTGGTCTAATACAAAGATATGATTAATGACTTAAGGATAAAATTAAATCCCAAACCTTTCCCTGCTGAAAACTGTACTGATTTGCACAAAAGCTGGTGATGTGCTAGAAGGGGCTTTGCCACTAATTTTAAAGTAGAAATCGCTAGAGCCTTTCCATGTGCTTAAACTCCTGAGGTGGCTGCTGAAATTGGTATAAAGACTACATACTTTTTAGAAAGGTTTAGGCTGTGTGCTCCTGTGCACTCCACAGGGCAACCTCAATGGGAACAGCTCAACAGCACAAAAAGAAGCATCATTGTGTAGTGTAACAACGGAAATTAAGTGACGAACTAATGACTCATGCTTCATTTCCCTCCTTCCTTCCCATCTCAAATTTTACTGAAATTTCAGTTTTATTGAAATTTATTTAAAATAATTCAATTATATATATATATATATATATATATATATTACTTTTTTTTCCTGTGAGGGCAAGAGAAGGGAGAAAAGAGAGTGAGGGAGAGAGAAAGGGTGAATCTTTCTCATTTAAAACTGAAGGAATTCATAGATTATACTGGAAATGGCTTTGCTTCCAAAAGTGTCATGGAAGGAAATAAATTCCTATCTCACTTGCTTCTATATGCCTTTTTATGGGATACAGAAAAGATGTCATTTTAAAGGGATTACAAAATGCCCTCAGTACCAGATTTAGCCACTTGCAACCAATTTTGAAGCATTTTTAGAGTAACAACCCCTTCTCTGAAAGCCTAAAATGCATAGCAACTATGACCGCTTACTTTAAGTTCAACTATTTTCAGAGATTAAATCAACCATTGCATTAAATCAACCATTGCAGAAATTATTTCCCAGACACATCTTTATCAACCTCCTTGTTAGCTTTCCTGTTGAAAAAAAAAAATAAATGAATAAATAAGAAGTGATATAAGAATGAGTAATAGTCTTTCAATAAAACATTTTTTGAAGTATGTATCTGATGCCACTAGGTCACTAAATCAAGGTGCCACCACTTTCTTAGCATGGAACACCTGAAATGAAAATAATCTGCCAATTACAGCAGGTGCTAAAAGCCAAGTTTGCTTTCTCTTGCTTACAGAAATCTAAAAATGAGATTCACACACTGCTTATTTTCCGTATTTCATTTACCTTAAGTCTCAGGCAGTAAAAATTCAAGAGATTCTTATGCAAAGGCTTTGACAAATCTCCTTTGCAATCAAATACTGCTCTGAAACAAAGTGTTTAAAGTAGGATCCGTCTCTAGATTGGTAAGAACTTTAAAAAATAAATCAGATAAATATATTGATTTCATTCCCTGTAAATGGCATGCCTAACACCATGAACGTGCCTCACAGCAATGGTAGCTGTCTCCCACAGCAGATAGAACCAGTGCGTTAGGCACGCTGCTGTCATTTATTTTAGGTTTATAGATGAGAACAACATAAAACAACATAAACAAGAGCAGTTAGTTCACATGACATAAACAAACTCCTTCTACTAGGTTTAATCCTAGGAGGGTTAAACAACACTGTCACTGAGGTACCCCCCAGCATTCCCTGGGGCACTTTTTGCACCTTGCAGCATCAAACAGCCCTTCTTTCCAATATGAAATCCCCCAAATGAAAAGTGACTGTGAAGAAGTCCCTACAGCTACCCTTTCGCGGAGCATTACCCTTTGACATTAAATGCAGACAGTCCAGCCAGCCGGTCTGAATGTACACTGTGCATGCCCACATCATATAAAACCTAACATCTAAAATTATTTATAACTGAGGCAACTAATGCCAGAGAGTTCCCTCTTCATTCTTGGCTTTAAATAGCACACTACATTTAATGCACCAGGAACAGCACTTGAAGAGCATTATAACCTTCAGCTGAGAAATCTTCAGAAAAGGCTTTCAATTTCATCACATTTCTCAATCAAATCAATAAGCAGCTCAGCTGCATGTAATACCTCATGCTAAAATGTGACCAAGACTTTAAAAGGCAACAAAAATCAACACTGACCTTGCTAGTCACACTCTGAGATCTTGACCACAGATATCCAGGAGGTTGAGCAATGGTTATGGGAAGTGACCCCATGTTAGCCTGACCGTGCACTGCAGCTTTCCAGGCAGCTTGCGCTTGCACAGCCCAAAGGGCTCCATTCTGCCACACAAGGCACCACTGCAGGTAGCAAGGCTCTGCTCAGCATCTTCAAAAGGTACACGTAAAACCCTTTGCGAGCTTCCCTCAAGAAAAGAGGTAGGGTTCTCCATGCCTTCGTGTCTTAATCAACTCGCAGCCATGCACGGGAGTTGCATAACCACGGCGAAGGCTGCCACCTCGCAGAGCTACGCAGGTCTGATTGACTGCACCGAGCCTGAAATGTTGGCACATCTGCCTAAAGAAACCAGATCTTCGCTCCTGGTACAAAGCCAGAGCAAGTGCAGCAATAGCAGTAGAGACATTCTAGCAGGGAGTAAAAAGCATGTAAGACAGCACAAATATAGGGTCATAAAGTGATGAATATTCTGAAAATATTACCTGGCACATGGAATCACACAGACTTCTCAGACAATGCCCTACACATGTGTGTGCACATGTTGTCTCAAACCAGACAGCATGATGGTTCTCCACTTGCAATTTTATTTTCAATATGAATTGTCTGGAGGGCATTAGAAGAGCTAGCAGCTTAGCAGTTCAGCAATTTGTTCCAGGAGGCTGTTCTGCTCATAAAAATTAAAGGTCATATGAACATTCTGTTGCATTTAGCGTACCTATGAAGATACTTCACTGGCTACCAAACAACACGGAGGAACAAACTAGATGAATGCTGCTTGCACTAAAATAGCGATGCACTAGTTAAAGTGAATTACTCACAACTGTGGTTTCAGGACAATCTGGATCACACAGCAACTGGGAAGTGGCTGGGACAGCCCATCTCCTCTCTCAGACAGAGATCTGGTGAAAGCCAGTTCTCAGTTTTGTTCTGTTGAGCCAATGGAAAGCCCTATAAACTTATGATTCTTAGTTGTACCCTCAGTGAACACAGACCACCGGCAAACCCTCAATATGTTTCTGACTGAGAATCACACAGGTAATCATGAATTCCCCCAAATTCCTCCTCTAACCAAGAAACACTGAATGTTAGCAACAGAGAATATCAAGCATATTGATCAAGAATATTACCAAACTATCTCATATTTGTTCTTTAGCTAAATGGTCCCCTTTCTTTTCTTTTATCATGCATTAATTTAAGTGCAACAAGATACTTCTCCCCTTATTTGTTCCTAAATTCAAATGTTTTTTTTTCTAAACATATACAAAAATTAGCCTCATCTCCAGCCACACTGTGAATTAATTGCAGAGCAAATTCAGTAAAACACTAGATCTTAATCCATCCAATTCTACTTACTTAAAAACCACCCTAAACCCACAAGTCAGGCCCCCAAAACTCCAGACACTGCAAATAATTTGACTGGTTATCACCAAAGAGATTTCTTCAGTCCTTCCCAGAGTTGTGTACATGCGTTTCTGTGTGAATGCTGACCACAGTACTTCTTGGGTTGCTTTTCAGTGTCTACTATCCAAAAGGATGCCTTAATTCTGGGTGGCCTTCATTGTTATTATGGCTGGATCACAATTTTGGAATAATTTTGTCCTCCTCCCTCACTTTCTCACGAGCTCTGGTGGCGATGGCAGCAACTTGAGTTCAAAGTGCCTGTCTGTGTAGAAGCAGGATTTGGCCACAAACCTTTCCTTACTTGTCCCAGGAGGAAAAGGTGATCAGAACAAACCTAAAAATCAGCCATATCCAGAAAACAGGTTGCTATTTGGTCTAGGAAATTACAGGAAAACATTCTGTGTTTTTTGGTGCCAGTCACATACAGTTTTAAAAATCTTTCCTTCTATGTACAGGACAATTTCCCACCAAGAGCAAAAGGCAAAAAATCAACCTTAAAGTTATGCCATATGAGCCACCTGGAATTAATTGGCATCGTCTGATTTTGGCATAGATTTCCCTAAAAAACCCTCCTCTCTATTCCCAAAGCCAGCAGGTACAAAATTTTAAAACAGATGACAAAACTAATGAAATCTGACACTTTGCAGATACTTACAGAAACCTGTCACAGGAAACCTGCTTGCTGTGTACCATAATGTTTGCATTTACTTTTCCTCTGAATGACAGTAGAGGATTTACCTCCTTGAGTGGAACTCTCCAGCAGCACCACTAGTCACTCTGATGATCCTTAAAGATGCACACTAAGTATGAAAATGAAAAGTGGTGTTCTTCTAACTACACAGCATGAATACATGTGGTGGTTTGTTTTTTTTTTTTAATATTTCAAGGCAACTTATTCTACCTGTCAGGTATAGGTGAATATTAACTTGGTAATGTTCTAAGCAGAAGAGCTGTAAGTTCACAAGGCTACATAAATACATTGCATACTCTCTACATTACATACTCTGAAATTCCTTACAATCATACAGAGAAATTAAACAAACAAACAAACAAAAAAACACCTCCATAGCAATAGAATTGTTTCATTATCTTCAAAACTGTCCTTAAAAAGATGGGTTTTCTAACGGGAATTACAAAACTCACCACAACTGCAGACAACTACGGAAAAGCCAGGACTAATTATACTACTTCTAAAAGGATGTTTTAGGGCAGGCAACAGCAAGTGGGTGAAATTGTCTGGAGCTCAGAATTTACTCTTGAAGGACATCTGTGGGCTCAGCACTGGATGGCAATGTTTCATAGAGAACTGGTGATAATTATTAAACCAAAACATGGGAAAAAGAGAAATATGAAGTAGAGTTACTGAGCTCAGAGATCAAGCAGATCAAAGACAGTCCTTCAGAATAACAACTCCACTGTTTATTGTTTTGTTTTGGAATATATCTTTACTCTCTGCTGTGACAGGTATACGTGTGACATAAATTTTGTCTTGACAAAAATCCCAGACAATAAATCTCAGAAAAAGCCTCTGAGAGAGCAGTTCTACCATTTTATGCCTACCACCATGAAATACACATTGTGTTCAGTGATGTGATGACAATACCATGACTCCTTAAAGAGTTAAAGTCATTTCCAATTCTTTTTCATTCTACCTTCTCCTAAAGCTCTATAATGTAGTCTCTGAAGACAAATAAACAACAACAAAAAAAAAAAAACTCTGAAAGCTGTTTCATGAAAAGTGTTCTGCTAACAGGTTCAAAGCATGAATGTTATCATTCAGTTGGGAAAACTGTAAAAACTGTGAGCATGGGTCTTTCTAAAACAGCTTAACTCAGTTTATTCATGCCATTTTTTTCTCTCCCTTTTCTCACACAAAGGACAGAAGATCAAACAAAATGATGTTCACAGTCTTGATTGCCTGGATTTAAACCAAAGCCTATTTGGAGAAGCCTGTGTAAAAAGGAGCAGACGGACTCCAAGTGAACGTGAGCAGTGTTCAGAGGATTTCTTTGTTCAAAGTTTATCAAACTGAGGATATGGCACACAAAGAAAGCACAGATAACAAGCACATGCTGGATGAAAGGCCATTTGGGAAGCACAGGCAAAACCAGACGAGAAGCCTGGGATATGGAGGAGTTAAGTTTTGGCATTGATATGAATTCTGAAGCAGTATAAAAGATCAAAGAGAAGCTACTGATGGTTTGGAGTCTGGTAGTCCCCCAAATTAACAGAACATCTCCCTAAAAATGTAACTGGATATTACAAACCTCTTACTCTTACACTTTGGCATTAGACTTTAGCCACAAACGATGCTTCATGGCACCTATGCTTAACACAAATATCAGTGTGTGGTGACAGCCCAAATTATATTGCAGCAGAATGCCCACTCTGCTTGCTGGGAATTATTCTGAACACTCAAATGAACTGAAAATCTGCCTTAAAAAAAAAAAAAAAAAAGTTTGGGCTGCAGCTGATGAGCAATTTTCTTTTCATATCTGTCAGCTTTTCAGATTATGAGCACTGTTTTGCATTATAACTAAAAGTAAAATGACTTGGTGACCCCAGTTATTTGGATAATTCTTGAGGTTGATGTGGCTCAAAATGGTGGAACTAATTTGTCTGGATAACAGCTTTACAAAGGTTCAGAAAAGTCTAGACATTTTCACTGTGGGAAAAAAAGATGCACAATCACTTTTACACAGACTTTAAAAATAATATCCTGCAGTCATCCTTTCGTACTGAAAATTGTGCTTCTAAAGTCAACAGCAGATAAACCGAATCAGTCGAAGGAGCTGTGTTTGTACAACGCTAGGTTTGAGGGGAGATGGAAACAGCCTTTGATTCAGCTGCTTTGCAAGCGATGGCACAGCAAAGATAAAGCTCAGCTACCTGCAGTGCTATAGGCTCCACACAATGTTTAAGGTAAGTGAATTTTTATCTAGTAATAACGTGGTTTAAAAAGTGGCTACTTCCCAAAGAACTGGGTAACTGGGGGAGTTGCTCTCCACACCGAGGCCTAGGCAGAAGAGTAGGATTTCCAGTAGCCTTGCCCAGTTTGCCCAACAGGAGAAAGAAGAAAAAGGAGGAGAGGGAAGAAACAAGTGTTTTATTCAAATATAACAACAATCTCTCTCACTACAGCTACAATTTTAGCTTCAAATTAAGTTTTCAAACTTAGCTGTAACATACTCTGGCCTTACTCCACGCTGGCCTGCCAAACTGCACTCCAAAACTGGTTTAACTGGAGCTGTGTTCAAACGCTGCTGCCAAGCTGTTTTAGCTCCAGAACAGGAGGGGAAGGAAGAGTCAGCATTTCTTAAAAATATATAAAATAAATAACTAAAAAATCCTTAATTCTTTATCCTTGATCCAGAAATTCAGTTACATATAATCAGAAAGCCTGAAATCCCTTCAAAATTAAGGCCTTTGTTAAACAAGCCCCTGAATTTACTACAGATTGTAGCCACATGGCAAAACTATCTTCATAAACACACTCCGAGTCCTAGTTAGCAAAACAAAAAGCTTTCCAGCTGTGCTAAGACAAAAAATATTCCTGCAATTATTCATCCGGCAGTAACACCCAGCTCACAATCACGGCCTGCCCAAGAGCTTCATCTAAGAAAAATCAACAGCGTGAGAAAGGCAGAGGTAAACCAACCAAAGGAAAGTAAAGCACATGCGATGGTGGCTTCATCTGCCTTCCTCCTGAAGTGCAATCAATCTTCCTGACTGTCAAAACAATGAGAAGCTGCAACATAGCCCCTGCTACAGGCGTGTTCAAACAAGGATGGAGGCAGTTTATGAAGGTCTTTCAAACGCAGCTCAGTTGGTTCAGGCCAGGAATTGGCTTTTTTTCCCTTCCCAGTTCAAGTCCGGCTGCCTGCATCCTGCAGAATTACTCTTTCGGTAGGCAACTGCTTGCCCAAGCAGAATCCAGTAGGATTGTCCCCTGCTTAAATTCTTACATTCAGGTTTCTTTCTTTGGTGCTTTTTAGGTTATGCAGACCCAACATTTTGCCTTGCATAGCAAATGCAGCTCTTTCAAAAGTGATCTTCACGCTTCTTATTTGACAATGCTGCATCAGCTGAAGATCTAGTCAGTCTGAAGTAAAAAACTCCCCTCTTTGAGTACTAAATTTCATGAAGGCATTTGTGCACACCAAGGGCATTCCAGTAAAAGAGCTTTACAGTGCCATACTTAGCTCATTTTTCATGGGATACTGCCAAGATAGACAGATAGGTAATGAAATAGTGCTACGATCTTATCTCCTCCTTTCTCCAACCATGAGTCCCAGCTTGGAGAGCAACAGTGGGATTTGCTTGGTTCATGACTAGCTGCACAACCGTCACCCAAACTAGGTTTGATGTGGAATCAGCAGACCAACAGAGGCACGTACAAGTGAAACCACATCTGTACCAGAGTCACTGCAACAACCTGACTGCAGCATGTACAGAGCCGAGTAACCCTTCGTATACGTACATGACCCTGTTTGTTCAGATCAGATGCATATTTTCAAAGGTATTCTCCCAGTCACCCTGGCCATTCGCTGCACTGAGGTTCACTCCATGGCACAATCCTGAACAACCCTTTTGGAGGAAAGGAAATTGGAACCTGTGCTCCAGAAGAGTACCTAATCTAGTCTCCCTCCTACTAGGATTAGGCTTCTTCCACTTCCTTTTTGACATAAATTTCATATCAATAGCTGTCCGCCTTGTCCAAAGGTTCTAGTGTATGCCATTTGATTGTCCAAGTACAGCAAACAGGCTGAGGCAGGCATCCAGGCATCAGCTCCTTCCCACCATCCAGAAGCAAATTGGTATTCTGTGTAAGCCTGAAGACACACATACAGAGGTTACATGCTCATCCTTGTACAAAACCAGTCCTTTGGTTGTTCTTGGGATTGTTTCTTCTTTGGATGCTGACTTGATTGTTAATTCACTACAGAGCCCCTTCCAACCCAAACCATTCTGTGAATACCAAAACAGGCCCACAGTATCAGCCAGGACATCTTTTACTTGTAGAATTCCATTCTACAAATGCCATTGTTTAAATTTTCATAGTCTATAACATGTTAAAATGCTGACATACTATCTCAACTAATGAGCAAGATCCTAGAAGCAGCTGAAGGTTCAGATCTGCTTTCCTGATACAGATCTTCAACGATACCTAAAAAAGAAGAGGAGATCAGTAAAAAAAAAAAAAACAGCAGAACAACCCCTATGGGATGGGAGCAAAATTGTTCCAATTTCCATTCTTTGCTTCAAATGGTCAGCTGCTCCTCACAACACAGCCAGGTGTGGGAACATATTCTGAAACATCAGTTTGAGCGTATGGTATATGTTACTTCTCAATTTGTAGCCTTGGGTAGGATATTAACAGCTACAGATTTTCACTCTTCGTGGTATGTAGCAAATCCAACTTCTCCATTTCTTAAAGGCTGATAGGATATCAAACTTTGCCTGTGGAGGCAAGAAAATAAGTTCCTTGTGATGGCTCCTATGTCAGAGTCTGTGCTCAAGACATTATCTTTCTGTTCTGCCCAGTAATCTACCTGGACTGCAAAACTGAACGAAGCCAAATAAATTTCAGCAGAACAGTATCAGTCACAAAAAATACTAATGTCAAGGACCGCAGTATTTCTGATGGGGCAATCTAACCTTTCCCCTTTCCCCTCCTGGGCCTCCAGAGTAGAAGTCTGTGGTAAGATATTCAGCCTTATGCAAGTTCCCAGGC